>NC_090923.1:477569922-478194922 GCF_040938575.1 Ambystoma mexicanum | reverse complement strand
AATGTGAATGGGGAGAAAGCTAACAACGGGGCCGTTAATGCTGGGGCCATTGTTAGCATCCTGTTCTGCTAGCGGGTGGCGCTCTGCACGTCTGGTCTGACTAGGCATACAGGGTGGCCCCGCGAGCAGAACTCGTAATGAGGTGGTGAGGCAACAACGGCCCCGGTAGCACTACCGGCGCTGTTGTTCCTTACCACCAGGGTCGTAATGAGGCCCACTGACTTGAAAGGGGAAAAAGGAGCCACGGGAAAGGTGACCACTGGCCACTGGATACAGGAAACGCCTTGACAGGTCTTCTTATGTCAAACTATAGAAGTGTTGTCCCATAGGCAACAGGTTCTGAGAGTATATCAGACCCCTCATGATCTTTACAGATGTCAGGGGGAAGTTGGACAACAGTATAGTAGCTGCCTTACACCATTGGTCAAACAGGGGTAGGCAATGGTCTGGTTTTGCAAGAATGTCTCTGAGGGTCTTTTAGGTTATCGGCAGGTTGGGAGAGTGACAAGGGGAATAGTACTGAGGTGAGAGCACTTCACACTATTTATGAATTAAGCTGGCAACAAATAGATGCATGAATAAACTGTGTACATGTTGCTGGGAGTTGGGAGTATTGATTACTGGATTTGTGCTTCAATAATGAAAATAAAATAAAAGTAGGCCTTTGCGCAAGCTAATTTGTACTCAATTGTATGGGGCGCTTGCCTGGTGGAAGTGATTTGAAAATAAAATGTATTCGGCTCCTATTGACACTTTCATCAATAGGTGGAGGCATTGTTTCAAATGTAAAGCATCTAGCGGATGAGTTTGCTATGTTCCACCTGAGCGAGCGGAGAGAACTAACAGAAGTCAGAAACACCCCAATCTCATGTTATGCAATGACTGATAGGACTGAAGACAGACATGTTGTGAGTCCCCCGGTAGGAGTTTAAGCATTAGACACATACAGAAATAAATAGCAATATGTACAGAAAAGATCCCAGGAACAAAAGAAAGCTTTGTGGATGCATTAAGGAGTATTCCACTAAGATATGGCAATGGCTGCTATAGAGAACAAGAAGTTTCCTATGAAAATTCAACAACTGAAATGGAAGGACCACACTACAAATTCACCTTCTTTGGAAGGAGAGATGGATGACGCACCACAGGCTACTATTATGCTACTCGGGAAGATTGAAGAAGATGCTCTGAAAAAACAGTTGAGCAATCTGCAGCAGGGCAGGCAAAGCTGGGAAAACTTGGACAGAAAATGCAAACCAAGACTTCCCCGCCTAGGCAGAAGTCGAGAGCAGGGGTCATCCACCAGGGAGAGAGACAAAAATACTGCTGGGATTATGATCCCCACAGTCAACCTCAGCAAGCCCTTGGACCGAGTTATTTACCCTCATGGAGGATCTGGCAACAGTGCAGACAAGGAAATACTGCTCCGATTTGCACAAATGAGAACTATAAAAAAAAGTCAGAGGGCTTGGCATCCTAAACAACTGAAACAAAGACAATGACATGAAACGCCAGCAAGAATTCTGTACTTGTGCACTCAGCCCCTCAAACACTGTGAGATCCTCACCAAAACTGATCCAACAACTGACAACCTCAAGACCACACATCTTCAGTTGAAGTTCCAAGATGGGAGCTGCTGAAATTGTCAAGTCAACCAAATTCCAGAAGGCCGTCTGGGACCAAAAGTGGAGGTTCCTGTGTTAGTGGAAGACAAAAGTACAAAAGCCCCTGCTTGACAGAGGATCACAGCTGGCTATTATTTGCTAGCTCTTCTAACGAGCCTATATTAGCCATTTGGTAGCGGAGCCACAGGAAGGGCTGAACCTCCTCAGCGTGAGAGATCTTACATGTGAATACCTGGCACACATTAAAGTGAAAATACAACTGCCAAAAGAAATAGAAATAGCTGGGGTAAAGGGCAACATCACCACTGTTGCTCTCGTCTGCCGTATCACATGCCAGAACCCTACCTCTCCTGTGATGCATATTACCAGTTCATTCATGTTTGGTGCTTAACCTCAGCTGTGAAATGAGATGGCAGGATCGAACCATGCAATGCCTTTTACCATTCACCCAGTGTGTAAACAGCTTTACCTGAGGAAGAAGCCAAAATCTCAAGAAATTGTTGTAGCGTCTTTTGGAGATGTAATCACCACCAAATTCGGACAAGTTACAATAGCTTCCAAAAAGTAGTCCATGAACTAGTAGATATCACTGATATGCATCAACATACCCATCTGGTAATGTACAGTTAGAGAAAACTGCTTATACGAAAGACCCTTGCATAAAGGACCAATCAGAGTCTGCAACATATGAGAATTCCCATCACCAATGTCACTGCACGAGACATCACCCTGCCTGGAAGAAGCAGCATAGAGGTTTTATCTCATTGCTAGCTTGGTCCAAAACATCCATCCTATGCGCAGTACTAGGCTTTGATCCACAGAAGTTGGATTTTTAGGACTTCCCCACGCCAGAATGAGAGTTTGACAAGCAAAGAGAAACGTTAGCACAGACAGGCTGATATTTTCTCTATCTGTGAGTAGGACTTCAGAAGAGCCCATGGATGCAAAGTTCCTGTCGATTAAGAAGGCATGGTAAAAGAACTAGAATGCAGCCATATTGGGCAGCCATATTGGGATGAGGTATTCATGAAAGTATCAGGGCACAATTAACTCTGCCAGTGGTACACTAGGTGTACAGACCTCCACAAACTGGAATTTCAAGATATTGAGGAACTTTTATATTTGTTTTACGTGGTTCAGAAGAGGAAGGGTATTGAGGAATGACTGAATAGGATTTCTAATCTGCTAGCCCAGAAATAAACATAATTTGGGATCTGATGCCAGTTACAAACCTTTTAAACTGACAAAGGAGTATAGTTGAGATCCTTCTACAACTCGTATGACGTTTAGAAATATCCTATTCACACTGGACATAACAGGAGAAGGGAAAATGTAATTTACAGTAACCTATGCATGGTACCCCACAACTATTAATTTCAAATAGGAGACTGGCAAAAAGCAGCACAGACAAATCACCTACAGCCAATGCTGTACAGCCTATGCATCTAATTAAGACATATTAAACCCATCTAGTGTATTCTTTGAAGCAGTCAATGGCAAATGATACTGCTAGCATTAAAGAAGACATGAGGGACAAAAGGACAAACATCTGGAATCCTAGGTTGAATGGATTAAGCTGAACATCGGGTTTCGTATATTGAAGATAAACTGAACTCACATAAGGATGCTATTGTCTTTTTTCAAGAAACCCTTGTGTCTTGGAAAAGCCACATTTCCCTAGTTCTTCTACGAAGTGAAAGAGGTGCGGTGTGGCAATTCTGGTGGGGCATAGTATCCATTTGTTTTGGCAAGCACTGTGTTGCAGCACAGAGGGAAGGTGGTGGTAGTCAAAGGCATTTTAGGTTCCAAGACAATTACCTTTGCATCTGCATAGTGCCTCAATTAAACAGACAGTGCATTATTTGTAAAACTGTATAAGGCCTTTGAACCTTTCTCAGGAATATTATAGTAGGTGGAGACTAGACCGAAGTTGTGAATGTGACACTCAATTGATCCTCTCTGTCCTCCTCACTGCATAACGCAGGTAGGAAAATGCTGGTGAGGATGGTTGAATTAAGGGGTCTAAATGGCTGTATAGAGACTCATGAAACTGACAGGTTAGGATTACACTTTTCAACCAACCATAAAACGGTTTCGACAATAGATTTCATGCAAAAAGCTTCATGATGTTAAAACTAAGTGTAAGATGCTGGGATCTTGGCTGGCATGCTTTCCGATCATGCCCTGACAGCAATTTGTTACACCGTAGAGACAATTTTGAAACCAGGTTGAGACTGGACATATAATACTTTGTTGTTTCTAAGTAGGCCTGACCATACCGAACTCCACTTAGCAATTCAGGAGTATTCGCGTTGAACAGAGATGGGATTGTTCCGCCGGAAGTGGTGTGGGGAGCCTCCAACGTGGTCATTTGTGGGCTGACCATGCGTAAAGGGTCCTTCCAACAAACAACAAAAAAAAATGAACACATTTTAGTAACCACTGTTGAAAACTGGTGTAAAATCTGGAAGCTGCCTATCTCACTGACACATGAGCTGAGAACCCCAGGAGGTTTAGCAATGCCAAATAGGATGTTAAAGTTAATATTGATAAATACATAAAAAAGCTGGCTGCAGGTTTTACAGTCAGGGCAATAAAATGGAGCAATTGTTGTTATTTTTGATCAAGCAAAGAGTGGTAGAATTATTTCATTTCAGATATTGTTCAGTAAAGAAATGCCATCTTCTATTCCAATGTATACTGCTTGTAGTCTGATAGTAGTGAGGAAGACTGTACAGAGTATTTCTGGAATTTGTCAGTACCTACACTCCTCCCTGCAAACCACCCCCTCTCCCTCAAGAGTGCAGGAGAACTGATCTGATCAGTAACAGACAATGAGGTGGCAGAAGTTATTGCCTCTTTAAAAAAATAAGGCCCTTGGCCCAGGCGGCTTTCCAGCTGAATACTTCAAACCATGCTGTATGTTCATAATTCACTAGCTGGTAAAACTTTACAGTCATGTCCCAGCTTCAGGATCATTTCAGGACACTATGATAAAGCCCATATAACCCTGCTTTTAAAGATCAGACGGGGATCCAGCCGTGTGTGTTGGAATTATCGCCCCATATCCCTTCTCAATACCAACATAAAAATTTGCAACAAATTCTTAACAAAAGTTCAGAAATGTATCAGTCAAATTATGAATTCAGACGAAGTTGTTTTTCATTAACGGCTGCATGTCATTGGATCATGTAGGAAAGATATTGAATTATGAATCCAGACGAAGTTGTTTTCATTAAAAGCCAGGTGTCATCAAATCATCTAAAATGGATTATCCACATCTCTCAATCTCATTGTATTGCTCATATGCTCTGGTTTCAATTGATGTTGAAAAGGCCTTAAATCGGGTTGAGTGGTCTGTTCTTAAGCATTCCTTGTCTGAATTTAGTTTCACAATGACATTTATTGCCCAGGTGAATATTCTATATACTTCTATAGTAGCGCAAGTCTCGACAGGTAATCAAAGGTCTGCACCATTTTTCTTAACAAGGGAAGATGCCAAGGCTGCCCTCCTTTTTGCATTCACTTTGGCCACGTTTCAGATCAAAGTTAGGGCCTCTACTAATATAAGGGGGACTTATACAAAAATAATGAGCACGCTTTTACAGCATGAGTCCTCTTTTTTAGGGGTTTGTTGGAAAAGGACTAAGTACAGAAAGAGCCAAAAAAGGGGGGGGGGGTCCAACAAACTAGCTTATCATATCCTCACCGGAGGTCACAGACCTGGTCTCACACCAAATTCATATATTCACAGACCATCAGTCTTTTAACAAATATAAAGAGATGGCAGGCTCAATTTTAGCAAAAATAACTCATCAATTTATTATATTTTCTAATAAAAACCGACCGTTTGGTCACATTTGCAAAACTCATTATACATAAAAAACACAAATAAAAGAGACAATTGATCTATAATTTGAATCTTGTGTTGCGTTCACGCAATGCTTGATAATCAACAGTAGTGGTGTTAGTAACACATGGGTGACTTTAAATTAGCCAGGTTTTATTTTGCTAAACAGTCCCCAACATCTTTGTGTCGACATGCACAAATCCGTTTCCAGCCTTAATGTTTTGATCCCAAACCGACTTATCCTTGATTTTTGTTGATTAGTCGTGTATGTAAGGCTTTCTTCAGGACACAATATTCACAAGTACAGAATGTCACACAATCAAATGTGCAATGTCTCAAAGTATCTAAAAAACACAGAACGAACAATATCAATGTATAGAAAGTCTAAAACAGCAAAAAAAGAGAGCCTATTGTTATTTGTATACATGCATTCATGGCAGATAACCTATGTTTTACCTCTCTATCTATTTGGGTGGGTATGCTTGCATCAGGCACACACAACAACAACCATGCGATGACATTAGCTGATAAGTGCAACAAAACCATATCATTTCGTTTGTCATATCACATCAAAGTGATTCTATTTATTATGGCTCACATTACTAGGCCTGTCATTTATTAATATGGGAAGAAAGAACATTAGGTTAGACATACCTATTTTCTTTTGCTCGATTGCGACTTCAAACACGTTTTTAAAGGGCTATTTAGGTTTTGTCCTTCAATAGTTCAACTAAACAAAGAAAGGAGAGAAACACGGAACGGTCTTGTACATAATCGCAAGACTCCAAATGGTCTTTACAGAAGGTAGCTATGAAGTATCTACATTTCAAGCTAACAGTACAACGAGTTCCAAATTAATCACACATACCGGCAGTGAATCAATATGCCGGTCTCTGCGTTGCCGCAGCATGGTATCTCTTACAAACACTTGTTTCATTGCCACTTCAAAAATACTTTCAATGTGCCGTTATAACTTTGTCCTTCAAGGATTAGACTAAAAAAAGGAAAAAAGACAGAACGGTCTTTACAACCAAGAAAGCTCAATGCGATCTAAGCCCATGCATCTTTACACACAGACTGTGAGGTGACCACACTTCACATTTATTCACCTAGCAGTACAACGAATTCTAGGTTAATCACACGTACCAGCAGTAGTCTGATTTTCCTGTCTCTGCGTTGCCGCAGTCTAATTTCTCCTACGATACGGGATGTGGGTGTTTATCGCCGCCCGAACCTTGTGTTCGAAAAATTTAGAAAAACACATGCGCGGCCGCGGTTACGCAACCGTGTCCGTTTCTGCATCAGATCTTAACTGTATGCCTGTATGTATTATCGAGTTACCTTGTGATCGCAGTACGTGGCTCGTATCGCCTCGGCATCACTTTCCTTTAGCCTCAGAAGTTTCCACCGGCATCAAAGGAGGACGTGCTACTTCGCTTTGTCGTCTTCACAGCCTTTACGTGTTGTGGTGAGTCACGTGACATGATTTGAAAAATAAAAGAGGAGCTGGAGAGGTCTGCTTTCATTGCGGACATTTTGGAAGGGGCAAAATAGAAAGGACTATGCTGCAATATGTAGCAAGTCCAACTTGCAAAAACATAGATCGCTGCATTTACTCCGCATAACTTACTTCTGCAAGGATGGTCCTAATACCATAAATATCTCCCAATAGGTACACCCAAACATTATGTGTGTGTTTATTTATGCAGAAAAAGGCCCCATTCGATATACAAATTTAGACCGTGTTTGACCGAGTCCAAATTGTATATCCATTTCTGTTCCAATTTACGCAATTTCTTGTCACGGTCCCCACCACGTGGGTGATAGTCCATTTTTTGCAACACACACCAGAAGATGTCGTTGTGTGTGTGTTTCATCTTTTTATAATGTTCTACCAATGGCTTGTCCACCGTGTTATTTTTAATACAACCACGATGTTCTCCAATTCTCGTGCGCACCGTACGTTTAGTTTTACCGATCTATATAAGTCTGCATGGGCATATAATACAATATACAACCCATCTGGTGGCGCAATTGCTAAAGGAGTCCAATTTCCCACTTATACTTTTCAAATCAATGGTTTTAATGTTCTTTGTGAATTGACACGTTACACTTCCCGCACTTAAAATGTCCTATTATGTATGTTGGCCATTTTGACTGATTTTGGACACTGGGTAGGTATGAACCAGTTTGTCTCTGATGTTAGTGAGGCGCTTGAATGCAAAACGAGGAGGAGGAATACTGAAATCTTCTGTGTTGATCATTTTCCAATTAGCTAGAATGGTTTTCCTTAGGTCATTGCTAATCGGTGTAAATGAGGACACGCAGGTGATTTTGTCTAGAATAGTAGTATTTTGTTTCGATAGACCGTCTGTCCTTGATATATTGGCAGCCTTTTTATAGGCCCTTCTAATAATATGAGAAGGGTATCCTCTCTCTTTTAGGTTGTTTTTCAAAGCCTGGCTGTGATTTTTGAAATCAGCCTTCTCAGAGCAGTTCCGCCTAATACGGAGAAACTGGCCAAAGGGTAGATTTTCCCTCAATGGTTGTGGGTGGTAACTGTGGAATTCTAATAAGGTGTTCTTTTGAGTAGGTTTCTTGTACAAACTTGTACCCACCTTATTGTCAGCCATTCGCTGACTAGACATGTCTAGGAATGGGATTTTATCATCATTAGAATCACATGTGAATTGTATAGAGGCTTCTCTTGTATTCACAAGTGTTTCTAGGCGCGATAACATATGGAAGAAGATTAAGGGAGATTTCCAACAGTGGTCCACTCTCCCAACTTCCTTCATGGGAAAAATTTCTCTAGTTACAATGATAACCACACTTCAAGGTGATTATCTCTTGGGTAATAGCTCACTGATTTTGTTATTTGTGATTCTGGTTGTTCTTACTCAACCTTACACAACATAAGAAATATAGAGCAAGTAATACACATTTCAGCTACACACTTCTAAAACAAATTTCATGTACAATTCCAAAAGGGCAATTTCTAAAACGAGAGAAAAGGCAATACAAAAATCTGAAAATAGAAACAAAAAAGAACATTAAGTCTTTCTGAAAACTTCATATCATATTCAACATTAGGTTAGTCATAAACAAAACAGAAAACAAATGGCGAGGGTTAATAAGTGTACGGTACCATCTCAGCTTTATCACTCCAGCCTTATGCAAAGTTTCTATAATAGTGATGGTGGCCATTGTCTCCTTACCGCTAGAGATTCGAGCAATCAAATATGCTGTGTTATGCAATGCGAAGTTGTGTAAATATCACCCCGGTCATAGTGTTCTAATAGTTCCCAATGTGAGGCAATTCAGGACGATGTGCTCTCTATCTTTTAGCACCACCTGATCTTTAGACAGAGTGCAACCAGATCCAATCGCCCTATTCCGGGATCTTACCTTACAGATCTCACTGGTGGGGAGTTAGTTCAATCTATATCTTAAGAACTGGAAAGCCCATAAAGAATTCGGAATTATTTCAGGTATTTCAGAATACTTCCCCAGGGCTGATCTTGTGGTGATAAACTATTGTAGAGTTTGATTGTGTTTATCCAATCACCCATTAGCAACAGCTGCTTCACATCATTCAGATGCCTCATGAGATCCTCAGCGGATGACTCCAAACTACAAACTATTCGGGATTCCATCAGCTCTGGTCTTGAAGTTTGTCACAGAACTATGTGAAGAAGACTGAAAAATGCCTGCCAGGTCTTCATACGTAGAGTCCTTCAAAGGTACCAATAACCGTCTGTACAGCGAGACGATCATCCAATCTAGTAGGCAGCTCAATGAGGTTAGACCCAAATCAAACCTCAGTGAAACCATGGAAACACAGTCAGGTAGACCCAATGCACACTCCCAAACCCTGTTCTCAATCTTATCATAGGAGAGCAAACACAATTTAAGGGCAACCTCAGTGCCATAGAGTAAGTCTAGGACCACTTTCATTTCATAATAAGTGAGCAGTGGGCAGATGGAAAATCTACTTTACTGGGGTCTAATCTTTTTTATCTGTGAGCCCGAATGTGACGCCTTCCTTAAAAGACGAGTCATAGGGACACCCACGTTGTCGTCTGCCTCCAATTTGAAGCCTAAATATGTTATAAATAATGTTTGTATCAAACGTTGATCACCCATGCACCAACTATACCCCATTTTATGACATGATTAAAGTCATTTATAGGGCACTTGTACACAATTGTTTCTTACTTCTTTTATTTGATGTGAATCTAATTATGTTGGTTTTCGTACCATTGATACACAACTCATTCAACTTTGAATATTCCCTGACAGCGTCGAGTTGCTTTGAAGGCCCACCTGGGTCCTGTCCATGAAGATAACGTCATCCGCGAATGTTAAATATGGGATGGACACTGTAGAGATCCTCAGTGGCGCAAATGAGGAACTAAAAAGGAAGTCTCCCAGATCTGACAGGTAAAGGTTGAGTAGGCAGGGAGCTAATACGCAGCTCTGACAGAGACCCCTTCAGAGCACCCTGCCCATTCAGACTCACCTTCAGAAACTTATACTCATGAAGGTGAATCAGAAACAATAAGAGGGGCCCAGGAATATGCCAATCCCGTAGTGGGCGCCAAAATATGTTACGATTCATGCAGTCAAAAGCCTGTGTGTAATCAATGGCAGCCAAATAGAGTGGCAGTTTTCCGGACCTGCATGTTTCTTCTCTCAGCCAGCTTATGACCAGCCCATTCATGTCTGTACTTAGTCCCTTCCGGAACCTGGTCTGGTACCTCTGTAAGCGGCCAGATTCAGTGGCCCAGTCCACCAGGTCACGTGGTACTAGTCCTGCAAAGATTTTACTCTTGCTGTCAAAAAGGGAGATAGGACAGTAATTGCTTGGGCTCATCCGATATCCCTTCTTATAGATGGTTATAATGACGGCCATGTGCCGAGATGTTGGCATCGCTTTTTCCTTCAACACTGAGCTGAACAGAATAAGCATGATCTTGGATCACAGCTCTGATTTAAAGAGAACATTCGATAACCCATTTGGGCCAAGATCCCTAGAATTGGATGATTTCTGTATCAGACCATCAATGGTTTCCAATGACATGTTCAATTCCCACCCTACAGCCACAACAGGACAACGTATTTTATAGTCAGATTTCCTATATACATTCTGGAAATGTTTCACCCACCCACCATCAGCAATTGGATTACTTTGCTGGCTACTTTGGGCTTTATTCATGCAATTGATCAGGTCCCAGAAGTTTCTGGAATTATTTTTATTCACAATCTCCAACATTGTACAACTCTCATTGTATGTTAGGGTGAATTTGTAACTCTTCACCAAGTTTTAAAATGTTTGTCTGAAGTGTTTTAATTTAGCCAAGTATGACTCCCTGCTTTCACCTTTCCATTTCAAGGCCAGAGTTTGTTTCTGAACTCTCTCTTTTTATTTTGAATTATTAAAGAGTGAGATCTAGAGAACTCCACTTTCTTAATGCCATTTGATGCATATTTAAAATCCTCGAGAAAAACCTGGAAGTACAGGGAGTGATACTAGCTATTTTGTGCTCCACAGAAGATTGTATACATTTCTGGATGTGGCTGTTGAATCGGTTCTATGTAATTTTCCCGTTTTCTGAAGGGCGCATTTTGAAAAGACTGATTATTTTCAGTCGATTTCGTGCAACCCCCAGAAAATGGGAAAAGGACATCACCACTGATTATTTTTTAATTTGGGGGGTTTTCGCCCCCCCCCGCTGAAGCACTGCCTATGCTCCCTGCTGGCCCCACCCCTGTCGCATACACACACATTTTCTCACACTCAAGCGCACACAGACACACTCACTCACACACACACTACACATACACTTACCTGTGACTCCTGCAGTTCGTCCTCTCCATCTTGCTGTGCCTGTCAATCTCTGCGCACACTTGTCTGTGGCGCAGGGGATGACAGTTTGATTTAGAAAGACTGCTATGTGCTGTCAAGGAGCAGTCTTGAATCTGGTTATATTTCCAACATATCTTGAGATTCTATTACCGGTCTGGTTCACTGTCATTCCACTTACCCATGTCCTCCCAATACCAGAAGCTCCCTGTTTCATTCTTGTAGTTAACAGGGAGTAGTCACTCAGATCTGTATCCATCATCCTCATTTCCTCACAGAGGTCAAAGAGGGCCGGTGTAAGGGCAACATAGTCCAAGTAAGCAGATTTCACACCCAATCTCCTAGTTGGTCTCGGGGGACATCCCCGACAATAGACCCATTCCGAATTCTCAGATTCCATGTTTGAAATAGATCGGACCAGGATTTCCCATCAGAAAATTCGAGAGTCGGAGGTAGGCAGATTATGGACATTGTGTACCACTGATAGACAAACTGCATTTAAGTCACCAGCCACCATGATGTGAGTGCCCCCCTTTTCAGATAAAAACATTTCGCATACATCTCCACATTTCTCTATGAGACTACCCATCTTGCTCTTGCTACGGATGGGATTGCTATAGATATTGACTACCTGTAAAGGCTGCGAAGGGGACATTCCCTTTAATTTAACCTTCATTGCTAGCAGACCATAGGTGGTGTCCCACATTACTCTAACAATAAAGAATTTTCCATCATTATTACGAGGTCCCCTGATGGTCTTCCCATCAAATGTTTCATTGGCATTTGTTGGAATACATTGAAGCCATCCACAACAAACAACAGGGAACACACAACCAAACCTCCTTTAAGAAAATAATGTTAGATTGCTTAAAGACTTTTTGCTGGTCATTGTTGCCCCAAAAACTGTTGAAACCACAGGAGTTCCAACTTAAAATCTGTAAGTCGGATCACAATCTGGGCAGGTCTAAAGCCCTGATCCCCCCACCTCCATCTTCTAGCTTCTTAATGGGGCCCACAAACGTCTCCGATAACCATAACCAGTCTTGATCTTTTTTCGATTTTCTCATAATATGCTGGATGAATTCCACCCTCCTCCCACCCTTCTTACTCGGTGAGCATGTTATTTTCACTGTTGGGCATGACTCCAACTGGAATTGACCTAAACTGGACAAATCCTTTTCATCGGTAACCACTGCATCGCGAGCAAACGCTTCTAAGATCATATACCAAAGTCTGCAATGAGTCTATTTCCGTGAGGATCATCTGCACTGCTAGGTTCGACTTAAAGTCCAATTGTGCAAAGTCTGAACATATTTTGTCTAGGTGTGGATCTTTAGTTCCACCCCTTTACCCAAATTAAGCCCATCTCTAGAATTAGTAAGTGCGCCTTTTGTCGATAAAGCACGTTTATTGTACATACGCCGGGAGGGGACTTATATGACATCCAACAGTCACACTAACCCTGGTCTCCCTGAACCACACAAAAAATACACATTATATACAGTTTGCAACAGTTAATACACTCCCCCAGATACCGCTACATAGGCATCCCCCAAGCATGATTGGTTGCCCTGTACAGAGAAACCGAAAACCCACACAGTTCAATGGACACAGACATTATAACACAATCCCCTAAAAACGTATAATTACAAGGTTTACATTTCCCACACACCGCTTCCCGAAAACCTCTCCATATTTGGTGGCAACCTTGCCTCTTACTTACACAACAACAGAATTCCTATTAATGACCCACACGGGCCTGCCCCAAAAATACCTAATCACATGAAGACGAGAAAAAAGAAACGTGGATTCCCTTTTGACCTATTCATGTTTGCTAACCACATTTCCCAAATCTGTCTGGTGTCTAATTTTTTATGACTTCTACATGAATGACCTTTCCTATTCACATGAGTTCCGCCCACTCTCTGACAACACAATCTCTCTCCTGAAATGTATTATTACTGATCTCTGCAAGTGCCCTGGGAGATGTCCCCAGTTCGAAACAATCCAGCGAGTTCACAAAATGCCATCCCTTACAACAATGAGCTCACCTGTTTACCAGAGTTCATATCGTCCCTTAGCCCTCCAGCACTTGGGCCATCTGCAAACTGACCACAGCCCCTCCGTTGACCAATTTACCAAACCTGTTCCCTGACTGCTGACAGGGCCTTTGCAATCCTTTGCCACGATTGCGAAAACATCCTTCTAATTAATCCACATAAAGCAGACCTACGATACACAGAGTAACCACACCTCATATATTTTATATCTTTTACTAAATTCAAAAAATACTTCCCATACATGTAAACCTTTATGTGTGCATTTTTATACCTATTATGATCCCCTCTCATAACTGCCATTCATACAGCTAAACTCCATGTGCACGTACTGATCGCCTGCTTCACCTGAGTGGGGAAGGGCCCTCCGTGTGACAATGTCTCATTGTTACGTTTCTGCACGCATGCAAATCTATAAATGTATTGCCAATACACAAAATAACACAAAGTAACCTAAATGTAACCCTTATCCCCATTTACTATAAATATTGGAATACTTGTAGCAATTTGCAAAAGTGACAGAAATGACATGTCAGCCCCCCAGCCAGTGGTAGGCACGCAAAGTTTGAACTTTTCCAATTTCCCAACATTCCCCACTTTAGTTAACCCATTAACTAACAAACCAATTTCCAAATCATCAATATCACTATCTTTATAGAGCACATTTTCACACCTATTTTCCCATACTCCTCCGCTAGATAACACCAATTTGACTCATCATTAGTACCGCAAACTACCCATTGTTCTACACATTCCCTCCAACCTGGGGAAGGACGGAACCCCTCCCTTCAATCATTCCAAAATCAGTTTTTGAGTACTCATGTGAAGAGAATTGGTCCTAAACCTAGCCTTAGACGGGGTTACAAGAAACATGGCAGTACTCCTAGGCATCTGAGTCGAGCAGCATCGAAGACATAACTGACAAGAACAAAAAAGTACTAGTGAAAAAATCAAAACAGGTGAAAGTACTTTTAAGATTATTTTCAATTACCGTCTCCCTCTCCATGGCCCCCTTCAGATTTTTGAATTCAGTAATTGTTTGAGCCAAAGTTCTGTTATCCGAGTCATTAGGAGGCACATATGTGCAGCAGGTTTTGGCCAATTTATGGCACACCCCACCCTCCATAGCTGTTAGGAGGTCCAAAATGTAGCGATTCTGCAGGGTTACAAGGCGCAAAGCCCTAAGTTCTTCTTTGATGGCACTGAATGCTAACACAGAGGAATTGACAAATAATAGCAATTTGGAACGTGTTATTTGAAGCCATTTTGCATTGAGAGAGGATTGCACGCCTGGTGCCAATAGAGAGGAGAAAAACATTTTCAGTACGATCAGGAATGTTTCGTAGAGCCTCAGACGATTCTGCTGGCAAACAGTTGGATTTTTTCAATCTCCTCAGAATGTCAGTTTCTCCAGAGTCCTGCAAAGATCGTAGATTGTCCACGTTCGATGACACAAGGGATGCAAGGAGCACAGGGGACAAAAAGGGCACAAATGCGGACTCAGACAGTGTCAGGTGGCTCTGCGGAGCCACAAGGATGAGCACATGCAAAGTGGTGATGCTACATACACCTCTCCAAGTTGGAGGTAATTGCTTGTATGAAAAGGGTCCACATGACTAGAATAAATCTAGAATTGCTGCTGTACCTCCTGCTAAATCAGGAATACGAAGAGTGGTGCTGCAATTTTGATTTCTTCCCACAGGCACTGTGCCATCACCCTTAAAACACAGAAAAAAACTTGTAAATTATCAGGTCTTAACAGGTTTCTCAGGCTCCTTGAGCCATGTCAAGAAATTCAAATATTTTCTCCAACCTTTCCACATAACAAATTTGTTTGTGGTGCCCCTTCTTCAGAGAGTCCCACCATCCCTCCAGTCTTGCAACTCATTAGCCCTTGCTCGCATTTGTTGTTCACGATAATCAGACTATCAAAGTTAAGCTGCACTCTTGTGTACAATGAACATCTTTGCGATCTTCCCCCTTCGAAATTGAACATTCTTCATTGATCGGAAAGACAGAAGCTGCTACAGATTGCCCCTGAAGCTGCCTGTGAACCCTGCATAGGGCTAGGTACACCAGACAATGTGCATCTGCCACTTCTACCTCATTAGAAATAAATAATCTAGGGACACCAGAGGAATGGAGAATGAGGGAGCAAATGTAACATGACTCAGTTACTCTCTCTATCACAACTCTCTTCATGTGCTGGTACCATATGTTATCATCTCAAAACTGAGTGCATCATTTACAATTTCTAAAGTCCCATCTGAATCATCAAATGCAAAATCAATTTTGAAACTTTGTTGCATCCCTTGTACTCAAATAACCCAATGTTTCCTCCCCCTGTACACATCTTTTGTCCATCACAAATGACCCAAAAAGAAAAAAGAAAAGAACTCTATAAATTGCTGAACACATTGTCAATTTCATTCCTTATGTTTGTCGTGAAAAGCAAAAAAATCCTAACAAACTCTTATACAAAGAATTCCTACTAAAACAATTCTAAATTTTAAGACCATCATTTAAAGCAATTCTCAGATTTCGTACGCTCTCCTCCCCCTTGTCAGCTGGAACAAACTGTGACTCTTTAGATCCCACTTAACATAATTATTAGCAGACTGCTGTTCCTCAGGCATTCAGTGGGGCTGTACCGGTGTCCCTCCAAACATCATGGAGATGCACCCATGCTTTAATGTACTCACTTTTACTGCTGTAGGAGTGGAGAAGATGACCCTCTGGGTCCGGGAATCGACAGTCATTCCACCGACAGACAAAAGAGTGAACTGGAACCCTCTCCCCAGGGAGTAACA
The DNA here is from genome assembly GCF_040938575.1 of Ambystoma mexicanum. Lineage (NCBI taxonomy): Eukaryota > Metazoa > Chordata > Amphibia > Caudata > Ambystomatidae > Ambystoma > Ambystoma mexicanum. Next base: position 478,178,714 of record NC_090923.1, on the reverse strand, counting down.
ATGGAAGCTGATGCTTGTTTGGTTACCAGTCATTTGGTCAAAAAAAAAAGGTTGACAGGACAAATGGTCGACACCATTTGGTCGAAAGACAAATGGTCGAATTTTTTTTTTGTATTTTCACTTTTTTTTTTTGGGGGGGGTCCTTCCCCAACCCCTTTTTTTTGCCTAAACGAAAACCTAAAAAATATATATATAAATAAAAAAAAATTCGACCATTTGTCTTGCGACCAAATGGTGTCGACCATTTGTCCTGTCGACTTTTTTATTCGACCAAATGACTGGACAGCGCATGTTTGGGACCCCCGCCGCCTTCAAACTTGTTTTGCTGAGATGCAGTAACCTGTGAAGACACAATTCTAATGCTCTTCGTTAAAGACTTAAGATAGTCCCCAAATTCATTTCCCAGAATTTCTGCTGACTTATGTGCATCATTACCTATGCATGCGGGCGAGAGAGGTGTAAACATTATACGACCGTCACCACCTTATGAGGACTAAGGTGGTGATCCTTTTCAGGCTTATTCCACAAACAAAAAACGCCAATGGAGGGCAATAAAGCCATGACTTATTCAAATTAGAACACATTTTTGACAATTGGGGATTCAATAAGCCATTTAGATGCTCCACAATCCCGTTGGCCAGAGGGTGGTACACTGAGCACAACCTGTGCCGTATCCCCAAAAGTTAAGTAAGTTCAGCGAACAAAGAATTAACGAAGTGAGTCCCATTATTGGACCTTAACACTTCACAAATACCCCACTGTGGAAATACCTCTGTCACCAAGAATCTGGCTGCTGATTTGGTATCAGGGTGCGAGCATGGACTAGCCTCAAGCCATCGGAAAAATGGACACAACCACAATTAAATAACGATAGGTGCCACACCTCTGTATCATGTCAAAAAAGTCAACATGCAATTCCCTAAAATAACCTGGAGGTCGATGTTTAACCCCTCTTACTGCCCTCATAGTATTTTATTTTCTGGATTGAATTCCTTACATAGTGTGCAATTTCCAATAAACATATTCACCTGCTCAGAGAGGTTGGGCACAAACCAATCCTGCTGAAGTTCCACTGCAATTTGTCGCTGAGGAGTATGTGCCAGGAAATGCAGTTGCTCCAAAGCCACAAGAAGCAACTCCACTGGCATCACTACCTTCCCTGTCAGGTCCTGCCTCCACAATAAATCTGTGGGTGAGAGCGTGCACCCCCTCTTCGCCCAGAGCTCCTTTCCCTCCAGTGGTGCCTTTCCCTGCAGTTCAACAATTTGTAACAAGGGGAATGCAGTATACAGGACCAGCAACTGAGCCTGTTGGGACATCATTTAAATGTTTGGGATATCTGGGAGAGGTAAATATGCTGCTTGCTGCCTCTGCCGATCGGTCCGTGCTATCATTACTAAGAGCTACAAAGTCAGTTTTATTTGCATGCACAGCGCATTTAACAACCCCCTACCCCCACAGGCAATGGTAACATGTCGATTAATCATGAAAGCAGTGCAGCATGCTGGCCAGGGGTCCCATCAGATCCTCTAAACCCTCTTCTCTGCTATCTAGATAACCCAGAATGTATTGTTGTGGTGACATACACAGAGTCATAATAGATATGGGCTGCCTTTCCTTTACTCATTTCCAGCACGTCAATAAGCGCCACTAATTGGGCTGCTTGTGCAGGGTAATGTGACGACAATTGCTTCTCCACCTCTACCCGGTACTTACCATCCACAAGACTTACAACTGCTGCTCCTGTATGTCTCTCACCAGTGTCCAGATCAATCATTGATGATCCATCAACAAAAAGTGTTCCTCTTGTCTCCAAAGCATCATCTTTAACTTGTATTTTGTCTCTCATTTCCCTCATAGGTCACATGATTATGAACATTATCACCAGGCTGCCCTGGGTCAGCCAAAAAAGTCACTGGGTTTACTACGTGACACCTCACTGGTCATACGGAAGCATTTGACAAAATAACATTGTACCCTGAAACTTTCTGAGAAGTCAAAGTTGATTTTGATTTTTCCAAAATTGCAAAAACTGCATGCTCCACGTACAGTGTCACTGGGTAGCCTTTAGTTATGGCTGATGACTTTTGCATTGCAAAGGCCGCTGCCGCAAGAGATTGCTCACACGGAAATTGACCCTGCATAACTGAGTCTAACAACCCACTATAATAGGCCAAGGGTTTGTGACCTAAAGATGTTTTCTGTGTTAGGACCACTGTCATTACTTTCCCATCTGTATGCAAAAAAAGAAAAAATGGCTTTTGGTAGTCTGGAGTCGCCAAAACAGGAGCTTTACTGATCGCAGTCTTGAGCTCCTGAAAACAAGTTCTCATTTCATCTGACCACTCGATCAGAATCTTCTCTTTCTGTGTTTCCTTGAGAACTTGCAGCAGGGGCCTCGTGTAACTAGAGCAGTTGAAAATCCAAGACCTACAATAGTTCCAGAGCCCCGAAAACTGTTGCATCCATTTTATCGTAGTTGGTTGAAGCGTGTTCTGAACTGTGGTGGCTCTATCAGGCATTACCTTTCTCCCTGGTGACAAAAGTACCAGTCCTAAATACACTACTCCTATTTGACAATTTTGCAGTTTTTCTTTGTCCACTTTGTATCACTTCTCTGCGAGCAGGTTGAGGAGCCTGACTGAGTCTCCTCGACACCGTTCCTCTAAAGCACTACAAACAAGTAAATTGTCGATGTACTGAATAACAGTGCTGAACATTTGTAGGTTTCCCAAATCCATCTGAATAACTCTTTTAAAAACATTTGGAGATTCACAGTACCCCTGGGATAACCTTGTGTGATCAAATCTCTGTCCACGATATGTAAACGCTTTGAGATACTGGGAATCGGTGTGCAAAGCAACCGAGAAAAGGGTGTTTTTCAAATCAATAACTGTGAAGTGGGTCGACCCAGTAGGGATGTTACAGAGAATGGTAGCAGGATTTGGTACCACTGTAAATTCTGCTTCAACAATGTTGTTCAGAGGCTGCAGATCTTGAACCATCCTCCAACTAGACCCCTTTGCCTTGTTCACAGGGTACATGGCCATGTTATATGGAGACACAGAAGGTTGTATAATGCTGTGCTTCAACAACGCCATAATGGTCTCAAAAATCCCTTTGTCTGCCTCCTTAAACATGGGGTATTGCCTAACGCTTGGAAAAATTACTCCTGTTTTTTATTTTATTTGCGCTGCCCCAACATTTTTCAATAACTCCACATCATGAAGATTGCTGGGCCATAAGTGGTCCAGCACTTTCTCCAAATCCTCCTTCCAATATGGCAATTTTTTTCTCACAATGAGCATGGTCTGTGATACTTCCTTTTGCTCCACCATTACCTGACAAGGCACCCCAATACCAAAGACCATTTCTCCTGCGTCTTCTGCATCCTTGAACAATTGCTCATCAGGTATGTCTTAATGATGAGGTTGGATGAATACACAACACAGTGCGCCATTTGCCTTCTTCCTCATCAGTACCTGAAAGAACCACCCTGTGCTTCACAACCACGGCTTCTAGAAGAATGGTAACAATAGTCCCTGGTGCTATCTCCTGTGACTCGGCAGGCTGAAACAAGAATTTTAGGGGTATCCGCCATGTCCAATCTCTTATTCCAGGTACCCAATTTAACACAATCATAACCCCATACAAGAATAATGCAGAATGTACTGGCACACCCCTAATCATGCTGTCTCTGCAATACGTGGGGAGAAGTTTTGCTTCTTTTAATGGGTATAATCCTGCAGCTGAACACACTATGCCGTCCTTTGAAAAAGTCATTGACATATTACACTTGCTCAGGAGTTCCCTTCCCCAAGAGGTTCGCTGGAGTATCTTTGTATTATAGCAAGGGAGCAGATAAAGTGTGATTAACTACCTTGATATGCAAATCTTCAGTGTATGGAACCGATAGGACAGCCCCAGAAAATCCCTGCATGTCCATTGCTTTGCCTAATAGGGGAAATCCACCTTTGACCATGAAAGATAATATCTGTTTACCTACCTTTACACCTATCTGGGGTTCCTCTTCTGGATCTGTAGTAACTGACAGAAAAGGACACGTTGGAGATACCTGTGGGCTGGCCTGTTCCTGATACATTTGAGCACCAGGATGTGAAAAAGGGTTTCTTCCAAGTACACTTTCTCCAGTATAATGGGTAACTAACTGTCCCATTCAGTAGAGGATTCTTCTCCCAAGCCTGTACTGGCGCCTGGGCTGACATAGTCGGTGCATAAGTCTGTGTCATTCCAGTTCCCAGGCCCTGATCAACCTGGACTTGCTGCAATGGTACAGAGTTCAGGGCATAGGGTGATATTTGGGTATTCATCTGGAGGGGACCTGGGATAAAATACTGTGGCCAACCTTGACAATCCTGTAACACATGCCCCATTCTTCCACACACCCAACACTGCACTCCATCCATTCCTCCATACCCCCCTCCCATAGGTCCATTGAACTGGGGCCCCGTTCCTCCAAATCCGCTGAAAGACCCGACACCTCGTGAAAATCCTCCCCCACCCCGTGAAAATCCTCACATCGGTCTTGGTCCAGGTACATACCCGTCCGTGCATTCTTGTCCCATTCCAGAGTCTATTTGTCCTTGTCCCAACTGTGCCTGCTGTCCCTCTATGGGGCTGGTTATCATTGCACCATCTAACCAAATCTTTGCTAGTTTTTGCTGGACCAGCTTGGCCTCAGCCTTTTGTGCCTGCCTGGTCCGTACTCTCCTTTTCCTTTTCCTGTCGCCTCTTACAAAAATGCACAATGTGCACCTGTATTACCTGCCAACTCTTTGTCTCTATCCCTACGACCTTGTCTAGGTCATGCTGTACTTCTTTAGGAAGTTCCTTTTTCAACATATGATAAAACAATAGCCACATTTTTGTCCCATGCTTCTCCCGTCTCTGCCCCCCCCCCACATCTCCTGTATCAACTGAATGTGGGTAGTGGGATCCTAGTCTAACTTCATTATTTTTGCCAAAATGGAATTTATGTCTGGTGTATTAGGATATATTGGACTTCATTACAAGTTTGCGGTCCGGGAACTATGGTACTGGTAAGCTTTCCGGTACCATAGTTCCCGGACCAGCAAACTACGAGTTGTGCTCGTGGGTGCCTTTCTGCTGGACCTGGCAGGCAGAAAGGCACCCGCGAGCACGACATGTCGGATACACTGGCACCGTTATAAACGGTGCTGGTGCATCCACTGGCACCGTTATAAACGGTGCCGGTGCATCCAACCTCTCCATTCCCATTGAGCCCTACCTATGGTGCTCAAATGGGAATGGAGAGTAATGGATTCTGGCCCCTTGCAATGGGGACAACAGGGTCCGCCAAGGTCAGAATGCCCTGTACGTCCCCATTGCCAGGGGCCAGAAAAAATGGAACTCCAGCAGCAGTTGTGCCTGTGTGACAGGCACAGCTACCGCCAGGGTTGTAATGAAGCCCATTATCCTCAGTGCTCCCCAAACCTGTGCTCTATAGTTATTGAAAGCCGCTCCATCGTGGGTGTTAATGTCTAATTGATATCCTGCTTTCTTCCACAACACATCTGCCCATTCCCCCATCAAGGCTGTGAAAAGGTTTTTCATGTCCCCAATTGCCAACATGACACCGGCAGTTTGTTTTCCTAGAGCATACATCCACTTCCTCACCCCTGCAGTGAGCAAAGGACCATGGGACATAACACGCCCTCCCCTGACCCTTCTGGAGTAGAGGGTATTCAGTCACTTTTGCCTTTATTAGGGCGTTCCCTATCTGTCCTTGCCCTTCCCCTAGATTCATGCGGGCTCCACAGCACGTCCGAAGACCCCATGGCATACTTTGCAGAGTCCTTACTAGAGCGGGAGACATCACTTCTGCTTCCTGTCCTCTTTGTTCATTTGTCTGTCTCCCAGTCATCCTCCTCTTCCTCCTCTGTCTCTTCTATCACATCCCCTGTTCCTTCTGTGGGGACAAACACACCCTTCGTGCTTTCGTAGCAGGCCTCCTCTCTTCGCCTTCCTTCTAATTCTGCATTTGTAGCAGTGCTTTCCTTTTCCATGTCCACATGTACTCCCTTTATGACAGATTTATCTAGCTGTACAAGAATCTGACCATGTCTCCGTCTTCCCTCCTCCGCTTCCTGCGTTTCCGTTCTAGTCTTCCTGCTTTTTAATCCTATCCTGTTGTACCCATGCCACCTTGCTCTCTAATAACATTGCCACTTCTTCCCGATTCTGTTGTTCTTGTCTTTACACTAGTCTCCGTAATCTATCCTCTATACTGGAACTGGGGAGCAATTCTCCCCTGGCTGGCTCTCCTTCACGCCTACTCCTTACAACCCTATCTCAATCTGGCTCTTCTAGACCCAAGGTTAACGCTAATTTATCCTTAAGATAGACTTTTCTTCTTTCCTCTTCCATTCGTGGCCCGCCAACAACCTTTACAAAAGAAGGCGTTACCCTTCTGCTTCCCTCATACTCCCATCTCTCAGAAATTGGTGCCGACGGAGGTGTTACCCCTGACCACCTTGCAACCATCGGAGTAGTCACTGGAGAATATGGAGGTCCAAACTCTGGATTTGTATGCACTTCTGCGGCTGACAAAGTATAGCACCCATATGGGGGCAGTGCAGAAAAAATTCCTACACCTTCCTTCCTCATCCCTTCTTCCATAGCCGCAAACTTCTGGACCTTCCCGCCCTTCTCATGTAACCTCCGTAGCTCCAAGTATTCAGTGCATTGTCCAATTTCGACCCCTTTTATTTGGTCCCTAAGAAAGTATGCAGATTTTCCAGTATATCCTTATTTTAGGACCCTCCACTAGGCCACGGTTTAGACATCTTGTCCTTCGTTTCCCTCAACCATTCCCGATGATGTTTCAAATACTTTATTGTATGTCCGGGGAGCACTTGACATAAATGATTCAATGCAGTTTCCATGTTTCCAAAAAAATCCCCAAAAATCTCGGAAACCAAACCCATCAACACAAAAATTACTACCCAAAAATTCCTTTTCTGTCCGTTAACAGATTTTCCCCACACTTACTCTCTGCACTCACTTCTTTATTATAACCGCCACAATAATTATGTATTTCTCAACTGTGCACAAAAGACAACATCTTATTAAAACACGCCGGCCCAAATCCTTTCCATTCCTTGAGATTCCACCTTCACTCAAGCATAGAAGGAGCGCAATGTTTTCTACTACAACACTAGAATGTCCCTTTCTACTACAGACCCATCTTCCCCGAAACTACCAGAGGAGACCCACACTATGTTAGACTAACCAATAAACTCGAGGTGCTGGGTCCATCCGCGCAATTAGTACAAGTAAGGCCTTACCAAGATATGCCTCAGAAAGGTATCTACGGGTGGTTTTACCATAAGATGCCACCTCACTCTAAAATGAGGGCTTCAGCCATCCAGACGAGCAACCTGAAGGGCATCAAGACTATCCCCACAAGTAACACACTGCACAGAAAGACTACACCTCTAAAATAACCAACTAGATAATTATAAAAATGTAACATAAAATGATTCATATAGTTCCTAAACACGTTCACTCTTCAACCTGCTTAGTCCCTTCTAATCCCACAAACACATCTCTTGCCTCACCTAAAAAGAGAAAAAACATGTTTCCTTTTTCTCCGACTATACCCCACTTGGTTTACCTGATAAAGATGTACTTATGTGGACGTCAAAACCTCACAATGCTCTGAACTGGTGCTCTGACAATAGGTTCTGCTTCACAGTTGGGCTGCGGAACTTCAGCCTCGGGGACCAGACATGCCTCTTGTTGCCTGCAAACCACTTTGTTTTCATGCACGAGCTGGTCTCTGCAGAGAAGGACCACAGTTGGGCTGGACGATTAGGAGACCCCCAATATTTTCAGAGAGCCTAAGGCTCCTACCTGGATCACCAAATTGTAGGCGTGGACCTTTAGCTCTGTCCCTTAAGCCAAATTAGGCCCACCTATAGAATTAGTAAGTGCGCCTTTTGTCCATAAAGCAAGTTTAGTGTGCAGATAGCCGGGAGGGGGCTTATATGACATCTAACAGTAACACTAACCCTGAACCACACAAAGAACACACATTATATACAGTTTGCAACAGTTAATATACTCTGCCAGATACCATTACATAGGCATCCCCCAAACACAATTAGTTGCTATGTACAGAGAAATCTAAAGCCCAAACAATTCATTGGACACAGACATTATTACACAATCCCTTAAAAACTTATAATTACAAGGTTTACATTTCCAACACACCCCTTAGCAAAAACCTCCCCATATTTGGTGGCCACCTTGCCTCTTAGTTACACAACAACAGAATTCCTCTTAATTTCGCACACAGATCTGCCCCAAAAATACCAAAGCACATGAAGATGAGAGAAAGACACATAGATTCCCTTTTGACCTATTCGTGTTTGCTATTCGCATTCCCCAAATCTGTCCGGGGTCGGATTTTTTTATGACTTCTACGTGACTGACCTTTCCTATTCACATGAGTTCTGCCCACTCTCTAACAACACAATCGCTCTCCTGAAATGTATTACTACTGATCTCCGCAAGTGCCCTGGGAGAGGTCCCCTGTTCCAAACAACCCAGTGAGTTCACAAAATGCCTATCCCTTACAACAATGAGCTCTCCTGTTAACCAGAGATCATATCTTCCCTTAGCCCTCCAGCACTTAAGCCATCTGCAAACTGATCTTCTGCAACTGATCTGCAAACTGACCCCAACCACTCCATTGACCAATTTACCAAACCTGTTCCCCGAATGCCGACAGGGCCTTTGCAATCCTTTGCCACGATTGCGAAAACACCCTTCTAATTAATCCACAATACGAAGACCCATGATACACAGAACAACCACACATCATATATTTCATATCTTTTACTAAATTTGGAAAATACTTCCCATACATGTCTACCTTTATGTGTGCATTTTTATACATTTTATGATCTCTTCTCATAACTGCGGTTCATACAGCTAAACTCCATGTGCACATATTGATCGCCTGCTTCACCTGAGTGGGGAGGGGTCCTTCGTGTGACAATGTGTCATCGTTATGTTTATGCACGCATGCAAATCTACAAATGTATCGCCTCTACACAAAATAACACAAAGTAACTTAAATGTAACACTTATCCCATTTACCATAAATATTGTAATATTTGTAGCAATTTGCGAAACTGACAGAAGTGACGATGATGACGTGTCAGCCCCACAGTCAGTGGTATGGCGCACGAATTTCGAACGTTTCCAATTACCCAACATGCATCCGGAAAGAAGACCCTCACAATGTCTCTTGTGTCGAGTAGATGTAACATAGGTATTTTATGTAGTAGTTTTAGAACATTTGATCTATTTAATAATACGTCGCTCCATCCACTTTCAAGTCTTTCCAGTAAGAACCTTTTTGTGTGGGCAACATAGCCCTTGCTCGTGTCTAGGGCACATTGGGATATTTCTGGAATGATGTGACTCAGAGCAATAGGCTCACACAATTTTTCATGGCACTGACTGTGTGCCTCTTTCCTCTCTTGAAATGGATGGTAATTTCTCCTTTCCGCCCTGGTAGCACCCTTATGAATGGACCATTTCCCTTGATTAAGAAATCGTTTAGTGTTTACAGCGGGCCTCTCAGGTGCCATAGTCCCTCGCTCTCTGCTTTGAGTAATGGCCACATTCTTCGCTGAACACCTTGTAAACCAGTTTTTACCTTCCATAACTGAACCCACAATTGACATAATACATTGGGAGCCTGTGTTTCTAAAACACTGGGTATCAATGGATACCACAGGGATCTTGGGCTCAGATTTATTTGTCAGAAGTGACAGGAGTTGGGACGGCCCGGTACTCTTGTCTTGTGAACCTATGACATTGCATGCCAACCTTTCCATAACCTGGATTGCCAATACTACAAAGAGATCCCATCCCTTCTGATCAATTTTTCAATGCCCTTAGTGGGTATCCGGGGCTCGGCATTGTTGTTTACTGGTGGCTGTTCTGATGGCCTCCTGCCCTCTGAACATGGCTGCTCCAACAGGACATTGTGAACCGACTGTCCTGAGGCCCGTTTCAGTCTTTCAAGGCTCTGGGTTGATCATTATTCGCTCCACGGTCTTCGCTGTACTTATTATGTGAGGACCTGCTTTAATGGGCTATAGCATATAGCATCACCGGAAGTGCTATGGGTTGTTTCGTGGAAAGAAAATGAATTTAAATCTGTTCTGTTGTTGACATGCAGTAAAAAGTGGTGGGCATACTTGTATTGAGAAAAATGATAATGAACTTTGATTTTGAAAATAGAATGCAATAAAGTGCTTATTCTTTTAAGACAGAAAATTAAAACAAAGATTAGAAAAAATAATTGATTATGGATTTGTTTGAATAATTTGAAGATTAGGTAATAGCTTGTAACTAAAAAATGTTTTTTCTTCTACTAATTTTCGCTAACAATGTTATCAAGCCATCTACAGACCAGGCCTAAGGACACAGTTGGTAGCTTTTGTTTTGTTTTTTCTTGAAACAATAGCTTAATTATGAAGGTTCATTTAATATGGTGCTGATCTACAGGCAGATGTACGATGGAAGAAAAGCTATGAATGTTGTGACAAGCCAGAAGAAGGACAAGGACCAGAGGACATTGGCATACGTAGTTTTATTTAAATATAAAGGAAAAATGCCTTATTATCCCTATTGCTAAAGGAGAATTCCCTCGTATCCAAACTAAACTAAGGTGCTTGTCTACAGTTAAAACAAAAGTAGTCCCTGGTCCAAACCTATCCACTGAATTGGCGCTATCACTTATCAAAAACGTAACTGAAAGATGGACACTGTCTTGCACTTTCGGTTCTCTAGAGAGGCTTCTCAGTCTTTCCAGGATCTCGGCCCACTAAGAACTGTTTTTCCTAAAAAGGAACTTTTGGTTTTATCGCACAGTTCCTTAAAGATTTCCAGGGAAAATACTATTCTCAAGTTCCTGAAATTACAACAGAGTGTTTGACGGCTGTATTACTCAGCTTTGTTACAGACCCATTGCAGCAAGGAAGGTCTGTTGTCCATTGCCCACCAGGTGTGCTGCGAGAGGTGTGGCTAAGGACTCAAAAACTGCAAACTCTGCGGAGTGGGCAGAGAGTGCGAAAGTGTTTGGTGGCTTGGCTGGGCGGAAGTGCGGCAGGTGAACTTTGTGGAAGATTTGACCCGCCTGCCCTTTTAACAGGCACTTGCCTGGTCATCAGGAGAGAGGGTAATCCTTGGCGGTAAGTGTCCTCATTAACACCCTACCCCACTGTTAATTGTAGAAGGTGCGGGAGGTTGTGGTGTCTACAACAAAAATAATTGCTGCCGCTAACGGCATCTGCATTACCGGCTTCTTCATTATCCTGTCTTTTGAATAAATTAGATGGTGGCATGCACGTTACAAAGGCTACAGGCAACACACATGTTACAAAAATCACCTTGTTCTTTTCACTGTTACCCGCAACCAGCAGAGTGAAAGTGGGTCACTTTATTCCTCTGCATACAATATACGGAACAGCCTAGAACAAGGCTGTTAGAAAAACATCAGTCAGACTAAATAGGTGGGGCTTGATTAATAATAGCATGATCCCTGTTTGCTGCCTTGAGAGTGGCTGCATGAATCTAGTCTTCTTGATACTCCACCTGACCTTGAGATACGGGATCGGTCTAATTTTGAGTCATCTATGTCTTCATATGACTCCATACCGGCCTCATTGCCTCCAAGGAGATTGCCAGCTGTAATGAAATGATTTGAACAAACTGGGGGCCGCGGGGGTAACACAGGAGGTTTATTTGTGAAAATAAATCAGGTCCTGGAGGTGCTCATCTTACTTTACAAGAGTATAAAGGCAGAAACAAAGTCGCACTCAGTAATGTTGGAAACCTTGCTGTTCCAAATTGAAAATATTGAACTACATACAAATGTGAAGGAGTTTCTATTCAATAAATGCCTGTGACCTTCAGAAGCTAAAGAAGATGCAGTGTGGGAAATAGAGGCTAGGACTCTCCTGTGGTTTATCCACAGGGTTGCAAGTGCTTGGTGCTTCAGTCTAATACAAACAGCGTTATTGAGCCTGAAAAGTTAATTATCCCAGACTCACCAGTGGTAAAAGGTGGTGGAGATTCATCCAATGCTCAGACTCTATGTGTAGAGACAGATGTGAGGGGAATGAGTGATGTGGTCACCCCGGATGATGTCATTTGTTTGGATGAACTATGTGAGTAGCAAATAGTGACCAACACCAATTTGAAGAAGAGAAAAGGGGAAAAAGTAATTTCAATGTTACCTTTGCTGGAATAAATCAGTTACAGAAAAGGAACACAAGCAAGCTACTTCAGCATTTAAACCAACAACCTTGTGGAAATGTATCCACTCTTTACTTGCACAACCGTCTGCTTAAGCGTTATTAGAACAGACATTAGTGAACTCAGTACTGGTGGATACAGATGGTATGAGGACGGAGGATCCTGTCCAGAGGATCATTTCTGTGGATGCAGCTCATGCAGGACTGGATCTGGAGAAGGTTTCCTGCAGCATGCCATTTGAGAACTTGAGGGATGCTGCATCTTCACTGGCTAATCAGGGTTGGCCACAGTTGAGTCAAAGGACTTGCACTACTGGCACAGGCTCATGTTTGGCTAATATTGTTCATGCTGGGGTGATGCCAGCTGTCCAGCAAGGTTTGTCACACCTTCAGTACCCCCTTCAAGATCTACAGTGTCAGATGGTGGATTGTCCTGCCCCTCTGAGTACTAATTCTCAAAATAATATGTAGCATCACTGGCAAATTTCTAAACAAGCACCTACTGGTTTAACATTTAATGTTTAGAGAGGTTATGATAAAAAGAGCTATAACGACGGGGTGAATTCACAGTGTTTTCCAGTTGGCCCTTGATGATTACAAAAGTTGGCTAATTATGAAGGTCCATTGAGACATGAGGACTCTCGGGGAGATGAGTGTTTTAGAATTCTCATTGAAAGTGTGCTACCAGACAATACCGATCTAGTGTTGAATCGTACTAATATTCTCTGATTGGTGTATGAAATTCCGAACCTTGGAGCAATCACCTCGAGATATACAACAAATAGATTTTATTGATCTATATAGGACTGATCGCTCTGTTATTTACGTTAACTCCAGGATAGCATTTTAAACAATTCTAAAGGAGCATCTTGGGGCATTTGGTTTTGATCTCATGCAATATTCAGTGTGTGAGAAAACATGTGTACACCATAATGAAGAATTAAGGAGTGTAGCTGGGATTAATACTGGAGGGGTAGAACTGGATCTGAACTGTGGCCTATGATAAGAGGGCCAGGCATTGAAGAGGAAGATCTGCGATTCTGAGCCAACTAAAGATTGGTCTTGGCTAGTGAGTGCATTGAGTTTGTCGCACAAAGACCAAAATGTGCAGACTTCCTAACATTGAACGTCTGGATAGTAATTTGACTTTTCATTTGTGGAACATGCGTGGGCACTAACACTTATTTAATAATGGTGAAGTTGGCGGTATTCTGAGGAAGTATGTTATTGTATCACTTCAAAAGACTTGGTTGATGAATGGCTTTGTGACACGTTTTCAGGCAGAAAGGCAAGGAGAATAGGGGGGTCTGTTCACTTTCATATGGTCTTGTAAGGAATTGGAGGTGGTTAGCTGTATGGACGTGTTCTTTGGTGTAATGGTCACCCATGTGAAAATTATCATGGAGTGCCCATTGAACCTCCTAATATTAAACGTATATTGGAATTCTGGAGGTTGCAAATTAGAGATTTGTTTTAGACAGAATCATTATGTGTGTTAATGATTGCAGTGATATGTATTTAGGGGGATATCCTATTAGTATGTGACCTGAATTCTGATTACATCAATTGGGAAGGGTCTGTGACTTCAGAATGTAAATATGTTCCACTGTCAGCAAAACAACATAATGGGAATTCCTGGGTTAAGGGCCTGGGAGGCTTTGGTCTTACGGTACTGAATAGGACCATATTAGACGACATACCATGCCGGTATACCTGGTCTAATGGAACTCACCACTCAACGATTGACTATATTTTTGTTGGGACTTGGCTCTTTGAGAAATGTAACTCATTGAATATTCCACCAACTGCGTTTTTTTTCATCACTATATGATGAAGGTTGTGATCAATGTTGGGGTTACTAAGAGTGGATGAGCTGCGTCCCACTAACTTGACAGTCAATGCTGCTGGCAACATGGTATAGTAGAACGCATCTTCAGCCTTTCTGGTGAATAAAGCCCTTGTGGAATACCTGGACTCTACTCACAACAAATGGCAGATTGATGCCTTCCTGGTGGGTAATTTTGAAGGGTTTGTGGGTTGTTTGTTTCAAACCCCCTGTCAAGATAGAACTAACCAAAGACCGAAGAGGCATTCTCATGTGTTTAATAAGGAGGTAGTCAATCAGAAAAAATAAATGAGATCTATGATCAGGTCAGTAAAGAAACAGAGGGATCTCTCATTAATTGATACATATGGGTGGATTAAGCATATTAAACAGCGCTATAAGAACTGTGTTAGGAGTAGTTGAGCTTTGAGGAGCCAAGTGGACGCTGAAGCAATGTTGCAGACTCTGTTAAATAAGAGCGGGCAGATGTTCTCGAGGCTGATTAATGAAGTAGAAATAACAAATTCGGCCGACCAGATAAATGCAGTGTCCAAGAATGATTGGTTCAAGCATTTTGCGGCTCTCTATGCGGAACCCCAAAATGAGACAGTACAGCCCTACGGGGAACCTGTCATGAAGATGAAAGCTTGGGACCTGAATATTAGTTGTAAGAGTGTGTACGAGGTGTTAAAAAAAAGATCAGCACCTCTTGTGGCCCGGGTCCGTACAGACTCTTAATTTTTTATTTAAGGGTGAGCCAGCAACATGGGCTACTGTACTGTTCTTTTTGTTTCAACATGTGGTCGGCACCGAAACCTTTCCACAATCTTGGTCAATCGTGCACATAGTGTCTATCTATAAAAAAGGGGTAGGATCTGACCCAACAAACTATCATCTGATTTCCATACTTGATGCCAATAGTAAGGTGTTTGCGTCAATCTTACTTCAACACCGAGAAGTCTGGGTCAAAGAGATACCAAACAAGTGATGGGTGGAAGGTTTTTAATTAATTTGAACCACTGGCATTGCCCTGGGCAACCTTCCACACCACTGTTTTTTAGCCCGTCCAGCGATATGTAAATCAGTCGGGTACTGCCACCAATGGGAGCAGCCCTGCACAAACTGCTAGTTCGGGCTGGACTAACCCTTTTGGGGTGGGACCAAGCCTGATTTGCCTATGGTCTTTCCCCTTTTGTAATGGCTTGGCAGGCAAAGAACGATGGTCTGGAGGGTTGCCCAGAGCAATGCTAGAGGTTAGATTCATTTGAAACCTTCCAGCCATCACCTTTTTTGTTTTGCTTTGTCACCTCGAGTGGGACGGTATGCCCAGACGTGGGTCCCGTGGCTGCTAGGCCAAATTCGAGCATCACCTGGAGTTAGGCAAAGTTCCGTTCTAACGCCCTGCCTTTTTAATCTCTACATGGCAAACATAGGATATTATTTGGAGCCTTTTGCTTTTGTTACCCCAAAATTGCACAACCGTAAACCTATTTGGAGGGCATATGCTGATGATTTTCTTATTTTAGACTGCACCCATACTGGTCTTCAGTGTTTGATTGCCGGATTCAGGAGTTTTGTCAACACACATTTCCTCAAAATCAATCTGGGAAAAACTAAAATTATGCAGTGTACGAGATGGAGAAAAGGTACAACCTTCTGTTGGCGGTGGCGCATGTCCCTTTAAAGAAGGTTAAAAGTCTCCTATATCTAGTTTTATTTGTCATCTCGAAACCCCAGAAAATGTAAGTCAGGAGGAGATGAAAGATCGCGCCTTGTGCCTGTCAAATCAACTAAGTAGGATAAATACCAGATATGGGAAATTATCAGTGATACCCTGTATTAAGTACTATGAGGGAGAAATTATCCCCACACTTCTATATGGGGCAGAAGTGCAAGCACTATCTATTCTGCAATACCTGCCAATTCTGAAGGAACTAGTCTGGAGAAGAGCTCTCAGGATTGCTAGTTCAGTGCCATTACATGCCATTAGGTATGAGCTTGGCATTACCTCAACGCAGTCTGGATCGTAGTGTAAGTTCCTGACGCGCTATAGGACGATCTTGAGTCCTGTTGAAGTCTTGTTTGCCGACCTAAAGGCTATACTTGCGGAGAGTGGCTGTAGTTTGGTTCAGAGCACTCTGTATTGTGTTGTGATTTGCTCTGCAAAATTGTCTACTCTGCAAAAGAGCCAGTTGAAAATCCGGGTCGAGTCAAACGTCTAT
Source organism: Ambystoma mexicanum (assembly GCF_040938575.1). NCBI lineage: Eukaryota > Metazoa > Chordata > Amphibia > Caudata > Ambystomatidae > Ambystoma > Ambystoma mexicanum. The sequence continues at coordinate 478,162,347 of NC_090923.1, read as the reverse complement.
TATATGAATTTGACTGGATTTACACCGCAGCGTGAATGCATGCGTATGTGTCACTTAATCACTTGTCCAGGGAACATAAAAAGTTGGGTATGTTAGCTCTTTACCTTGCAAGTGGCCTAGTAAGGGGTAACAGACGTCTAATCCTTCGGTTTAGATGGAATCTGGTCCTTACCAAGTAGATCCTGGTTAAATATGGTATGTGGCAACCAGAATTGCCATATTGTAGATTTTGCAATGCAAATGATCACTGTGAATCTTTGAAACATCTGCTGGTTTCCTGCCCGGCAGTAGAGGGGCATTGGTGGAACTCACTGAAATAATTTGTGGGATTAATTGCTTTGCGTCATGAATTGGTCTGGCAACGCTGCCTAGCTGGAAGGACAACATTTACGGTATTGGCAGTTGTGTGTGTGTGTGTGTGTTTTTTTAGGTCATTACAAGGGAATTACAGCATGATACAACATTTCCTTTAAGCTCTTTTAGCACTCACAGTGTACCTTTTTCTATTAGTTCTGTATCAGTTCAGAAAGGATGGAAAGAAGTGGAAATTAATTAAATGTTTCTTTTGAGGGATCTAAATATGAAATCCATCTTTTTAAAACTGATTTTGGTATAATAATATGTATTGTTTTTGTTTTATTTTTTATTTTTATCAAATGTAATTGTGAATTATGAATTGTGAATCTTGCTATTTAAGAAGTTTCTTTTTCTCTTTCTTTGTTTTTATGGAATGGGTGTATGGGTGTTAAAGGTTAAATTACAACAGAACAAATCTTTATGTTGAGGGATATTTCTCTAATCCCCTTCGACCAGCTCTTCCGTTCTTTCCGCCGTTCGACCAGTTTCCAGGATTTCCAGTGTCCCTATGTTATTTCCTGGTCAAACTGCTGGTACCTTCCCTGTAACTCAATTGGAGTCTACTGGAGTATACTGGAGTCTACTGACCCTCTAAATCATTTAGTTAAACAGTGTTCTTGTGACCCTTATGGGTTTATGACTCTATTGGTTTCTCAGGGTCCTTTGTCACTTCTGGGTGATAAGCAGTTCAGGCTGCTCAGCATCCCAGCACACCTTGTCTGCTTCGGTTCTCTCTTGCTTTTTGGGTCTCTGTGACCCACTGTTGAGGTTAGGCTCTTGTTCCTCTCTCGCTTGCTACTTCTCTTCTATTCTTCTCCCCCTTTCACCTAAGCAACCCGCGTACCTGTGGTGTGGTGGTCCTTGCTCCAGATAGGGTCAGTCAGTCATGGTAGTGGTTGTGGCATTCTGCTCTCTTCATCCCTCCTCGCTACTGGAAAGGGGGGTCTCGTGCTCCGACCGACATAGGACTCTGAGTCTTTTGATGGGTTCCGGGCCCACCCCGTCCGATACATGGTTGTGTCTCCTGGTCTCTTCTGCTCCACTCATCCTCGCTTTTTCCGGCTTGAGTGTCTCTTCGAGGACATATCGCATCACACTTTCGCATTCTCTAGCTTCCGCAGTTCTGCTGGCTCCACAGTTCTGCACGGTTTCCCCATGTACACACAAGCACTTCTGGGAGTCGTCTTGATTCCAGGATTCTCCCCTTTCAAGCAAGGATCCTTGGCCCTTGATCCGTCCTCCACTCCTTCAAAGGGGCGTTGTCTTCATGACAGGTGATTCAACAGGTAGGTGATTCAGCATTACCATGTGCCAGACACAGATATTCTGTCCTTTCTTTTCACTCCCAAATAGGCAAAAAGTACATTTGGTACAGGTAGTTTCCTATGGGAATTCGAGCCCTTGCCCCTATAAGGGGCCACTCACAGTGGGGTCTGCTTCCCGAACACTTAGGGAGGGTTTTCCTGAGCAGGCTCACCTCCCTAGCCTCAAAGGGAGTGGCTCACCCTAGAAGAAAAGGGACGGAATAAAGGTTTCCAAGGAGGCCAAAGGAGAATATTTCTTTATAGGATTTATTGGTGGAAGATTAGTCAACAGATATGGAAAGTTGGGAAAATCCATGCCTATAATAACTTCCCCTGATAAACCTGGTATCGCGTCAGCTTTTATGTTGGTAAAAGAGCCTCTGACCTTTAGAGTGAGTGGGATTTTGGGGTAGATTCCTTCATCCCCATATACACAAGTGATTTTATCCGCTCCCTCCTTTTCTAGTTCTTCGGGATAAACCAAGTCAGATCATACAGCAATTGGTTTTAGGGGATTCCTAATCAATTAAGGCTTTTCTGGTGGAGTTGGTGCGCTAGGGATTTGTTTCGATGAGCCTTTCTAGGAGTGTCTCGAGTAATGTCATCCTATCTTTGGGGTCAGGGTTTGTTTTTATTCAATTAACTTTTTATAGGGGGAGGACTTTAGCTCTTCCTCGACTGAGGTCCTAGCAGGCAACTTGGAGGAGAGGGCTGTAGTCCCTACTTTTTCCTGTGTCGTATGTTTGTTAACTGCCCCGAACCCTGGTTTTATGTCCCAATGTCTTATGGGTGGAAGATGCTCCATGGGCTTGGCTATCGGAGCAAGGCGGGGTCTGACTCTAGATTGGGTCAATCAGAATCCCACCTCTAACACCATATATGCAAAGCCAAAAGAAGGACTTGGACCAGTGGATATTGGTACACATCGTCTTTTTTAAATAAAAGGGAAGAAATGCCTTACTATCCCTATTGCTAAAGGGGGGTTCTCTTCCTATCCAAAGTAAACGAAGGTGCCTATCTACAGTCAAAAAGAAATAGCCCTCTGTACAAACCTATCCACCAAACTGGCCCTATGACTTATCAAAAACATAACAGAAAGATGGAGAGTGTCTTGGACTCTCAGTTCTCCATAGAGGCTTCTCAGTCTTTCCAGGAGTATCTCCTGGATCTTGATGCGTTAATATATTAACCAAGATTTCTTTTTTAGGCAAAACAGTTGTCAGTTTTATCACACAGTTCCTTAAAGGTTTCCAGGGAACATACTAATATCAAAATACTGAAATTACAATCTTCTTTATGTAGAGGGATATTTCCCTAATCCCCTTCCACCAGCTCGTCCGTTCTTTCCACACTTTGACCAGTTTCTGGGATGTCTAGTGTCCGTGGTTTATTTCCTGCTCACTTTGTTGGTACTTCCCCTGTAACTCGATTGGAGTCTCCTGACCCTTTATATGATTGAGCTCGACAATGTTCTTGTGACCCTTCTGGTTTTCTGATTTTCTCTGGTTCTATCGGGTCCCAGTGACCGCTCTGGGTGGTGAGCTGTTCAGTCTCTCAGCAACTACCGTCTGCTTTGGTTCTGTCTCGGTCTGCGACTTGGCGGTGGTGGCGTTCTCCTCTCTTCACTGATTCTCGCTACTGGAAGTTGCAGACCTTCCCCTTCCACGGACCTCGTTTCGCTACTGTTCCCTTGTAGTTCTTGGCTTGAGAGCGGAGGGTCTCATGCTCCTACGGACTCAGGACTCAGCATCTCATGACAGGCTTTGGGCCTAACACGTCCAATAAATGGTTGTGCCTCCCGGTCTCTTCTGCTCCACACGGCCTTGCTTCTTCTGGCCTTGCACGTCTCTTCCAGGGATGTGTCGCGTCCCCCATTGGTGTTCTTCTGCTTCCGCAGTGCTGCTGGCTCTGCAACTCTGCGCTGCACCTCCCATGGGACACGCTCTAATGTCTGTGAGTGGTCTTGACCGCAGGTGATCCAAAAGGTAGGTGAGTCAGCATTACATTGTGCCAAACACAGAGGTTTTGTTCTTTCTTTTCATTCCCATATAGGCGGCAAGTACATTTGGTATAGGGAGTTCCCTATGGGACTGGGAGTCCTTGTTCCCTATAAGGGAGTCACTCCCATTCAAGTCCTGCTTTCCCATACCCCTAAGGAGGGTTTTGCAGAGTGGGTGCACCTCCCTATCCTCAAAGGGGGTGGCTCCCCCTAGAGAAGAAAGGACGAAGTCTCCAGATTCGTCATAATGTTTACACAAGAACACAGTGAGTCAAATTACACAAAATGTACTCTCTTCAGGTGAAACAACCATAAAACTATTGCAAACCATCCATAAACGAAAAATAGCACAACTTTTACAATACCAAATAGAATTAAATAACCAACATTTGGTTAAATAGAATAAACACAGTATACTTTAATCAATATCATTGCCATGAGTTAGTTCCTAATAGGTAACATTCTATCAGGCAGCTTTAAATGAGCTATACATTATACAATACCCAGTGAGGTGTGGATTGTGGGGTGCTGCGTATGCTTCTGTTCAGATTATAGTCTTGAAAAACTGGATAATGTAATGTTCTACTAAACTGTGAAATTGCATCATGCTAAGCAGTAAGTGAATTATATAATTTGTTTTTGGTATTAAGAAGCATAGTAAAGGACTTTCTAAATTTTGACCCCAACCCCCCGACCCTCATTGAACTGCACTGGCTCCTGCTGAAAACCTGTATATTTTTCAAATCCTGCAGCATCATCTACATCCCGTAGTCCCCAAGCTACCTCACTGAGAAACCCAGCATCTCTTGCGGCCGCGAACCACCAGAAGTAAGGACATGTGCAGACTTTAACTCTGCCATTGCAGGAAGGAATGAATCAGAAGACTTCCCTGTCTATGGCCAAAGACTCTGGAACCTCCTCTCCATCAACATCAGACTCGCCCCCTCGCTTCTATGTTTCAGGAAGGAGCCCAAGAGCCTCTCCTTCAAGCAATGGCACCTCCCTAACACCTCAGTCCACAGACCCTCCTACCCCATAATGGTGATCTGATGGCCATTGTTTCATCCCCTGGTTGTTTGTAGATCCCTTGCTGACAGATTTCCCACCTTCCCTCTAGCCTGTTAGCTCCCCACTCCCTTGTTTCTCTGCTCACCTAACCATGTTCTTCCCCCTATGATTGTAAAGTGCTCTGTTGCTTCTCGCAGCTAGATCCACACTCAATAAATACCCTAATGATAATAAACTGAATGCTCATGCTCTAGCCATGTGCAACCTTTGCTTTTTCCAAACCCTGCAGTCATCTGCCTGCAGCCCCTATACACGGCAACCAGTGTTCTTGTCCTGCATGTTCTTGCTCTGTACCTGTAGTCCTTATAATCAGCCGGTTGTTATCAATCTGCAGTTCAGTCCTTGTTATTCCAGTCAAGAGTTTCAGTTCCTAGGTTTCCTAGTTACCAGTCTTCAATACAGTCATTGTTATTCTAGTCCTGAGTCTCTATCTAGTGCTTCCCTGTTGCTAGTCCATAGTTCGGGCCACTGCTCCATGATTCGAGGCTACAGTCTCTAATCTGCAATTCCAGTCCGCAGTACCCTTGTGGTTAGATTCCAATCCACTTGTTTATGCTCTTACTTTTTATTCTCTGTCTTGAACCTTGCTTACTTCAACTTCCTGTTATTCCGTAGATATTTCTGTGAAGATTTGCATTGCTGTTCTTGTCATCACTTGTGACTGTGCAATTCCTTTGTACAGAGTTTGGCTGCCGGGTATCCCTTTCATGTGTCACTTCTCTGTATTGTCCATTGTGCCATATCTGTTAACAGTGTGCTGCTCTTGTTTCAGAGGACAGTCACTGTTCCGTTCCTGCTGGACCTACCTGTACAACTTTAGTTATGTTTCCTTGCTCGTGGCTTAGGGTCCAGACACAGAAGAGCACTCCTGCTGCATCTTTTTGGAGTACGGCCTTGTAATTATAATCTGCTCAGAAGGCTAGAGTTTTCGCTGACCTAGTGGAAAACCCTTCTCTCATTCTGTGCACACCCCAAGTGGGAAGCTAACAGGGTTGTCTTAGTTGTATTTGCTGCCTCTTTCTGTTCACTGCTTTTTTGCCTGTCTGTAGTTCTTGCCAATCCTTTCTTGCCTGTAGCATTATTCTTTCCTGTCTCCTGGGCACTATTCTCACTTCAGCTTTGGGAGCACTTCTCTGCACACAAGCCTCTGACATTTAAATTATGAGGAACATAAACAGCATATTTTTATTTGGAATAAATATACTGATAGCAAAGCATATTTCACCAATAAAAGTTGGTCTTATCTTTTGTTTCTCTTATTTTTATTTTTAGTCAAGAATAAACTCGAGACGTCACAAAACAACTTTTGAAGGCCCTGAAGAAGCACAAATCTTGAGCATATACAATAGTGGCAAAGCAGTGCGAAACATGTGTAGGGCATTCCCTTTGTGATTAATGATACTTTGTAGGACCACTTTTGGGGTCAAGAAATACTCTCATTAAGTGTTGTAACCTATCCACCAGGAGGGTATACTTTTTATTATTATTAATATTATTATGGTATTTCATACAACATTGTAAGTAATCACTAACTTGTCTGAATAAAAGCCTTTCTTAATTTTTTATTTGTTTAATCATTTCTAAGTTTCTGATTTCTTTGATGGGGAAAATGGCCTTGGCGAAGATGATTATGTGGCCCAGATAATTGTATGTTTTTCAAGTAATGCCGATGGTTTAGAGAATGGCCTGTTTTCGATTGCTGCATTGTACCCTTGTACCTAGGTTACTTTGGAAGGAGGAAGACGTAGAGGATTGTTTGGGGGATTGGGGTGCCGGATTTTAGAGCATACTACTGGACATCCATCTTGCAGCACATGGTGGACTGGTCTGCCCAGTTCCATGTGTTAATATCCCCGCTAACATATTGCTATACAAGAATATCGCCATATTTTTGCCCCGATATTAAGCCATAGAACCTGCGGGGGACACCTCTGCAAACCCCATAATTTTTTTAATAGAGCAGGGGACACCCCCGCAATCCCCGGTCCCATTAACCACATGTATTTTCCCGACTAATATCGCCTATGGCCTTACCCCACAACCATATATTTGGTGATATTATTGGTGGGGATAATATTACCTGATACCGTTTGCCCAGCCACACAAGGATCGCAACACGAACTAGATATTGAAGGAGTCTAAACCATACCAAATACTGGAACTGCTTTGGGGGTGGGAGAGGGAGCTCTGGAAGCTCCTTACCCCTGTGCATAATGTCATTCGGGTGTGGTGAATGGCTACTGAATGCACGGGACAGTGATTTCCTTTTCTATCGGCTGCACCCCTGAGTTGCAGTAGTTTGAGATGTGTGATTACTGGGTGGTATTCATGGGCGATCTATATGTGGGGGACAGGGCAAAAAGGGAACGCCGAATTCAAGAGTGCTTATCCTTTGGTTCGCCTGAACTTTTTACAGTTTGCCACGTCGATGGCTGGAGCGAGAGATGCCTGGGTTGGGCAGAGAAACCATGTATCCATGGGATGAATGTCACCCTCCTACAACTAGTGGAAGTGGGGAGAACCTCTTGGAATTGTATGCGGCAAACGGGGTGAAATGTGATAATGCAGCAGCAGAGCTCAGATCTAAGTGGGAAACGGACATGTGGAGCAATTCTCAGATGACAAATGGGTAATTGAACACGCAAAATAGGTCTCCAGAAATGTTATATTTCAATGGATACAATACAACGTAGTGCGGAGGGTATATGTTACAGCGGTGAGAGTGACGAACAAGGTGGTGGGAGCAGATTCGACTTGTTGGAGATGTAAGAAAGAGGTTGTGACCTTTTTACATATGCGTGGTGATTTAATCAACAGGTGGGATTTTCTGAAGCCATCTGTTTGAGACTGTTTATATTATTTGAGGTACGTGTCCAATTCATGATTAAACACTGCTTGTTGGGTTTACTGACTCAGGGGATGGGCGGGCGAGTTGTGGCTAAAGCCTTGCCACTGGGGCTAATGATAGCGAAAATGGCGATAGCTATGGCATGGAAGGCACAGGGTGGATTTAAGATGGGAGATTGGCGCAGGGTATCGCACAAATGGGTGAGGGCTGAGAGGGATCTGAGTGATCAAGTGCACCCAGGGGAGGGAACCAAGTTACAACATACAGTGTGGCATGAGATCTGGGATAAATTGGAGTTAAATCCAAAACTATGACCTCAATGAGGCGGTGAACTAATCAGGATATTGGTGTGGTGTCACGTGTCCTGACGGACGGGGTCACGTGACACGGCGGGAGAGGAGGAGAAATAAAGGTATCACCGGAACTGGCGTGCCTACGCCAGTCCGGGTTTAAGCAGCACAGTGAGTGGTCGTGTCTTTTGTTCCGCGCCGCCCCCGCGCATCGCGTAGCAGCGCAAGCCTCTGCCGAGGCCCTAATCAGACCTCCTACGCCCGCCCGTGTCCAGGCGGGTGTATATATCACACTGGCGACGAGGCGGTAAGTGGTTTGCGAGCCCCGACATCAAAGAAGCCGGGAAGCACCGACGCCAACCCAGTTTTCATTGGAACCCGCCCGCATCAGCTGTGCACGGAGCAGTGGCTCAAAGCTCCAGCAGCCGAAACAAGCCATCAGCAGCACCCACGCCACATGTGAGTTGCGAAGCCCACGCATCATACGCAGCCTACCCTGCCGACAACACCCACGTGGGATCACATGCCCCTGCATAACGCGGGCCCAACAGCAGCAATACGGCAGACAGCAACACTGCGCAGCATAACATGTCAGACCCGACCTCTAGCCCAACAGGGGCCGGCACTTGGTCTTCGTCAAGGAGGAGCCTCACCGACGAGCGCACTGACCCCACGCTAACAACCTTCATGCCGCCATTTGACCCTTTCACCAATGGAGCGGCCATCAGGTGGGAAATATGGTTACAGCAGTTTGAGATGCACCTAGATGCAAGAGACATCACCGTACCCAAAAAGATGCGCACCTTTCTCCTACTCAACATAGGATCTGCTGCCCTGCGCTTATTCAACGCCACACCAAACCGCGGAAGCGATGCCAACTACGCCGCAGCAAAAGCTGCGCTCACCAACATGTTTAAACAGGACCTCAACCCGGACTACGAGCGCTTCCATTTCTGCATGGCGAGACAACGAGAAAAAGAGACAGTGGACAAATTTCACGCTCGCCTTCGCGAAATGGCCGTAGGCTGTGAATTCCCCGACGAGGAGTTCGCCATCCGCCTCCAAATCATCAATGGAATCTCCTCTGAGAAACTGAGGAGGGCGATACCCTCAGAGAAAAATGTACGATTATCCCGCATCCTCGAAATGGCGCGACTCTGCGAACAAACAGAAGACCAGGTGGCAGTAATGGAAGCAGCCATCCAGAGACTACCGCTGGACAACCCCGGACCCGCGGAAGAAGTAGCAGCCATCTCCCGACAACAAAGCACTCGCCCAAAACAGAACCCGAGACCTCCCCCATCGCAAGGACGAGATCAAACCTGCAAATGGTGTGGAGGCCCATGGCACAAAGGCGAATCCTGCCCGGCGTGGGGATCCACGTGCAGGAAATGCAACCGTCTGAATCACTATGCCGCAGTATGCCTGAACCCGCCGAACAGGAGTGACAAGGACCCAGACCCGCGGCAAACACAAGAACCGCGAAGAAGATTCGCGCCCAGAGGATCCCGCCAACAAACGCGAAAAGGAAAAGCCAGAGCAGTCGATGAATCACAAAGATCCCCAGCCACGAGCGACAGCGACGACAGTGACAGCGACTCCTCCCCCGAAAAGCAAGGCAAAGAGAGGAAGAAAAAAGGGAAAAAGCGAGTACACCGAGTACACCTGATATCGGCAGTTGACCCACGCAAATCACGCCGGAAGAGGAGACCATCATGCACAGTGCTCTCCAACGGAGACCCACTGAAGGTAATCATTGATACGGGCGCTACAGTAAACGTCATGCCCGTGACAGCGTTCAACAGACTCAACCCCAGACCAGAGCTCCTCAAGAGGAAAGTCAGGCTATACGCCTATGGGTCCAAAAAACCCATGCCAGTGCAAGGGTCGTTTAAATCGAATTTTGCTCACAATAACGCCAACTGCCGTGCACGAATATATGTGGTAGATGCTGGTTGCGAGACCCTCCTAAGCTGCAAAACGGCCAAAAAGTTGAAGCTGATACACTTCGCATTCAGTGTGCAACACGACGAACTACACAACCTCTTAGGACGACATAAGAAGCTGTTCCAGGGAATCGGACGCCTCAAAGGGAGAACCATCAAGCTCCACATAGACCCCACTATCGAACCCAATGCAGTAAGACATAGACGAATCCCATTCCAACTGAGGGATGCCGTAGAAAAGGAACTGCTCAAGCTCGAAAACACAGGGATCATCGAGAGGACCTCAGGACCAACCCCGTGGGTTTCACCGATGGTAGTAGCCCAGAAACCGAAACAACCAGGAGCGGTTAGAATATGCATCGACATGAGGCTCCCCAACATAGCCATCGGTCGAGAACGCCACGTCACTCCCACCATTGACGAACTCATCGTAGACCTTACGGGAGCGACGATCTTCAGCAAGCTTGACCTCCGGTCTGGCTACCACCAGCTGAAGCTATCCAAAGAATCCAGATATATCACAACATTTTCGTCCCATCTTGGCCTGATGAGGTACAAGAGACTCAACTTTGGGATATCGTCTGCGGCAGAAGTATTCCAGCATGAAATCCGCAAAGTCATCACAGGACTCGAAGGGACCACCAACATCAGCGACAATATCCTAGTATATGCATCAAACAAGGACGAACACCATCGACGCTTAGCAGCGGTTCTAAAGAGGCTCGAAGACGCAGGCTTGACCCTCAATGCAGAAAAGTGCGAGTTCAACAAAAAGGAACTATGCTTTTTCGGATATATATTCAGCGCAGCAGGTGTGTCCCCTGACCCTTCCAAGGTACAAGACATAAATGAATTTGAACCACCACAATCCGCCTCTGAAGTGAGAAGTTTCATGGGGATGGCCACCTACTGTTCACGATTCATTCCCGACCTCGCAAGCATTGCGAGTCCACTCAGGGAACTAACCAAGAAGGACCAAAAGTGGGAGTGGACGGAAACACACCAGCAGGCATTCCAACTAATCAAAGACACCCTGTCCGCTTCCACCACCATGGCATTCTTTAACATAGATCGACAGACCGAGCTTCTCGTCGACGCCAGCCCGGTTGGCCTGGGAGCAGTGCTGACCCAAACAGACAGAGATGGCAGAGTATTCCCAATCGCATTTGCCAGCAGAGCTCTCACAAAACCCAAACTAAACTACGCGCACATCGAAAAGGAAGCCCTGGCCATTCTGTGGGGCTGTCGCCATTTCAAAGTATACCTGCTAGGAAAACAAGCAAAAGTCTTCTCTGACCACAAGCCCCTAATCCTGATATTCCGAGGCTCCGCCCCGCATCCTCCAGCCCGCATAGAGAAGTGGATGCTGCAACTGCAACCATATAACATCGAGGTAGAATACCACCCAGGATCGGACAATCCAGCAGACTACCTTTCCCGCCACCCGCGGCCGGCCACATATAAAGAACAACACCATGCGACAGAAACAGACGAGCAAGTCGACCGCGAGCCCTGACGCTACAGGAAGTAGTGCAAGAAACAGAAGAAGACACAGTCCTGCAACACACGACCGCTGCCATCCAATCCGGAAATTGGAAAAATTACCTCATGTCAATGACTCACCGAACAGCCACAGCCCAAGCCAAACTCAGGGCCCTGTTCGGCATCAGACACGAACTCTCAGTAGCTCCAGAAAGAGTAATATTGAAAGGACACCGAATCATACTACCCGAATCCCTAGAGGAGAGAGCGCTCAAGCTGGCCCACAGTGGACATCAAGGGATCGTCAAGTCGACAGCCTACCTAAAATCCCGAATGTGGATGCCAAACATGCACCAAAGGATAACCAAGCTCGTGGAGTCCTGCGCAGTTTGCCAAGCGTCACGGAGACCAGCAAACCCAGAACCAATCAGCAGCGCCCCCCGAAGCCGAAAACGGTGGGACGCCGTCAGCATGGACCACTGCACCATCGCAGGGGAAGGGTACCTGCTCGTAGTAATTGATGAATTTAGCAGATACCCCGAAGAGGAACATGTGGCCTCGACCAACGCCGAAACCACCATCCTCACACTGGAGAAAATGTTCGCCACGCATGGCATACCGAGGAAAGTAAAAAGTGACAACGAGCCATCGTTCACCAGTCAAGAGCTGCGTGAGTTCTTCAAAGAAGTAAACGTCAAGCATCAACGAATTACCCCAAGATGGCCTCAAGCAAATGGTGACGCTGAACGCTTCATGGGGTCACTGAACAAAGTCATCAGGATTGCCAAAGAACAAGGACACCCCTGGTTGAAGGCAGTGTATCGGTTTCTGAGAACACACCGGCAAACCCCACACTCAGCCACTGGAGTCAGCCCGGCCGCCCTCATGTTCGGAGTTCCCATACAGGCGGAGCTACCTGTGCACCCCAACTGGACAGCGCCAGACCCAGACATCCTCGAAATGGATGCTAAGCGGGAAAGACACAATGAACGAGAAAGCATCGCCAGGCGGGCCTACCACAGAGAACTGAACCCAGGTGACACAGTCCTTGTCAGAAACTGGGCACCGCCGAAGAAAATGTCCCTCAACTTCGAAGTTCGCCCATGGACTGTTAAACCACCAACCACAGCATGGTCACCGCAACCCGAGGAGAAGAAACCGTAACCAGGAATGTATCCCACTTCAGGAAAGTGCCCCAAGACATGTGGGAAGAGTACCCGTCACCCCAGAGAGGGGAAGTGACACGCACACCCCAAAGACCCACACCACAGCAAAGCTCGGAGGCCCAGCAAGAAGAAGAGATTGAAGCGGAGGCCGACACAGAAGACCCACCCCGGGAAAGAAACACCCGGTACAGTCTGAGAGAAAAACCCAAGCCGTCATCCCGCCTCCAGGGATATGTCGTGGATAGAATACATTGTCAAAGACCGAAGCAGAGATACCTGCCCATTCAGAAGTAAGACTTAAGATAAGTGTTGTTGTTAGCCACAGTAAATTTACCTCCAAGTTGAGGAGGAGTGTGGTGTCACGTGTCCTGACGGACGGGGTCACGTGACACGGCGGGAGAGGAGGAGAAATAAAGGTATCACCGGAACTGGCGTGCCTACGCCAGTCCGGGTTTAAACAGCACAGTGAGTGGTCGTGTCTTTTGTTCCGCGCCGCCCCCGCTTATCGCGTAGCAGCGCAAGCCTCTGCCGAGGCCCTAATCAGACCTCCTACGCCCGCCCGTGTCCAGGCGGGTGTATATATCACAATTGTTACTGGTTATGTGTTTTGGAGGGGGGATGGACATTGGGGGCTGGACGGAGGGCCTATAACTATCTTGACGTTTTGCCTTCGGCATTGGAAACCGATTCTATCAGACAAAGTGGCATCATGTGATCGGGTTCTAAAACTGAATGTTTAATGTAAGACAAATGGCTGTCTTGGAAACTAAAATAAAAACGTTTAAAACAGTTGAAGTAATTAAAGCGCACAGAGACCCCGAAAGTGACTTTTGTTGCCTTATGTCTCTACAGGTGATTATTTTTCTTTTTTGGGGGGGTTGATGCAGGTATTTTTTTGTAAATTAACAACAGAGAAACCAAATAATGTGTGTTATGATTTTTTAAACTGTGCTAGAGCAGTGACCTTCAGTGTTGTATTTGTAGTTGTATTTTATTTGTATTAAGATATAGCGCTTTACGCCAAAGCGCTGTAAAATAAAAAGAATGGCACATCAGAAGTCAGTATGGGGAAGAAAAGAGAAAACAGTGCAATCAGCAACAGGAAAGAAAGTATTCGAAACAAAGGGTAAGAAGAAAGAGAGCAAAGAGGCAGTGGGAGCGCATTCCAGTGGAGACGGCTAAGAGAGTAAAGAAATGGAATTGGGAAGGGTGGGGGGGATGGCAAGAAGAAATAGAGTTTGTGAGTGCAACATGCGGGATGGAGAGTAGAAGGATGGGAGCAAAGAATGATAGGGAGGAGAAAGGTTACGGAGAGATTTGAAAACTAGCCACAGAAAGTTAAACTTAAGTCGAGCATGGAAAGGGGAGCCAGCAGAGAGAGGAAAGAGCAGACCCAAAGCACACCAACCATTAAATCGTTAACAGCTGTGTAGTAGTACTACAGCACTTTGGGAGAGCTGTACTTTAAGTACCTCCTGCAGGCAACAGAAAGTAGATTTGGCTGGCGACTAGCCCAGAAAGACCTAGTGAGTCAGCAATGCTCACAAAGGCCCCCGAGGAGCTCGCAGGTTGAATTTCCATTCAGACCGAGAACGATGGGATGTTAGAACTGGGTCACCTGTTGCCACACTTCCTACGCAGGCAAATGCACGGAACAAACGCACACAAAACCAAAGTGTGAATTCTCATTTAACAGAAAAATGATAACCCACAACGTTGCAATGTCGATCGTCCTCGCACTTCTTGCAAGCAATTTTCGTACTGACGAAAATCAGTGGGGGGTGCGGACTGAATCTGAAACCGATGCCACAGCCCATGGATTCGCCATGCTGTGCCAATGCAACCGTGGGCAATTCCTGTGATGGCAAGGACCCTGCTTGTGTTCTGAACAACTAGATGTGTTTATGCTTCTGCGAATATCATATGCAGAGTTCAGGCACCAAGAGAGCCGCATAAGGTAAAGTTCAGTTAATGGCCTCTGTCGATGTAAAGGTGTGCAACCGAGAAATGCGTTTTATTCCTCGTAATGTAGAACTGCGGTCCCTCTGAAACCATGGCCGTGCAGCAATGGGCAGTTTCGCGCTTTCCTGTATCGTTTGTGAGGCCTGCATGCTGCCACGCTGCTGAACATGTTTGTAACGAAATCTTGTAGTAACCGTGGCAAGCTGTACTCATACTTTTTAAAACAATTTTTATTTATTTCAACAACAAAATAAAAGAAAACACCAGACAGTGAACAACAATTATACATTCCATGTCTCATGTTCAATTTCGTGATGTGTCCACCGCCCCCCCCCCCGTGACTCCCCACCCCATCCCGAGCCCACCCGACATCACCACCATCCACCACCCTTTCTGAGGGCACCTCCCTTCCCTCTCCCCTGGAAGAGCCATCGTCTTCCAGGCATGTCTGGTCAGACCCAGACAGTGTGGCTACTAGTTGCCTCCAGGCCATCAACATCTCCACTTCTTCATCTCCACCTCTTCATCTCCACCTCTATTTACTGCTTCGCCCCACACCACCTTTTCCGCCTCCGCCTATTCCTGGAGATCCTGCCACCAGGCTTCTACTTTCGGTCTATTGCTTGCTTTCCAGCTCATAGCAAGTCTGCGCTTAGCAAGTATGTAAGCCAAGTCTTTGAGTTTGCTTATGTGCTGTACTCATACTTGTTTGGTACTGTGTATACAGTTTGTGAATGAAGCTTGCAGTATGTGTGTTGTACATTTACCATGTTATAAAAAAAAAAGGTTTGAAGAATGATGAAAAAGGCGAGATTCTGAATGTGGCATGAAATGTATGTAAAGGGGCCAGGGCACAATTGGGGCTAAGGTATGGAGGTCAGAGAATATGAAGTTGGTGGTTGGGTGGGGCAGCAAAATTACATTTTTCCCAGGGTGGCAAAAAGCCTTACACCAGCCGTGTTTAGAAATGGCAAGGGAAAGCAGAAGCAAGTGTGCTTGAGTTTATTGGCCCACGGACAAGATCATTGTTTCCTCCAAATTGTGGAAATGTGCAAAAACAGGTTCATATTTTCAAATGATTTCTGTATTAATTGTTGTACCAGTATTGAAGAGTGGAATCAGGAGAACAACACGAAGTACATGGAATATACTATTGGATGAAAGAGAACCAATGTCTTGTATTCAGTGGTTAGAAGGACAAAATGTTATGGTCCAGGTGGAGTCCACGGAGATTGCTCTCAGAACCATTGCTCAGAAAACAGTATGCATAGGTGTACTCCCCTGAGGTATTGCAACACAAAGTTAAGGTGTTTTACTGCAAGAAAGAGTGCTCCACATACACTTCTTGTTTTATCATTCAAATGTTATTGACTTTTCTTAAGGTGCAAACTATGTAAATGTCAGATGCCATTTCAGATTGTTCTAGGATACAGAAATACGGTATCAACTCTCCCTCCTGTGAAATGTCAAGCCCTTCCTCCCTCCAGACAGCTTTAGATCCCCTGTTCAAGCACTAATAATAATTTTGCATTTATATAGCGCTACAAACCCTCAGTCATATGAGCGCTGCTTATTATTGTGTGGTGCTCATTTATCGACCTCGGAAGGATGAAAGGCTGAGTTTGGCCCTGCATGGATGTCAAAGCGAGCGCTCTACTCGCTGTGCTATCTGACCAGCTGTTACTGGTCCTATCCCACCTGGATGAGGGCAATGCACTCCTTTAAGGCCTCTCGTCTTCCTCCCATATGCCCCTGAGAAGTGACCTACACGCGGCCACATACCTCAAAGGTCTACGTAGATAGCAGCATATCACCCTGTCCCTCATCGACCTTCACTGGCTCCCACTGCACGCACAAATCACCTTTCTTGCTGCATAATCTATAAGGCAGTCGGCCTCAAGTCACCCAGCTACCTCCTGAGAAACACTGCATCTCCAGCAGACAGCAACACCTGAAGCCAGGACACGTGCAGACTTGAAATCTGCTGCTACAAAAAGTAAAGGACCAGAAAACAAGCTTTCTCTACCTAAGCCCCAAGACTATGGAAACTCCTCCCCGTCGCCATCAGACTCACCCCCACGCTCCTACAATTCAAAAAAGAACTCAAGACCCACCTCTTCAAGGAGTTTCATCTCCTCAACACCTAGGCCATCATGTCTTCGCCTGCACCTCTCCTCCCGACCACCCGGTACATCTGTACACCTTCTCTGTGCCCCTCTGTAGCCTACCCCGCTGTATATCTGTTCTGTTACCTCTGAAAATTGCTCAGGTATGCATCTGTAATGTTGTACACCTCTGTAAAACGCTTTGTTATGTATCTGTATCGTTTTATACCTCTGTAAAGCTCTATGTTGCTTCTCAAAGCTAGGTCCGTGCTCAATAAATACCATCATAATAATAATATACAGAAATTTGAATAACTCCAATAACAATAATACATACAAAAATAATGAAGAAAATCTAGGTCAGATGTCAATAAATACCAAAATACTAATAATATACAGACATCTGAATAACTCTAATAACAATACTATATACAAAAATAATGAAAAAGATTTAATGCATAAGTGACACATGGCTTTGACATATTGAAACAAATTCCTTATGTATTCTAACCAATTTTAGAGTCTGTGCGTCTCTCCGCAACTTTGACCCTCCTCCTAGTCAGAACTATATTAAAAGGCTCAGAAATCTTGAGATCTATGGTGTACATTTAGAAAATCACTTTGTTGTGCAAATTGAATACATGGGTTACACACCTTGAAATATTTGGTCATCTCACCTTTGATGGAGGCCCCATTTTTTCCATGGCCGCTCCAAACCATTTTCTCGACCACCACTCCCGAATGTCTGGCATTGCATTTATTTTACAATTCCAGGCTATTGTGAACCTGATAGCTACCAACAAATGTGTAAGCAATTAGGAATTATTCATGTTTAATTTATAGTGGCCATCTGAGTCTTCATTGCCCAGCAGTAATGTGAGTGGTTCCAATCGTAAATCCGAACTCGTTATCATTTTAATGTGGGCTAAAACTTCCTTCCGATACAGCTGGATAAGACTACACAACCACCATATGTAGAATAGTGTTCCCTGGGCCTATCAGCATCTCCAACAGGTAGAGGGAATTGTCGGGCTGATTCAATGGAGCCTCCCCGGGGTGAGATACCGTCGATACATTAATTGTAACTGTTTTCTTTCAACTGAAC
The DNA here is from genome assembly GCF_040938575.1 of Ambystoma mexicanum. NCBI lineage: Eukaryota > Metazoa > Chordata > Amphibia > Caudata > Ambystomatidae > Ambystoma > Ambystoma mexicanum. The sequence continues at coordinate 478,144,715 of NC_090923.1, read as the reverse complement.
ACAATGTAATGCCTTAGCAGCCCTGGATCAAATATTATACCATGAGATCTCATCAATGGAGGATCCCACTACTTCCCATTTGATCAAGTAGCATTGGGGGTGGTGGGAGTTTAAACCGGCTTGTGTTTAGAACCTCATATAGCGACGAGATCCTTCTTGCTGGGAGATCTCCCATGAACAATGCCTCGAATCCTGTTGTTTCTTTATTGTTCTCCCCTAGGTTACTCTAGGGCTGCTAGTCCAATACCTCAGTTGGAAATATCCATAGTTGGCTCAATCTGTGAGGAGGAATGCCTGTTTACAATCAAACAATAATCATCTACCTCCCTCGAACAGTTGGCCTAAAAGTTTAAGTCCCCCTTCCAACCAATTACTATATTGGGCCTCATTACGACCCAGGCGGTAAGTTACCGCCTGGGCCGTGACTTTACCACCATGGCGTAAACTACGTTTACGCCATGGTGGTTGGTGGACTTACCGCCCCATTCCGACCTAGGCGGGGCGGTAAGTCCCCAATCCCCATTTACCCTTCCCCATTCCCATTTTTGCCCCATAGGGCATAATGGGATTGGGGAAGGCGTTAATTACGCCACCGTAAATTACGGTGGCGTAATTAACTCCATGGTCCCTTAGCGCCATGGATTTTAACACCTGCTAAAAGCAGGTGTTAAAAGCACCATGGCGCTAGGGGACCTCGTAATTGGCGGTAAGGGGTCGGCGCAGCTAACGCTGGCGTTAACCCCTTACCGCCAGGGTCGTAATGAGGCCCATTGTCTTGGGTTTAACCCTGGTGGAAACTTTGGATTTTTTAAAACTGGAACGAGAGGCGATGGGAATGTGGTTATTGTATATTTCCTTACTCCCTGGTCCTAGTGGTTGATTGATGCCCTCGTGGCTGAAAGTAGCTTAGTAGGGTTTCACTGGGCTTTTGGAGAATGCCAGTACCATTCATGTATGGGAAGCTCTATGCTCATCTCCTCTCTTCGTGCCCACTGTTTAATATCGGGGGCCAGATTACAGAAACTTTTCACTGTTGCAAGTGCAAAGTCTGCACAGTATTAGCACCAGGGCAAAGTTTACCCTATTTTGAAAACACTGGGACACATTAAAAAACCATTGCACCTCAACAAGTGCAGTTTGGCATGGTAAAAGCACCAAGGATAAAATTGCCCTTTCTGGCCCCAGGTTGGGTTGTTTTGCTTTCGATATTGGGCGCTACTTGTGCAGAATTTGTATAGCTTTCCAGATCCAGTAGCCCGAGTCCTCCATTCTCCCTGGTAGCCACTATTGTGTGACGGGAGACTCTAGGAAACCTTTTAGCCCATATGAATTTAAAAACATGTTCCTGAAGGTCCTGTATAGTTTTCATTGGAATCGCAATCGATAGAGCTTGCAGGGCATGCAAGAGTCTTTGGCAGGAGGGTCATTTTACTGGCACAATACTCCAGAGTCATGCAATCTCGTTTCTCTCCCAATGCACCAGATATTTCTTGTGAGTTTTAGTTATCTCTGGGATATTTTCTCAAAGGGGTTGATCATGTGCTGGTGCGAGGCAAACCCCTAAGTGTTTAAGTGAGTCCTGTGTCTAGATGATTCAGTAACATTGAGTATATGTGATTTTGTATAGTTTATCTTAAACCCAGATACCCTGTTAAATGATTCTAGCTTAACCCCTATGCCTGGTAGAGTGGCCCCTGAATTGCACATAAAAAATAAGAGATCACCCGCATAGAGTACTATTTTGTGGTACAGTTGGCCTATTTCAATCCCTTGTATAATTCCACTAGAGCGGACCCTCTGTGCCAGCAGTTCTATCGACAACGTGATTAGAAGATGGGATAGAGAGACACCTGATGGGTCTCCCGTATTAGTGAAATCAGTTCTGATAGGTGTCCATTAAGCTTTATCATCCTCGACAGTGTGACGATTCACTAGGTGTCATCACTTCTACGCAAGGGCTAGGGAGGGGAGGCTGCTACCCAATGTTCCCCCTAGGGGTGGTTTAATGCAGGAGGACCTCATGTGGAGAGAATCCATTATTGGGGATGAGGACAACCACCTGGGTGATAGGCGGCACAGTACCCAAACCCAAACCTATCCGAAACCTCTATTACCCTTTCCCCGCGCCCCCCTGACTGACCCATCCATGTGTTATGTAACATCATGTCAGTTTCACCAACTGAGACAAAGAAGATCATCCGAGAAATAAAGGTGACTCCTAATGCAAGTACTGGGAAGAGGTGGCTCTTAGGAGTCATTAAGAGTGGCCCAGGGAACTGGAAGAACCATTCTAGCGCTCCATAGGGGAGTGTTCACATGACTAACATAAAAACAGAAGAACTAGACAAGAGAGAGAAGGAGAGCAGCATGGGAGACAGCCCAGCCTGGGAAAAGCAAAGGCGATAGGGAGAGCGCTCCTGAGAAGCTGAGAGCGGTCACCTGGTGGAGACAGGAAGTAGCCATCAGGAATCTGTGACCCGGTGGTGACGAGCTGGTCGAGACCATGGCTGGAGGCTGAGAAGTGTTGGCGCGGCCTCTGCAAGGTGGACCGTACGGTCCTGCATCATCTCCTACACCACCGGCCACGAGAACTGAATAAGACATGCAGAGCAAGAGCAGCAGAGACACAGAACACCCGCGCAATGCTCCCAAATGAAGTACTACCCCAAAAAGAACCGACAGAGCGTCCTGGAGCCAGTGAAGGTAATGGGTGCAACTCGGGAAGCGGTAGGGGTATAAAACTGGTGAATGAATGCAAGCGAACTAAAAATAACGACATGAGTAATCTCCTTTGTGGCAGTACTTTTGTGGCAGTACTTGGGGGGAGAGTGAACCAGGTGGGTCTAACACAAGAGGGGGAGAGATGATGGTTTGGAGATCAAGCAAGATAAGGGTCTGGGACCCGAACCAGCACCAAGCAAATACCAGAGGGCGTTGCTCTCTAGAAAGTGGCAGAGATAAGGGTCTGGAACCCTGTCCATCATAACAGTAGGAAAGGGAAGCCCATTGGCCACCAGGGAAGGGTCTGGGACCCTGTCCAGCATAACAGTGGAAAAGAGACCACTGTCCATGTAACAAGGGTCTGGGACCCCAACAGAAATAAACCAAAGCATAGAATATGTTTTCCTCATTATAATGGCAAAGATAAGTCCCATAGTTACAAGAGAATGAACTGGGATCCTAACAAGATTTGGGACACTGGTAAAAATAAGTCACAGAGAGTGATTATCAAGCTGGAAGCAATAACAAGGAACTGTATCAAGCTACACCAGGAGAAGGGAATCATTCTCCTGGAACCAAAACAGAAGCTGTGATAGAGACGTAAGGGGAAGGGCGTCATTCCCCCTGGCTTTGTGTTGTGAATTATACCAAACCATACCAGGGGAAGAGAGTCATTCCGCCCGGCCTTGCTGTGTATTGTACCAATCCATATCAGGGGACAGCTGCAGCCGCTTACATAGGGGGCGCCATGCCTCCAACCAGGGAACACATGTTCACAAGGTTCTCTCTCTGTTCTGCAGCACAGTATGGCGTCAAATCAATGGTGCAGAGCGGCAGATTCATTATTTATTTACATTGTAAATAAATAATTAATTTGCCGCTCTGCCATGTTGAGTTTTCAATGTGGCTGGGCCAGCCATCCCTTACACAGAGGGGCGTGTCCCGTTTTACTGAGCTTTTCCCTAATGTAAAATGTGTGGAGCTCGTAGCTCCACGCACTCTACGTAACCATCACAATCCAGGAGGCTGGAAGTGGGCTAGAAGGATGGCCCGCCAGTATTCATTTGTGTGCAAACAGCGCACCAGGACTGTAGGCATAGCAACAGGTTTACTGAAGAATGTTATTGGCTGTTTGCCAGATTCAGACAAAACCCAGATTCAGACAAAACTTGGAATACATATTCCACCTTCTCTTTGAAAGTGAGCTAGCAACTCTATGATACGGAGCTGCACACACATTAAAATCAGATACCAATTTTCAAAATATGTCAGCTACGCAATTTCTACAGAAAGTGCAAGAAAAAGATGAGGTTTTACAGTCAAGCATTACAAATCATTTAGCAAGCATGCGTGGTACAAAAGAATACTGGTTCCGAAGTCACGCAGATGTACGCTGTATGATAAGAAACCTTGGCCCACCCACTTGGTTTGTAACATTAAGTTGTGCATGGAAAGATTTAAAATATTTCCTATGCATAGCAAACAAAAACAAAACAAATATAGATATAAAAACACCAGGAGAACTCTGCTCGCTAGATCCTGTAAAGGTATCAGATATTTCCATCATCGCTTCATTGCTATTCTACACTTCATTTGTAAAAAACTGCTCCTCCCCTCGGAGAAGTGCAACACTTCTTTTGGAGAAAAGAACACCAAGCCAGAGGAGCACCACACATCCACATGCTTTTGTGGATTAATAATGCTCCTACATTTGGTCAGGACAGTGACGCCACTGTTTTGCAGTTCATCCAAAATTATGTCACTTGCGAAATCCCTTCATAAACGACACATAGTGACCTTCATGCACAACTTTTACAATTTCAAAGACACACATATGGGAAGTATTGTCGTCGCAAATATAAAAACAAAGGGAAATACTACACCAAATGCTGCTTTGGTTTCCCTTGACCAGTTTCAACAACAGGTCAAGTAAACAACTTCATGTCTTCAGTTAGACATAGTGTCAAAGGTAAATCACCTAAGAACACATATTACATAAAAAGAACAGAAGAATCAAAATACATCAATGATTACAATGCAATCATAACCCTCCTATTAAATGCAAACATAGATGTGCCGTACAATGCACACAATTCCACTGCAGTTGCACGATATGTCACAGCCTACTTAACCAAAGCAGAAAAAACAGAGCTCAAAGACCTCTGGGATGACATATCATCTGACAAAACACTATCACAGAAATTGTACAGCTTAAGCATAAAAATTCACTCCCATAGAGAATGTGGCTGCTATGAAGCTGTAGACCGTTTAACCGGTACTGCCTTCTATGGAAAATCTGAAAATATAGCATGGCTAAGCCTTGGTCCTGCTATAACTAGAAAAAGAGTTCTCAAATCATATGAAGACAGAGAAACAATAGCCAAAAATGATCCCAACAGCCAAGACGTTATGAAAAATAACTTACTAGACACATACTACCCAAACAGAAGTACGACTTTGGAAACCATGTCTCTATACCACATAGCCCAAAACCTCACATAGAAAAATAATATTAAACCAGATGAGAAGAAAGGTAGATACAGAGTGGAAAATTGTAAAGGCAGCTTAGTGAAAATTACCAAATGAAGCTTAATTAATCATATCAAATTGTCATTAAAAACTCCTCAACATGAAGAACTGTATTAAATATCCCGGCTACAACTTTTTAAACCATGGAGAAAAGAAGAAGATTTACTAGATACCCACGACTCCTATGAAGACGCTTTTAAAGCAAATGAAAGCACTATAACAGACGTACATTTTACACAGTACAAAACAATGTTGCACAATGAACAGCTACAAGAAGAAGAACTCCAGGCGCAACTAGAGGTGGACACTCCTGACAGTACTCAACCTCCTGTAACAGGAAGCCAAGAACCACTTGGACAGCCACTAATAGCAAATGAGGCAGAATTAGCCATGACTGAAGTAGAAAACACCATGCGTCAGTATGAGCAATCTACAGAAGACTTTGCTCTACTGAAATCACAACTAAACAATGAGCAGCGTAGCATTTTCCAAGAAATAACAAAACAAATTGAACATGGTGTGCAGCATGAAACTATAAATTGTACCTGCCTAGACTACAAACCTATACTGCTATACGTGAGTGGTCAAGCTGGATCAGGCAAAACGTTCTTAATCAAAATCATCAGCAAGTTCCTCCAACAATTGACAAACTGTCAGCTGTTGTAACTACCTACAACATAGGCGGTGTCACTTTACACCGAATAACTACTCCTTCCAGTAGAACACCAAAACAAATTAGACTATTACAAACTTTCTCCAGAAGCTGCAATAGAAATATGCAGAGTTTTCAAAAAAATGAAAATGCTGCTAAAAGATGAGGTAAGCATGGTTTCCAATCTAATGTTATCCTTCATTCACCTCAGATTACAAGAGGTCCTGAAAACAGACAATCAAGAGCTCTTTGGAGGAAAACAAATTATAGTTTTTGAAAATCTTCTTCAATTAACACCAGTTAAAGGTGAACCTATTTTAAAACCTTAGGGCACAAACAATGCCGTACAACTCTTGGCATAGGAAATGTCAATCTTTGGCAACATTTCCAATACAAAGAATTAACTGAAAACATGTGTCAGTCTGCAGACCTCACATACGCCAACATTTTTAAAAGTATTAGAGTTGGTGTACTATCTCAAGAAGCACAATCTATATTAAAAAACAGGCACATCCATGCACTCTATGGCCATAAGTCATGTGCTACTGATGTCATGGAACAATTAGAAAAATACAAATGTAAACTGGATGTCCTTGATGCCAACTCTTGCAAGCTGTTCAGAATTCAATGAAACAATGTTAAAAAATAAATGCAACCAATAGTTCAAATTTGCTCCACAGACAAACTGGACACGCATGGTATGACACTACCCATGTGTCAACAAGCCACAACAAGGATAAATACCTTAGAGAACTTAATCTCTAACACAGCTGGTTTGGAGAAAATATTAAAATTATCTTTATACTGTAGAGTAATGCTTAAACGTAACCTTGACGTGGACCAACAACTAGTTAATGGAGCACTTGGTACAGTGGTTGGCTTTCAAACATACCCACATGACAACAACATTCAGTTTGTCAATATTCTCTTTGACAAACTATCAGAAGTTAAAAGGATAGGACGTTCAACAGCCTGCTTTCTTCTTTTCAAAGACACCTATGTACGCAGAGAACAATTTTCTCTAAAATAATAATAATAATTTGGCATTTATATAGCGCTGTAAACCCTCAGGTATCTGAGCGCTGCTTATCATTACCCACGGTGTGTGGTGCTCATTTATCGACCTCGGAAGGATGAAAGGCTGAGTTTGGCCCCGCCAGGATTCGAACCTGCGTTAGCAGACTCTGCACCGATGTCAAAGCGAGCGCTCTACTCGCTGTGCCACTTGACCGGCTAACTCTAGCATACGCAGTCACTATTCACAAATCACAAGGTCTTACCCTAGATAAAGCATTGATAGATATTAGTAGCACAGTGTCTAAAGAAGGCATGAGCTATGTAGTACTATCACGCTTACGTACACTTGATGGACTATTTCTAATCAACTTTGATGCAAGTAAAGTAAATGCTGATATTCCTTGCATTCTAGAATACAATAGACTGCGTTCACTCTACGCCCCCCATCTAAAAACCTATCCTGTTCCTCAAAAAGCTAAAGTTTATAAAAGAAAACTACTAAATTATGCAGGATCTCACAGCAATTCCTCCAAAGAAATTAAAATAGGCTAATACCTCATCAAGGACCACAACCAAAGAAGTTTCTAGTGTGCAAACAAAGTCAACTACCTCTTCAAAGAAACAACGCGCACTCCGAACAAATGACTTGGACACAGAACTGTCAGGTTCATTCCAATTTTCAAATACAACTGGTGTAAATTGCTATGCAAATGTAGCAATCAATATTCTATCCCAATTGCCACCAATTATTGACATAATTTACTTACACAGGACAGACCAATTGTGTTTGCAAATGTTAGTCCTTCACAGAAATGCAAGCAACAATCCTGACAACACTTACAATGTTTCTGGAATAAGGCAGGAATTGGACTACGGTGCTGGAATGACCAAATTCACTATAAACGCACAAGAAGATCCACAAGAATTTCTAATGTACTTACTACAAGTACTGGAAAACAAAAATATACCTATAAATGAAATCTTCCAGATTTCATACACGTGGAAACATACGTGCACTCTTTGCAGCCATGTGTCACAAGAAGAAGTCCCAAAGAACGCTTTGTGTATGTATCCATACCTAACTGTGGATCCATTCCCTTTTAGCCACTTGTACAAAATGGAAACCATGGCAGATTATGTACTACCTGCAATTCAGATAATCGCTCCACCTTACAAATACAGACACATCATAAACAGGTAATAGTAATGCTTTTACGTTACAATGCAGATGGTACCAAAAACAACTGCAAGCTGACTGGATTCACACATGGACAAATATCACTTGGTAAGAAACCTTCACAACAATAGGTATAATCTACCATGCAGGAGCCACACCAATGCAGGTCACTACACTGCATATATAAAAAAAAGAATGGTGGATGGTTCGAATGTAATGATACTACCATTACTCTAAACCAAAGATTACCAGCAAATCTAGTAAACGCTTACTTAATATTCTTAAAACCAAAATGTAATAACTAATCTGTGTATGAACATCAACAAAACTTCACCTTCAAAACTATCAACAGTTAGAATGCGCTAATAGGTATCTAACTGCCCCAAGATTCTGCAACAAGCAAACAGATAAATAAATACCACTAAAATGAAACAAGAAATAAACAGTTATAATACACCAACAGGTATCTAACTGCCCCAAAATTTGGCAACAAACAAACAGATAGATGAATACTACTAAAATGGAACAAAAAATAAACAATTAGAATACACCAACTGCTATCTAATTGCAACAATACTACCACGACTTCGAAATCAAAAACCATACACCTATCCAATTCCTCCTATTGAAATCAACCAAAGAAATATATTGTACCATAACGTAGAAAGTATTTTTTTTTTAATCCAGCATGGATTTTTTTCCCACAGACCCAATGATGTAATGAACAAACACAGGAACTGAGCAAATTGCACACTACACTGGTTTGAACTATAGTGCTTCTTAACTACTAACTATGAGGGTTGACAAAATAAAGAAATGTCTCCTATGCAATGCAATAACTCATTATAAACTACCTACACTAACATGTGATCTTTTCTTTTATCACAGAGATTGAAAAAGAATGCCTGCTCCAATTACCCATGTCATGAAGAAACTGCATACAACCACAAAAGGTCAAACAGTAAGTATGTAATGATTGGACTCACATACACCACAGCACAACACACCCATTCAAGCAAACACCTGACCATAGACCATAATCCAAAATGTTTGCTTCCATGTTTATTTTATTCTACAGTGCTTGTTGCCAAACCCTACCTAATATTGACTGCATGACCTGGCCAAAACTCTACATACAGCCTCTACGAAGGAAACAGTAAGTATATAATAATTAGACTCACAAACACTGCAACATAACACAGCCATGCAAACAAACACCTCACCAATAAATACAACCCAAAATGTCTAGAGTCTTCAATACCAACATTCTAAACACAATCCAACAAACAAACACACATCAGCTCAGTATCCTATAAACACTATTACACTACTGACAATCAATACACAAACTTTTGAAAACATATCCCCTAAGCAGCCCACATACCACAGTCAAAATGTTTGCTTCTATGGCTGTGTTATGCTGCGATGGTTGTGGCCAGGGCCTAGAGTTTTGGGTGCATGCCAAAAGAGCTGTGTCTCTTTTGTCCTTTTTTGAAGTCCCTTGGAAGTGTTGCTCTGCACCCCTACTTGAGGAAGAAAGGTGTGTGAGGAGACTCACAAACTTAACCGTAGGGCTCTGTCCCTTTAATCTAAATCTGCATCATCGGCATCATCTGTTTCCCGATACACAGCGTTTCACGTGACGGATCACGTGACCAGGAAGTATGTGCTAAAAGAGCTGCTGCGTCCCCCTTGCGGCGAGAAGCCCGGTGCGGGATGAGGGCGGAGAACAAGGACTGTTAGGAGACTGTTTGGAGTGTGAGGAGAAACCTATCTGGTATCCCGCAAGGTCCAAGAGCGGAGTGAAGTCGCTAAAACAGCGAAAGTGCATTGGCAGTTTGCTGGAAACTAATAAGGTACCTCACTAATTTACTGCACGCATTAAACACTGAGATAAATCTGGTAAGGTATTAGTGAGTTTAGAAGCAAGCTATACACATGAGCACACTAACCCCGGCTGACGCTCAACACTGAATACAAGTAGTTTTACTCTATAGAAGCACTACTAAACAAAAATGAAGCTATGCAGTAAAGCCCTCCAAGATTATCGTAATTGCCCGGAATGGGATGGGTCTTATTTGGAGGAGACAACATCACAAGACATACACTCTACAACATGTAGAGTGGTAGCAATGTTCACAACACCAAACATAACAGCAGTTGTGCAGGTGCATTCAGGACAAGCAGAAAACAGCAACACAGCAACAGGTATCGCCCAATTATGGAAGCGCGGTCTGGAATATACCACCAAAACCGAAAAAATGCAAAGAAAAATTGAAGACCATTTTTGTGAGGGAAAGCACAAGGAAAGCATGCATGTTGCCCAAAACAAGATCCGGCACCACATTGCATGATGGTGAACAGGAGAAATCTCCTAAACAGAACTTTTTACCCCATCTGGAATTGGAAAAAGATGCCCTGGCTGAAATTACCATGGAGGGTATAAACCAGGAGGTCGAATCCAACAAGGAGATTCCGGCACAAGCTCTTAGTGGGGGGAGACAGCTGACTGAGGAAAGCACATGCTCAACCCAAGGGTCCCCGCAAATATTGGAGGAAGAGGCTGGAAAACAAGCAAGTACAGCAACCCTTTCTTGAACTCCCTGGTTACAGTTTTTGAACATCTAAAAACTGAAGTACAATCGCAAGGCGGAACCTTGTTAGAGATGACTCGTGAAACATCCTGTATCGAACCTACTATAGTTGGTTTAACAACAACAATCAACACAGTCCTGTTATCCTCCCTCAATGACTTCAGGGTGGAACTAACAAAACAAGGCCTGGATCTTTCAGCAGTACAAAGGTCTCTTAAACACAAGAAGGAAGAAGAAGATAGACAAGAAGGTCTGCTTTCAGAAATTCTGTCATTACTTAAAACTCAGCATACAGGAAGAGGCAGGGCTACAGAAACCCCCTTAGGAGAAGAGGCTTAAATCATCTGCTTTGACGACACGCCGCTCTTGGGATCCATTCTGGAAGAATTTAGAAGAATGGCACATGTGGTCGAAGAAGTGGAGGCTGAAAAACCAGCCTGAGACTTCTCCAGGATGGATAGAGGCCGGAAACCATTTGGCAAAGGGAAGGAGAAAAGCAAGGAAAAAAGAAGCCAGAAGGAAATGCACAACATCTTTTCCAATTGCTTTAAAAAAAAAAATCAAAAGAAAATCCCAAGAGACAAACAAAAGGTCAATTCCTGGAATAGTAAGGAAAAATTGAAAAACAAAGATGACGGTTTAAGAAAGCAGGAAGAGCCTCAAAAGAACAAGTTAAGGATCTCCAATGACAAGAAAGCTAAAGGAGCCATAAGAAGGTCGGAGGAAAGCACTACGACACAAAGAGAAGGGAAAAAAGCTGGGAATAATACAACGAAGATAACTCAAGATCAGGAAGCCCCGAATCGATAAAAAGATAAGAGCGTCAGTGTGGGGTTGCAAACTGATCCACCACAGGACAATACAGGAGACGCTTATAAGGCGAGTTTGGATCTCAATGCTCTATCGAGTTTGTCCGGGTTTGCAGAAGCAAAAACAGGAAAGATCACTATGATAACAGGAAAGATCACTATGAAGATCACTATGAATTCGTGCCCTCCTGTCAAAGATCCTCCGTGGGCCCCAATGTTCCTAAAGAAGGGGGCTAAGTGCTTGTAAAAAAAACATATCACCGGCAGTTGAACCAAACTGAAAAATTGCGCCAATCTTTTTGCAACATCCTCGTCAAAGAGACACAACCCTGCCTCTGCAGATGGCTAGTAAAAATGGCCAAGGCAAAACAAGAGTATTGGAAGAGGAAAACAGACTTCCAGTACAGGAGATGCCACAAGAACCACATCAAGGGGAACCCCTCAGTACCGGGCCCAATCATCGGAAGGCATTGCTGACGATCAAGAATATGCAATTCAAAGATTGTGGGTTAAGGCGACAAATAAAGTCCTGCAACATACATCTCTCTGCAGAAGAGCAATTTTGGGTTATATCAATAAGAACCTCTTTCTTTTTGGGACAGGAGATATGGAATTCGTAAAGTTCCCAAACAGAAACAATCAAAAACTGGTAGGGGTGGGATTTACATCACTGAAAGCATGGAAGGCACTAAAAGCCAATAGAAAAGAGCTAGAAAAAAATCACCTGTTGGTTCTGGAAAATATGGTGGAGGAAGAGGATTAAAAAAAGACATAAGGAACAGCAAGGTTGGAGAAGCAAGTAGAAGCACAATGAGTGCATTAAAACACTGGCTCCAATGAAAACAATGGAGACATTAAAGGCTGTACATTGGCAGCGCTCTCTGAAATCTTCACACAGGTACTCCAGAAGTTAGGTCTGGGGCAGCCGAATCTTTAGGCAAGACAAAATAAAAGTTACAAGTTGGAATAGCCGTGGTCCAAATACCTTCACTACGAACAAAATGAAAAACATCCTTTTCCACAACATCGATAAAGTACTTCTCCACGAGACGTGGCATACGCATCCATTGCAAATAGAAGGATATACAGTCCTTACTGTGCCAGCAATACAGAAAGCACTGGGTCAGACATCAGGTGGGCTGCTAATCCGGATCCATAACTCACTTCTATTACGATGGTATCCTTGCAAGTAAAGCTGAGTTCAAAACAATAGGGGGGAAGGTACAACTAATAATAGTGAATGTATATTGGAACCTGGCACGACTGAATCGCCAAGGCTTCCATGGCCTGTTGTCCGCAGTTTTGGAAAAGATATTGTTAACTTATAGTGATGCAAATGTGATCTTAGGAGGTGATTTAAATGCCCAATGCATAGCAACGCAGAACAAGGAAAATAACCAAAAATGGGTCAAAAAAACAAAGGCAAGATCCCAATGGGTTGATTTCCTTAGTTCATGGGGTCTTTGAATGTTAAATGGCTCGGTCTCAGGTGATAGGCCAGAAAATACAACCTGGTCCCGCGGCAACTCCTTCTCCGCTTTAGATTACTTCTTTACATCTGGCATAAAAATCAACATACCTGGTATTAATAAAATCCGGCCAGCCATGTACATACACAATCTTGCGGTGAGAAAAGGTAGAGTAAAGATGGTAAAGTATAAGAGAGAGGCGAAGAGATTAAATGACAAATTATGATGTCTCCCTACTACGGTCATAAATGAAAACTGCAAACCTGAATGCTTCAAGAAATTCAGCTGGGCTATACATCTGCCAAGTACAAGCGGATCTCGGAAAATAACTGACCATCATCACTTATTTGATGAAGAAACCTGGGAGGGTAAAAAAGGTCTAAGAAGAGAAAGTAGACGTCTGAAAAAGGTTATAACAAACCCAACAGTACTACACAGAGAGTTAAAAAAAACTAGTCAGAGCCTATAAACAATAGTCCCGAGCAAGAAATTACCAGCGGCATCAACAAGACAACCCGGGCAATTTTTGGTCCATCATAAACAACCTGGGCAAGAAAACAAATAGCAGTAACACCCAATGTAACTTAGTCTCAGAAAAGAACTGGGTGGACTACCTTACAAACAACTTTTAAAAATACATCTAAGATCTTGAGAGGAAAAGAGGCTAACACAAAATGGGAGCTTAAGTTTGACATCCAATTAATAGAGGAGCTATTCCTAAATGCCTCACCCTCAAAGGCAGCAGGCCCAAATGGGTTAACCTACCAGGTTCTAAAAAACAATGTTAAAACCTGGGCGAACCTCTTATTCAACCTTTACAAGGAAATTTTAGAAAATCGCATGTTCCCCTCCTCCTGGAAGCAAGCAGTGATAATACCATTCTATAAGGGGGGAGACCGGTCGCTGCGAGATAACTACAGGCCAATAGCCCTCCTCGATATCGAAAGCAAAATTTTCATGAGAATAATTATGCGAGAGCTAGAGGACTGGGCAAAGCATGCTAAAATAATCTCTACATTTCAAACTGGGTTCAGAAAGGGAGTGGCCACTAAACGGCCTAACATTATCCCTGCTGTCAGAACACTCAAAGGCTCTAGGAGAAGGTCCTATTTATGGAGCATGGATAGATTTCTCCAGTGCTTTTGATCTAGTTAGCAGAGAACGCTTGTGGGACAAGATGAGAAACTGGGGAGCACTGAAGGGTTTGCTGTCAATACTAACAGAATTACATAAGGATACCACACTGATGGTACGTTTGGATCTAAGCAGCTCCATAAATGTTGAGCAAGGAGTGAGACAAGGATGCTTGGGAGCACCATTCTTTTTCAACCAATATCTGTCAGATCTAGGGCCTTTTCTGCAATCTTAGGCAATGGCGAGCCCTAAACTACACACAACTAAGGATCTTTGGCTCGCCTATGCGGACAACATAGTCCTGATCAACAGAACAGCGGTAGGCTTACAGCATCTTCTGAATGGCTTAAGCCAGTATATCAAATTAAATGGTCTTTTAGTAAACCCCAAGAAATCAAAAGTCTTGATAATGAAGCACCCGAACAAACGTGTACATTATACAAGCTGGCTCTTGGAAGGCGAGGTGATCCAGAGAACTGAAGAACTAGTGTATCTGAGATATGTGATACATGCTTCTCCCTCAATTAACAAAGTAGAAGACGAAATAAGGTCAAAAGTGGAGAGAGCAATACCACAAATGAAAGAAATCTTAAGGGAGCTCTGCAAATTCTCCATTATACCACTGGTAAAGTTCTACATCGCAAAAATAACCCCTGTGTTATTATACGGCCTGGAGGCAAACCCAATCCTCTGGGAGATAGACTGGCACAAAATCGAAGGTTGATAAAAGACCAACAAGCAAACATGTTATACGAGGTTATAAACTGCAAGATGCAAGCGAAGAAGTCAAAATCACTTGAGTATCTAGAAGCAAACGTTTCTGAAATCCTGTTGGCAGCAGACACAGAAATCCTGATGGCTAATCCCCTGAAAGCAAAAAAAGAAACAGAAATACTAGACTGGATTGTAACAGGGTCCGAAATGAGACACATAAAACCTATAAACAGTTTTCTCATAGTGGACAAAAAGCTGGGACAACTGCCGAAATATCTACAGAAACACCCAAATGGCGAATCACGAAATAGATTTCTCAGGGCATGCCTAAACCTAATCCATACTGGAGAAATCCTAAACATCCGGGGTCAACAGTCCAAAGCTATTACTCTGTGTGACAACTGTATACATAACCATCTAAGCAAAGCCTACGCCACCTGCTTCAAGACTGCGAAGAGACAAGGGTCGTAAGAGTAAACCATTTTGGCAAATTCTTGGATAAAGAAGAATGGCTGACATCAAAAAATATCTGGAACTTGATGATTTCAGGTCATAACACTGCTATAACTATAACAGTTAGCCAGGTTCTGGTAAAAACTGATATGTGTCAACAGGAGTTTGACAGAATGCATATACAAACTGGAGACTGAATTAAAAGAAATCTGGGGTGGTGGTCAGATAATTAAGTAAGATAGGCTTCGTCATCCAGAAAGGACTGTTCTTTCTGGGGAGAGGGAACAGAATATAGGCGGAGACTGTAACCATCAAGCAATGGCTGACTGCCCAGATTCTTTTCTGCTGCTCTCACTCTGCTTTCTTTTTTATCTCCTTCTCAGCCCCCACTTTTCTCTGAACCCATGATTCCTTCTCCTTTCTTCTTCTCTTTTTCTTATTGTGTAGCAATTGCCTGTTCTACCATCTTTTGGTATGACTACTCTCTTTAAGTAATTTAGCTTTACTATTTTCTTTTTTTAAATGAATTGAAATGGAATATTAATAATTTTTAAGTGATAATAAGTCTGAATGTTGATTGATGTTTTGTAAAGGTTAGAGTTGACCAAAAAAAATAAAAAAATAAAAAAATATATATAAATGTATATATATATATTACATGGCCACGGTAGTTATGGTTGAGTGGGTGTTTCCATAGGAAGAGCACTTTTTGGGCGGCTTATAACTTCTCTCCCACTGGACGAATCCTCACCAAACTTTGCAAAAAAAGTATATGGCCCACTCTGAATTTTGCAAAGTTTGGTGAGGATTCGTCCAGGGGGGGCAAAGTTATAGGGGGGGTCTCAAAACTTTTTTTTCCCATAGACTGAATGGGAATTTTTTTTTGCTCGCACCTACAGCCCAAACCGCTGGACAGATTTTCACCAAATTTGGACCAGGAGCAGCGGCTTGGTCCCGAAAGCGTGCTTTTGCAAATTTGGTGAAAATCCGTCCGGTTGTTTTTTTTTAAATGACCAAAAAGTAGGTCAGAAAAAATTAGTGATATCTGTGTTCGCTTCGCGGACACACTTCCCTGTTCGCTCCGCGGACAGGATGGTGATTGGGCAAGCAGCTTGCGTGATGTCCGCGGACATCTGATGTGCTTTTCTATTGGCTGCTGTGAAGCGTGCAGTCCGTCTATTTTCCGAGACGCCCGCCATCTTTGTTTCTCGGAGCGGGATCTGCTGCCTGCACAGTGTAGATGTGGGCTGCGTCGGCCATGAAAAGGCGGTGAGGCACAGGCCCTCGTGTCTCTCTCTTGTTCCCCCCAACCCCTGCTCATGGCCCGTGTCTCCCATGTTCCCCCCTCGCTGATTCTCCGTGTGTTCCTCCCACCCATGCTCATGCTCTGTTTCTCTTTCCCCTTTCCCCCGCTCATGTCCTGTGTCTCCCTCCTTCCCCCCATCGCCCACTCATGCCCCGTGTCTCTCTACTGTTCCCCCACGCCCCGCGTGTCTCTCCCCTTCCCCCTCACCCCCTGCTCATGCCCCGTGTCTCTCTCCCCTTCCCCCCACACCCGCTCATGCCCTGGGTGTCTCCCTCCTTTTGCCCCACCCCCCGCTCATGCCCCGTGTGTCTCTCCCCTTCCCCCACCCCCAACTCATGCCCTGTGTGTCTCTCCCCTCCCCCCACCCCGCTCTAATTCCCCGTGTCTCTCCCCTTCCCCCCACCCCCTGCTCATGCCTGTGTGTCTCCCGCCTTCCTCCCCACCCCCCGTTCATGCCCCGTGTGTCTCTCCCCTCCCCCCACCCCCCGCTCATGCCCCGTGTATCTCTCCCCTCCCCCCACCCCCCGATCATGCCCCGTGTGTCTATCGCCTTCCCCCCACCCCCGCTCAGGCCCTGTGTGTCTATCCCCTTCCTCCCCACCCCCCGCTCATGCCCCGTGTCTCTCTCCCCTTCCCCCCACCCCCCGCTCATGCCCCGTGTGTCTCTTCCCTTCCCCCACCCCGCTCATGCCCCGTGTCTCTCTCCCCTTCCCCCACACTGCCCGCTCATGCCCCGTGTCTCCCTACTGTTCCCCCCACCCCCTGCTCATGCCCCGTGTCTCGCTCCCCTTCCCCCACCCCCGCTCATGCCCATGTCTCCCTACTGTTCTACCAGCCCCTGCTCATGCCCCGTGTGTCTCTCCCCTTCCCCCCACCCCCGCTCATGCCCTGTGTGTCTATCCCCTTCCCCCCACCCCCCGCTCATGCCCCGTGTGTCTATGCCCTTCCCCCCACCCCCCGCTCATGCTCCGTGTGTCTCTCCCGTTCCCCCCACTCATGCCCCGTGTGTCTATCCCCTTCCCCCACCCCCCTGCTCATGCCCCGTGTCTCTCTCCCCTTCCCCCAACCCCCGCTCATGCCCCGTGTCTCCCTACTGTTCCCCTCACCCCCTGCTCATGCCCCGTGTGTCTCTCCCCTTCCGCCCACCCCTGCTCATGCCCCGTGTGTCTCTCCCCTATTCCCCCAACCCCCCGCTCATGCCCCGTGTGTCTCTCCCCTTCCCCCCACCCCCGCTCATGCCCCGTGTGTCTATCCCCTTCCCCCACACCCCCCGTTCATGCCCTGTGTGTCTATCCCCTTCCCCCCACCCCCCACTTTTGCCCCGTGTCTCTCTCCCCTTCCCCCCAACCCCCGCTCATGCCCCGTGTGTCTCTCCCCTTCCCCGCCACGCCCCGCTCATGCCCCGTGTCTCCCTACTGTTCCCCCCACCCCCTGCTCATGCCCCTTGTCTCTCTCCCCTTCCCCCCACCCCCGCTCATGCCCCGTGTCTCCCTACTGTCCCCCCACCCCCTGGTCATGCCCCGTATGTCTCTCCCCTTCCTCCCACCCCCGCTCATGCCCCGTGTGTCTATCCCCTTCCACCCACCTCCCGCTCATGCCCTGTGTGTCTATCATCTTCCCCCCCACCCCCCCCGCTCATGCCCCGTGTCTCTCTCCCCTTCCCCCCCACCCCCCGCTCATGCCCCGTGTGTCTCTCCCATTCCCCCCCACCCCCGCTCATGCCCCGTGTCTCCCTCCCGTGCCCCCACCCCCGCTCATGCCCCGTGTATCTCTCCCCTCCCCCCACCCCCCGCTCATGCCCCGTGTGTCTATCGCCTTCCCCCCACCCCCGCTCATGCCCCGTGTGTCTCTCCCCTTCCCCCCCACCCCCCGCTCATGCCCCATGTCTCCCTACTGTTCCCCCCACCCCCTGCTCATGCCCCGTGTCTCTCTCCCCTTCCCCCCACCCCCCACTAATGCCCCATGTCTCCCTACTGTTCCCCCCACCCCCTGCTCATGCCCCGTGTGACTCTCCCCTTCCCCCACCCCCCGCTCATGCCCTGTGTGTCTATCCCCTTCCCCCCACCCCCCGCTCATGCCCCGTGTGTCTATCCCCTTCCCCCCCACACCCCCGCTCATGCCCCGTGTCTCTCTCCCCTTCTCCCCACCCCCCCGCTCATGCCCCTTGTGTCTCTCCCCTTCCCCCCCACCCCCGCTCATGCCCCGTGTCTCCCTCCCTCCCTCCCCCCCACTCATGCCCTGTGTGTCTCTCCCCTCCTCCCCACCCCCGCTCATGCCCCGTGTGTATCTCCCCTTTCCCCCCACCCCCCGCTCATGCCCCGTGTCTCCCTACTGTTCCCCCCACCCCCCGCTCATGCTCCGTGTCTCTCTCCACTTCCCCCCCACCCTCCGCTCATGCCCCGTGTCTCCCCTGTTCCCCCCACCCCCGCTCATGACCTGTCTCCCCTGCTACCCCACATCCCCTGCTCATGCCCCCTTTCTCCCTTGTGTTACCCCCCCACCCCCATCTCATGTCCCGTGTCTCCCTCGTGTTACCCCCCACCCCCCACTCATGCCCTGTGTCTCCCTTGTTACCCCCCACCCATGCCCTGTCTCCCCTGTTACCCCCCAGCTCATGCCCCGTGTCTCCCTTGTGTTACCCCCACCCCCCACTCATGCCCCCGTGTCTCTCCCCTTCCCCCCCACCCCTGCTCATGCCCCGTGTCTCCCTCCTTTCCCCCGCTCATGCCCGTGTGTTTCTCACCTTCCCCCCACCCCACTCTCATGCCCCATGTGTCTCTCCCCTTCTCCCCCATCCCCACCCCCGCCCATGCCCGTGCCTCTCTCCCCTTCCCCTCACCCCCTGCTCATGCCCTGTGTCTCTCTCCCCTTCCCCCCCACCCCCCGCTCATGCCCCGTGTCTCTCTCCCCTTCCCCCCACCCCCCGCTCATGCCCCGTGTCTCTCTCCCCTTCCCCCCACCCCCACTCATGCCCCGTGTCTCTCTCCCCTTCCCCTCACCCCCTGCTCATGTCCTGTGTCCCTCTCCCCTCTCCCCCCACCCCCCGCTCATGCCCCGTGTCTCTCTCCCCTTCCCCCCACCCCCCGCTCATACCCCGTGTCTCTCTCCCCTTCCCCCCCACCCCCTGCTCATGCCCCGTGTCTCTCTCCCCTTCCCCCACCTCCCGCTCATGCCCCTTGTCTGTATCCCCTTCCCCCCACCCCCCGCTCATGCCCCGTGTCTCTCTCCCCTTCCCCCCACCCTCTGCTCATGCCCCGAGTCTCTCTCCCCTTCCCCCCACCCCCCGCTCATGCCCCATGCCTCTCTCCCCTTCCCCCACCCCCCGCTCATGCCCCGTGTCTATCTCCCCTTCCCCCACCCCCGCTCATGCCCTGTGTCTCTCTCCCCTTCCCCCCACCCCCGCTCATGCCCCGTGTCTCTCTCCCCTTCCCCCCACCCCCTGCTCATGCCCCTTGTCTCTCTCCCCTTCCCCCACCCCATGCTCATACCCCATGTCTCGCTCCCATTGCCCCCACCCCCCGCTCATGCTCCGTGTCTCTCTCCCCTTCCCCCCACCCCCTGCTCATGCCCCGTGTCTCTCTCCCCTTCCCCCACCCCCCGCTCATGCCCCGTGTGTCTCTCCCCTTCCCCCCACCCCCCGCTCATGCATCATGTGTCTCTCCCCTTCCCCCCCACCCCTGCTCATGCCCTGTGTGTCTCTCCCCTTACCCTCCACCCCCCGCTCATGCCCCATGTGTCTCTCCCCTTCACCCCCACCCCCGCTCATGTCCCTTGTCTCTCTCCCCTTCACCCCCACCCCCGCTTATGTCCCTTGTCTCTCTCCCCTTCACCCCCACCCCCCGCTCATGCCCGTGTCTCTCTCCCCTTCCCCTCCACCCCCCGCTCATGCCGTGTCTCCCTTGTGTTACCCCCCACCCCCGCTCATGCCCCGTGTCTCTCCCCTTACCCCCCACCCCCTGCTCATGTCCCGTGTCTCTCTCCCCTTTCCACCACCCCCCGCTCATGCCCTGTGTCTCCCTCTTGCCCCCCACCCCCCCGCACATGCCCTGTGTGTTTCTCCCCTTCCCCCCAACCCCCACCCCCCGCTCATGCCCCGTGTGTCTCTCCCCTTCCCCTCCCTCAACCCCCGCTCATGCCCCATGTCTCTCTTCCCTTCCCCCCACCCCCCACTCATGCCCCGTGTGTCTCTCCCCTTTCCCCCCACCCCCCGCTCATGCCGCGTGTGTCTCCCCTGTTCCCCCCACCCCCCGCTCATGCCCCGTGTCTCCCTTGTGTTACCCCCCACCCCCAGCTCATGGCCCGTGTCTCCCTTATGTTACCCCCCACCCCCAGCTCATGCCACGTGTCTTCCTTGTGTTACCCCCATCCCCAGCTCATGCCCTGTGTCTCCCTTGTGTTACCCCCACCCCCTGCTCATGCCCCGTGTCTCCCTTGTGTTACCCCCCCACCCGCCCCTCATGCCGTTTCTCCCTTGTGTTACCCCCCCACCCCCCGCTCATGCCCTGTGTCTCCCTTCTGTTACTCCTCACCTCGCGCTCATGCCCCATGCCCCGTGCCTCCCTCCTTTCTCCCCCACCGCCCGCTCATGCCCTGTGTCTCCCTTGTGTTACCCCCCACCCCCCGCTCATGCCCCGTGTCTCCCCTGTTTCCCCCACCCCCGCTCATGCCCCGTGTCTCTCTCCTTTCCCCCACCCCCCGCTCATGCCCCGTTTTGTGCGCGCCCTGTTCCCCCATCCCCGCTCATGCCCCATGTGCGTCCTGTTCCCCCCACCCCTGCTCATGCCCCATGTGCCCTGTTCCCCCCACGCCCGCTCATGCCCCGTGTCTCCCTCGTGTTCCCCCCCCCCGCTCATGCCCCGTGTCTCCCTCGTGTACCCCCTCACCCCCCACTCATGCCCTGTGTCTCCATCGTGTACCACCTCACCCCCCGATCATGCCCCGTGTGTCTCCTGTTGACCCCACCCCCTGCTCATGCCCCATCCACCCACCCCTGCTCATGCCCCATGTGTGCCCTATTCCCCCACCCCCTGCTCATGCCCTGTTCCCCCCACCCCCCGCTCATGCCCCGTGTGTGCCCTGTTCCCCCACCCCCCGCTCATGCCCCATGTCTCCCCTGTTCCCCCCCACCCCCCGCTCATGCCCCGTGTCTCCCTCGTGTTCCTCCCCACCCCCGCTCATGCCCGTGTCTCCCTCGTGTTCCTCCCCACCCCCGCTCATGCCCCGTGTCTCTCTCCCCTTTCCCCCCACCCCCCGCTCATGCCCTGTGTCTCCCTTGTGTTACCCCCCACCCCCCGCTCATGCCCCGTGTCTCTCCCCTTACCCCCCACCCCTGCTCATGTCCCGTGTCTCTCTCCCCTTCCCCCACTCCCCGCTCATGCCCCGTGTTTCTCTCCCCTTTCCACCACCCCCCGCTCATGCCCTGTGTCTCCCTCCTGCCCCCCACCCCCCCGCACATGCCCTGTGTGTTTCTCCCCTTCCCCCCAACCCCCACCCCCCGCTCATGCCCCGTGTGTCTCTCCCCTTCCCCTCCCTCAACCCCCGCTCATGCCCCATGTCTTTCTTCCCTTCCCCCCCACCCCCCACTCATGCCCCGTGTGTCTCTCCCCTTTCCCCCCACCCCCCGCTCATGCCCCGTGTGTCTCCCCTGTTCCCCCCACCCCCTGCTCATGCCCCGTGTCTCCCTTGTGTTACCCCCCACCCCCAGCTCATGGCCCGTGTATCCCTTATGTTACCCCCCACCCCCAGCTCATGCCACGTGTCTTCCTTGTGTTACCCCCATCCCCAGCTCATGCCCTGTGTCTCCCTTGTGTTACCCCCACCCCCTGCTCATGCCCCGTGTCTCCCTTGTGTTACCCCCCGACCCGCCGCTCATGCCGTTTCTCCCTTGTGTTACCCCCCACCCCCCGCTCATGCCCTGTGTCTCCCTTCTGTTACTCCTCACCTCGCGCTCATGCCCCATGCCCCGTGCCTCCCTCCTTTCTCCCCCACTGCCCGCTCATGCCCCGTGTCTCCCTTGTGTTACCCCCCACCCCCTGCTCATGCCCCGTGTCTCCCCTGTTCCCCCCACCCCCGCTCATGCCCCGTGTCTCTCTCCTATTACCCCCACCCCCGCTCAGCCCCGTGTCTCCCCTGTCCCCCACCCCCTGCTCATGCCCCCCTGTCCCCACCCCTGCCTGCTCCATGCCCGGGTTTCCCTCGTGTACCCCCACCCCCTGCTCATGCCCTGTGTCTCCTGTTACCCCCCCACCCTCCGGTCATGTCCCGTGTCTCCCTCCTGCCTGTACCCCCACCTCCCACACCCCTGCTCATGCCCCGTGTTTCCCTCCTGTACCCCCACCCCCTGCTCATGCCCCCGTGTTTCCCTCATGATCCCCGCACCCCACGCTCATGCCCTGTGTTACCCTCCCACCCCCCGCTCATGCCCCGTGTCTCCCTCGTGTTACCCCCCACCCCCGCTCATGCCCTGTGTCTCCCTCGTGTTCCCCCCACACCCTGCTCATGCCCCATGTCTCCTGTTGCCCCCACCCCCCGCTCATGCCCCGTGTCTCCCTCGTGTTCCCCCCACCCCCCACTCATGCCCCGTGTGTCTCTCCCCTTTCCCCCACCCCCCGCTCATGCCCCGTGTGCCCTGTTCCCCCACCCCCTGCTCATGCCCCGTGTCTCCCTTGTGTTACCCCCCCACCCCCCAGCTCATGCCCCATGTCTCCCTTGTGTTACCCCACCCCCAGCTCATGCCCTGTGTCTTCCTTGTGTTACCCCCCCACCCCCCGCTCATGCCCTGTGTCTCCCTTGTGTTACCCCCCACCCCCTGCTCATGCCCCATGTCTCCCTCGTGTTACCCCCACCCCGGTCATGCCCCGTCTCTCCCTTGTGTTACCCCCCCCACCCCCCGCTCATGCAGTGTCTCCCCTGTGTTACCCCCCCCACCCCCGCTCATGCTGTGTCTCTCTTCTGTTACCCCCCACCCCTGCTCATGCCCCGCGTCTCCCCTTCTGTTACCCCTCACCCCCACTCATGCCCCATGCCCCATGTCTCCCTCCTTTCCACCCCACCGCCCGCTCATGCCCTGTGTCTCCCTTGTGTTACCCCCCACCCCCCGCTCATGCCCCGTGTCTCCCCTGTCCACCCCCGCTCATGCCCCGTGTCTCTCTCCTTTCCCCCACCCCCCGCTCATGCCCCGTTTTGTGTGCGCCCTGTTCCCCCCATCCCCGCTCATGCCCCATGTGCGCCCTGTTCCCCCCACCCCCGCTCATGCCCCATGTGCCCTGTTCCCCCCACGCCCGCTCATGCCCCGTGTCTCCCTCGTGTTCCCCCCACCCCCCGCTCATGCCCCGTGTCTCCCTCGTGTACCCCCTGACCCCCGCTCATGCCCTGTGTCTCCATCGTGTACCCCCTCACCCCCGATCATGCCCCGTGTGTCTCCTGTTGACCCCACCCCCGCTCATGCCCCGTGTCTCCCTCGTGTTACCCCCCACCCCCCTGCTCATGCCCCGTGTCTCCCTTGTGTTCCCCCCACCCCCCGCTCATGCCCCTTGTCTCTCTCCTTTCCCCCCCACCCCCGCTCATGCCCCGTGTGTGCCCTATTCCCCCACCCCCTGCTCATGCCCCATCCCCCCACCCCCTGCTCATGCCCCATGTCTCCCCTGTTCCCCCCCACCCCTGCTCATGCCCCGGGTTTCCCTCGTGTACCCCCCACCCCCTGCTCATGCCCTGTGTCTCCTGTTACCCCCCCACCCTCCGGTCATGTCTCGTGTCTCCCTCCTGCCTGTACCCCCACCTCCCACACCCCCGCTCATGCCCCGTGTTTCCCTCCTGTACCCCCACCCCCTGCTCATGCCCCGTGTTTCCCTCATGATCCCCGCACCCCACGCTCATGCCCTGTGTTACCCTCCCACCCCCCGCTCATGCCCCGTGTCTCCCTCGTGTTACCCCCCACCCCCGCTCATGCCCTGTGTCTCCCTCGTGTTCCCCCCACACCCTGCTCATGCCCCATGTCTCCTGTTGCCCCCACCCCCCGCTCATGCCCCGTGTCTCCCTCGTGTTCCCCCCACCCCCCACTCATGCCCCGTGTGTCTCTCCCCTTTCCCCCACCCCCCGCTCATGCCCCGTGTGCCCTGTTCCCCCCAGCCCCTGCTCATGCCCCGTGGCTCCCTTGTGTTACCCCCCACCCCCAGCTCATGCCCCATGTCTCCCTTGTGTTACCCCACCCCCAGCTCATGCCCTGTGTCTTCCTTGTGTTACCCCCCAACCCCCCGCTCATGCCCTGTGTCTCCCTTGTGTTACCCCCCACCCCCTGCTCATGCCCCATGTCTCCCTCGTGTTACCCCCACCCCCGGTCATGCCCCGTCTCTCCCTTGTGTTACCCCCCACCCCCCGCTCATGCAGTGTCTCCCCTGTGTTACCCCCCCCCACCCCCGCTCATGCTGTGTCTCTCTTCTGTTACCCCCCCACCCCTGCTCATGCCCCGTGTCTCCCTTCTGTTACCCCTCACCCCCACTCATGCCCCATGCCCCATGTCTCCCTCCTTTCCACCCCACCGCCCGCTCATGCCCTGTGTCTCCCTTGTGTTACCCCCCACCCCCCGCTCATGCCCCGTGTCTCCCCTGTTTCCCCCACCCCCGCTCATGCCCCGTGTCTCTCTCCTTTCCCCCACCCCCCGCTCATGCCCCGTTTTGTGTGCGCCCTGTTCCCCCATCCCCGCTCATGCCCCATGTGCGCCCTGTTCCCCCCACCCCCGCTCATGCCCCATGTGCCCTGTTCCCCCCACGCCCGCTCATGCCCCGTGTCTCCCTCGTGTTCCCCCCACCCCCCGCTCATGCCCCGTGTCTCCCTCGTGTACCCCCTGACCCCCCGCTCATGCCCTGTGTCTCCATCGTGTACCCCCTCACCCCCGATCATGCCCCGTGTGTCTCCTGTTGACCCCACCCCCGCTCATGCCCCGTGTCTCCCTCGTGTTACCCCCCACCCCCCTGCTCATGCCCCGTGTCTCCCTTGTGTTCCCCCCACCCCCCGCTCATGCCCCTTGTCTCTCTCCTTTCCCCCCCACCCCCGCTCATGCCCCGTGTGTGCCCTATTCCCCCACCCCCTGCTCATGCCCCATCCACCCACCCCTGCTCATGCCCCATGTGTGCCCTATTCCCCCACCCCCTGCTCATGCCCTGTTCCCCCCACCCCCCGCTCATGCCCCGTGTGTGCCCTGTTCCCCCACCCCCCGCTCATGCCCCATGTCTCCCCTGTTCCCCCCACCCCCCGCTCATGCCCCGTGTCTCCCTCGTGTTCCTCCCCACCCCCCGCTCATGCTCCGTGTCTCCCTCGTGTTCCTCCCCACCCCCGCTCATGCCCCGTGTCTCCCCTGTTCCCCCCCACCCGCTGCTCATACCCCATTTGTGCCCTGTTCCCTCTCACCCCCCACTCATGCCCATGTGTCTCCCCTGTTTCCCCCCACCCCCCACTCATGCCCTGTTGTGTTCTTTTTATACACCCCGCCTTCCCTTTCCATGGTGGCCATCTTGGTAAAAGATTTTCCTTCCTACACCGGGACGCCAAAGGCGTCCCGGTGTAGGAAGGAAAATCTTTTTTTTTACCACCCGGGGTTCCCACTTTGAGGACCTAAGATGCTAGTGGTCTTCATCTATTGAAATGGATGTTATGGTGACGTTGCACTAATAAAAACCTATAAAATTCAGTAAAAAAAAGTGTTACAGGGACGTTATGGTTAAGTTGCACTAATAAAAACCTATGAAATTCAATGAAAAAACTTTGTTAAAGAGACGTTATGGTTAAGTTGCGCTACTAAAAACCTATGAAATTCAGTGAAAAAACTTTGTCAAAGGGACGTTATGGTTCCAAGTAAAACCGAAATTCCCTTGAAATTTGCCAGTTATGGTAAGCTAAGCAACCATAACTCGCGCCACCACCATGCACTGCTAAGACTAACACCCAGGACATCAAAGATAACATCACAAATGTCATTGATGACATCACTGATGACATCACATGTCTGGCTTACTCTTTTTTCTTTTGCTGACAAGGCCACATGGTTTTCTTCAGTAACAGTGAGAAACTAAACATTTTATTTTATTTGTAGACGTATCCTTCAAGTAGGTTCTTACAGTAATTCCCTTAGAGTCCAGTCACATCATATGAAACATATACATACGGGAAGACACAAGCTTGAAAGACAGCAATCCTTTTTGTGCATGAAGATAATGAATAGACTTATGAGCACTTTCTGATAGTTCTGTTGTTTTTTTTATGGCTGTACTTTCCCTGTATATGGTCATATTTGTATACATTGTACTCACACTACTTTCCTTAGGGTCCAATCACATCAAGTGATACATATACATAGGGTAAATAGCAGCTTTGAAACAGAGCAATAATTTATTTGCATGAAAATAATCAGTTAAGTTATGAATTGTTTTTGCTACTACTTGTGCTTTTTTGCTAACTTCACTTTCCCTGTATATACCTATATTGGTATGGGTTCTTGTGTCTTTGTGTTTTGTCTATAGTAATGCAATTATGTAATACATGTGTTTTATTAGCTACTTATTACATATTTCACAGTACACAAAAATCTATTAAGAAAGCAATTATCATTTCATTATTCAACATATTAACATTACGAATATTATACCTTCATCTTGTACGCTGCACACAATGTTATGTTTCTGTATGAGTAGCTTAGTATACTAGATAGAACCCCATAATAGAATGCTATTTATATCAATGCATCGTTCAATGCACTAATTAGGGTATGATATTTATTGCAATGATCCTCGACACTTGTTTTGCAACATTATAATAAGAATCCCTTGTACACATATTTCATGAAAAGTACATACACATGTGATGTCATCATTGATGTCATCAATGACATTTGTGATGTCATCTTTGATGTCCTGGGTATTAGTCTTAGCAGTGCACGGTGGTGGCACGAGTTATGGTTGCTTAGCTTACCATAACTGGCGAATTTCAAGGGTTTTTCGGTTTTACTTGGAACCATAACGTCCCTTTGACAAAGTTGTTTCACTGAATATATGTATATATAATGAACAAGCACAATTGCACTTTGAATTTCAAATGGCTGCTTTTATGCCGCTTCATAAACATATGATGCGGCTAACTCACACTGTATTGAGTGCGAGTTGTGATATGCTGGATATTACTGTATTGAAACAATGACAATGCTGCTGAAGCACAATGGCACCTTATGTACGGCACAAGCACAACTGCACTTTGAACCTTAAATGGCTGCTAGAGAATTAACACTCATACATTGTTGCTGATGCATCATGGCACTCAAAATGACATACACGACATGCGGTATATGGGACAAATATTGTGACACTAAACTCATTCACTGACACCTAAGGTGTTTACATCACAACAGTGCACTAATACATCGGCAATGGAACTGGATACTGCAACACTATAAATGTAGCTGTGTCATTGATGTCCCAAACACATAAGCATCCACTTAGCATTGCCTGCACCCCTTTCGCCCAAACCAGTACAAATAGACATGGTTCTTGCATACTACCAATTAGTCAGTAACTGTATATACACACCACAGTCTCACAATTTGTTTTTGCTGATGTGCCTATAGATTCAAGAGTATGATTGCATTGCAACAAAACATCTGCATAAAACCCACAGTCTAACATCCCGTAATATGGAAATTCCCAGAGAGGTCAGACACTAGACCAAGATGGTTCCCAGCATAGCACCTAATCCCACAGGACGCAGAGACCATCACACACGAGAAAGAGTAGAGGGGCTAGTCTCACAATATACGATAGAAACAGTATTCAACATTAGTACCCGGCACGCGCGGTGCACCGGGAATCCAACGTGTTGATTGGCTCTTTTCCGAACATTACCACATGGTATTCCCGTGTAGGCCGTGCATGCCGGGTTCTCTGTTCCCGGCCAGGGGCGTGGCAGCCCCTCAGCCAATGAGGAGGCTCGAAATGGGGCAATCCCCGCTCCGAGCCTCCCCATGGCTGCAGACTGCCTTTGTCCCCCGCTGGGGACTCAGGTAAGACTTTTTTTTTCTCTCCCACCTTCCTGCCCTCCCCACCCCACCCCACTTACCTTCTATCCCCTCGTCTCCGGCGGAGGACGATGGAAGCCTCAAGGCGTGTGGAGACTCGGAGCGGGGCCATCCCCGCTCCGAGCCTCCACACGGCTAGAGGCTTCCATTTTCCCCCGCCGGAGCCGTGGTACATTTTTCTTTTTTTTTCCCTTCCCCCCTCCCAGCCCCACTTACCTTCTTTTTTCTTTATTTCTTGGGAGCGAATGCGCTGGAAACACTTTTGGTCCCAGTGCGTCCACTCCCGATGGCTGCCATTGAAAGGGAAAATGGACTACGTTTTCCGTTTCCCGGCGGGCATTTTTTTTTCACATTCTTTTTTAACATTCTTTTTTTTCAGTTTTGAAACGCGACAGCATTTCTAAAAAGAAAAAAATGCCATTAGCACCCCGGCCTAACGTGAGAATGGTGCACACTCTCACAGTCAACTCTGGCAAAGCCTTAACTGCGAAACGCGTTGGTTGACTCCCCAGAGTCTCTTGTTTGTCTGTCATCTCCACTGGTGGTTTTACACATTTTTTCTGGATTTTAATCAAGTTTACCTAATAAAGTGACAATTATTACAATCCTTACCTGGAGTCGCTGTCACCTCATTTTTTTATCAAATCTGCCTATGGTATACCCAGCGAACGAGGATGGGAAAGGAGGGGCTACTGTGAGTGCGAAGGCGACGCAGGGAGATGTCCATGATTTCATACTATGCACTTTACATTACAACAACACTGTCTTGAAAATGCGAAATTAATTTTAATCATATAAATATGTTTCGGAACACCAATACCGTTACAAATACATATATATATGCTATCACTGTTTATGGTCTGAAAACACATTATTATGACTCTGATGCATGCAGTTATAATTACCTATGACTAGGGTAGAGATTTTACCATTTTTGATGCAGTGTGTATTAAAAATTATTTATGGTTATGGTTATGGACTCAACATTTCGAAAAAGATTTTATGAATACCTTGTTTTTTTTTCGATTTGTAGAAATGTGTCATTTTAAATCATGTACATAGTACTGCACTGGCGCTACTACAGCACGCACGTTTGGGTTCTATTTCCAACATAAAGGACACAGTGACATGCTATTGCCTAGATTACAGTTGTTACAATGTTAACAACAAGAATTGTGCCTTTACAATTTTTTAGAGGCACGTCTCACTGGTTTGGTGAACCATGTTAGCATTTTTTCAATAATTAGAAAATTTACACATACATATGCAATAGAAATTAACAGGTTTAAATTTGGCACAATATTACAAGATCTGTATTCAGATTCAGTAGCCCAAGCCAAAATGGCTACTAGCCCCTATGTTAACTTTGTAAGTCACCACTGTAAGTCACCACTTCCATGTTTCTCACTGTGGTGTTTTTTTACAAAAACGAACTTCCTGTGAGTGATGAGTTACTGTGAACAAGCCACTAGGTTGTGGTGAAACGCGTCAGCCTGCCGTCTGGCAAGAGACTCTCACTGGGTGAATTTGACTTTTTAAACTGCTAAAAACGAAAATAAAGGTTGTGTTATGACATACAAAAGCAGTGTTTGTTGCTCGCTGCCCATGATTATTATTTGGAACATTTCATGTGGAGTGCTGCTTGCCTGAACAGCGTCTTGAATGCTGTTTAACATTGGAATACTTTCACGCTGACCACGTTGCAGCACGGAGCAGCAACAACGCTTCAATATTGGACACAACGTGCTTGGAAGCACATCGGATGTGGTGTTTTTTTGCTTCCAAAGCTGCTGGGAACTTGTCTATAACATTCAACTTCAGCAGCAGCCGGAGGAGGAACGCCGTATGCAGCACAAACTGAAAGCGTCGGAGGGCGCAGGAAGTGAAGGCTGCTTCGATAAGTACCCCTACCGACTTGCTAGTATGCTGAAACACAACTCTTTGTGAATGTTAAAATTGCGAACTCCCCCACAAAAAGAAGCGTGTCACAGTACACTGCCTTTAAAGTACTAGTTTGCAACCACTATCCGACCTGGAGACTAATCATGTTCCAAAATTAAAATGAATAAATAAATATAAAAAAATATTTTTTCACGAACACCAACAACAACATAGAGTTGACTTTCAACTCTTCCTACTATGGCATCCCAGGACAGTAGAGAGGCAGCAAGAAAGGAACAGGCAACCTCTCTGTTCAATGAAACTTTGCCAACCACTAAAGAAAAGGATTTACC
Source organism: Ambystoma mexicanum (assembly GCF_040938575.1). NCBI lineage: Eukaryota > Metazoa > Chordata > Amphibia > Caudata > Ambystomatidae > Ambystoma > Ambystoma mexicanum. The sequence continues at coordinate 478,113,848 of NC_090923.1, read as the reverse complement.
AAGAATAGATAAAACAAAGGACAATAATGAAATTACATTGCTAAAAGATTTGGAAAAGGCGCGGAAAAAAGAGATTAGCAAATGGTGGGAAGAACATTCTCTGCAAAATTACCTGGACTTGGGTAGGATACCACGTGGGCTAAGAATTCTCACAATACCGTCATTTGAGGAGCAGGATCCCTTAATGCTACAAGAATGGGGCGATGCAACCAATCATTGTTCAAAAATATTCCTACAGTCATTGGTGAAATATGCAGGTAACGATCGCACCAAAGTTCTGCAACAAATTGAGGATTTGGAGGAAAAAAGGAAAACTGTAAAAGAAACAGAAGAAGGAAAGAAGCTCCAAGCTAGCATTGAAGCAGGATTACAGACATTGTAGGAAGAAATCAAATTGAGGAAGCAACGCAAGTTTTTAAGAGACAAAGGCGATTACGAATAAGGTCGTGTTTATACCTTTGCGCACAGATTTGATCAAATACGACAAAAGGCTAAGGAAATGCCATTGGCCCCTACAGCTCAGAATGCAAACCATCAGGAATCAACAGCCTCTACTTCTGAGTCAGATGTGACTGAAAGCAAAGAAGAAGAGCCCATTATACACCTCAATTTTTTAGAGGAAATTAGACTGTTGTGCCAGGATGGGCGGACAAACAACAAAAAAACCAGAGGAGGATTCTCCAACACAAGAGGACAAGGAAGAGGTGGGAGAAAAAAACGAGGAGGGGGCAGAGGGGCAACAAATTCAAACAGCTCTCTACCACAAAGATCGCTGCGCTCTGGGAATTAACGAACTACGTCACAGAAGCTACTAATAAACAGCAGATCATCAATCTATCCGATTACGTTCTCACTGTAGAAGAGATACAAATATTAAAACTGGGACTGAATTTCTGTCCACTCACCAGTTTTGATTATGTGGAAACTAGGATAGATTTGGACAGATTAATTTGTAAATTACGACTCAAGAAATTCTTTGCCACTTCGACAAACAAAAAGAAGCCAAAAGATACTTTTGAGGAGAAGACAGCAATCACAATTGTAGAAATCGAAACTTTGATAACTCTCGATGACTTAGAACAGGAGAGTCACACAGAGAGTAATGAATTTGCTACCAATTTGGAAAGACTAGGGATCTGCACAGACTGGCCATCGACCAGTAAATTAAGGTGCAAATCAAAATTCAATCCACAAAGTGTTCAGAATAGTCACATCGAAGCTTTTGCTAATGTAGCAATTGATGACTTAAAAGAACAAAGAAGAAAAGTTCATAGACAACCCCAGAGCAATCTGTCGAAGAAACAACCAAAAGTGTTAACAGATATTGCGAAGCTGGATAAATATATAATAAAACCAGCAGATAAGGGCTGCAATATAGTCATAATGAACAAATGCGACTACATTGCTGAAGCTTACAAACAACTAAATGATGTGAACTGTTATGAACGGTTAAAGAATAACCCTTTCAAGCAATTGGAAAAAGAAGTATGGACTTTCCTAACTAAATGGCAAAAGGCAGATATTCTTGAGGAAGAAATGGTGAAATTCTTATTCTCTAAGAACTCAGTCACTCCTACAATCTGCTTCCTTCCAAAAGTCCATAAGAATCCCCTAAAACCACCTGGAAGACCAATAGTGATACTGTGTGGGTCACTATTGGAAAACATGTCCAAATTCATAGATGAGGTCCTTTGCACTTTCATATTTACACTACCATCATACGTGAGGAACACCACGGATTTCTTATTAAAAATTGACAAACTTCCTTGGGAACCCACCTATCTACTGGCAACCATGGACTGGGTGTCCCTATACACGTCTATTAAACACAATGATGGGATTCTCGCCTGCCAAAACTTTTTCAATACTAGATCTCTTAATCACTTATAACATTCACAGATGATCCTTGAGATGATCAAAATGTGCTTGCACAATAATGTTTTCATATTTAACAATGAAACCTTCTGCCAAATCCAGGGAACCACGATGGGTACGACCTTCGCACCACCATATGCGAACTTAATGATGGGGCATTGGGAGAAAACCACAGTATGGGCTGAAGCTAATGAAAAATATACCGAAAGAATTGTGTTGTGGCTTCGCTACATACATGATTTATTCATCATCTGTGATGGCTCTTTTGAGCTGTGGTGTGAGCTTGTTAAGTCACTCAATATTAACAATGTGAATCTCAAGTTCACCGAACACCACAGCCGTCAATCTAGTTTTCTTGGATCGTCAATCTATAGTTTTCTTCGATGTACAGGTAAAAATAGAGGCACAAAAAATTGAGGCCTCTCTTTACAGAAAAATTACAGGTGCAAATATCCCTCTATATGCAAACAGTGCGCATCCCAAAACTCTCTTATGGAGTATCCCATACAGCGAGTTTATCCGTATTAGACGCAATTGTAGCAACATCATGGATTTCGATTTAGCAAGTAAAGTAACAGCCCAAAACATCCTACAACAACACTACCCAAAAAAGATAATTGAAAGGGTTTATTTGAAGGTCCGAGCAATGAATAGACACAAAGTGTTAACGACATCTAAGACGGATCTAGAAAAACAAGAAGAGGAAAACACCACCAGGCTCATTTTGACATTTGGAAGCCACTTCAGAATTATCAAACGGATAATAAACAAATACTGGAAAGTGTTGAAAGCGGACAAAGATATAGGAAGATTGTTACACAATTATTTTGACATTACTTTTCGTAAAAGCACATCCATAAAAGATCTGTTGGTGAAAAGCTATATGGCTGTGGAAAAGAATGGCTTTCCACAATTGAGTTGGCTTCTCTAAATGTACCAGGTGCAAAATTTGCAAATACGCAAGAAATTGCAAAAGCTATGTCCATCCAATATTAAAACATCTGGTTCATATTAAAAGTAAAATTACATGCGAATCGGAGGTGGTGGTGTATGTCTTGATGTGCCCATGTTCGAAATGGTACGTTGGAAGTACCAAATGCAAGCTAAAGGTTTGCATCCTACAACATGTCAGAGCCATCACCAACAAAGATTGTTCCTACCCGATGGTGAAACATTTCTCTGAAATCCATAATGGAGATCCAGCCAGCCTAACATTTTTTGGCATACCTAAGGTCATTCCTGGCCCCAGGGTAGGAGATAATGAGAGAATACTCCGGCAAGAAGAGACTAAATTAATTCTCGATTTTGAGAGCAAGACACCGGTGGGACATAATATTGATGAAGAGCTTTATACCTTCTTCGGGACATAAGGACTCTATCAAATGCAGCATAGGAACCCCAGCAAGATCATCAATTCAAATGCCCATATACTGCTATCCTTTGAGCTTGGTTATTTGTGCAAAGTTTTTTTCACTTTCTTTTAGTTTTAACTATTTTTATCTCTCACTTTTCTATGGTGACTTGCAATATGACTCACAATCTAATTTCTTGCAAAATGGTGTACATATGTGGTTATTACTATTCATGAAAACCTATTTCTAGCATGTTATCTGAGTAGAGGAATTCTCCATATACTGGGCCTCATCACAAGTTTGGCGGTAACCGTTAAAATCGGCGGTAATGCTATCAGCGCCGATTTTAAGGGTCCGTCGGATCACGAGTCCAAATACCGCCGGTGCCATTACAGCCGGCGCAAGTACAGCCGGCTGTACAAGCGTCGGCTGTAAAAGCGCCAGTAAACATTCGCGCTAAAACATTAGTAATCACAAGTCCGGCGTAGGCACAATTAGCGCCAGAAAAGCGGCGGATAATCTGCCGAAAATACCCCCCAGCAAAAAGCTGGAGGTAACAGAACACACGCCACAGCAATAAGGGCTCAGGTGAAACCAATGCAATTCAGAGGCCTACAAAGGACCCACCCATGCACAACACACCCTCCCCAACACCATTACACCAGCAGGAGCAGGGAGGAGACAGCAATAAGGGCCCAGGTGAAACCAATGAAAATCAGAGGCCTACAAAGGACCCACCCATGCACAACACAGCCTCCCCAACACCATTACACCAGCTTGAGCAGGGAGGAGGCAGCAATAAGGGCCCAGGTGAAACCAATGCAAATCAGAGGCCTACAAAGGACCCACTCATGCACAACACACTCTCCCCAACACCATTACACCAGCAGGAGCAGGGAGGAGACAGCAATAAGGGCCCAAGTGTAACCACTGCAAATCAGAGGCCTACAAAGGACCCACCCATGCACAACACACCCTCCCCAACACCATTACACCAGCAGGAGCAGGGAGGAGACAGCAATAAGGCCCAGGTGAAACCAATGCAAATCAGATTCCTACAAAGGACCCACCCATGCACAACACACCCTCCCCAACACCATTACACCAGCAGGAGCAGGGAGGAGACCGCAATAAGGGCCCAGGTGAAACCAATGCAAATCAGAGGCCTACAAAGGACCCACCCATGCACAACACACCCTCCCCAACACAATGATGCCATTTGGAGCCGGGAGCCTTGATGTTGACTTCTACCTGCTGCGCCTGGAGCTACAGAGGCCAGCCAACCAGGCCAGGGCACTGGGAGCGCAGGGGGTGGTGGGGATGAGGAGAGGGAGGAGGAGAGCAGCACCAGCAAGGCGGCCAGCCATCCCCAGGGTCAGGCCAACACCCTGGGCCCTGACTGATGGGCAGTTGGTGACGGAATATCGGCTGGACAGGGCAACCATCACCCAGTTGCTGGACACAATCCAGGGCGACATCGGCAGCCGCATAGCCACCAGCACAGCAGTACCTCCCCTAGTGAAGCTCGTGTCTGTGCTTCAATTCCTTGGGACTGGCAGCTACCAACATACCATTGCAATGATGCATGGAATGGCCCAGTCCACATTCAGTGCCATGCTGGGACAGGTGCTCGATGCACTGTTGAATCATGTGAACGAGCACATTGCTTTGCCAGCCACACAGACACAGGTGCACCAGCTGAAGGGTCAATTCTATGTCATTGCCCAAGTCCCGAATGTAATAGCAGCCCTGGACTGCACACATGTGGCACTCGTACCACCCCAGGCACATGAGGTAGCCTACAGAAACCGGAAACAGTACCATTCCCTCATTGTGCAGATGACATGTGGTCCTGACCTCACCTTCAGCCACTGCTGTGCCCGCTACCCAGGAACCACCCATGATCCATGGTCCTGCGCAACAGTACCCTGCCGGCGTACATGGAAAGGCACCGAGGGCAAAACACATGGCTGCTGGGTGAGTAGAAATGTATACCATAATGCATGTCAATCCACAACTGATGGGGCTGGTCACACACAATGAAATCCATGATTCCAAATAGGCAGCACCATTACTGCAGCATTCACAATCAAGCAGCTTGCACGACAGACCTTGGACATGTCCAACACAGCAGAGCACACCCATTCAGGATGTAAAAGACATGTGGCAGCACAGTGACATATGGAAGGCCCACTACCATAAAGCCTCCTGTGTGAGTAGCACTATGGCTCCCAACACTGACATAGTACAGAAATCCCACCCTGCCCACCCGACAGTAATGAAAATCTAACCCATAATCCACAAATGCACCACACATGAGCAGACTGAGTAATGGCAATGTACATCCCACAAACACTGTCCCCAGAATGGCCAAGCAAATGCATGGAGAACAGTACAGAATAGTGACAACCAGCAAATGCAACTGCAGCCAAATTGAATGGGAATGACACATGAGGCAGCCACTTCTGCCATGCAGAAGTAGATGGAAGGGCCCCCTTACCCAGTGACAAGTGAATGAGTACTGTTACATCCTGAAACATAGGCGTACCAAGTTGAGAGTACCTCATTGATTCAATTGTGCCCGTAGAACAGCACACTCCACAATGTTGTAGACATAATGAAAAGTATGGCACAATGGCACTGATGACTGAGCTCTGTACACCCACTGGATTTACCTTGTCCCCATACCAGCTTTCTCTCCCCTGCAGGTGATTCTGGATATCCCCAGTACACGTGGCTCATGACCCCTGTGCGTCATCCACACACAGCAGCGGAGAGGGCATACAACCTTGCCCATGCTCGTACACGGATCTGCGTGGAGAGGGCATTTGGACTGCTGAAGGCACGCTTCCGGTGCCTCGACCGCAAGGGAGGGGCAATGATGTATGCACCAGAAAAATATGGCTACATTGTACTGACATGTGCCATGCTGCACAACATCTGCTGTCACAGAAATCTGCTACTGCCCCCTGATGCTCATGTGCAGCCACCTGAGAATGGGAGTGAGGGTGATGACGTGCCAGAAGGTGTTGCACATGCACAAAGGTTTGGGCCGAGGGAGGGGAGGTTGGCCAGACAGGGATTGATTTTGCATTTTTCTAACACGGGTGATGGGTAAATTGAACAGATGTCACTTCAACATTAAATTGGATTTGTCAACGATGCTTTGTGATTTTTCAAACGTGATTTATTTTCCGTCCAACAAATCCCCCTCCCCCCAGTGAACACCCAGCACAAAATCCCCCCTCCCCCCAGTTAAAACCCAGCACACAATCCCCCCTGCCCCCAGTGAACTACCCACAACTGTGCAGATAGGTGCATGTGTTTTATCAGGGCACCAACAACGATGCCATGCACGATTAGGATGGTCGTTGGCGCTTTCCTTTTCCGGGCCCCTCTGGTGTGCGTGACCTCAGGTGGTGCATAGACCGGCGCCTAGGAGATGGATCAAGGGAACCCTCCGTGGGGGTGGTTGATGTTGAAGGGACTGACCCGGTGGCCTGCATGTGCTGCCGCTGTCGCATGAGGTTGTTTCCCTCCCTTGTTTGCTCAGCAAGTGCTGACACTGCCCTGCTGAACTCCCTCACTCATTGTCCAAACCCTGTCAGGGCAGCAGTACATTTTTCTACGACTCTGCGTGTGCGCGCATTGTCACGCGCTATGTATTTGCATCCATGGCGTATAGATGCACTGACAGCCTTGATTTGCTGGCTCTGCACCTTGGCCATTGATTCTTCCCTGTTTGGCCTCAATCACGTTGAGTCGGCTCATCACTGCTGCCCCTGTGATGAAGGGCACCCCTAGTGTGCCATGTGCTGGCCTGCCACTTGTGCGCTGTCGGGGGGGGCTGCATGGGGACATGGCGCCGGCTTGGATTGGGCTGCCAGGCTCTGAGTGCCGGTCTTCAGGGCTGCCATAAGATGGCGTGTCCTCGTCCGGCTGTGGTGTGTGGACACGATGCACATGCACATGTGGGGTTTGTGCTGGCTGTGTGCCAGGCCTTGGGGTCCCCTGTGGTGTGATCATCCCTTCTGCGTTACTGCTTCCGGGTGAATGCTGTCCTCCTGCATGATGAGCACGTGGAGGTGTAACTCCCACGTCGGGCTATGATCCACAGGTCAGTCCCTCTGCATCGGGGCTGTGTCTGGTGGCTTGGGGCGAGCTGGCGGTGGCCTCCCTGCGGGCATGTGGGTGCTGCTGCCATCTGGTAGGGCTGCGTTGGGGTGATCTGGGGGGTGACCTGGGTCGTCTCCCTTCCGTGCAGCTTCTTTGTGGGGTGGTGGTGCTGGTGGAGGCTCGCTGCCGTGGGCCCTGTGTTGGTGTGGCCTCCTCCCCATCATCTTCGTCCTGTTGGGTTTGACGTGTGCATGTGGGGTACATAGGGCGTGGTCAGAGTTCAATGCTACCTACATTTGTGTAATGCAGTTCATGCTAACAAGTGGGATTGAAGACAGTATCAATCATGTATTCAACTTGCATTCAACTTGCATTCTGTTCAGTCGCCCTGTGGTGCTTGGTGTGAGTGAGTATGGAGGTACACTACATGGGAATGTTTGAGTGACAAGATTGCATGCATGGTTGGGGTGCACTGCGCTCAGGGCTTTGGGGGTGTATTCATGCACACTCAAACTCTACGTAGCTGTCCTATGGCAATGCATGTCTATCCCCTGCCCCTGACATTGATGTACTGCACATGCTCTACGATTCAATGGATGTAGACCTCACTTATGGGTGTCTGTAGTTCCTCACACACATTTCTTCACATTCATTCACTCAGGGTCTGCATGTGTGGTACTTTCAGTAGCATGCATTTGGGGGTGGGACTCACCTGCAGTTGGATTGATGCCAGTGCCTGCCTCCGCTCCACCAATTCCCTCGATGGTGCCAACATCTATCAGGGCAGTCATTTTCTCCTCCCAAGGTGTGAGTTCGGGTGGGGGTGGGGGTGGCCCTCCTCCAGTGCCCCTGCTTGCACTCCTGTGCTGTGACAGGATGCCATGGACTCGTACATGCAGGTCGTTGATGCGCTTGCGGCAATCCTCCCCATCCCGGGGCATACGCCCCACAGCAGTGACCCTTTGGCTGATGGTGCGCCAAATTTGTGCTCTGCGCTGGCCACTGGTTTTGCGCTGCTGCAGCTCCTCATGATGTGTCTCAGCCTCCTCCAACAGTACAGCTAGCTCCTGGTCGCTGAATTTGGGCTTTCTCACCCTGTCCAGGGCAGTCTTGCCCCTAGTGCGCTCCTGTAACATGTTTTGTTGTTAGATGATGTGGATGGCTTCCAGGGGCTGTGATATCCGACGGATTGTGATTTCCAAGATGGCGGCCGCTTTGTTTCTCGTTCTGGCGGTGACGCGTTTCCCGCGCGCTATTAGCGCGATATGACGATAGCGCACGGTGCGCCCGATTTAAGAAGGGTTTGCGCTATTTGCGATAACGCCATGGACCGGGGCGCGTGCACGATAACTCGTGATTTGGCGGATTAACCGCCGGGGGCCTTGGCGGTAGCGCTATTTACGTCCGACTGGAAAACCGCCGCATTACCGCCAAACTCGTGATGAGGCCCACTGTCTTTGAAATCTGAATACCCAAAATAGTGCTATTTGACTTTCTAAGCGCTTGGACTTTTAACCTGTTGATTCAAATCCGCACATGGCACTTTAGAACACATTTCTCTTATACACTTGTCTCTTCCATACCATGTATAATATATAAACCATAGGAATGTATCTTTGCACACATATAACTATATGTAGACCTTGTGAATGAGCATTTACATCTCAAATCTATATTGTAGGAATGCATTATGCATTTCTTATTAAGTGAATGCCATCCAGAGAATGCAACGAGTATGCACTATGCACTTTATATCATGACAGTGTTGCTTTTAAAATGGGAATTGAATTTAATCATAGGAATGCATTTTTGCACATGGTAACACCTATGCACATTGAAATACTTATCAAGGCATGATGTATGCACTAAGCACTTTACATTACGACAACACTGTCTTGATAATGCTAAATTAATTTTAATCATATAAATATGTTTCGGCACACCAATACCGTTACAAATACATCCCTTATAACGGCGACATATATATGCTATCACTGTTTATGGTCTGAAAACACATTATTATGACTCTGATGCATGCAGTTATCATTAGCTATGGCTAGGGTAGAGATTTTACCATTTTTCATGCACTGTGTATTTCAAAAAATATTTACGGTTATGGACTCAAAATTTCGAAAAAGATTTTATGAATACATTGTTTTTTTTTCAATTTGTAGAAATGTGTCATTTTAAATCATGTACATAGTACTGCACTGGTGCTCCTACAGCACGCACGTTTGGGTTCTATTTCCAACATAAAGGACACAGTGGCCCTCATTACGACCCTGGCGTTAAAGGATTACCGGTACCGGTAAGGGTACCGTTACCGTTACTACCTTAACGCCTGATTACGAGGTCCCTTTGCGGGTACCGACCTTAACGGCTGGTACAGACCAGCCGTTAAGGTAAGGACCCGCAAAGGGACCTGGAAGGTGATTACGGTACCGCATTTTGCGGTACTGTAATTACCGACTTCCCCATTCCCATTGAGCCCTATGGGGCAAAAATGGGAATGGGGAAGGGCCAATGGTAAATGGGGAATTACCGCCCCGCCAACCTTGGAATGGGGCGGTAATTCCCCATGTCTCCATGGCGGATCCGGTAAATTACTGGCGTTAACCATGGCGCTAATAGCGCCATTGGTTAACGCCAGGATGGTAATGAGGGCAAGTGAGATGCTATTGCCTAGATTACAGTTGTTACAATGTCAACATCAAGAATTGTGCCTTTACAATTTTTTAGAGGCACGTCTTTCTGGTTTGGTGAACCATGTTAGCATTTTTTCAATAATTAGAAAATGTACACCTACATATGCAATAGAAATTAACAGGTTTAGATTGGGCACAATATTACAAGATCTGTATTCAGATTCAGTAGCCCAAGCCAAAATGGCTACTAGCCACTATGTTAACTTTGTAAGTCACCTCGTCCATGTTTCTCACTGTGGTGTTTTTTACTCTTGGCCACATATCATGAACCCTCCCAGGGCAGCCCTCTGCCCGGCAGCCCCTGTGGCTAAGGGCCCCAAGGCAAAGAGCGGCTCCAACAGAGATGGCACCAAGACGTGTATGCAGGAAGTCAGCAGACACCAACAAAACTGTGAGTGTGGCTTGGGCGGGGTGTAGAGCAATTACTCTACTCCAGAAAGCCCCTGTCACTCTACCATACCTTCCATAGCGCAGACTGCCATAGGCTTAGACAATGCATACTTAGGAAGATCTGTGACCACCACTGAAAATGGATTGTAAATTTGCTTTGTGATGCATATCAACTTACTTGCCAATTTTAGCTAGTGCCACACATGTAGGGAACTGAACTTCAGCTTGCGTCGCACCGAGATAGAAATGTGATTGTTAGCATGGGCCACACTTAGAATTCTGACCTTTAGCCTGCGTCGCATCTAGATAGAAATGTGACTCTTAACATGCACCACAGTTAGAATTCTGAACTTTAGCTGGCGCTGCATCTAGATAGAAATGTGATTGTCATCATGTGCCACACTCGGGTTTCTTGACTTTGGCTTCCGTCGCATCTGGATAGAAATGTGCTTGTTAGCATACACCAAACATAGAATTCTGAACTTTGGCTTGTGCCGAATCTAGATAGAAATGTGATTGGTAGCATACACCAAACTTAGAATTCTGAACTTTAGCTTGCACCGCATCTAGAAATGTGAATCTCGGCATGTGCCACACCTAGATGGAATCACATAATTGCAAGGACAGCAATGCCAACTAACCAACCTACTAACCAAACACAACCACAATCCTTTAAATGAAGCAATCCGCACAAACTTCACAACACTGCAACAACAAAACAAACCACACATAGACTTGCACAACAGCACACGACGACTACCGACCGTAAATCAACCCAAGCCCAGCCAACGGACCCACTGGGCTGAGGCTGCCAACAGCACATCACTGCTCTCTCGTACTTTTCCATCTTATTCCCAACAACCCACCTCCCCTCCTCCCTTTTTCAGAGCCTCCAGAGCGCCAGGGGACCACTCCGGTGGTGATAGTGCACTGTACAAATATCCTTTAACGTTAACAAACATTAACATCCTCAACCAATAGGAGTCGGACCACAGATAATACAGTGATCTATTCAGGCCTCTGTATACTACCTAGTAAACCATCATCCTCTCTGAGCCAGGTGTATTGTGGGACATGTAGAATATGTTCACAGCGTGATGCAGACTGCAATCTGGGATAAGTTGACATTCATCTCAGGATCTGTGGGCAACGGAGAATGGAATAATGGAGTTCAGGCCGGTCATTTCTTTGTAATTTCTCCCAAAAATGTTGGTCAATCACCTGTCTTTTTGCATGCAAGAAATACATGTACTACATATCTCACAATGCACTATTGTGACACCCAGAACAAGAATCTGTGTTTTTCAATATTACGTTGCATAGTGCACTGTGTGTTTCTAATGGTAGACTTGGAAATGGAGTATGTACATTTTAACTTTACATCCACCATAGTGCACTCTCCTGATCTAATGTAAAACATGAAAGGTAATTCACACTTTTTGCCACTAGATTTGAACATGTCAACAAAACAGGAATATACCCTTTCTTATTACCATAACCTCCACAATCCAAGAACCTGGTCTCTTAGAAGAACTGATCCCCAATATGCAACTTCGAACCTTCCTGAAACTGTGGTGGTGTACTTTGGTGACTAAAGAATCCACCCTCCACCCCGTTGCACTTCAGTGATCCACTGGAAGGCATTGTTAGGCAGAATTGCAGGCAGTACCCTCTGGGACCACTCCACACAATTAGGACTACAGGTGTTAGCCAAACCAACCTTTGGTATAAGTCTGCACCACACAGTTTTTGGTAGCGACTGAGCAGGCAGGCTTATCTCAAGAGTGAATGTGAGCAGTACAAGTAGTTACACAGAGGACATTCAATCATAGTGGTTCAAGTAGACACTTATACTCAAGGTTTTTTGGTAAAAACACTTAGTAATTTATTACACAATCATTTAGAAAACATTTCACTAGCAGAAGACAACTTACTATTATAGAACAATACACTTCAAAACACAATTCTAAGGTTTTGAGACAGTTTGAACACCCCTGAAATAGGAGCCAAATGGCAGTTCAGTTACTTAGAAAGGCGCAAAAGGCACAAGGTAAGTAAAATAGACCATATATACATTTTAGACAGTGCAAATCGTTTCAGTTCACCAGAAGAGTTCAATTCAAGTCAATAGGCCAGGCCAAAGTCAATGAGCTGGTGTTCTGGATAGGAAAGAGCAATTCTGGTATCAAAGGGTTAAGTCTTTGCAAAAGTTCTTAGAAGTAGTTTATGCGAAAAAGAATCATATGTCGGGTCACAAGCTGATTAGGCCTGCAAGTTGGGAGAGTTTTACAAACTTTCACTGCGAGAGTGGCATTCTCTCAATCGGGTTGGCACAGTACCTTAATATGAAGATACAAATGCTGCTGAAGTCGTGGTTCCTGGCAGGTCCTGCAGATCTTGCTGTTCCTGAGCCTCAGTCGTCGGGACAAGAGGGAGGAGTTCAGGGGACTCCTGCACTGCACGGGATCATTGAAGAAAGCAAACAAGATGGAGTCACTTCAGTTTCCAGTAGCTGTAGATTCAAGAACACAAACTGGTTTCCCTCACCTTGGTTAATCCTAACCAGCCTTGAGAATGGTATCCAGGTGTCTTATGAGTTGATTGGTCCCACCAACTCAAAGGAAGAAGCCGTCCTTGAAGGAGCTTCTCTGACGAAAGGAGTTTAGCAATTCCGACCTGCAGCAGGGCTTCACCGGGCAAACCAACAGTTCAGGAGTTGCAGCAGCCATACTCTTCCAGCTCGTCTTCGGTTATTTCGTTCCAGTGGTCGACTCTGCTTTCCAGTCCTAGAGACTCACCTTTTAAACAGTTTTCTCCCTTTCATTCCAGCCTAGCTGTCACTCACCCAGCAGGGTGGCTGTCCTTGCCGAACAGTCAGCCAGCCAATCACGCCAGAGTGCATTTGGGTCTACTAGGAGACTAAGCACAGGGAGTTTGGGCACCTCCCTCACTTCCTGGCCACCCCAGACACTCAGATGCCAGAGGCGGTCTTCAGTCCTGAAGCCCGCCAAAGGCACACAAACAAAGGGACCAAACCTGGTTTGGCGTGCAGAGACAAACACTAGAAGGACCTTTCCAAAAAGAAACGGTGAAAAAAGACGACCGGGACCTGTTTAAACAAAGGGGCTTATGGCGCCATCTTGAAAAACATGGCTCCTGTGATTTTTAGCTACCGGTGTTCGCAGTCAGCAAAAATCATGGTAGTTGTTGTAAAACCACTGCCACCAGCCTTTTCAATAGGAAAGGGTAGCATTTGACTGCTACATGAGTATTTAGACACAGGGGATACTATATAACCTCTCCAGCACTCCATTGTAAGAAGGTGTGTGCTGGGTCTCAGAATTTGGAAAGACTAGTAAAGTCAATTTCACTTTACATTCTCTGGGAAACAGTAGTTTATCCCAGAGAAGGTATTTAAACCTGTGGGAAGTCTTAAAGACATCCCTGTGTCACTGCACTGAGGGTGCTATGTGACACACATGAACAGATGATGCATATGGAGTTATCTAAAACTCCATAATAAAGGAACACAAATGTAAAACACACATCAAAATACATGGAAGAGTGGGGGAAAAAGGCTCACACTCTTTCCAGGTAAAACAAATCAAGTCCTCAAAAATCCAGCAAAGTTGTTGGGGGTCTCTAAGGTGAAGGGAATTAGCACATTTATGAGAATTCTCCCTAACAGGCATATAGAGATTGATCCTGTAATTCCAAAGTTTTCCAGAACTAGGTTGAAACAATATCCAATTTCATCTTTGATTCCAGGAGCAGGGAACTCCTACACAGGTGCCCTCAGTTAGCTTATTAGGGCAGGCGCAATCAGACTGGACCCCCTGCAGCATGTTGATTTCAGCCCTCTTTTACAGTGGTTCATTGGGCCTTTCGTTTCCAGACCAAAGCAACTGTATGGTTTTTGTGTATTTCTTTTTTTTTTAAACCGCTTGAGGCACTGTGTTCGTTGGAAGCCTGCGTTTGATCCCTGCCTTCTAAAAGCTAAAGGCTGCTCTTGGATGTTCAAGGCCGCAGGCTACATTTTGAATTCTCAAGGCTGCAGGCTTAAATCTGATCTCTCAAGGCTGGGGCTTCATTTTGGTCTGATCTCTCAAAGCTGGGGGCTGCATGTTGATCTGATCTCTCAAGGCTGGGGACTGTATTTTAAATACAAGGCTGGCGACTGCATTTTGTTTTTTGTCACCAAGCAATCTTCCTCCCCTGTGCAGTAACAAAGTTGCATTTTTTACTGTCACGAAACTGCATATTTCGTAGCCCTGCATACATATCCCTGCTGGGTCCTTGTGATGTACAAGCTGAATATTGTTTGTGTACTTGCATTATACTAAAGGCAAACCTCGAGGTACCAGATTGCCAATTCAAAACAAGGTCTAGTTTAACTACCCACACCTGACAAAATAAGAGTGCTGTAAAGGGCAGCTACTACTAACATACGCAGGGCTGGACTGCCCCACCAGGACACCGGGACATCCCCCGGTAGGCCTCTGGCCGCATAGGGCCTCTTTGACGTGGAAGGGTACTCGTCGCGTGAAACCGTCTCTCTGCCTTTATGGTTTGCTTTGAATTGCCTGCCGGCTGCCACCATCGGCGCTGTGCATTTTTTTTCTTCTTCCCGCTCGCGCCTGCGCATGAGGCCCTGGGCATGGGTAAAATGCACGTACCCTGCACAGTGCGCAGGTCAGCAGGGCAGGCAGCAGGCTACTAAGTGCGGGCGTGAGGCCGTCGGCTGCCATGTGAAGATCGATGTCAACTTGAAGGTAAGGGAAGAGAGAGGGGAGGGGGGGGGGGCGGGCAGGCTGGGTTAGGGGGTGCGGTAGCAGTGGGTCAGAACGACAATGTTCAAAACACGTTTGGCTATATGGCCAAATGATTTTTGAATGTAGATTCAGCTATGGCAGTGACCTGTAGACAAGTATTAATGAAGTAACCAGTTGCTCTTTTGGTAACATCTATGTAGGACTGCATTTTACGCATTGGCTCTGTGGCCATCACCCAACACTCTAGGAATACAGTTATTGCCTGATAGGCTAGCTCATTAATTCACTGAAAAAGAGATATTTGCATGCTATAAGAGAAAAGTAGGTTATCAGATTTTGAAAAGAAAGCGACAATACGGAAGGCTCAGTGTGCATGCACACTTACAAGTGACAAGGAAGTCAACGTAACAGTATTAATGAGTTAGTTGTGCATAGTGCCTTAGTGGCATGGCGTGTAGAAGTCATGCAATCAAATATCAGCGTTCGTGTGTGATCCTGGGCACAGTGCTTCATTCCCCTTCGCTTCAGTGCTCAGAGCTGCCAAAATCAGGTGCGTTAGCGGATTGCAGTGACACTGGAATAGCTGGAAGTTCTGTTCACACTGTTACCTTGGACTATCCATATTTACTTATAGTCCCCAGAACATGCATGTCCAGCAATGTGTTTCTAATAAAAGGCCAGATTTACTATACCATAATTGTTCGCTTCATTGCACGGTGAACGTCGGTGACTGTTCAAATTCGCGTGCCTTGTCTGCTATGTTAAAACATACATGGCATATACATGCAGCACATAAATAGCCTCGTTTGGGGTGTACTAAAGCCGGGCTTAAGATCTGCCAGTGAAAGGCTTTAATGCATTTCTTACACTTTTCAGGAGGAATAAAAACCCAATGTATTCACATTTAAAATCTTTTATTCAACTTTTTTTCCAAAAATAACCATCTTCATATTACAAAAATATAAACAATTGTTTTATATAAGCAAACCACCACCGTACGTGAATTTTCATCCTTGTGACTCGATTTTAAAAGTACATATCAGTACAATTACCCAATGTTAGTGACTGCCTAGGCACTGGAATTATATTAGATTCTTACTTTTTACAGCACTGTTTTATTGCAAGACCTTTCAGCTGAAATGGTATTGATATGTACTTTTTAAATTGAGTCATAAGGGTCATGCAAGGTGGTGGTTAGTTTATATAAAACCAGTTTTTATATGTTTGCAATATGAAGATGAAAAAAAGTTGAATACATAATTTTCACTATGTGAATACATTATTCCCCCCCTCCTACCGCCGCCCCTCGATAAGTGTAAGAAATGCATTGAAGCCTTTCACTGGTAGATGATGTTATAAAGTTGAGTCCGGGGCAAGTGAAAGATAAGCACCCCGATTGGTAGTGCTAATCCCGGGTGTCCCATATAGTGTTATATATAGCTGAAGTTTGGCATACCATAACTCTCATATTCAGCTTTGGAAACATGATGTCATGATTGACTAACACATGCCAAGGCAGTAAAAGTCATTCAAATGTAAAGATTCTAAAATTGAGCACTTCCTATTTTGTGGCTTTGATGTTTTATTTGCTAAAGGTTTTCTGATAAAAATAAGTGGAAGATGATGAAAAAACGTAGGAGTTATTTTGAATTACTTACATAAAGTGTTTTTGATCAAGTTTTGAAATTCAGCAACACAAAAATGTTGAATTAGCCACTTGGTGCCAGACCACAGAGGCACACACACACACACATGTCCTTTTTCGACCCACAAGAAGCCAACTTCAGCGCCACTAAGAATTGGGCCATTGCCACTCTTCCCACAAAATAATAGAGCTCTAACAAATATCAAGTATCGACAAGACTCAGATCTGGATTTCAATTCAGAATTGCACATTTGCTAACAATGCAAATGATCACTTCAAGTGTATCTTTAAAGAGAATGCATGACTGCTCAGGGCATGGTCTCTGTCATTCATTTATCTCACCACCACCTTCGCGTACTGGCGGCCTTTTTTGTTTCTTTATTGCAGGATTAATGTCGTCTCAGCTGTGATGATGAAGCCCTGTGTTAGTCATTTTGAGGGATTTCTACTAGTATTCTTTGGGATTAATCTGCACAGTAATGGTTCATAGAAAGATAGGGAGAAAGGAAAGGCAGTAGTGAGTGAGAGGGTCGGGTAAGCAGGTAAGAGAATCAAGGTTAGGAAGTTAGAATGGAAGAGAAGGGCAGGCTTGGGGACTGTGGTCACAAACAAGGGGGCATTGGGATGTGGAGAACATTGAGGACTTTAAAAAAAGAGGAAGAAATCAGAGAGTAGGATTGTTTGCAAGGAGCATGATGGCAAGGGTGCAGTAGTAAGATTGAGAGAAAGGAGAAGAGAGTGCAAGAGGCTGGGAGGAGGTATTGGAAGGCAGCTCAGACCATGCAGGATGGGGATGTGGCAAGACTGAGGTGGAGGGTGAAAGGGGTGCAGCAAGAATGTGAGGGGTAGACGTACAATGAAGCAAGAGGAAGGCGAGATATTTGGTATTGGACAGCGGGAATGAAAAGAGTGGCAAGAGTGAGGAGAGGGTGGCAAGTGAACAGGATGGGAGGGAGATATGACAACAGAGGAGAGAATAGTGTTTTGGCGGGATGGAGAGGTTGAAGAGAGGATAAGAGTAGATTCAAGAAGATAGTTCAGGGAACTGGGACACAGGAGGGGAGGACTAAGGGAGAGTTATGTGACAAAAAGGAGAGCAAGAAGGAATATGTGGATTTCTTTTTTAATTGGAGAATATGGTGGTAAGAAATATGTTGTTGAGTCTCAACCCATCACTTTTCTGACAGTGTAACTGCCAGCAAGCTTATCCAATGTGCAATGGGTGAGTAGAGGTGCCCCATTAAAGGTGGGAGACTGACACTCGCTCTGTGGGTGGAATATAGGGCCACTTTAATACAAAAATTCCAGGGCCACTTTTGGTTCCCAGTCCAGCCCTGAACAAACGCAGTGGGATAAATGCCAGAGTTAACTTAGGGGAGACTTGAATTTTGCCATGCCGAGTATCTCGAACAGTCCTGATTCTCTTTCTTTACTTTCTTGCTACATATAACCATAGTGCTCCTTTCAATGAGCAAGTCTCTAGTTTAACTGTATTATGTAATAGTTGGCTGCCCACAGTCACGCACATTATTTGTGCTTATGTCTTCATGTATTAAATGACCGATTTTGTGTTTTCTTAATTGGAACATTCCATCAGAATAGCATTTAGGCCTCCATTCACTTTATGATCGGGACGGCTTATCAATAAAATCCCTTTACCCCTTTGCCAAGCTCACAAGACTCTCCCATCCCCCATCGGTTTGCAGGTTCTTCTTGACATCCAGCAGTGCTCCTGTAGACATCAAGAAAGAAGGAGTAAGTTGCTTACCTGTAGCTCCTGTTATCCAGCATTGGTATCTTTCATAGATTCACGTGCTGTGAATGTTCCCTGGCGTCAAGCTGGGAATCCTCGGTTACTTTTAGCATATTACTTTTAAACAAAAAGTTTAGGCATATTTTGTATGCTGTCACCCACGTTATGGGTGGTTTAGTCCCATTAAGTGGGCACTCGAGTAGTAAGCTCCTCCTCCCCAGCCCTTCCTCCGACTCAGACCAGTCATGCTGGACCTTGATTTGGCTTCTGAGGGCCTTTACCTGGTCGGTGCGGATGGAGGGCGCATGTGAATCTATGAAAGATACCAATGCTGGAGAGCAGGAGTTACAGGTAAGCAATTTACTCCTTCTCCAGCACTGGATCTTTCATAGTTTCACATGCTGTGAATAGATTACATAGCAGTATAGAATCAGGCAGGTGTAGGCGGTTAAAACAAACTCCTACCATATTGGAACATACGCCGCAGAACTGCTCTTCCCGTCTGCACATCCGCTCCATGCTGCTTGTCCAAGCAGTAGTGCTTGGTAAACGTGTGGGGCACTCTCCATGTTGCCACCTAGAAGATGTCTATGAGAGGTACTCCTGCCCACAGGGCCGCCAATGCTGTTGTGGCTCCTGTGGAATGTGCCAGGGGTGTGCCTCTGAACGCTCTGCCTGCTTGTGTGGCAGATCGATTGCCAACGTGATCCATCTGGACACACTCTGCTGGGCTATAGGTTTACTCTTGTCTGCATGCCCGAAAGAGTTGTGTGGACGTCCTGAAAGACTTGGTTCTGTGCAGGTAGTACTTGATGGCTCCATTTAGATCTAAAGAGTGTAACACCCTTTCTGCGGGCATAGAGGCTTCTGGAAAAAAAACAGGCAATGCTTTGCTTGCTTTTTTGTGAAATTTTGTGGGAACCTTGGAATGGCCATAAGGAGCACTTTATCCCTGCGGAAGCACATGTAGTGTTCATTGATTGAAAATGCCTGTAGCTCTGATTCCCTTCATTCTGATGTGGTTGCCACTAGGAGGCCCACCTTCCAAGAGATGTATTTTATATTGGCCGTGGCCATTGCCTCGAATTATTTTTTCATGATCTCTGGGAGGACTGTGTTGAGACTCCAGTCTGGTGGGATTGCCTTAGTTGGAGGGAAGACCCTAAAGGGCCATAGGGACGTGGAACTCCTTTTCCTTGTATACCTGTAGATGAACACAAAATGCACTTTGATGGATGAATGACTGGGACCCTGCTTTGCTAACAAGAGTAGGTAAGGGAGAAGTTGCCCCAGAGTCATGCTGAGTGGCTCAAGCATTTACTGCCCTTGGTACCAGTTGCAGAACATTTTCCACTTAAAATGATGCGATCTGTTCATGCAGGGCCCTCTAGCCGCATCGAGGAGGTCTTTACAGTCTTGCGGGATTGAAAGCTGGCCAAATTCTATGAAATCAGGAGCCCTGCTGTTCACTGCAGGGATTGCGGGTCATGATGCAGGACCCTCCCGTTGTTCTGATAAATTATCTCTGGTTGCCTGGGTAGTCTTACCAGACGTTTCACTGACAATTGGAGTAGGTCTGAGTACCAAGTTTGACGTGGCCAGTTCAGTGTAATGAGAATGATTTTACAAGAGTGCTTCATGATCAACTGAATTGTTCAGTGCAACACCGGTGGGGGGGGGGGGAAATGTGTATGAAAACATGTTCATCCATGGGAACGAGAACATATCCCTGTTGAACCCCTTCTGTGGATTTCTGCTTGTGAAGTCTGGGCATTTTTTGTTGTCGGCTGAGGCAAACAGGTCGATGGGTGGTTCACCCCACCAATCATACACTTTTTGCAGTTGACGTTGGTTGATTTCCCATTCGTGTGACTGCGTGGATTGTCTGCTGAGGCTGTCCGCTATGTTGTTTTGGACTCCCCGTAGGTGGAAAGCCTGCAGGATCATCTGGTTGAAGATGGACCATTTCCAAATTTGCTGAGCTTCCTGAGACAACATTGGTGATTGTGTTCCCCCTTGTTTCCCGATAGAAAACATTGTTGCTGTGCTGTCTGAGTATTTTTAATGTGCACCCTTGGAGCACCGGTAGGAAGGATGAGGGCCCCAACGTACCGTCCTCAGCTCCAGTACGTTGATATGTAACTTTGTCTCTTGTGCCGACCAGGGCCCCTTAACGTGCATTGATCGACATGCGCTCATTGAGGCATCTGTGACCAGTGTCTTTTGGTGACTTTGTTCCTGGAACGGACAACCCTTTGTAAGGCTATCTCTGTATTTCCACCATTGCAGTTTTTGTACAATGTCCGAGGTGATGAAGAATCTGTCCTCCCACGTTCCTGCCACCTGTGATCAGTTCTCTGCTATGACCTACTGTAGGGGCCGTATGTGCAACTTGAAGTTGCGAATGAGCAGGATGCACGATGACTTGGTGCCCAGCAGGCACATGCACTGGTGCACTGAGGCCTACCGTCTGGGATTGAACGTCGGGATCGAGGTGAGTGTGTTTATCCGCTGAATTGAGGGACACACCCTTTGCTCCTCCATGGCAAAGGGCGCTACAAGGAACACCAAGTTCTTGGATGGATTCAGAGAAGATTTTCTGTAGTTTATGGAGAACCCCAAGGATTGGAGTGACCGCACTGTTTCCGAAATGGTGTGTTGTGCCATGGAGTGTGTTGGCGCTCTCAAAAGCCAATCGTCTCGGATAGATGTGGTTACCTTTTCTGTGAAGGCCTGCCCGATAGGCGCTAGACATTTGGTAAAGGTTCTTTGGGCTGACTTCAGTCCGAATGGAAGTACTCAGAACTAGTAACCTCAGATATGTCCTGCGTTTGGGGTGAATAGGGATGTGGAAATGCACATCCTGCAGGTCCAGGTGACCCATGAAGTAGTCTTCTTCAATGGCTCTGATCACCTGTTGTTGCTTTAACATCTGGAATTTTTGTTGAGGCTGCTCAGGTACAGTATCGGACGCCACTTGCCGTTCGGCTTATTCACCAAAAAGTACCTTGAATGCACTCCTTGTCCTTTGTATTGTTTTGGCACTTTTTCAACTGCCTTTTTTATTATCATCTGTTTGACCTCTTGGAGGAGGGCTTTTGGATGTCCTTGGACGGGTAGTATGTTGGAGGGCTTGTTAAAAAGCAGGTTCCAAGTTCTTTAAGATTTACTTCATGTAAGTTTATTTCCAGCTTAATAGTTACATTTCCACAGGAAGACATAAAGGACATTAGTTAGGGCAGACACCGGCTCCCATTACCCGGGGCCAGCCAGCTGTAACTGCCACTACACAGAACACTCACTCAGAACATTCCATCATCCACTCATAAACATTCCAATGACATCACAGCTACCTCATTTCAGACAGGCACAATACAACACACCTCCCTCCTTTACCAAACTATATACACACAACAAGTCACATACCAAACCACAACACAACTACCACATTCCAAGATATGCACACACGTGACACTCAACTGGCATACAGACACTTGCACAGCCAAACCCAACCATCAAAACATCACAACCTAACCAACTACATTCCATGTACCAATCGCAAAAATACTGTCATCCATCAACCTGTTCCTGCCACAAACAAGCAACCAGGCTCTCACCCCAGGACCTGGCAAACCCTAAAACTGGGCTACTTCACCTACATTCATGAACAAGACTGCTTCACCTCCTACCACCTCCTACCACCTGCCCCCGCCTACAACAACGCGGATGTCCAGGCTGCCACCCTGGAACCCCAGCAGGCCTCTAGACTGCCACTCTAGAGAACTGAGACCTCAAAGCCTCCCAAAAAGACAACCACAACCTCACTACAACAGGGATTCAACCAAAAGAAAACATGCAACATCACTTAGATCACAAACACCCATGGTCACAACACCATACACATTGCACCAGACCAGGATGTACAAGCCCTCCAAACACATTGGGAGCAGTGGCCATGCACTCCCAACGCCGACATCAATAACTGGTGAAAACTAAACAGTCTTAAAAGCAAGGAAAAACATCCTAACCCAAAACGTGCTATTAAACCCATGGATTAAACGAAATCCACAATAAATACCACAAGTAACTATGAAAACAATTTACTCATCATCTCGGGACATACCACTCTCAATACCAAACGGGTCATTACCAGGCGACCCCAGCTACCCCTTTACCACCAGCTACCTACTGTCCACCGTGATGAGAAGGATAGAAACCCCAGAGAAGGCGCTACCTCCCTTACAGAACAGCCCCATCTCTGTATAACCTTCACCAGAATAAGGTAACTACTATAAAACATCCTTTAAAAAAGAGCTGAGGCGCTACCTCGCTCCAGAACAATCGCATGGATGTACAACTTTTACCACAACAGGTAAATACCTAAACCAAACCAAAACAATATTACATTGCTCATGCGACACCAACCATGCGTTACCCATGGATTACCTCGCATGTCTAACAAGACATTCACACATTAATCATGCTCACAGAGCTCCCACTGACTCTCTCCATCACCATCCAACAGATGCATATAATATAGCATCATTAGAGTCAGATAGTAAACCTATGCATTTCCCAACCAAAAATACATAGCCTTATGTCTTGCTGTGAACGAGACAAAACGGCAAAACATGCACATTTTAACCATTAAATGACATGACCATATATATTTTTCTGAAAATAAAACATAACAGCAAAACTAACACTTTAGTAAACTTAAAATTCAACAGCCATTTGTGGGCTCGAAAAAAAAAATAGTTCCCAACCCTAATAGTCCATGCTGCTTTCCAGCAACCCTAACTGCTGCAAATCCTCGAAAAATGTTATGCCTTGCTCACATGCACATTTAAATAATCTGTGCACTGCACAATGACATCCTCTGCTAATGGAAGTCCATGTGCCACGGGGCATGGCACTCCAACCTAAAAATCCTCAAAAGAATTAAACTGTATACAAAAGCCTTAATCCTGTGGCTTCCATACCTCACAAACATAATCTGCATCATCCATGCTAATACGTTTATAAAATATACACCATCGTGCTTTTTCATGCATACCGTATCCCACAACTTTACCCTTTTTATTTTCAGAAAGACATTAATGTGCTTCCCCACTTTACAGCCACATTAAAGCAAAAGGATACATCTTCTGCCCGTATGCAGGGCACACGAAATACGTAGTCACTGGTAACGGGTAACGTTAAATTTACCATTGACTACACTTTCAGTTTCCCCCTCAGCGTTACGCAATAATAGGCTTGAACAGCCACTTAGCAAAGTCACTGAATGGGCTGTACATCAACCTTGTAATTCCATGGGTATGTACCTTGCTTTTCCAAAGATGTGTACACCACCGAGTTACAGGCATCGCTTCCTCTTCACTTGCATGATGGCGACATCCATCTACTTCAAGGCTGCTCCTGACAGTATTTTTGTGTCACTTCCATAAACCTAATGTGCATTTCTTTGCTGTATGCACATGTATTATGAAGACGCTGCTTCAGTGATGCCAAATCCTTTACTGTCGCTGCTGAGGATGATCCCATCCTCGTTGCCATTGTTAAAAAGCAGGTTCCAAGCTCTTTAAGATTTACTTCATGTAAGTTTATTTCCAGCTTAATAATTACAGTTCCACAAGAAGACATAAAGGACATTAGTTAGGGCAGACACCGGCTCCCATCACCCAGGGCCAGCCAGCTGTAACTGCCACTACACAGAACACTCACTCAGAGCATTCCATCATCCACTCATAAACATTCCAATGATATCACAGCTACCTCATTTCAAACAGGCACAATACAACAGGGCTGTTTTGTGAATTCCAGCAGGTGGCTGGTGTTTGTAGAAACACTTAAAAGGAGAAACATTTCTTTATAATATTACTTATTTTTACAATGAATGTGTATTCTACCAGAGTCCCTAGGCGGAAGAACACCCTTTCCCTGTACAGAGTCCCTGTCCCTAGGTTAGAGGTGATGGGCCACCTGTCTAATAGGAAAGGAGAGAAGATAGCTATCCCTGCATCTACAATGTATACAATAGGCTTTGTCCCGTTGTGGGGTTTTATTCCCCAACGTGCGTGAAGCCTTTACTCACATCATCAAGGTCATCTGTTTGGATTTTGCTTTAGCCGAAAGCTGATCCTTGGGTGCGGCGGTTGATTTTGCCGGACCGGTGGCCAACGGATGTCTCATCGACGAAGTTGTTGCGGGCAGATCACCGTTGATGAGGTCGTAGGCGGCAGATTTCTGGTCGTAGACTGGGTTTTCTGACTGACGATCATGTGGTCGACTGGATTTTGGTGTTTTGCCGACGAACATGAGGTCAACAGACTCATGGATGAGGACTGGGCCTTTGGCTCTGTGGGGAAGAGTGCCTCTTTCGATGACGAAGGCCTTGACAAGCTCCTCCAGGTGCCCATATTTATGGTACATTAAAAGACCCAACATATTGTTTCAAACAACTCTTAAATCTGTTTTGTGTGGTACTGTTCATGATTTAAATTGGTAGGTTGTTCCACAAACTGCAGCAGAGTACTGACAAAATGCTTGCCGCCCAGGGATGCTTTGAGGAATTTTACTATCACCAACCGATTCTTAGAGCTGGATCTGATTGAGAGAGTCAGCTGATATGATGGAGCCATGTAAGATAGATATTCAGGCACAAAGTCATTCACTATTTTCCAAATATGAGTGAGGTCCCGTTCCTGGATCAAATCATCAATCTCTAACCAACGAAGCGCTTTACGAGCCTGAAAAATGTGGTCACATTTTTCATTCCATAAATTGTATGAATGGCTCTATTTTCTACTCCTTGCAATTTAACGATTCATTTTTTGGAAATGCTGAGATAAATTGACAAGCAGTACTGCGCTCTTGATAGAGCTACTGCCTGAACTAGGACTTTCAGATGATCTACATTTAGAAGATGCCTGCACCGGTTAATATTGTATAAATGAAAGTGAGCCACTTTAACTACAGCAGCCACCTGTGGTGCGAAAGTCATTTGACTATCAAATAAACCACCAAGTTTTCAAACCACTTTCACTGGTGCTGGCGCAATCCCAAACTAAGTAGGCCAAGGAAATCGAAAAGATGTTTCTGTGGTTGTCTCTATTTAATCGTAGGCAGTTCTGCGTCCAGTGCTGTATTGCACCTAGACAGTTTACCTTCCTACACCTATCAGACCCTCCATGAAGATCATTCAGAATTTGTGTGTCGTCTGCATATAGTTGACATTTAAAACCATGATTCTCTATAACTTGGGCCAAAGGAAACATACACATTAAAAAGCAAAGGAGACAATGCTGAACCCTGTGGTACTCTACAGGGAAGACAATTACAAGACGAGACAACATTTCCCAGTTTTACTTGCTGCTTTCTATCTCACAAAAAAGATTCGAACCATAACGTAGGCAAATGTTCATCACTGCATTTAAACGTTGTATTAAAATATCATGATCCACAGTGTCTACAAAGGAAGAATCTTGGACTGGGTGGCAGATGTCAACAGTCAGATCACCATATCTGTAAACACTCCATGCCCTTGCTCAGACCATCATATCCTTTCTTTCACCTTCCCGCCATCAAAAGCTCACTTACACTAACCACAGGTCTTACCTTCTACCTGGTCACTTAGTGCTCAGAAAACGTACAGTAGAATCCATCTCCCCACCTTATCCCCCTCCTGCGGGAGGACATCGACGCAGCAGACCCCAGAGTACTAGCCGAGATTTACAATAACACTCTATCTAAGGCAGTTAACGCTGTAGCCCCATTGACTCTGCGGAAAGCCAAACCAGTGGGTCATATCAATGCCTGGTTCACCCCAGACCTTCAGGCGTTCGAACACAAAAACGGCTAGTGGAAGTCAACTGGAAAAAGGCACCAGCTAATACCTCTAAAACAGTGTTTAATAAAATGTCTCGAGAATACAAATGCACCATCATCACACCCAAATCATCGGCCTACAATACCAGAATCACTAAAGCCAGCTCCAGCCCGCAGGAAATCTTCCGTATACTCAGAGAGCTGGAAACACCTACCGCCCTACCAACAACTTTCATGAAAGATGTGCTGTGGTGCTCAAGTATCCAGTCAGCCAAGAGGACTAAAATATCCCTGCTACAGCAGAAGGTACCACAGAAACAAGAGCTAATCAAATCCAACATCCCCCCTCTCCCAAATATGCCTCCCCACCATCAAACTACCTACCCCGACATTCCATTTTAGGGAAGCCACTGAGGCTGAAACAGCCAACATCCTCAAGAACCTTAAACCATCAAGGTGCAAAGGTGACATCTGCCCGGCTACGACCATCAAAGTCTGCTCGGACATCCTAGTCCCTTTTATCACTAGATTCATTATTGCCTACTTCTCAGCCAACCTGCTACCAGCCTATCTGAAAGAATTGTGTGTACTCCTCCCTCCTAAAAAAAACTCCCTTGACCCAACGGTACCAAATAACTACCGGCCAATCACCACTGTCCCATTCCTCTTAAAGATCCTGGACAGGGCAGCCTACAATCAAATCCAACCCTTTCTAGCAGTGAACCAAGTCCTAGGAAAGCACCAATCTTGCTTGCAGGCACTGAGTCTGCACTGTTAGATCCAGAAAATCTACTGAACAACTTTAGAGATGAAGGAAAGACAGCCCTCCTCTTCCTCCTTGACCTATCAGCTGCTTTTGAACTTGAGGACCACAAAACCCTTTGCCACCACTTCACATCCGCAGCCAATTTCTCCCAAGAAGCCAGGACGCTGGGTTGCCTCTTTCCTAGAAGGAAGGTCTATGAGAGTCTTCTCAGAAGCGGCCAGCACCCCCTCCCCTCCGCCCATTCCTTGCGGCGTCCTAAAAGGCTCCTGCGTCTCCTCTACCCTACATCATGTATTTACTAAGCCACTATTCGACCTCCTGGACAACATCAGCATAGCCTACATCTAAGCCGATGACACCCAAATTCTCTTACTACTGTCAGACAACCATGAAGAAGACACACTCGATCAATAGAATCTACTCGTCAATCCAGGCTTATAGGGCCTATAATTATCTCAGCCTGAACGATGATTAGACTGAGATCCTCATAGTAGGCTCACCAATAATGCTAAAGAAGCTCTCCCGCAACTACTCTTTCACGATTGATGGCATAAATATCTCAGTCTCAGCTTCAGTTAAAACTCTAGGAGTGCACCTAGATGCCACGCTATCCCTCACTAAACAAGTCAACGCACTTGCCTCTTCAGCGGCCTACACCGCCAAGCTCTTCAACGCAGCCAGACAATTCCTCACACCGGACAGTTGCCTCACTATCAAAGGCATGGTTACAGGAGCTAGGCTTGATTACTGTAATGCCCTATTTGTAGACACTTCTAAAAAGAATAGCAGCAAAATGCAGGTTATCCAAAACAATGCACTACGCTCAGCTCTTAACATCCTGAGAAAAGACTACATCTCAGTAGCAAGAAAGGAGACACACTGGCTACCTATCCAGGAAAGGATCATCTTCAAAGTCCTTTCTATCACACACAAATGTCTCTCGAACAAAGAGCCAGAATATCTGGCACAAAGAATCATCAGATCCAACACCCTCAGATCGGTAAGGTCAGCCCATGCTCACCACCTCGCACCACCTAAGGTCAGAAAGGCCAGAGGAGGTGCCAACTTCCCAGCAATAGCTGCCAGTCATTGGAATGCCCTCCCGCCGTCGATAAGAGCTGAAGGATCCCACTTGGCATAGAAAATCGTTAGAAACTTGGCTCTTTACCAAAATCATTGATCTCCCTATAGCACTCAGTCAATGAGATGCTCTCCTGAGTCTCAGGCTCCACCACTGACACAATGTAATTTCCTTGCAAGTATAAGTTATTTGTAACTGCTTCGCAACAGCACCCTGATGCCCTTGGGTTTAGGTGCTTTACAAATATGAAAAATAAATAAATGCTGCAGAGAGGTCTGATAAAATCAGAGCAGCCGTGTTACCCTGATCTCTAAGTTCCAAAGTTCCTTCCATATGCATAGACTTGTTGTTTCTGTGCTATTCATAGGCCAAAAGCCAGATTGTGTGCCAGCCAAAAAAGAACCCTTTTCACAACAATGTGACAGCATCAGGCGGATCCAAAGGAGCATTTTTCAACAAGTGCAAGATTTGAGCCTCTTTCAATTGAGCTGGAAAAACCCCTCTTTAAAAAGAGCCATTAATAATATTTGCCACGTCTTTTGTACACAAGCCAATATGTTATTTTATGAACTAGGCGACTGATGGTCCAGGGATGAGGCAGAAACCCTGCACCCTCCTTATTACCTCTGAATTGAAGACCAGGTCAAAAGTTCTAAAACCAGTTCTTCGTAGAGGCGTAACATTTTAGATATCATATTTTCTAAGTTCATCTGTTATAGTGTTATGTATTTTAGCTATTTTTCTTGGAGAAAGGACGCCAAGTCCTCACACAACTTTTATGAGAGCATAGTCTTGTCCCTAGGTTCAACCAAGGTAGACATTTCTTGATACATTTTAAACAGTTCTGTACAGCTATATTTGGCATCTTCGATTCTCTGTAGATAACATTTCTTAGCTAACTGTACAGCTCTTTTGTACATCACAAAATTATGTCTATATGCTTATTCATCTGATGCAGAAAGGGACTGACGCCACTATCTCTCTAACTGGCTCCCTTGCGTTTTAGGTTTGCAAAGTCCAAGGTGAACCATTATTTGTTAGCAAGTGTAAAACCAATGGCAACACACACCACAACAGTGACTGCATAGGTGACTGCATCCTTCATCACTCAGTGGATGGATTTCATGGCAGTTCTAAGGATTAGATCCAACAAGATGATGGTGCTAGGCAACCGTGTCTTCTTGCTATATGACCCCAACAACAAACCCACCACAGAGTTTCTTGAATACATGTCTCACCTTGGGTTCACATAATGGATAAATGGCCAAACCCACACACATAGTTAAACATTAGATGTTCTTTTGCTCATGGAAATGGCATTTTAGAGATTTCTCTGGTGCCTGTTCTAGTCATAGCACCAATTGATACAAGGTTCCTTCGGCCACCCATGGAAGCTATCTTTCTGAGTGACCAATGAGTTCTTCGCTCAACAGCTCTACCCTCCCCCTGCCGATAATTAGACTTCATAACACCCTGTCCTGCTTTTGTCCAGCCTCCACAGGTCTATTGCACAGGCATTGGATCTTATTGCCTCTATTATAACCAAGCATCACAAATAAAACCCCAAAACCGAGAACAAATGGTTTAATCACAAACTGACGGACCATGAAAGATTTAGCCACAAACTGGCACACAGCTGTCATAAAGCTAAGACCCCTTAACACACATTCGAGTGTATACGAATTAGAAGTATACCATCCAAAGGAAATAGAATACCTTTTTACACAAGGAATTTCACTCTGCTCAGAATAAAAACAAGGAATTTGTTTTGCATACTCAGCAAGTACACAAAACAAGGTCTGGCATCCGAACATCAATCCAGGTCTATCCAAGGTCAACATCGTCTTCTTTCCATCCCTACACACTCCTTCAGTACATCCACTGCAACGGATGAAGAAATCCTCACAATTGCCAGCAGTCTCAAAACCTGATCACCAGATCACAGAATACTGTGCTCCGCACACCTTTTCAAATCTCTGATCAACAAACTCATTACACCTTTCACAGTCTTGTGTAATGCCTTACTTGCAGTAGGGCAGGTTTCACCTGCTCTTTAGATTTAAAAACAAATCAGAGAAAAAAAAACATACAGCTTAATAAAGCTTTATATAACACAACTTATTGCTGTGATTTGACCATGCACAGAGTATCCTGTAATAAAACCCAAGGGGCCTCATTACGACTTTGGAGGTAGCCATGCCCTTAATAACCGTGTCCGTGTTCCCTGAATGGGGAAATTCCGGGCCATTCCGAGTATGGAGGGCCAGTATTTCCTCCTTCAGGTAACCCGGGCCCGGTTCTTCCCCATTCCCATTTGAGCCCCCATAGGGCTCAATGGGAATGGGTGCGGGAGCTAACAACGGGCCAATTAAGACCGCCCCGTTGTTAGCTCCCTGGTCCCCTCCCTGGTCCTCTCGCGGGACCCGCTATGGACGTCTGGTAAAACCAGCCCTCGTAATATTGCGTAATGGGTTTAACGGCGCCGGCACCATTAGCGGCGCTGTTAAACCCATTACGCAATAGTTGTAATGAGGCCCAAGGTAGACTATTACATAAAAACACCTTTGGTTAGATTACAAGGTAAGAAGCAATGTTAAAACATCTAGTATAAGGAAACAACGAATATTTGATCACTCTGCCTAAGTATTAACATATTTAACATGTGTAACTGTTGATTCCAAGAATGCGCCCAGATACCCTTGGGTTATGTGCACTATATAAATAAATAAATGAATAAATAAATGTATAAGTCTCATTAATGAAAATTATTTTGCTTCCGGCTTTTCTGTGGATGAAATTTCCTGCACACAAAAGCATTACCCATGCAGCATTACCACATATCCCCAGCTGAGTCCTATGGAATCCAAAATGAGGAATAACAGAATAGTCTGCAATCATACCACATGCGGTAGCAAACACGTTTGGAGGTGTTACCAAAGGAATCACAGGACCACCTCATCACCTTCATGAAGAACTTTTTTCTCAAGAGTGTATCAATGCCGTCTAGCGCCTCTGTCCCTGTAAGATTTGTCCCTCTTTGGCATTCAATATTATTTTCAGCATTTTGAACAACAGTGATTCAATGAACAACGCCACCACACACCATTAATGGGTGGAGTATGAAGAGGCGTATCTATGATTTATCCATTTTTGGCAAACAAAATTCAGAGAGCGAGGCTTGTGTGTTTTTGAAGGATGGCGACATTCACCCCAGGTCATTCCCAGTATAGCAGAGCCTTTCTGGCTTTCATACAATTATTTAGCCAAGCGTAGTAGAGAATTACATGGATTTGTTCTTAATAGCGAAACTAGTGCTCTATCGTTTTGGGGCAGATGCCTATTGGGTAATGTCCCCGCATTGACAATTGCACTTTATAATATCTGGAAGGTGGTTCCAGCTTGGTTGGACATACGGGATAGCCATGCAACTCACTTTGCAGTTTAGTATGAAAATATTAGACTGATTGATTTTACTACAGGTGTACGATGCAATTTGACTGATGTGTAGTCGTCTGAAAGGAATTTTATATTGAAGCTTTCTCTCTGAATGGTATTCAAAGTGCCATAATATTGTAAAATGTATCTTATTTGTACATAGTATGCTTTGAGGATATGACTTTGGATATAACAGTGTATTAGTAATTTATATGTAAAGGCACTTTCTTTATGTTCGTATTTTGTTATTTTTCTTTGTGTGTATTTTTGTTTGTATTGGTGTGAAACGCTTTTGCTAAAACATGCCAAATACAAAAATATTAAAAAACTACGTAGCCAACAGACATTTCATTTTCCGCTTTTCACCTTCATACTGGAGATCGTCCCATTCCTTGAGTTAGCACTCTTTCCACACATTTCTCCAGGTTTCGAGTTTGCATGGACTCTGATACCCCTAGATATTGTTTCTCAGATTCATAGTGATTATATTCATGGATCTGTCTGCAGCCTACAGCACAGTGGATCATAATACATTGCTTACCCTACCTGAAACCAACATCAGAAAACAATGCAGCCATGAAATGGATCACCTCGTTTCTTTAAAATTGGCCATTTCAAATAAAACGTGGTCCACTTACCTCCTCAGACTCAAGTCAATTGCCAATGTCCATCAAGGCACCTCTACTTTATCCTGGATATTTCATGTCTACAGTCAACCTCTAGATCATCTAATTGTCCACTTTGCGATTCCAATAAAAATGTGGGTGGTAACCAACTAAATATCTCCTTAGGCTTTCCATCATTGCGTCACTGAGCAACGACAGCTTGCCTATTTGCCATCAAACACTGGTTATCTAACGTCCATCTAGGTCCAAATGCCTCTAAAACTAAAAATCCACCTCTGTGGGTCTGCACAGTACAGTCATCCCTACCTAGTGATTATCATAGGGTCCCCTTCTGCATCTACAGACAAAGTTGTAAACCTAGCCATCACTTTCAATCAACTCTTGTCCTTCATCCTACAGATTGCCACCCTGACTGCTTTATCTTCAAATGCACATATTATGTAGTATCCTTCAAATACTACATCAAGTCCTTCTTTAACAAAGAACTACTCCAGTTGAAACGTGGCTATTGCAACAGCCTGTATTTAGGTCTCCCGAAAAAAGGAGCTGTCGAATAGCCAAGCTACTAGAACATAGAAGCTAGCATGGTGCTAGGTCAGAAAAAATAGGAACACGTCTATAGCACCATGCAGAGCCTTCACTGGCCACTCGTCTAATGGCACACTGAATTCAAGATGTTATACACGACTATGCAAGTAGTGTGGAATGTCGGCCCAGACTATTCAGTAAACTATTCCAAAAACATATCCCATCTAGAACACTGCAATTCGGCCATCTAAAGATCCAACCAAAGAGATATGGACATAAAGGACTAGCCACCAAAGTTCATGAATTGTGGAATAATCTGCCTGCCAAACCCCTTGAAAGTTGAAAATCCATAAAATCCCTTCCCTCTGAACAAAAGGGGAGTTGTCAGGACCGGAAAACAGGGTGAGAAGGTCCAACTAGAAATATTGTTATGCACCCTATAACATGTCTTATTATGTGTTCTAATTTTGTTCCAAATAGTGTCCTGTATAGTTACTGGAATCAGCCCTGCTTATAATGTACTGGCAAACTCATAGTCAATGTTAACCTTGTGTTTTATCCTCCACTTTTCTTCCTCCTCATCGTATTAACACCTTCCTCCCATTTCTTACCCATATCTTTCCCTCTTCACAAGCAAGGAATTTAAGCGATTTGTTGATAGCTTGGGAATCAAGCACCACCACGTCACCCCGGACTGGTCTCAAGCAAAGGGATGCTGAGAGGTTCATGGCCTCCATCAACAAAACAGTGAGAATTGCAAAAGACAAGGGATGCCCCTGGCTAGCCAAACTTTATAGATTCCTCCGGTCATACCGGAAAACACTGCATTCGGCAACCCAGGTGAGCCCTGCAGCCTTAATGTTTGGGGTACCCATTCAGGCAAGCCTACCTCTACATCACTCGTGGAAGCCACCAACAGTGGATCTCAAACTAATGGAACACTGAAGACAGGAACATAACACCAAAGAAGATAAAATCTGGAAGCAGTACTTGCGGGGAATCGAGTGCAAAAAGGGAAGATGACTCTCCCCTATGAGTCTCTACCCTGGACAATCACTCACAGAGAACATGGACTCACCACCGCCACATGAGGGCCCAAGAAACTGACCTGAAATGTATCTCACTTTCAACTGGCCCCTCCAGCCCTCTGGGACGAATCTCCAGGAAGCCAAGGACCCAAACGAGCTCACACCTGAGCGACAATAAGGGCATCCACCGAAAAAGAACAAGAGGACAATCTACACCAACTGGGGGACAACCCACACCAAGAACACCTAACACCAAGGGAGAAGGATAAAAGACCGTCCAGAACACTCACTCCACATCGAGAAAGAAGTGAACAATATTCGCTCCGGAGAAGACTAATACCATCCACCCGACTCCAAGGGTACATCCTGAATGTCATCTAAACCCGTATACAAGGATGATCGCCTGTGTGTGGGGAACACTACCAAGAAATAAACACATTGTTGTTTGTTTGTTTGTTTTGTTTATCTAAAGTTGGAAAGGGATGTGATGTTCATGCGACCCGTGTCATGTGGTGAAAGGAATAAAGGTGTGAGAAAAGCCAGCGAAGGGTAGTCTCCCACTCTGACACCAGAGGTAACGTGTCAGTGTCTGTTTGTTCGGAGCTTGGCTGCGCAGCGCCACTCCCACCTGACAGGGCCGGCCTCCGAGCTGGGCCTAAACATCACACTGGTGACGAGGAGAAAGTAGAATACCCACAGCACAGCACGGCAGCAGCAGACTATGCCCGTTTCAAACTGCAGTCAAGGCACGCCAGGGCCTGCTGACCCAGGTCACGCCCACCCCCTCACAGTGCCTGAGCGACGGCAACACCCCACTCTGCCTCCGTTCCCCAAGCACCCACAGGGCTCGCAGATGTTTATCATGCCTTCATAACTGGGTGCCTGGGTGTCGGGAGAGGGAAAAGAAAAGAAATCCTCAGAAGAACAAAGTGCGCCAACCGCGCTGCGTGGCATGGGAAGAAAACAAAAGGGAAAAGATCTTCTTTTTTTTCTCACAGAAAAAAGAAACTCACGTGAAGTAACTGTGCCAACTGCGCTGCAAAGAAAAAAAAAAGAAGAAAAAAATCTTTTATTTTCCTCATACTTAATGCACACAGCACCCAGCAACATGCTGCTTGTTAGCCCAAACTCATACGTGGGGCCCAGTAACAGTAGCGTGTTCACCTCACAGGCCGCAGTGCCTGTGACTGAAATAAAGTGAAAGTCTTCCTAAACCCCAAGCACCGTGCAGAAGCATTTGTACCGCACAGAGACACTTTTCTCGTTGTAAAGAGCTGCCAAGGAGCTCTACTTAATGCACACAGCACCCAGCAACATGCTGCTTATTAGCCCAAACTCATACGTGGGGCCCAGTAACAGTAGCGTGTTCACCTCACAGGCGGCAGTGCCTGTGACTGAAATAAAGTGAAAGACTTCCTAAACCCCAAGCACCGTCCAGAGGCATTTGTACCGCACAGAGACACTTTTCACGTTGTAAAGAGCTGCAAAGGAGCTCTGAGGGACAGCCACATTCACAAATGCACCCACAGTTAACGGCAAACGCACAACAAAGAGCACACGCCTCAATACATGTCACTCTGGAAAGGTTTTTTTTTATTCTCTTTTGTATTTGACAAATTGGGATAATACCATACACACAGCCACTGTAGTGGACTCCAACAACAGTAACAGAAAGTGTGAACTTGCCACTGGTGCACAACCAAAGACATACAGCAAGCAATCATAGTGCACCTCACGACATGGGAGATGACACCACAGCAATGCCCCAGAGGCAATAAAGCTAAAACCACAACACAAGCACATGGCTGGAAACCACACAAGGGACTTTCATGCAACCTTTTCAACCTGTTGGACCCCAAACAGGACTCCGCTGGGAGCTCTGGATCCAGCAATTTGAGCAAAGCATCATGGCCCTCTGACTGTTCAATGCTCTCCCAAACAGAGGTACAGAGGATGACTATGAGGCAGCGAAAGACATCATTACCAGGAAGTTCAAACCCAAGATCCGCCCTGATTTTGAAAGGTTCAAAATGAACCAGGATAGGCAACGCCCGCAGGGAGGCATTGATGACTTCCACAGCAGACTACGAGAAATGGCCATCAGCTGCGATTTTCCGAATTAAGAATTTTTTGTGAGGCAACAGGTAGTTCATGGCCTATCGTCAGAAAAACTCAGAAGATCTATTCTATAGGAGACCGACCTCCTGCTGGGCACCATCCTGTCCAAGGAAAAGAACAGACGAACATGTGTCCGAGATGGAGCAAATAATCAGCTGCTTGCCTCTGGACTCCGAAGTGCCATGTAACAGCATGACAACTGTTAATGCACTACGGCAACGC
Source organism: Ambystoma mexicanum (assembly GCF_040938575.1). Lineage (NCBI taxonomy): Eukaryota > Metazoa > Chordata > Amphibia > Caudata > Ambystomatidae > Ambystoma > Ambystoma mexicanum. Next base: position 478,077,609 of record NC_090923.1, on the reverse strand, counting down.
AAGCCCCAACAAGGGCCATCAGCAACACGACCAAAGAACTGCTTGTGGTGTGGTGGACAGCCACACAGGGGAGAACCTTGCCTGGCATACGGCACAACCTGCTACAAATGCAGCACAGTACACCACTACGCCTCGGTGTGCAAGAGCTCCCAGAGACCCAAAGATCAGAGAAATACCCAGGACTGGAGGATGGACGCAAGGCCACACAACACACCACCAGGTCAATCAGAGCAGCACGACCGACAGTGGAGAAAACCAGGCAGACCCGAGAAACCAGAAAAGGTTGAGCCCAAGCAATGGAAGGAGAAGATACCGCTAGTGATAGCAGCGATGACAGACAGTCAAGCAGAGAACAGTACCCAAACTATGCAAACAGGCAATGAGAGACATGGCGGGAAAAGGTCCATATGATATCAGCAGTCAATCCCACACATGGCAAGTAAGCCAGTGACAGCAAAGCTTGTCGCAGCTGCATCGTGACAGTAGGAGATATGCCTGTGAGGATGATGATCGACACAGAGGCCACGGTAAATGTCATGCCGACTACCAGGTATGACAAGCTTGTTCCCGGACCCCACCTTCGGCAGAAACCCATACTGCTATATGCTTACAGCTTCAAAAAGCCACTACCCGTAGTGGGGTATTTCAAGACGGTTCTCACACACCACAGGCAAGACTGCAAAACTGGTATTCATATCGTGGATGCTGACATAGAGACCCTGCTCAGCTGCCCAACAGCAGAACGACTGGAACTCATTCAAGTTCAATTATGCCATCCAGTCCAAGGAGATTGATCAATTGTTAGCAAAGCACAAGAAACTGTTCAAGGCCATTGGATGCTTCAAAGGAAGATCAGCAAAACTCTGCATTGACCCCACAATAGAGCCACGAGCGGTACGACATTGAAGAGTACCTTTCCACATGAGAGCAGCGGTCGGCGCAGAGCTAAACAAACTTGAAGACCTCCAGATCATTTAAAAGACCACCCGTTGGGTATCAACTATGGAAGTAACGGTGAAGCCAAAACAGCCCCAGGCAGTGCATATATGCATCGACATGTGCCTACTGAATGCAGCGATAGGGAGAAAAAGACACATAACACTGACAATAGATGAGCTGATTGTGGATCTGACTGGCGCCACCGTCTTCAGCAAACTTGACCAATGGTCAGGTTACCATCAAATTCGTCTGGCGAAAGAATCATGCTACATTATGACATTTTCTTCACATCTAGGGCTACAAGGGTACCACCGTCTTAACTTTGACATATTTTCGGCTGCTGAAGTCTTCCAACATGAAATACGCAAGGTACTACAGGATGTTCCAGGAGTCACGAATGTCAGCAATGACATATTGGTCTATGGAAAAACAAAAAATAACACAACAATCGGCTAGCAGCCACCTTACAGAGGCTAGAAGAGTCGGGTTTAACAATGCATGAAGAAAAGTGTGAATTTGGAAAGTCCACACTGAGTTTTTTCGGCTAAATCTTCAACGAGAAGGGTGGGTCACCCGACCCAGGGAAAGTTGAAGACATCAAAAACGTGCAAGCCCCGACTACAGCAACAGAGGCTAGGAGTTTTCCGGGGATGGTGAAATATTGTGGTCGATTCATCCACAACCTAGCCACCATCGGCACTCCTCTACGAGAGCTCACGAAAACAAAGATAAAATGGGAGTGGGGAGAAACACAGGAAAAAGCTTTCCAGAGCATCAGTGAATCTCTCTTCAGTGATGCCACCATGGCATTTTTCGACACAACTCGTACCACAGAACTACTTGTGGATGTCAGCCTGATAGAGCTTGGATCAGTCCTCATCTAAACAGACAAGTACGGAACAGTATTTCCCATTGCATATACGAGCAGAGGGCTCACCCCGACTGAACGGAACTATGCTCACATTGAAAAAGAGGCACTAGCAATTATATGGGGATGCAAGCACTTCCACCTATACATCCTGTGAAAGTGCTGACGGACCACAAGCCGCTGGAGCCCATATTCAAAGGGTCAGCAACACATCCCCCAGCAAGGATTGAACGCTGAATGCTCCAACAATTTGATCTTGAGATGCCGTATCGGGCTGGAACTGACAATCCTGCAGATTTCTTGTCACAACACCCCTGGCCTGCCACCGCCACAGAGCGAGAAGCAGCCAAGCAGACCGAAGAACAAGTGTCCCAAGTTATAGCATGTGCCAAGCCCAAAACCATAAAAATTGCGGCAATCACAGAAGAGGTCAATAAAGATCACTGCCTCCAACTAGCACAGAAAGCAATTATGACGGGAGAGTGGAAGATGTTCCTCACAGCAGTTGCACAGAAGGCCTGCCAGGCGCAAGAAATTATAAAAGCATTGTTTGGAATACGCCATGAACTGTCTGTGTCGCTTGAAGGCCTCATCCTCAAAGGATACCGTATAATATTTCTGACCACGAGAGAGGTCTCAAACTGGCACATGAAGGGCACCAGGGAGTGGTAAAGATACAGGCATTCCTCAAATCCTATGTGTGGATGCCAAACATACAACAGAAGGTCATGCGCCTTCGTGAAACCTGCACAGCATGCCTGGCCCAGGACTCCCTGAACCCATTGCCTGTTCCCCAAGAAGCGAATGCCACTGGGATACCATAAGCATCGATTTGTGCACCTTTGCCAATGAAGCATACCTCTTGGTGGCCCTTGACAAGTACACCTGATACCCCGAAGTGGAGCCAGTGCACTCAACAGATGCTGAGTTAGTGACTACTGCGCTAGAGAAGATGTTTGCAATTCATGGCATATCTAACTCCAAAAGGAGTTACAACGGCTCACCCTTCACAAGCAAGGAATCTAAGCGATTTGTTGATAGCTTTGAAATCAAGCACCACAACATTACCCCGTACTGGCCTCAAGCAAACGGGGATGCTGAGAGGGTCATGGCCTCCATCAACAAAACAGTGAGGATTGCAAAAGACAAGGGACACCCCTGGCTAGCCGAACTTTATAGATTCCTCTGGTCATACCGGCAAACACCGCATTCAGCAACCCAAGTGAGCCCTGCAGACTTAATGTTTGGGGTACCCATTCAGGAAAGCCTACCTCTACATCATTCGTGAGAGCCACCAGCAGTGGATCTTGAACTAATGGAATGCCGAAGACAGGAACATAATGCCCAAGAAGATAAAGTCCGGAGAGTGTCCCCCAGCAGTACTTGTGAGGAATCGAGTGCAAAAAGGGAAGATGACTCTCCCCTATGAGTCTCTCCCCTGGAAAATCACTCACAGATAACATGGACTTGCCACCACCACACGAGGGCCCAAGAAACTGACCTGAAATGTATCTCACTTTCAACTGACCCCTCCAGCCCTCTGGGAGGAATCTCCAGGAAGCCAAGAACCCGAAAGAGCTCGCCCCTCAGCGACAAGAAGGGCATCACCCGAAAAAGAAAAAGAGGACAATCTACACCAACTGGAGGACAACCCACACCAAGAACACCTAACACCAAGGGAGAAGGATAAGAGCCCGTCCAGAACACTCACTCCACATTGAGAAAGAAGTGAACAATATTCGCTCCGGAGAAGACTAATACCATCCACCCGACTCCAAGGGTACATCCTGAATGGCATTTACACCCGTATCCAAGGATGATCGCCTGTGTGTGAGGAGCACTACCAAGAAATAAAGACATTGGTCCTCATTACATGGTAGGCGGTAGCCATGGTCCTATTAGCTCCATGGCTACCCCCTTACTGCATTCCGGGTCCGTGTTCCCGGAATAAGGACTTACCGGGTCATTCCGACCTTGGAGGACCCGGTAAGTCCCCATTCCAGGAACCATTCCCCATTCCCATTTGTGCCCCGATAGGGCTCAATGGGAATGGGGAAGTAGCTAATAACGGTACCGCAATTTGCGGTACCGTTATTAGCTCTGAAGTCCCTTAACGGGTCCCGTCCTTAACACCAGGTCAGACCTGGTGTTAAGGAAGGGACCTCGTAGTAGGGCGGTAATCCCTTACTGCCTACCATGTAATGAGGCCCATTAGGAATAAAGGGGTGGGAAAAGCCTTCGAAGGGCAGTCTGCCGCTCTGCACCAGAGCTAACGTGTCGGTGTCTGTTTGTTAGGCGGTTGCCTGCGCAGGCCTGCGCAGCGCCACTCCCACCTGACAGGGTCGGCCTCTGAACTGGGCCCAAGCATCACACCCTGCTTTCGTTTTGTGCTCTGGAGCATCCTTTAGTTTCATACAGCACACTTTCATACATCAAATAAATATGAGATGGAAATCTGCACTTTATTCTTATGTTAGCAAGATAACCAGCTTTATTTCAGGTTGCTCGAATGTTACCTTTGTACATGTTGTTACCTGATGACATTGGCAGGCAGTCTTTTCAACTGCTTAGCTAGCCACGATATTTGACTCCTACTCAGAATGGTACTCTCCCTCCAAGTTAACGTTCCAAATAGAACAAACAACGTAGAGAACAGTTTATCTTTTCACGTTTCACTCAAGTCATTTGTTTTTCTCACTGTTAAGTTGGAGAGATTTAAAACTAAACAGAGTTTGAGGCCACACAAATCAGTTTAGAGGTATAGGTGTTTTGGTATTTCCTTTCCACTGGAGTCTCAGATTAATACTCTCTATCGGTTAATACTGGGAACCTTGGGAATTGAAAAAGCTATCTCAAGTTGGAGGAGGTGGGCATGTTTTTCTTTAACATATTTTTATTAGTATTTTCATTTTACAACACCTCAAAAGTAAATAACAGAAAAGAAATACTCTCACCCCCCAATCCACCCCTAAACCCCAAGTCCCCTGTCCACCGAACCTATCACCCACCCACCACCGGACAGCTACCTTTGGTGTAAAGCTTATTCAACTATTCAGCTAATATGCCCTTCAAATGAATATGTCCAAGATCCGCAGCCTTCGCGGGCACACATTTTCTCGAAAGTCTTTGTGCAAAAAGTCCAAAATAAACTCCCACTCATTTTTGAAGTTCGTCTGTTCCCCTTGTACGACCTAAGTAACCCACTCTAGAGATACATAGTGCCAAACCTTGGCTAATCACTCTTGTTCAGATGGGACTTCGCATTGCTTCCATTTTTGCACTATAAGTGAAACTGCGGCTACCGACAGTATCATACCTGCTTTTGTTTGTCTCTTTTCAACCAAACTCTCCAAAACATTGCCCAAACCTAACATCGATTCACCTATGCCTCTTCTTATCTTGAGGCAAAATATTGCATACATTGCTTTATTCACTTTTCTCTAGAAAGGTTGAATTTTTTGGCAATCCCACTATATATGTACCCAAGTTCCTTTTTCTTTGCATCACCTCCAACATTCATCTGACACATTTTTTATAATAATTGTGCAGTTTCTCGGGCGTTAGGTGCCATTGAACCATCACTTTCACCCACATTTCCCATATTTGAATTTCCCGCATCAGATTTGGGATTCCCTTCCCAACCTCCAACCATTGAATCTCCAGCACTGCTGAACCAATGTCCTTCACCCACAATTGCTCATAATTCCATTGTGTTCAATTTGAGTTCTCTCTTAGTATCCTATACAGTGCCCCGACCATATGCCTATCTCCCATGTTAGTAGTGATGCATGTCTCAAATGCAGATAAATCCCTTGTAATATACTGTTTATTTCCCATTAGCCAATGGCATAGTTGAACATATCTTTACCTTTCGTTTTCGTTAAAAAGAAATGCCTGTTTACATTGCTGGAACATTCTAATCTCTTTCCCTTCAACATCCCCCGCATCTTTGAACATCCAGCTTCCTCCCATTGTTTAAATTCATTCTGTTCTAATCCAGGTGTAAACTGGGGATTACGAAAAAGAGTTGCGAAAGGCGAGGGAAACGTGGTAATACCCACTCTTTGCAGCACTACATCGCATATCTGAGCTACCAGCGCTGTATTTTACTTCTTTACATATTTACGGGACGGTGCTGTTTTTGGCAAGATAATACCTCCTGATGGGGTTTACCAACTAGTGCTGTATCCATTCATACCCAATTATTCTCTGAATCCCCTTTGAACTATTCCCTAATAATCCGCAACTGGGATGCCTGGTATTAAATCTAAAAATTAGGTACCCCCATTACGCCTTTTTCTACTGAGGTTATTAATACCTTCCAGGCAACTCTAGATTTCTTACCCTGCCAAATATATTCGCTCAATATCTTATTAAGTTCCTTAAAGAATTTCAATGGGACCATAACCGGTAAAGCTTGCCGGTTAAATACAACAACCTTGGGAGAATCATCATCTTAACTACTTTTATCCTACCCATCCACGATATTGTCAAAAAATGTCATTCTTTCAGCCAATGTTTAATTGACACGAGCAGAGGAAGATAGCTTTCTCTATACATTGATTCCAAGGAGTCTGATAATTGTATACCCAAGTATCGCATACCATGCTTTGGTACTATAAGTTGAGTATCGTGGGTTCACTTTAGGTCTGTCATTTTTCGTTTGTGAAACATCATAATTATTGATTTTTGCATATTAATTCTTAAACCTGCTACTTTGCCAAATTGTGCCAATTCTACTGTTAAGGCTGACAACCAAGATGTATACCCTAATGTCAACAGTAAGTCATCTGCGAAGGCCATAACTTTATGGTCTTCACCTCCAAATTGAATCCCTTTAATTTTCTCCTCTTCTCTAATTTTAGACAATAATGGCTCGAGATGTATTTCCTATAATATTGGAGACAGTGGGCACTCCTGTTTGGTCCCTCTCGTAACACTAATCTCATTAGAGAGATTCCCATTGATAGCTAATCAAAGTTTCGGGGTTTGATAATTTGCTCTTGCCATTTTCAGAAACACTGTACCAAATCCCATACATTCCATTGTTTAAAATAAGAATGGCCATTCAACACGGTCAAATGTCTTCTCTGCATCGAGCGATAATACGCCTGCTGATAGTTGCGCCTTATTTATTTTATCAAATAAATGGGCTACCCATCTAGTATTGTCGAGCGTTTGTCTATTCATCTGAAATCCAGATTGATCGTGATGTATCGACGTTATTATTCTTACCAATTTAGGTGCCAGTATTTTAGTAAATAGTTTAGCACCAAAATTAATAAGAGCTATAGGTCGGTAGGAAGCACACTGGGTCCCATCTTTCCCTGGTTTTGGAAAGAGCACCACCTTTGCTTCTTCCTTTCAAGGCGTAATATTACCCTCTAGCCTGAAGGAATTAAATAATGAAGTCAAGAACAGGATGAAGTATTCCCTATATGCCTTATAAAATATTGCCGTATAACCATCAGGTCCCGGCACCTTATGGAGAAGTAATGACTTTATTGCTTCTCTAATTTCCAGCAGTGTTATTTGACCCTCTGGTTCCCCGATATTGGATAGCTGTAGTTTGTTTAACCGGCAATTCTCTAGATACGCTTTCTGCTCTTTGAGATCAGAACAATATGAGGTATATAGCACCAAATAATACTTGGTAACGGCAGATACTATGTGCCTAGAAGAAGAGCAGACTTTCCCTTGCACTGACTCAATAGTACAGATCATTCTAGCCTCGTCTGTCATTCGTATCCGACGTATCATCAGTGAATCGGCCTTATTAGCTTTAATGTAGTAACGCTGCCTTAAATATAATAGGGCTTTCTCTGTGTGCCTTGTTAGTAATAAATCTGGCCTCAATGGTACTTGTGTTTTTTTCCGAATTCGAACCCCTTGATTTGTTTTCACTTCCTTCATGACTAATTTTATATGTGGCTCCAACTCCCGTTTGGCTGTTTGTAATATTTTCTCTCTTTGAGCTTTTTTTGCAATAAGTTAGCCCCTTATAGTTGCTTTGAATGCCTCCCAAACCAACTTATCAGGGGTATACTGAGCCCCATTTAGTTCAAAATATTTTTTGATCTTTTCCCGAATCTCTTCACCCATTACCTGGTCTTTGATTATATGCTCCAGGAATCTCCATCGCCATATCCCTGACCCTTCATTTCCATGTACTATTATTAATTTCCACGGTGCATGATCAGATAAAGCAATCGTACCCATTTCCAACTGTTGTACTGGCCCCACTAATGATACCGAGACCCATACATAGGGCCTTATTACGACCCTTGTGCTCCCGTAATGAAGGGGGCCGGTCCTTCATTATGGGAGCGCCGATTAGAGGGTCCCTTTGCGGGACCCTGTAAGGACGCCTGGTAAAACCACGAGGGGAAGAGGGAGGTAATAACAGGCCAGTTGTTATGTGCCCGTTATTACCTCCCTCTCCATTCCCATTGAGCCCGATGGAGTCTCAAATGGGAATGGGGAATGGTTCCTGCAAGGTGGAATTACCGGGTCCTCCTATGTCGGAATGACCCGGTAAGTCCTCATTGCAGGAACCCGGTAATGAAGCCAGGTTTAGAGGCAGCCATGGTGCTAATAGCCCCATGGCTGCCTCCAAACTCGTAATGTGGCCCATAATCTATCCTTGAAAATGTCTCATGTACTGATGAATAGAATGCATACCCCATGTACCCCTTTTGAGTTTCTTTCCAGGCATTCACCAATGATAGACCAGCGATAGAGGCTTTCAGGTGTTGCGTTGTGGGTTTTGGTAGTGTCTGAGTTACATTACTCCTATCTATCTGAGGGTCCCACACCATATTAAAATCTCCCATAAGGATGATTTGTCCCTCTGAAAACCACTTCAATTTGTCTATTATGTGTTGCAAAAACACATCTTGCCTCGTATTTGGAGCATATATCGTTGTGATCATGTACCGCATTCTGACCAGCTGTATTTTCAGAAACAAGTATCTACCCTCTTTGTCTTTTTTTTGTGTCAGTATGTTCTTTGTTTAAATATTTTTATTAGGGTTGACTAAAGGCAAATAATACCAAAATAATTCATTATTTTTAAGCAATTACATAACTTCCAATGTCAAAACTTATATAATTGATATAAAAACATGTTGAATACAAAGGTTTCATTTAACTTAGTAGGATTGAACAATGATGAGACAAAACAGGGGATAACATGGACATAACAACAGGACATAAAACATTAGGTAAAAGTAGGGTAAGGGTACATTACTAAAATAGTTAAATCAGCTAATCATAAGTATTAAGATAATGTATGAACCTATTCCATTTTATTTTAGATTTATGTAAATAATCAAATGAAGAAGCATCCATTCGATGGATGGAACAGATAGAATTCCACCAAGTATTAAGCGAGAGATTAGCAGATTGCTTCCAATTACATGTCATATTTTGAAAAGCAATATTTATAAACAAATTAAACAGAGAAGGAGAATCAAATTTTCTTATAACATGATTAACTATAGAACCAATCGGACGGTGGCTAAGCGGCCATGCGGTGAGACGCGTTACTAAAGAGCTCCGCAGCGATCCGGTCTAAGATCCTCTTTAAACTGACCAAAAGAAGCCCAAACTCGAGGAAAAGGTGTCGGAACACTAGTGGACCACTCGCCCCGATCCAGGAGTAAAATCGGACCAGAAATCGGGTGAAAACGGCCCGAAGAAGAGGCGATTCCCAAAAAACAAGATGGCGGCCTGCCGAGCGGACCCCTCCAGTGCGGAGGTTTGAACCGAAGCCGAGGCTGCGGAACGGGAGGCGCGAGAGCGAATCCGGCACCAGGAGGATCCCCGCAGAAGCCACGGCGGAGACCCGGTCTCCCTGAGGGAGAGGAGGGAGGCTCAAAGCGAGGCCCACACAGCGGACGGCGAGCAGGAGACGGGAGCCTGATCCGCCACTCCGCGAGAACGGGGACGCCTGAGGCGGGCACCGCCGGCCGGCAGCCAGCGGAAGCCCACTCCGCTGTTCCGCCTTCAGGTCGGGGGCGAGGACGCCCGCTGGCCCACACAGCGGAGGAGGTGTCGGAGGACAAGAGCCCGCTCCGCCACCGGAACACTCGCAGTAACATTCGCAGAAAGGCGCACGAGAGGGAGAAAGGCCCCTGCTCCCGTCCTCGGGGAAGAAACAGCAATACCACGGCCCCGCACACGGTCAAGACATCCCAAGTGTAAGTGAAGCGGGCGGGGAGGAGCTGGCACGTTCCCTACTTGGTCCCTCCATCGGGAGATAAGCCCGTATACCAGCGGGCGGACCAGCCCCAAAAAAGATCGCGGAGGGCCGGGAGGTACGTGAGAGGCGCCAAACACATCCTGGGAAACACGGACACATCCTGGGAGACAAGGATAAGCCGAAGTCAGAAGCCATACACCCCTAGGGACGAGGAAGGAAGCAGACACAAATTACAGCCCCGGAACCCACCTATAGGGTGGACCAACAAGCATCGAGGACGGAAGCCTGGGGGGAAATAACAGCGCAAGAGGATTTCCGAGGATCTCCGAAGGTCTATAGCTAACCGGACACAAGCGCCCACGACGGGCCCTACACAAGTGCGCACGCTCAGTAAACGACAGTAAGCCATACACAGTGGCCATGTCCAACAAGAAAAACGAAGGGAAATCCAAACAAAGCAGCATGGACATTTTCACTAAAACACCGGGGGACAAACAGCAGAACCCACCGGATACAACAAGAGCGGGGACGAGCACCTCCCATCGGCCAGACAAGGGGAAGGATGACCACATCCTCGAGGCGATAGCCTCCCTAAAGACATCCCTGGAAAACAAAGTGGATGCCGCCATAGGAGCACTGAAGGCATCCCTAGAACAGAAATTAGACACAGTCATGGTAGATGTGGGCCTCCTCTGCCAAGACGCAAGGAATCTGACAGACAGAGTGACGACAACGGAGCAGCAAGTGCAACAGAACACCGCAGACGCCACGGTTGCACGAACCCAAATGTCAGAAGTGATGCAGAGAGTTAAGACCCTAGAGCGAAGAGTTGAAGATGCGGAAGGTAGGGCAGGGAGGAACAACGTCCGCATAATTGGGGTCCCGGAGGGAGAGGAAGGGAACGACCCCACAGAATATGTCGAAAACATGCTTCTCCAAGAGATCGGACCCGGAACATTGTCCCAAAATTTTGTGGTGGAGAGGGCGCACAGAGCCCTGACTAGGAGACCCCGGCCTAGTGCCCCGCCAAGGGCGATGATCGCCAAGATTATGAACTTTAAGGACAGAGAAAAGGTACTAGCATTCTCCAGGGGGGGAGGAGAGATCACCAGGGGCTCCTCCAGGATCACCATATATCCAGACTACACAATCATGGTCCAAAAACATAGAGCGCAGTTCGGGCCCACAAAAGAACGCCTCAGAAGAGCGGACATCCGATACATGCTCCTGTTTCCGGCCAAGCTGAAGGTCCTACACAAGGGCAAAACGTCCTTCTTTGAGTCCACAGAAGAGGCCCAGGCATGGATGGATGCCCAGGGGATCCCCCAGCTGGAACGGAGAAATGGCAACAACGAGGCAAATCAGCCCCGGTGAAGAGCCCCGAGGGCAGTTAGAAGCAGTGACACCGAGCACCCGATAAATACACGGGTCAAGAAGAACCGAAATGTGAAGGAGCAATTAACCCTAGTTAGTCGCACCAAGCCGAGGGTAACTTGCCCCCAAGAAGAAGAAGAGACGTAAACTAGTTAAGATGTCAGTTTTAAGGCATCACGCTGCGGCGAGTCGGCTGAATCCAAGGGAGCAAGACGAGAGAAGCGGCGAGGCCCGAGCAGGAGGAGGGTGGCTGGGTGTTAGTTATTCAGTTACAGTTCGAGTCCGAGTTATGGACTGGTTTAAACGGCATGTGAAAGGCATGGACAGCACGGTCGAAGAGGGAGGAAGATGTGAGGGGGGAATTTCAACAACACTGAGAGCAGGCGCAGGCGACAAAGGACAAACGAGAGGCTATGGGACTATGGAGCCGGACCAAACAGCTACGCATGGGCCTGGATGACCTAGTAGTCGCGTCCTGGAACGTGAGAGGGCTAAACGCATATGTTAAGAGGCTGAGAGTCTATACTTGGCTGAACAGGATGAAGGTGAAGATAGCCATGCTCCAGGAGACGCATTTGACACCAGAAAAGCAGACTAAGGTCGTCCAAAAATGGGGAGGACAAGTATACAGTGCCACGTACTCAAAGTATGCACGAGGAGTACTAATATGGATCGCTCCGGGGGTCCCATTCCAGCTTATGAAACATGAGACTGATTCAGAAGGCAGACTGGTGCTGGTACACGGCATGCTAGAAAACAGGGAAGTGTGCCTAGTTAACACTTACGCCCTAAACCAGGACGCAACAGAATTCTTCAGGAAGCTGGCGCCCAAGCTAGCCCAATATAGAGAAGCCACGTTTGTTTGGGCTGGAGACTTCAACTGCACCCTCGATCCGCTCCTGGACAGGTCGGACGACAAGTACAAGAAACCAGCACCCCCTGCCAGGGAGCTGCACAGAGCCCTTGACCGCCTGGCGCTGGAGGACGTCTGGAGACAGGTACATGGAGGGAAAAGGGGGTACACACATTACAGCGCACCCCACGGAATATTCACACGGATAGACTACATATTCACAGGCACTGAGACACTGCAGGAATTCACAACGATTGACATCAAAGCCCGAACACTTTCGGACCATGCCCCGGTGCTAGCAACATGGGCACACACACACCGGAGAGCCCCGATACCAACATGGAGGCTCTGGGCAGAGGCGTTGGGGGAGGGAGAGTTTGAGGGACACCTCAGGGGGGTGATCGAAGACTACTTCAAAATCAACGAGGGAAGCGTAGGAAGCAGTGCGACACTATGGGACGCGTTCAAAGTGGTGATAAGGGGAGCGGCTATTGGCAGGATGGGAGGACTGAAAGGTGCAGCCATAGAAGAACTCAACAAATTGGAGAGGCAAATAGAAATAGAAGAGCGAAGAGCGGAGACAGCGGGGGAGGAGCCGAGGGAACTGATGGAGTTGAGAATAAGATGTATATGATTGTGGGAAAAACTAGGAAAGCTGAACTATGCGAGATACCTACAACGATTGCATGCAGAAGGGGATAAGCCCGGTAGGCTCCTAGCATGGCTCACCAAGCAAGAGACCAAAAAGGACCCCATAATAGTCATAAAAGACGAGACAGGGATAGAGGTCAGGGACCAGCAATGTATCAATCAATCATTCGCCCGCTTTTACGAACAATTATATGCCCCCAACCCAGAAACTGGCCCAGAGGATATCACAGAAGCGCTGGCGGAAATAAGACTGCCAAAGTTAGCAGAGGAACAAGCGCAAATACTCGAGGCCCCAATCACGGAGGAGGAGATAGAGAGCGTAATTGCAGAACTCCCCACCGGCAAATCCCCAGGCCCAGACGGACTCCCAGGAGAGTTTTATAAAACATACCAAGGTACCATCACCCCGAAACTATTAGGAACATATCAAGATGCATACGAAAGCGGACAGTTACCGATTAGTATGTCGGAATCAATAATAGTACCGATCCTTAAACCAGGTAAACCGCCCACGAAATGCGCCTCATATAGGCCGATTTCCCTTATCAACCAGGACGTCAAGATACTCACCACCGTCCTGGCCAACCGCCTGAAGCAAGTGATCCCTGTCCTAATACACTCTGATCAGACTGGTTATGTCCCAGGGAGGAACATGTCATGGAACCTCCGTAGATTACACCATGTGATAGATAGGACAAACCAGAAACAAGGGGAGAGCGCGATAGTCTCCCTGGACGCCGTCAAGGCATTTGATTCGGTGAATTGGGGGTGGCTACTGAGGGTTCTCGCTCATTTTGGTATTGGAGAGGGGTTTCTTAGATGGATAAGGCTACTGTACAGAGACCCTAGGGCAAGGGTGAGGACTGGGCGTATCATTTCGGGAGAATGGAGAATACACAGGGGGACCAAACAGGGATGCCCACTGTCACCAATGTTGTATATCCTGGCCCTTGAACCCCTGGCGGTCTTCCTTAGGGAGGAATATGGGGGCACAGGGATAGACATAGACGGAGTACTACATCAAATCTCGTTATACGCAGACGACATGCTGCTTTTTGTGGGAAACCCGCGCGCTAACCTGCCCCGCCTACTGGAAGTGATTGGGGCATACACCAGACTCTCCGGCATAGCAATCAACAAAGAAAAATCCCTGATTTTTCCCCTCGCTGGCCTGCAGCGGGTTCCCCCAACAGAGCTGCCAGACTTGGGTCTGAACTGGGCGCCACTCTCCTTCCGATACCTAGGGATAGAGATATATCATGACACTGTAGACACTCATCAACACAACACGCAAGCAGCCCTGGAAGGGACACAGAGGTCCATGAAATTCTGGGGAACACTGCCACTGGGAATGATGGGTAGAGCGGCACTCCTGAAAATGGTGGTACTCCCACGCTTATTGTACTACCTTACGAATATCCCACACAGAATCCCCAAGACCTTCTTCACCAGGCTAGACTCGATAGCAAGAAGCTTCCTCTGGGCGGGGGGAAGAAACAGAATTGCGCTGAAGACCTTACAGAGAGACTATGAAGAAGGGGGCATCAGACTCCCGGACTTTGAAAAGTACTACTTAGCAGGGCAGCTCCAGTTCGCAGTCAGGTGGCTAGGAGAGGAGGAGACGATTGATACAATCATCCTCCAACCAACACTTAAAAAATACTATCTGAGAGAAATACCATGGCTGGACAACCCCCTACTCAAGACCTTACCACGCCTGCTTGGCCTCGCGGTGGGGTTATGGAACAGAGCGTGGAAGTTACAGGGGACACAGGACCCCCAATCGGCACAGATCCCCCTCGCGGGACTGGTGGGCACGGACACGAACACATTAGCAATCTACCGAACCGAGTGGGAAGGCAAAGGTGTGGCACAAATAGGGGACCTGAGGAAAGAAGGGAGGTGGGCGGACTTCCAAGAAATGGTGGGGGAATATGACATACATGAAGGACAATTCATCCTACATAACAGAATGATCCTTAAAATCAAGAAAAGATGGCCGGAGTGGGAGGACCAGGAGGGCGCCACAACGGAGCTGGACACGTGGTACGACATATCGGAGGGAACGCACACAACATCCAGACTATACGACCAGATGCTAAAAGCCACTAATAAGGAAGAACTTCACATAAGACTGAGCTGGGAAAGAGAACTTAGCAGACCCTTTAGCGACCAAGAATGGAGCAGAGTGTTACAATATCCCAAGAAAGTGTCCAGGAACGCGAGATTCAAGCAGGCACAACTGTACGTGACACACAGGGCGTACCTCACACCAGTGAGGATGGACAAAATGTATGGGGGAAACCAGAATAAGTGCCCCCGCTGCTCGGCGGAGGAAGCAGACATGCTCCACATGTTCTGGACCTGCCCAACCATACAAATCTTTTGGGAGGGCATCAGAGCCAGAATAACAGACAGCGGATTCCAGATACAGGTGGAGCACCCAGAGAAGTACTTGCTGGGCCTCTTCCCGAGAGGGGGGAGACAAGGAACACACCTAGCAAAGATGAAAGACCTGATATGTATACTAGCTAAAAGAAGGATAGCGATGGCCTGGAAAACGAAAGATGGCCCGACCGTCGAGTCATGGTGGTCGGACCTCCGTAAATGGACCCTGGCGGAAACCGCAGTGTGGATAAGAGCAGTGCAAAGAGGCGAAGGAGAAACGGCAGAGAAAATAGCAGCATGGAACTCCCTGGTTCAGGACTTATTTGGCCAAGAGGAGGAGGGTGAGGGAGATGAAGGCCTAGAGGAGGCGTGAAGACAAGGAGAGATATAAGACAAGGACACAGGGGCACCCAACCGAATGGACAGCATAGATGGGAGGGTAGAACCTGCCCACATAGACAGCCGGCGACATGGATAACAAGGTCGCCAAGAAGCGCCAAGGAAACGGACCCGACCAGAGATATCTACAGAAATGCCAACATGCCAGTTATGTTATGTTATGTGTTTGTACGTTGTAACTTCCCTTCCCCTTCCCTTCCCCCATTTCCCCTTCTCCCTTTCGGGAAACAATAAAGATTTTTTTTAAAAAAACTATAGAACCAATCATGAGATTAGCAAGCGTTAGTGGTTCTGCTAAATGAAAAATTGGTTACATGCGTGACCAAACTTTAGACCAAAAAGCATGAACATATTTACAATTGAAAATGAAATGAGTAATATCTGCATTCGGTTCAGAACATGGCCAACAATTGTTGTATAAACTATCTTCAGTTTTCGCAATACGTAAGAAAGTAAGAAAAGCACGGTGGAAAAAGACAAAATAGGTTTGGATAATGTTGGCAGCAGGGGACGTACACTGACATACTTTCCAAATGTTGGTCCAATGATCCAAGGTGGGTTGAAGATTCCAATCAATTTCCCATTGTCTGATAGTATTAAGGTTAAGTGAGTTTAAGGAGGGGGGGTCATTTAGAAACATATAAAGTTTGGTGACATTAATAGAGGAATTATTGTTTAAAAGGTTTAAAAAAGGAGAGGGGGATTTCGGATTAAGGGTAGAAAGGGATTTAGTGATTGATTTGATTAGGGATGTGTAAAAGGGGAGATCAAAAGTGGGGATATTATATTGCAAGCGGAAGGGGACTACTTCTGAGTTCTGGATTAGTTGTTTGGTAAATTTGATACCTGAAGTGTACCATCTATATATTGTAGAAAGATTGTGAGCAAAGGGCTGTATTCTAACCACTGGCTGTTAGGCTGTGGCGAGCGTTGGAGAGCGTTGGAGGAAAGCATACTGAAGCGAGCGTGCACTGAGAAGCACTGAGAAGCAATTGACGGAGAGAACTTGCACTTACGGAGGTGCGTGTGCCCTTAAGGGGGAGGAGCAAGTGTGTCAGCTGGTCGAATCACCTGACTTCTCCCACCTACTTGTGGCCGCCTCCAGCGCCCTTGCAGCGCTAAGCCCTGTGAGCAAAGGGCTGTATTCTAACCACTGGCTGTTAGGCGAGCTGCGAGCTGCCAGAGATCATGCCTGGATCAACACTTCCATCACTGGCTCCATCAGCCTCCAGGACTCGAGCGCAAAGGAAACGCGAGGCACCCGGAGGGTCTGCAGCACCAAACATCAAGGCGCCGACGAACACAGTAAGTCGTTATTTCTCATGTGTATCTAGTACAGAGGACCTAGGGTGTCACACCCCTGGCACTGCCCCTCACGATCTCACAATCTCATGCACGCAAGTGGGCGTGCCGAACTTACAATCGCTACCTAGCACAACGGAGTCACAATCTAGCGAGCTCGAAATAGTCGAGCTGAGTGGAGCGAGTGCCACTAACTTACTCGGCACAAGTGTGGATGCCGATAATGATCAAACATCACATATTGCTGCTTCAAACATTGGAACTCAGGCCAAAATGGGTACTGAAGATAGTGACCTTACCAGCTCTGACACATATACTGCGTTAATTCCCCTTGAATCTTCTGAGGAGGAGCTAGCGGATGTACTCTCGACACTGGCGCTCACGCGCACCACGTCAGATGGGAAATTCGCAACAGGAGGCGAGCTTCAAACCATGGTGTTTGCGGCCGATCTGGGACAGACAGAACAGCCGGAATCACCGGGGTCGCATGAGCGGGCGACAGAGCGGAGGGAAACCGTTGTCGCTGTATGCCGTGCTGATGGCTGCTCTGTGAACGAGAAAAAGGCTAGCGTGTTTTTGGATAAGGTGAGGACCTTAAGCCATCGAGAAACTGCCTCCAGGGGTGGGTGTGCTGATTTACATGAAACAGGTCTTGGCGAGGAGCCAGACGAGGAGGCTCCCCTCCTCGAGATCTCGCCCAACCCCGCCCAGACAGCTGGATTGCTTCGCAGTTATCAAGGAGAAGAGTTGCACGATGAGGTGTTCGTGATGCAGCCTTCTCAGGCAAGCTGCGACATAACCTCAAGAGCTAGTGACCCTCCCAGAGTGGTCGATTGTGCGCACGTCTCAAATAGAAGAGACTCTCTAGGAATTGCAGATAACGTGCTTGCTAACTTGATAGCACTTAACAAACTACATCGCCAACCTCCAGACAGAGGTTTCTCGCAGTCTTCAAACCAAATGGAAAAAACCTTAGTTAAAAGATCAAATTGCCAGCTGTCAGGTGCAGATGAGGACTTATGGCACAAAGTGAGTTACAAGCGCCCTAAATTCGACAGGGGTTGTGAGGCCAACGCCAATGTTGACAATCCACCTAACCAACTACCACCATCACAAAGGAGGTTAGCTTCGTCTCGATACAGCACTAATACAGTATACGATGCACCCAGAGCCAAGTCAGCATCTCCTGGATTAAATGGCTCAAACTTAGATGACTCTCAAGACTCTTCTTTTATGGAACGACCCTTCCCTAAAATACGCCACTGCAAAGTACCGCTAACAACGAACGCGAGAGATTATCAGGTCAACGAATCCTCGCCTATTGAAGACACTCGTCCATCACCGCAAGATCTGCAGGCCATTCTACTGTCTTCAACAACAATTGCGCTGGCTCCGTTCATGAAATTATACGAAACTTTGCACGAGACAACAAGGGACCTAACTACTACGGTGGCCTTAGCTTTGTCCAAGCTAATCCATTTAGAGCAAGTTTGTGAGCGGACACAGTACAATCAACAAGAAGGTTTTAAGAGATTTGATTCATCTTCAAATCTCCTAAAGGAGCAAAGATTAAATGATTCCTTGGACAAAAAATTACTGGCTGATGTGGCTAGAGAAGCTCTTGCGTTATTCAAAGCTGAGGGGCGCTTCTCAATTAGCGAGCGCAAACCCAATGAAGGGGGTTGGGTAAAAAATCCATTGGCCTCAAGTAATGAAGCAATTTATGCACAAGGTCCGCCCGTGGTCAACCCAGGCAAAAAAGTGCTTACGGAGAGTGACAGTAGCACTCTGGTAAAAGCAGCTACCAAGAGCGACGAACAAGTTACACCGCTGTCTGCCGTATCCATGCAAACGATGAAAGATTCGAGAGACCCAACCCAGAAATTATCTGAACATCATTCTGAAAACGTTGAATTCTCTGGTGGTATAGGTCGCAAATCATCTCTTGATATCTCGTTTAATACCGCCTTCGAACAAGCCCGGAGCATCTCAAATCAAGCGCAAATAGATGCTCAGGTGTCAGCCGGCTCAAAGCAGGCTTTGGCTATAAACTCCTCTACAGAGTCGCCTGCAAAGAATTTGGAAGGGATTCAAACCGCTACCTATCCGTTATTTAACGGAGGTCCTCCATCAGCGATAACGTTACCTCAACCAAAAAGGTCGAACGTGAGCTCGATAACTCAACCAAAAAAAACTAAGAATCAACCGAGCAGAAAGCAAAAGCCCCTAAACGGCGCCCGCAAATTCTTGCGAAACATTAACGTGGTCCAAAACGCAGTGTGCTCTTCAAATAAATGCACAGGTAGTTCGGCTTTGTCAAATAAGCCGTTACAACAAACATCTGTCTGCCAATCAATTCCCTCACATAATACAGATTCAGTAGTTATAGACCAAACTCAAGAGATTTCAATGGAACTGTTGAATATGTCAACCTACGAGGACGAGGAATGCATAGAACTTGGAAATGAACTGATCATTTCTGGGAGTGAGCAACAAATTGCACTCGAGCAACCGATGAGCGCAATAGCACAAGAATGTTCAAATGGTCATCAGGCAATCGTAACGGGTCCCGTTATAATAAACACAGACCAAAATCTTGAAGTGTCTTCTTACGACGTGGGCCGTCCTACGATGCCAGGCGGCAGAATTTGCCAGATTGTCAACAAAAACAAACATGCTCTGTTACGCTCACAAGGTCCTGTGAGCCCTCCCTTTCTGACTTTAGCAGAAAAGAGGCTGAGATCTTTGGCCGCTAACCATCAAGAGCCCTGCAATATTGAAGAGTCAAATGCACCGATGAGGCGCAACCTTGTACACATAGAAAGAAAAGAAATAGATGATCAAAAAGGGGTTGATGGTACACAATCTTTGACATGGAATACGGGCTGTCTTAGAGACACAAAAGAAGCGCCAAAACATGCGCGAGTTAGCAAAAGATCTTCGCTAAGAAAAAATTCCCCCTCTATGCCGACCAATAAAATTATAATTGAGAGCCTTGAAAGATCGGACAACCTAACACTGAACCGTGGAAACATTATTAGATTGCTGCACTCGGTCCCCTCACTACGATCGATAAGTTCAAACGACCTGAAGATTGTGGAATTCTATGATGAGAACAGAAATGATAAAGTGGTACTGCACGTGATGTCTCCCTTAATTGCAACAACAATCATGGAAGCAAACGCAGCACTATTCTCCCTGGGCTTTGATGTATATGAACGGAATGGACTACAGCATGCACCACCTAATGCTGGTGACGCGGTTGACAAGTACAAACCTATAGCTCAAGAATCCATTCTGAAACCATCGTCAGGAAATAAGGTGCTAGAGGTCATAGGGAATAAAGACATCTGTGATCAAGGTATCAACGAAAATTCAATGTGCGGTTCAAACAATTTACGAGCAGTGGAGAAGAACGGATTGACTCACAAAATGGCTTTGGTGGCTCAAAAAGACGACATAACCATAACAATAAATGGAAGTTCACCCCAGATTACCAGCAAAGATGTTGGAGAGCAACCTGAGACTTCCAGTACAGAAAATCTGGAGTGGGGCTGGTTACCAAAGGCCTTGGCAAACACCTCTCAGCAATAATGCCAGACCCCGATGACTCGAAACATGTGCTGTATCGTATCTTGGAACACGCGGGGATTTACACATTTATTCAACTCAAATTGGATCAACGATTGGCAGGTAATCTGCCTACAAGAAACATGGCTAACCGAAGCTCCGATCTCGAATGATTTTGAGGTGGCGCTTAATCCCGCCATCAAATCTTGTAAAGGGCGTCCTATGGCGGGGATGGCCACCTTGATCAGAAGATCGTCGGGCTGGAGACTCGTAAAATATACGAATCACTCACCTTTTATTCAATCGTCCCACCTTGAATGGGTCGGTGTAGAGGGTCTGGTGGTGGATCGTCTAATAGTGGTCAATATCTACTGGAATCACAAAAAGGCCGGCGATCAAGTCTTCATAGACGAAACAATGGAGATATTGGATTCGTTTGTGTCAACATCAGGTTGGCCCAACATAATGTTATGTGGTGATCTTAACATTGACCTGCTGAAAACTCCAAACGTGATGACAAAAACAAACCTGAAACAAGCATGGTTAGAAGAGATGGCCGCTCGTAACTTTCAAATGTTAAATGGTAACACTTGCAATGATATGCCCCCCGCTAATACTTGGCGTCGTGCAAACCAGGCTTCGACGATTGATTATATGTTTGTCTCAGAGCAGTTACATCCACGTATAGTCTCACTGAAGGTTATAATGAAAAAGGCTAGTGACCACGACATGCTGATAGCAGAATTTATCGCACTCGAAAAAACCCAATCACCGATGTGGCAATTTAACATTCAGGCTACCTCGAATAGAGTGCGCCTATCCTTAAGGAAAGAAGAGCTGGAAAAGCTTGAAAGCGATTACTGTAAGGTTGGTCAGCATCTGGAATACGAGCAGCTGCTACAGCAATTCAAACCTAAAAGGACAGGTCTAAAAAACATGGGCTATGTGCGTGCGCACAGCTTTGATGTGGAGGTGCAACGCCAAAAACGTACACTACGCAGTAATTTAAGACACTCAAAATCCTTGGGCCAACTGGCCCGTATACAAGCTGTTAAGGCTGCAAAACAATCGTACAAGAACTGGCTAAAAGCGCACAAACATATGTTACTACAAAAAGATGCCGAAGCATTGATGAGGTCATTACAAAACAAAAATACATCAGCTTTCTGGTCTCTAATTAACAACGTGTATGCACCCCAAGAATCAATCCAAACCTGCATGGTGTCAGAAGCTGACTGGACAGCGCATTTCAGAAACTTATACAGGTCTGCTGAACATTTGGAGGTCGACATCGAAGAATGCTCCAAACCTTGGGACCTCGAATTCAGAAAAGAAGAAATAATAGAAATAATTCAGAAAGCAAAAAACTTGCGGGCACCAGGTCCAGATGGGCTTACAAACTTTACGATTAAGCAGTTTCCCGAGATATGGGCAAGTCTGTGCGAGACTCTTTTTAAAAGAATAGTACAGATTCGGCAATCCCCAAAATCGTGGAAGAGTGCGATCATCGTGCCCATCTTTAAGAAAGGAAATAGATCAGATCCAAAAAATTACAGGCCGGTGGCACTGTTAGACGTGTTAGGGAAAATCTATGCAACAATGCTACAAAAGAAACTATTAGCTTGGTCAACAAGTTCCCTACACGTCGACAAACGTCAAGCAGGCTTTGTGAAACAAGTGGGTTGCCCGTTAAATCTTCTACTGATAAACACAATCAAAATGGAGGCAATAAAAACGAACACAAAGGTGTACCTGGCCTTTATAGATTTTTCATACGCGTTCGATACTATTGATAGAGCGCTTTTGTGGGAGAAGTTGAAGAACTGGGGATGTCCAGCAGATTTAAGAGCAGCAATTAAAGAACTCCATTCAAAGACTTCCATTCGTGTGAGACTAGATCGTTCGGGCCTGTTATCCGCCCCCATTGACACATTCAGGGGAGTAAAACAAGGCTGTCCATTAGCTGCAGCCATCTTTGGATTGTTCATCTCTGATATTGGTGATTCAATCAACAATACAAAATCTTTTTCCCCGAAAGTGGCTAACACACACTTAAGTTGGCTGCTTTATGCTGATGATTTGATTGTATTGGACATGACACCAATTGGCCTGCAAAGAAAACTGAATGCTGTACATCATTATGCCGCGTCCAATAATCTTGTAATTAATATCAAGAAATGTGAGGTACTGGTATTGCAGACCTTAAATGGTGGCGGTGTAGGTGGTAAAAAAAGAATGGTTTGGTCTCTGGGGCATGAAAAGTTGCAGCTTTCACAAAGTGTCAAATACCTTGGGATGTCAATTAGCTCTTCCATCAACGACGGGCCTTGGCTTGTGGAAGCCAAAAGGAAGTGTATCCAACTCGCAAATCAAGCCCTGATACTTAACAAGAAGTTTGGCAAATTCTCACTACGTCCGGTCATAGCCTTTTACCAACAGAAGGTGATACCAGTGGTGTCTTATGGTGCTGAAAATGCGTTGGGATGCCCTTACGAGTCTTGGGCCAACCTTGAAAACTGCTTTTGGTCGAGAGTACTAGCACTCCCTAGGGGCGTGAAAACAGCCTGCATAAGATATGAACTGGCGCAAATATCTTTACACGCAAGAATCTGTTGGAGCTTGCTGAGTCTGTATCGAAAAACCCGCAGTCAAGCGCAGATCCCACAGTTTGAGATTCTTCATAATATCCAACCTGGAAACTCCAAAATTATCCAGATGTGGGTGAAAAGATGCGAGGCAATTCTGAAAAAATATGACATAACGGTCGATCTGCTTCAGGAGAACCCGGACGCAGCTAAACTAAAGATCTGGCGAACCGACTGGGACGAGACTTGCGCTGAAAGAGCTGCCGCGAGAAGTTCGAGCTATGCTCCATTGGAAGCTCGTGCCTTTAACAGCTTTCAGATGTATGTGGCTCTATTCCCAAACGCTCAGGCACGCAGACTGTTTATGTTGTTTAGATTAAACATGTTTAAAACGAAAGACCGGCTCCGACTATGGAGAAGCTTTGCCCACCTAAGCCCGGAATGTAGGTTATGTGCAAACGGTCCTGAATCATTAAAACATCTAGTCTTATTTTGCACCAAACTGAGATCTGAGAGGACCAGACACTTGGGTCCATGGAGCTCAGCCCACCCATCATTGTGTGCGGATGAGTGGTGGAGCTCAATGTACCAAGGAACCGACCTAAAATTAATTCTGCCTCTAATAAGACTACTGGAAATTATAGAAGCACGTTTATTGTTATTAGGGGAAGGCATTTCGGGAAATGGAGCCCGTGGCTGAAAGAACAAAAGTGAAAAGAGAGGAGGGGAAGGAACTTGAATGGGGCAATGGATATTTGGAAAAGATGTGTGAATGTTTTGTGTCAGTTTTGTTTTTTAAAGGTTTGAAAAAAACCAATAAAAATAAAAAAAAAAAAAAATAAAAAAAGAAAGATTGGATTTGGTAGAATTTTGTTTATTAAACCAAAGAAAAGGGTCATCAGAATTGACTTTAGTGAAAGAATTGTCAGGAAGTTTTTTCCAAATAATGTTCAGAAAGTGTAGTGAAGGGAAGGTAGTAATATTGGAAATGAGGACATTTTACTTCTAAAAAAGAAAATATCAAATAAAATATCAAGATCTCCTGAGGATTTGGGAAGTCTTCATTTATTAATGACAATACCCAGTGTTTTATGATTCCATAGAAATTTAAGAAGAAGGGAGTCAAGTTTTTTGTAGAGGAAGGAATGAATTACAGTGGGGATCATGGATAGCGAATAGAGGATGACAGGGCTGATCATCATTTTAATAGTGTCAAGGCGTCCCCACCAAGACAGAAAAAGTGGCGAGCACCTTTCAGTCATTTCTGTAACTTTTTCAATTAGACAGTTAGTATTAAGATTGATAGTAGTGTATATATCCTTAGCAATGAGAAGCCCTAGATATTTAATATGAGATGGTTGCCAGGACAAGCCGGATAGAGGGGTATTGGTAATGTTACAAGCATAGGGCATGACCTCTGATTTATCAAAATTCAGTTTGTACCTAGAAACAATAGAACAATTATTTATAGCAGATATTAAATGTTGAATGGAGGAAGCAGGTTCAGAGAGGTAGATTAGAATATCATTGGTGTAAGTGGAAAGTTTGATTTCTATATTATTTATAAAGATTCCTTTAATGCAAGTGTTCATTCTAATGTTTTGAAGACGGGGTTCTAAAGCAAGATTGAATAACAAGGGAGAAAGAGGACAGTCTTGACGAGTTCCTCTTTCAATTCGAAATGAGGAGGAGATAAAGATATAGGTGGTAGGTGAGGGGTAAATAATTTTAATCAGATTGTTGAAGTATGGAGGAAGGCCATGCCAGGTTAAAGAGTGGAACATGAAAGACCAGGATACACAATCAAATGCTTTTTTAATGTCGAGGGAAAGAAGGGCAGAAGCTTCTTTTGAATTTTGGGAGTGAGCAAGAGTGTTAAATAACAGTTTACAGTTAGATGAAGCAAGACGACCTTTGATAAAACCAGATAGATCTGGATGTATAAGTGTGGGGAGGTATAGTTCTAGTCGCTTTGCAAGAACTTTAGCATAAATCTTTGAGTCCGAGTTAATGAGAGGGATGGGTCGGTAATCTTTTATTATCGATGGATCTTTATCGGGCTTGGGAAAGAGTATTAAAAGGGCCTCACCAAATGATCCAGGGCTTTGTCCAATATCAACAAAGTAGGAATATAATTCTAAGAGTTTAGTTGCAATAGAGTCAATGAAAGTTTTATAAAAATCTGAAGTGAATCCATCCAGGCCAGGGGCTTTGTTGGGTTTAACATCAAGTATTGCTTGTTTGATTTCGCTAAGTGAAATAAGAGTGTCAAGGGGGGGATAAATCAATCGGTTCGGAGCGATTCGCTTTCTTGTTTGCTACAAAGAAAGAGTTGATATCAGCAATGTTGGTGGAGGAATCAGAGGTATATAAATTAGAGTAGAAATCAAGAAAGCATTGTTTATGTCTTTCGGGTTAGTTAATCTGTTACCCTCAGGGGAGATTATATGGGATTTTTCCTTCTTCTTCTTAAAATATGAGGCTAACGTTTTGCCCACTTTGTTGCATCCATTGTGGAATTTGGTTCTGCATCTGAGAATGGAATTAGCAGCTTTGTCAGTGCAGATTTTATTGAATTCAATGCGTTTAACCGTAAGGGCTTTCATGATGTTAGGATCTGGGTTTGCATAATAGGATTGCTTAAGGTGTTTCATTGAGGCTGAAAGGGTGTTATGAGTGTATTCAGTTTGCCATTTTTTGATGCCAACAAATTGGATTATGAATCCACGGAAGGAAGGTTTAAAAGCCTCTCAGTTGTTGTGCGTAGATGTGTGTTCAGGACGATTATTAAAGAAAAATTCTTTAATGAAGGTACTCGTTTTGTTTATAAAGGATTGATCTTTAAGAAGGAATTAATTAAATCTCCATCTAGGAGAGAATTTGGGGCCGATTCATGGAACAAATGTGCGCTGAAAATCAAGCCGGCGCAAGCGTGAAAAAGCAATTCATGGAAGGGCCTGCACGTGTTTACTGCAGGATGTGCGCCAAATCCGAGCGTGGCGCACACAGGCGCACATGTCACAGCAACATCCCGCACACCGTGCGCGACGCGCACAGTAAAAGCGCACAACGTCGGCGCACACACCAAAAAGGGGACGGGACACGGGGCGTAACACGCGGAATGGGGAACAATACATGAAAAAGAAGGCGTAACTGGGGAAGTACTGCAGGAAAATACACGGAACACCCACTCACATGCGAACAACACATATTCATGGAATCGAATACGGGAAACCTGCACGTGCTAAAAGACGCGCACAGGCGTCAACACGTCCGCCACACGAAGGCAGGCGGAAGCGTCCCTGTGCGCAGTATAAAAGTGCACGCAAACAACAAACACGTATATACAGCTACGATGATTGCCCCATTTATCGCAGCACTGATCATGGGACACCTCAGGAGGAGGGAAAATAGCCAGGCCCCACATTTCTTTGCCCCTGACCAGCCTTTTTGGGATGCCTGACAACCAGGTCTATGGCAGGTATAGGTTTCCACCTCGTATCATCCTAGACCTGGTCAGGGAGTGGGCAGATTACCTTACATCCCCCACCCTGTGCTCCCAAGCATTGAGCCCCTTGGAGAAGGTGCTCAATGTCCTGCATTTTTTGGCCACTGGGTCATTTCAGCGCACAACTGCCATAGTGGGGGGGAGTCTCACAGGCCACGCAGTCACGCTGCCTACACCAGGTGTTGGCAATCATGACTGCGCCCCCCTCAGTCCACAGGCACATATACATGCCCAGAACACCCGCAGAAAGGCAGGCCGTGGTCCAGGACTTTTACAGGGTGGCACACTTCCCCAAAGTGCTCGGTGCCATAGATTTCACCCATGTGGCCCTACGTCCACCTAGGGCCACTGAGTAGATCTATCGAAACCGCAAGAACTGGCATTTCATCAACATGCAGGTTGTATGCGATGCCAAGGGAATCATCACCTCTGTCTATGCAAACTACCCTGGCTCAACCCATGACAGTTTCATATACAGAATGTCCGCCCTGAACCGGGCCCTGGAAGCTGGGAAGCATGGCAACACATGGCTCCTAGGTGAGTACAAATGCCTGAGCACATGCATGCATGTCACACACAGACAAATACACAAACCCAACTAATCACAACCATTATCACCTCCCCAGGGGACAGTGCCTACCCTCTTAGCAACCACATGATGACGCCAATCCGGAACCCCACCACACCACCCCAGGTAAGATACAACACTGCCCATATTGCAACCAGGGGCATAGTGGAACGCACATTCAGAGTGCTCCAGTCACGCTTCCGCTCCCTTGACCGCTCTGGCGGCCAGCTACTATATGCACCCCCAGTAGTGTGCAGGATCATTGTGGCAACATGTGTCCTGCACAATGTTGCAACACGGTGGGACGTACCGGTGGACATGGTGGTGCCCACACATCCCCAACCACATGCACAGGTGCTGCCCATGGGAGGGGAAAGAGCACGTGGCGAGGCAGCCCGGACCCAGCTTGTGGCCACATTTTTCACCTAAACTCCCACCCCTGCAGAGTGCACACAGGCCTGGCACATACCAGGTGACAATTGATGATGACAAAGAGACAGTCAACTGTCACAACCTTACCACCCTGAGAATGTTGCCACGGAAGTGCTACATTGTGTGCATCCCTAGCTACTTAAACATAACCAATCCTGTGTGACCAAAAGGAACACATGCAAAGTGTGTATCACACCACCCCCTGCAAAACAGGCCATGACAATCACTGGTATGTCACCCAAACCCTCCCAACCCACATCACCCTTGTCTGCCACACCATGACATGGCATGCAACAGCAAAAGCCCAACACATGACCAATAAGATACGAAGTGACATGTGATAAATGGAAAGCTGCCCGAGACAATGATGCCTGACATGGAATCAGATGAAATTACTGACTAACAACCTCCCACACATACCAAATCATACAGAAATGCTTTCCACCAGTGGTAGTATGAACAAAAGACTGAATGCCTGTTCACATGCACATTGGGCTAGCCAAAATCCCTACTCCTTAACCCGTGTGCTGTGTGTATCTCCTGCAACACACTGCTCAGCACACAGCACAGTAAGCAGCCATTGTGTTGGGGGTACACCTTGAGCATCACATCAAAAGGACAAATAAAATAAGTAACCTATTGACACATGTACACAATCCCCAAATGGCAATTGATCATGCGCTGCAGGGACACAGCGTGTCCGAGAAGGCAATCTGTGTTCACCCGTGGGCATGGAAGGGTGGTTGTACATGTGGTGGAGCATTGTGTAACTGTGTGTGTCAGTAGGGACATGCACTCAATATATGCATGTGAAATCAAGTGACCCTCAGTGTACTGTACACATCATATGCGAACATTGCCCATGTGTACACCCCAGCATGTCAAACCACAATAATCCCCTGACACCTGAAAAGTACATTAAACACAGGAACAGCCATTGACCAGCAGAACACATCATGTACATAGTACCCCACAATGACAATGTCAGAGAGTGCCCAAACACGGTAGCCCAAGCTTTCTGACCAACAACAAAATGCCCTCTCTCATATAAACCTCACCATGACCTTCTGAACAACTGTGTCTGGGGTATGTAGCCTTCTTCCTTCTAGTCTACCTGGCTACAGGATCCCCCTACCCCTTGGTCTTCAGGTTCCACCTTGCGTGTAAGTAGGGTCCAGCCCCCTTAGAGGCCACCTTGACTAATAAAAATATCAAAATGGAGGAAACTTCAAGGAGCCAAACCCCCAAACCAGGGAAAAAGCATCTAGGCACAAAAAAGCCCTGGAAGAGTCTCCAGTAGATGACTTGAAGTTACAAGAAATGTCCAAGCACATGTACAAACAGAATGCTAGAACAACCAAGGTAGCACAGTTCAACAATGGTTCAACAGGATGGTTACCATTTTCAGGACACAATATACAATGAGGATGCAACAACTGATGGGTAGTGTCACAGCTCCGGTCTCCAGGCGCAGGAGTGGCACAAACCAACCACCCACTCTATGGTCTGGGAGCCTGCAAGGTAAAACTTGCACAGGCCTCCAAGACCTCAGTGGGGAAAGAGGGTCAGGGATCCATTGTTTGGACACGCATTGGTATTCAGGATAAACGGAAAGCGGGGCAGGAGAGGGGAGTTGGATTGGCAAGAGAAAGCAGGCAAAATACAAAATACAACTATTGACAATAACACATACTCAATCAGAGAAACCATGTTCTTCATGCACATTGTACTAAATGAGTCAAATGCAAGCCAAAGAGAGACTTATTTCTGGGGTGAGTGCTGGCCTCCTGCCTGCGCACTCTCAGGTCCAGTAACAGGAGCAGTTCAATGCTGCAAAGAGAGCGTGAGTTACTAATCTGTGTGTGTTTACAACACACACACACAACACCATTCATGCATCAAACTAAGTGACTCCTCTACAAACAAACACTCTTGTCTGCTGCTTTGTACGTATATGTTAGCTTTCCCCTGTGATGGTTCATACACTGTCAATGCAGTAAGGCATGTGGGCGCGTGGTAAATGGAAGACCAATGCGTCAAGAATCACATATAATAGAATCCCTGGGTGAGCTGCTTGACGCGTATAGCGAGGTGCAATTTCAGTACAAGTCGTGTTCTGGCAGGCGCCGATTTCAATAGGTTGTGGATGTGGCAATTTGCACATGCAAATGATATGCACTGCACACGAGTCTGTGCTTCACTGAGTGTCCCTGTGTGCTGTATTAGTTTCTGGCTAGAAACGCTACTGCGCTAATAACTCGGCTTCTATGGAGCAGGGTGGACTTGAGGATATGTGCGACGGCCCCTGCGTGTGCCCCTGACAACTTGTAAAGCTAGTTTGCATTTGTTCCTCAATGCATCTTAGCTGTACAGTGCGCTTCTACAACAATGCCTGGCCAAGGTCCCCAGCACTGGCGCTACTTAGCATGCATGTGCAAGGGGCCTGGTGGAAGGTTGTCTGTGGTGTGCTGCTCACCTTGCTTGGAGCTCCTGGAAACACGTCTGCTTCTATCAGACATCTGAGCACAAGCCATGTGCCTCTGCTTGCACACACATGCGCACGTGTGCACCACCGAACGTGGCCAGGTTTCAGTAGTACTTGGCCCTGTGCCTGCAGAAAGGGCATAAAAGATACTAATAAGGCTGGACAGTTCCCTGTGTGTGTGTCTCCATGATGGTTGTCACTGGGCCATGTTTGAGACCTGCAACCAAACTCCTCCCACCATCAGTGTGACTTTGACAGCCAAAGGGTGCAGGCTACTGTCTACAGCATGAAGTGCATCAAGCACATATACAGGCAAGAAAAGCACATACATCACAATCCACATCAATTAATGGAGATATCAATCATGTACTCACCCAAATTGATTGCAGACATGCCGTGGAGAAAACCCACTTAACCCCCACTAGGGGTGTTAACACAAGTAGTACAGCAGCAGACAGGCCACAGATATGACAAAAGTCCGAAGCTCTTGTGTAAATGGTTGTTACACCGAACCATCCTTGCGAGCCCATGGAGAAGGGAAGCAGGAGTGGCCTATGTGAGTCAGGACCCCAAGCTGCAAACACATACACGAGACAAGCTTGAAGGGCCCAGCTGGAACAGAAAGTGGATGCTTTCAAAAGCCACAAAGCACCACACCGTCATATGAATGCACAATTTTAAACTATATTAACTAATTAAACTAACTATAAAAAACCTATATTTCCTAATTAAACTAACTATAAAAAACCATATTACCTAATTAAATTAACTATCAAAAACCTATATTTCCTAATTAAACTAACTATAAAAAACCATATTAACTAATTAAACTAACTATAAAAATCAAAAATGGCCACATACGACCCGGGGGGAGGTACAGGGTGCACCTCAACACCCACATGCGATGATGTTGAGACAAATAAAAACCTCCATGGGCTCAACGCCTGCACAGCCCGACCTGTGTGGGAGATAACTTGTCGTCCTCACCCTCTGGCTGAAAAGGTTGACGTGGCACAGTACCCTGACCACGCCTATGCGCAGCTTGCCCCTCGTCGGCAGCAAGTCTACAGGATGGGTGAGCCTGGTTCTGTGCAGCGATGACACGTAGGTCAGCATGTAGAACCTTGTGTGATACGCGTGCTTCCTCTTGCAAGGTAACACGTGTAACACAGAGTTCTTCCTGCATGGCCTGGCTGGACAACTGGTACACCTCCTGGCAAGCACGTAGCTCAGCCGAGATGGTACTCTCTAGCTGCCCCAACCTCTCCTCTGACCACTTCCTCTGGAACATCAAGAGCACATCCAGAGTAGATCTGAGGGATTCATAGTCAACCCTCATGGCCTCCATGTGTGCCTTTGCGTGAGCAGCAATTGCTTGACACAAAGTCACCATTTCAGCCCGGCGTGCCTGTCTGAGGCCGCCATGCCCAGCCTGAGCGAGTGGGCATTGGACTGTGCCGCCCGCTGCTGGAGTTCCACCTGCCTAGTAGGGGGGAGCACAGATTGTGCCACACGTTCCATGCTCTCAGCTAGTTATCAATTGCTGCCCCCTGGTGTTCGGAATTGGCAACCATGGCTTGCTCCCACTCACTATACCCCAGTGGTGCACGGCCACCGCGTTGCTGGGCTTGACACCTGCGGGGCCCAAGGAGCCGACATCCTTGTTGAGTTGGCACCACCCGCGGCTGCAGGACTACATTCCTCCATTGACGTGATGCCCCAGGCACATCAGCAATTGGTGTGGAGGGTGACCCTGCGTCCCGATCCACCACAAGCAGAGGTCCCACCACCGTCTGGCCGCTCAGTGCAGATGTCGCAGACAGAGGAGTGTCCACATCAGAATCACTCCCCCCTGACGAATGGACCCGATGCACATCCAACTCGACATTGTCGTCAGAGTGATCATCCGGGCTAGACTCATTGCCAGCCCTAGACACGATGGTCTGGAACACAAGTGGGTTCTCGTGGTCTACCACCCCACGACCCCCACTTGTGCTGGGTTGCTGGTGTGATAGCAACCCTGTGTCTGGCATGACAACACCATCCTCTGGCTCCATTGCGTCATCATCTGAAAAGTGGTGAAACGATAAACATTAGTACGCATGTCAGAAGCACATAACGCACACACACACACATAGACATAGACATCACATTGACAGCCAACACATGAAGCACACATGTCACACACAAATGAGAACCTGGCCTGCATCCAGTGGCCTTGATATGCAAACACATCCCAAAAGCAGAAATGGATGTGTCTAAATAGCAAAGTCTACACAAGTATAAAATGTAGTATATGAACTCCATCAGACACCACCTCTGTCAGGCACATGTCACAGGCAGAAAAGACAGATGGCAACTAAGAGATGCAACACACCATAAGCATTTCTGAACTGCAAATTGACCACTACTGCAAGTGAAACCAAACACACAATGACACAGGTAACATGCATGTAGACATGCATCACTAAAGCATCATCAGTAATATAGCTCCATTCATCTGCAGCTCGGCCCGTACCAGGTGGCATGGGCCATGTAGATATAGTGAATGTCACAAGCAAAGCAAGGGCCTGCAACCAGGCATGAGGGACTATAACGCTGAGTACGGTCCGAGCTGCAGGACATGAGGCCTCCACAACACACCTCAGGGCCCGATAGAACACATTGGGCTATGAATGTGCCCTATTCCATCTTTCCTTGTGTAAAATCTCCACGCCTAGGACCCACCAAATTAGCTAAGTGGGCCTGGGCATAAACATACTGCACAACAGTGAACCTTCAGGATCATGCCAGTTCCACATAACATGCGCAATGCAGAAATCTCACCAGCATAAGCGTCAATCAACTACATATTAGTCAGTCAGTAAACAAAAAAGCTGCGGAAGACACATGTGTAAATGAACACTTTCACAAACACATAAGTGAGTACTCGCGTTGTTGCAGTACACAACATTGAAGCTGCTTGCATATGTACATGTGAAAGTGTTCAAAAACACCCATTTCCCTTGTGAATATGACCAGCATCCAATACACCAAAGCAAGCAGCTACAACGCTGCTTGCTTTGATGTATGTGGAAATGCACACATACACACGTGAAGAAAGCTGCACAGTCATTACATCCCGATAGGCAGGCCACATTCAATCAGCGCCCTATGCCAGTTGGTATAGGCCGCAGATTGACCAATCAACTCATCTAAACAACCACTAGGGAGTTCCAATACTGAGCACACATGTCACATGATGCACCTGTGCCCTTCACATTCATGACAGAGAAGGGACAGAGAAGGGATGAAAAACTGACCATACATGCCAGGTCACTTTGACATGCATCAGTGAGTAGGCATGTAGAAAGGTGTAACACGGCTCAGAAGTGGATTGATGCAGTGCAGAACATGTGTACGTTACCCACTATCTACATGAACAAGTACATTGTGATATTTCAAAAAAGGTAGCTGTCTATTAATAAACGTGAAGGCAGTGCAAGGGCAAGTTCAGGCATCACGTGCAATGTGCATGCAATGGGTTGCATGGCTACAAGCAAACCCCCCACCTACCCCCCTAAGTGAAAATGCAGGGAGGCATTGCGTGGCAGCAAAAGGGTGACCAGAGACCTGTGTATTGGCAGACAGTGTTGACTAGCGTCAATTGCATTATCTGAGTCAACTGACAACACAGCAGATGATAATGAGACAGTAAGCAGGACACATGATGAACCCTCAGTAGTACACCCATGTGTGCAGAAGCCACTACACCAGTTGAACAGAGTCAGTGGGCCTGAAACAGGGCGATACCTGTGCCCCACAGAGACTGTGACACCCTAAACCTGTGTGTGATGCAGGACTGAGCCAGAGTGGGCATGGAATGGATGATCAAATACCATGGAATGTAGGTCATCCTGGACACGTACTACAATGATCATCCAGTCAAGGACACATAGGGGCATGCATGGAATGCACATGGAGCATGAATGGGCACTCATGTCCCTGCGGAGCATCTGCCATCTGCACAGTCCAAGTGAGACACCCTGCATGAAGGACAGAGGATGTACCCCATTGTATGTGCTGGCAGGTTGGCTGGTGGAAGTTTGCATGTACACGGGAGCCTTGAACAGGCCATTGCAGTACGCCAACACGATGCACACCAGTGCCATGGTGAAATTGGGGTGCAGGGGGGGTGGAGGGGCAAGGGAGCATGCCTACATGGAGTACCCGCATGCAGACAGAAGACACATGCACGTCAGTTATGCAATGACATAGTCCCAGTGCTGAGAGGAAAGACACCCCAGGCTGCATGTAGAAGGGCCAGTGAGCTGGAACATGGACCGGAGGGGCAGCCGGGTGAGTAGCATGTGAGTAGGGTGCAAGTGTGGCGATGAGGACAGTCCCCTTCTGCTCTACATGTCCAGCATCCTGCACAGCAGGCACGTATCAGTGAAGCATTGCATGACTTGCACATGAGAACCATGTACACATGACATGTAGGGGCAGTCAAGCACAACACATCACACAAGCAAACCACACATGGCCTCGACAAACACGCGACAACACTCACTGGACGGGGCATCAAAGTCCAGCATCTCTCCCACTCCTTCAACCATTCCTGCCGGTATGCACCCCAAAACGACTGACTCGTGCAAAGTGAGGTCTTCCTCCTCAGGTGGTGGTCCACTGCCAGTCACCAGAGTCATGTTGTAATTGGAGGCACGCTTTGCCTTAGTACTGCGTTTGAAGCCATCCCAACACTTTTTGCACTCTTGAGCTGTGCGCACCTCATGGCCGAATGCACTCACACAATCCGCAACTTGCATCCAGTGGGACATACGATGGGCAGCCGTAGTTTGACAATTCGACCCCACTAGCATATCACGGTTGTGGTCCTGCACATAGTCCACAAGGAAGTCCAGTTCCTGCATGCAGGAAGTCTTCTTCCTCGACGTGCCGGAGGCCAGAGCTGTGTCTGGGGTCACAGCCTCTACTGCAGGTGCAACCTTCCTCCTCTTGGACAGTGGGCCGGACCCTGGCTGGCAAATGCCAGTATGGGCAAATGCCAGTATGGGCAGTGGCGCTGGTGGATTGAACCGAGGGAGTGGCAGGTGGAACAAGGACGGAAGCCCTGACTTGCGACAGTGGCTGCTGGGTACCCTGGAATGGACCCTGCGCAACAACATCCGCTGTGCCAGGGTCATTGACCGGGACTGTCCTGGATGGTAGACTCACAACCGGGCTGGTGTCGGCTGCATCTGCCCATGCACTTGCCAACACCCAGCTGGTCGGGGCAGCAGATGACATTACTGCCCCAGGGACACATGCCTTGGTCAGGGAAGCCCTGCGTGCACTTATGGTGTGCCTCCTGACCTCCTGGAAATCTCCCTGGGACTTTTCAGGTGCCAACGCAGCCCGCGCTGGCAGACCCTGAGCCTGGGTGGTGGTGTCCACAGCTGCACCTGCAGCTACCACTACCATTGGGCCTGTGGCAGTCGATGAAACAGACTTCCGGCTCACATGGGCGCCAGTACCAGATGCAAGAACTGCATCTTCCGGAGCCGCAGGGGGTGGTGGCATGTCTGCACCAACACATGGCACAACATCGTGCTGAACTGGTGCACCCCTGCCCCTTCCCCCTCTGCAGCCACCCTGGACACCCTGGAGTCCCCCTACTCCCTGGTCACCCCGGCTACGTCCCTGACCACGCCCGCCATGTGGAGTATGCCCAGCTGAGGCTCCCCTCACCTTTCGTGGCCTCCCAGCCATGGCACAGATGTAGTAGTGCCGGCACAGATGTAGTAGTGCCAATGGGAGGTGTACACAACAATTGTCCTGGGCAATTCGGATGAAGGGGGTGGGATACAAGATGTTAACAGCACCCCTGCACCTGCAAGGCTGTATGTGACCCCGGTGATAAAGTGACGGGTCATGCAATGCTCAGGCACCCCAAAACTGCAGTAAAACCGTGCACGCAACCCCCAGTAGCCCACGTGTGTGGAATTAACCTCCCGCAGTACACAGTGGCACCCAGGGACACGAAAAACACGTACGCGTGGGACACGCAGGCTACTATGACCTCGAAAACGGGTACGCAATACACAGGGGCACCCGCAGTGGGAAAAATAGTGTCCACGACTGACCATCAGACTACCGTGATAATGAAAAACATGCGTAGCCAATACCCCCACCAAAAGAAGAGATACGTCCTTGATCCGCTGTGAAGTAGTGATGGCATGCGAAACAACACGAAGTAGCAACACATACATCGGTCTCCACGAAAGGCATGTACAGCAAACTGTTGGCGCCGCTCACCTTTAACCGGTGCAGAGGGAAACACCTGTGCGTGTCACTTCACTTACGCGTTAAGGGCCTTTTCTCGAATTACACGCAGTGACACCCGGACGTGCAGTTTTTGCACATGTACAATCAACATGCACCAGTGTGGAAGGAAACGCGCACGTGCGTTACGTCACAGATGCGCTTACGCGCTAAGGGCCTTTCATCGAATTACACGCTGATGTGCAGTATTTGCACGTGCCAAATCACTCCGTATCAATCTGGCCATGCGACAACACACGGAAGGCCACGCTCCTGCCCAGAAGGCCATTTTCCTGCCCCCCAGAGCCCCGAGCACGCTTCCACCTGCCATCTGCTGCTGCCCACCTGCCTGCTGGCCACGTGCCCTGCTATTTGGTGCCTGCACGTCAGCCATCTGCAGGTGTCCAGTTGCTGTGACCACCCCTGCTGAAACAGAAGACTCCCGACTGGTATTCCATCACTCCACAGCCCAGCCCCAGGACCCAGTTGCCCACCCACACCTGCCTCGGGGGTTGCCATGTCCAACACAACACCATCTGGCACCAGTGGCAACCCCCCCAGCAGAGAGGCAGAGGGCTGCCAGCTTCACTGCCAATGAAGTTGGCATCTTGGTGGAGGAAGTCCTGGGGCATTATGATGCCCTCTTTGGAAGTTGACGCATCGACAATGAAGGACGGAAGAGGATCTGGAAGGACATTGTGGCTGCCATCAACGTGGATGGGGTGGCAGCCCTCGACATGCAACACATCCAGAAGCGCTGGGGGGACTTCAGATCCAGGACCCTCAGCAAGGCCCGGTGCCTCTTGAAGGCAGAGCATGCAGAGGGGTGCCGGGTCCGCCTTACCAAAATCCAGATGAGGGTCCTGGAACACGTACACCCAGCGCTCCACCTCCAGATCCTTCAGAGGCAGACACGTCCGGAGTCGAGCGGTAAGTGTACATGCATACTGATTGGACGCTGTGTATGTTGAGGTGTGGCAGGAGTGTGCAGGTTGGACATATGTCTTGGTAGGCTCATGTAAGGATGTGTATGTACAGGGACATGAGCCTGCCGCATGTGAGTCCAGTCATGTGTGAGGCACATCAATGTTGTATGTGTTCAAATGCATGGTCCCCTTTGTATGTACTGTGGCATGGTTGTGGTGTGACACATGGATGCTGGTTCCACCTTCATGTATGTGCACAATGTACATGTGCGTGTGTGTGTATTTGACATGTATGCCACTGTGATACACCATGGATGCATGTGACACCGACATGTAGGAGGCTGATTGGCAGATGTGACATGGATGGCAATGATTTCACTGCGACAGGTGGTGGAGATGTACAGATGCATGTATGTCTGGTGCGTTTGTGCATGTGTTCAGCACTCCCCGTGTTGCATGTGACTTCAGGCTAACCTTCAGATGCTCATGCTGTTGTATGTGTATGGATGGTGCTGCATGCTGCAAAATTCCTGTTGATTTGCGCATGTGTGTGGGTTCAAATGATATGTGTGTTGGGGAGTGTGATGCCATGTGTGAAGTTTGACACTGCCACTCATGTGCAACTGTCATGTGTGTATCAGACCATTGTACAGTGCCCTGATGCCTGTGTTCTGTCTCTCCCCGTCTGCAGCGTCAACTGATGAAGAGGGCGGAGACAGTGCTGTGGAGCACAGCGTCAGGGATCCCACCGCCAGCCGGAGATGCAAGGCCCAGCTCCCCTCCCATGTTGTCATCTCGTCGGGGAGTGAGGAGTCTGGTGCCACGTCCGCAGCCGCAGATGCCGAGGGTTGGTCCAAGAGGCGGATGTCATCCAGGTTGGTGGGGGGTTTGGTTGAGGAGGAGGCCGTGGAAGGGCCACACGCAGGGCCTGGAGGGGGGGATTCCACTGGTGCTAGTGGTGCAGTCCAGGGGCAGGGACAGGAGGCAGCGCAGGCGGCCGCGGAGGTGCCTTTGTGTAATCCTGTCCCAGATACTGTGACTGCATCATCCCACACCAGCAGGGCTGCCATCGTCCAGACTCGTTTTCAGCAAGGGGATGCGCAAACAACAACTGACCTTCCTCTCCCTTCGGACGTGGCAATCCGGGACCGTGTGGAGCCTGTCCTGGCTGGGGTGGCGTTGCGTCAACGTGGTATCCGGGATGACGTGCAGGGTTCGCGTGAGGACTCTGCACATTATTTCGGATGCCTCATTGACCGTGTCGACCTACTAGGACGGGTCACCAGTGCTGGGTTCCTCTGTGTGCTGGACCTTCTACCGACCCCCTCATCAACTGAACCCCCTATGCGCCAGTCGTCCTCCGTGCCATCTTCCTTCCCAAGTATCACCTGGGCACCCTGTGGAGCTGCCTCTGACCCAGCAGCCAAACTGGTGGAGGACACATCCCTGCCACAGTCTGGAGACGGAGGTCCAGCAGGGGGGGCCACCCCAACATCTGGACCCCAGCAGGAGGAGGACGTGCAGGAATCAACAGGCAGGGCACATTCACGGCAGCAGCAGGCTCAAGGTGGGAGCGATGATGGCTCGGGCCATCAACATCAGAGGGGCAGGCATCGGCCAAAGGGCAGGAGGACCCTGGATTGGGAGTGTCTTCCGTGTGGCAGCGGTTGGGCCGGCAAATAGTTGTGGAGCGGCGGTGGGCGGAAGAGGCACTTGGGATCTATCATGGCATGGGGATTTCAATGTGGAGAGGATGGAAGGCTTGGTTGGGTGTTTGGACTGGGGTGGCGTGGGGTGGGATTTGGGTGGCCATAAGAGCCATGAGTCTGGATCGTGATGTCGTGTTGGGGGGGAACATGAATCGGGGCCTGCTGGCAGGTGCCCGTCACTGGGGGTGGGGTGGGGGGACATGAGTCAGGGCCTGCTGGCAGGTGCCTGTCACTGGTGGTGGGGGGGACATGAGTCGGGGCCTGCTGGCAGGTGCCCGTCACTGGGGGTGGGGTAGGGGTACATGTGCCAGGGCTCCCAGGTGCATGGTGCCATGCGGGCTGGCTGCGGATCATGCCCAGGGGTGATGGCCTGCCTGTGGGGCATGCCCAGGGGTGTAAGGTGCTTCCCTTTGGTGTGGGCTGCCTGCGGGGCGTGTGTTCTGAGGGGTGCGCGGGGAGTTTCACACAAGTTTTCGCTAGCCTGAGAGGGGTATGTGTATTCTGAGGGGTGCGCAGGGAATTTCACACACCTTTTCGTGGTTGGGGGCTGTATGCTGGTCCACTGGCCTTTGCGCCATGTATTGGATTTGTGCGATGTTTATGGCGCATGGGGCCGGGTTGGGGGGCGTAACTGGCGCTGCTGCAGGGTCGCTGCGCCACTCTGCTCCACGGCTGCTTATGGATGTTGAAATCCATGAATACGCTGTGCGCTGAAATAGGTTTTGGCGCACGGGGATGGCACAGACTGCCACACCTGCACACTGTGTGCCAGCCGCATGTGCCACCTTTGCGCCGAATTCGATGAATTACCCCCTTAATTGGTGGGAGTCCATTCAAGAGTAGTCAATACTGGGGCATGATCAGAGATGGTTATGGGACCAATTTCAGACTTTAATATGTAAGAAGTACATGAGGAGTTATCAGAAATGTAATCTAGTCTGGAAAAAGACTGGTGAGGTGGGAAATAGAACGCAAAATCTTTAGTTTCTGGATGTCAGAGGCATCACAAGTCAACTAAGTTTACATTTTGTAACAGATTTAATAAACTTTTGCGAGATTTGGAGTTGGTAAAATAAGAGGAGGATTTACGGTCAAGGACAAAGTGAAAAATCTGGTTCATATCACCACAAACAATGAGCTTGTCAGGATTCTTCTGTAAAAGTTTTGTAAGAAAATTGGATCAAAGGTGGGGTTTGGAGCGTTAGGACCATAAACATTAACAATGGTAAATGATTGATAATTGCTTCCACAATAATCCATCAACCCTCTGGATCTTTATCTTCACTAACAAGTGAAAGGTTTAAATGCGTATTGATCAAAATAGACACTCCACCTTCCTTATCTAAAGCATTTGAAATAAGTATGTGACTGATCCAGCGGGCTTTGATCTTGAGGTTTTCATTATGAGAGCTTAAATGGATTTCTTGGAGACATATAATATCAGGTTTTTGTTTAGTCAGTTGGGCTATAGTCTTGCTACATTTAATAGGATGGTTTAACCCTTTAACAGTCCATGTGAGAAGTTTAACAGACATTGGAACGGATTACGGAAATACCGACAAAAGTAGAGTATATGGCATGAAGACAATAATCATTAATATGCAGCCGTAAGCAAACTTTAAAGAATCTCTAGAAATCAATGGAATAGAAATTACTGAATATAATTGTAAACTTGGAATAAATGGGGAAAGACATAAAGGAGGGAAGACGACAATAGGAGGAAAGACATAAAGGTATGTATAAGATGAATAAGAATGGAAATATTTGAATAAGTAATGGCAAAAGGGTAGAAATAAGATTAACTGGAGAGTGAGCAATCGAGAGTCTCATAGGGGATGCCAAAGTGTGGAGACGGAATAAGCACAGCGAAGAGAAGTAAGAGCAAAAGGAGAGATTAGCAAAATTAATTATGAAGGTTTGAGCATGCTGTATAATCAGTAGAACTATAGAGAGTTGGATCTAACTGGTCAATAAGGTAATAAATTGTAACTCGTCCAAGGTAATGGTATGATGTAATCCAGATTTAAAATTGATCAAGTTTGCAAGGTGAGAGGGATGGATAAATGGATTTGATGGGAGATCTTGATTTGTTTCTGAGATGAGTTGAGGAGAATGGGATATACAATGGGATTGAAGAAGTTGATCTGCTGCATTTAGGGGCGCATTTGATGTTTTGATTCTTGGGTATTCTGAAAGTCGACACAGGAGGTTGAAGATTTGATATAGAAGTGTTAGTTACGGTATTCAAAGAAGATAGGACCATCAGTGTTATTTGTAGAGCTTGAAGTAGATAATGGAGTTCATTTGGGTCCATACATTCTTTAGTGGGTCTGTCAGGGATGGTAATGATCATTTTTGCGAGGTCTAACAGACCATATCTGATGTTAAGGGATTTTAGGAGAGGTCTCATATCCAGAAATCTTTTCCTTTTAGCTTGGATAACTCTGGAGAAGTCTGTGGAGATGAAGATTCTATTGTTTTGGAAAAGAATAGGAGAGTTTTTCCTGGCCGTTAGAAGAATTTGACGTGCTTGTTGGTGTCTGAGGAAACAGGCGATAAAGGGTCTTGGTGAGGAGTTATTGCTGGTGAAGCGAGGTCTAATCCTGTGAACACGTTGTAATTCCAATGGTGGTGAAAAGGTAATCCCAAGGGCGGAGGGAATCCACTTGGTTAGAAAGCTGATAGGGTCATCACCTTCTGCTCTTTCAGGAATCCAACAGAAACAAAGGTTGTCTCTACGATTTCTGTCCTCTAACTCTGTAACTTCACATTCCAGTTGCATGAGTTTTTTTTGCATGTTTTATAAGCCTTGTACTCTATCTTCCACAGTGCTAACTCTTTCTTCTGCTTCATCAAGCCTGCCAGAGAATAACTTGATGTCATTTTTTAAGCCTTTGAGGTCTTTCTGAATGGTGAAGGAGCAGAGATCTAGTGTGGAAATAGAGGAACGAATGCTACTCATTTCTTCTAGAATTTTCTCCATACAGGCATTGAATGGTGTATTGTCAGGAGAAGACGTATTTTTGGTAGTGTCAGCCATGTTCGGGGTAGAGAGTACACTCTACTGGAAGTTGGGCTGGCAAATCTGGGGAAATACCACTGGTGTAATCCACTAAATTTGTATGCAAATTAGATCCAGTGGCATCTCGTGAAGGAAAGGGGATGTTAAGAGTTCAGTGTTTTAAGTTACTTATTTTACTCTGCCGTATACATTTAAAAGACAAGACTGAGGCAGTCCGGAAGTTCAAAGTGCCAGGTTATGTCAACTCAGTAAAGTTAAATATTTGAAATAAAGGATATATGTGTCAGTATGTTTTGGCCTACCCAACTTTTGAAGGCTATTAAAACCCCTAATTTCTTTCCTTTGTCATTAGATTGAACAATATGTGGATATCCATGTAATTTGAGCTTATTTGCATCTCCCATTGACACATGCGTCTCCAGAAATGCCACTATATCAGATTTCAGCTTTTTCAAAAACGACTCAACTTTATGTCTTTTGATCAGGGGATTCAAACCCCTAATATGCAAATGTTTCATTTGTCCCATCTAAACAAATGTACACCCTTTTTACTTTTGATAGCTGACCACCCCCTCCCACTTCGCCCCCCAACTCTAAACCCCCGACCTTCAAACATTTCCCACCAAGATAACCATCCCAAGCCCTCTCTAATCTACCCCCCGATCCTTCCCTTCTCCCCAGTCCAGCCCAACCGGTTTCCCATCCTTCCGTGTATCATACTGTGGAGGTCGAGTCACCCTTCTCACCCGGAGATTAAGTGTGCAGGTTTTCCCATACCCTGCACCCCCTGATTCCAAGCTCTGATAGTGTGCCCTCCATCTCCTGCTTTGTCAACTGAAACATCTTGCACCCTAGAGCATTACCCTCCGCCCCCTACCAATGCCTTATCAAATCCATGTAGATGTTACACACAATACCTCTTTTTGCAGAATCACACATCACCCCTCACGGCAGCCATGGAAGTCATATTCGATCATTGATTGCATCAAACCCTTTTCACAATGATTACTCACAAGATCGTTTAGTCCATTCCCATCTTCTGAATTTCCCTTTTCCTTGATCTTTACAAGTATTTTTGTTGACTCTCTTTGTCGTCATCAGCCAGTTCAAGATCCGCAAACCCTCCTCACACAAAGTGATCCGAAGTTGCTGTCCATCCCATACGAAAAAAAAATATAATGGACCTGATCTTTAATTAGGGCTTGCACCACTGGAGCTGTCTGCCTTCGTTTCAATAAGGTTACTTTAGTTAAATCTTTAAAAAGTTGTATTTCTGAGCCATTGACCTTAATTGGAGTTGCT
Organism: Ambystoma mexicanum; assembly: GCF_040938575.1. Lineage (NCBI taxonomy): Eukaryota > Metazoa > Chordata > Amphibia > Caudata > Ambystomatidae > Ambystoma > Ambystoma mexicanum. Next base: position 478,034,222 of record NC_090923.1, on the reverse strand, counting down.
TTCCTCACAGCCAGTAAAATAGCCTCTTTCTGATTGTATTTTTGAACTGCAGCCACCACATCCCTTGGTCTGTCTCCTGGGTCATTACGTTTCAGACCTATCTGATGTATACGGTCGATCAGGATATCTTCACCTTTTTCCAAATCTTTTAGATAAACACTGTTTGCATCGTCGATCTCAATTCTCTATCCTCGATCATTTCTGGAAGAATTTAACCCTGATGTTGGATCTTCTTGATCTATTTTCTAAATCCTCCAATTATAAATCAAAAAGTTGTGTTGCCGTCACCAACTGATCCGTCAATAGATCTATTTTGCAGGTATCTTCCATTATTTACTGGATCGCTGACTCATTTGTTTCCACTCATTCCGTGAAATTATTGATATCACTTTTCACTTCCTGTAAGGATTGTGCGAGTTCAGTCCTTATGAGGGTGAGTTGAGATTGAAGTGTTTCTGTCATTTGATCTTTAAAGTCGTTAAAACATTGCCTATTTTTTCTGTTGTTAAATCTGATACAGAAGAAAAAGTAGTTTCTCGGTGAGTTGTCTTGCTTCCCTCAGTAGACCCCGCTTCCCCCTGCTTGTGCCATAGTTTTGAAATAGCCCCCTCCTGTTTTTTCCTATGCATCTCAGGGGTGGGAGTCCCCTGGACTGGTTCTTTAGTTTTATTCCAAAACATTTACGTGGTGGATCGGATCTATAATCACCAGCTCCTTGCTTCACCCTCTGAGCTCAAAAGGTCTGGTTGGTCTCTAGTCAAGTTGTTACAACTGTTGAGTGGAGTAATACTGAGTCCACTCACAATCAGTGAACTAGTGCCTACTTAGTGTTCACAAATAGAAGTGCGTACGCCCACACGCTTGTCTTTTAATGGCCACTGTTATGAGATATGTCATTGTTCTCTTGCCATACAGCTGCTATGACTATGTATTTGCTTCTTGTGGCTATCATGAACTCTTTCTCCAGTTCTTATATTGACTCCTTCCACTCACTTTGTTTGAATTAACCCCCAGTATCTTACTTCCTCTGATAGTACCCAGATTCCAGCTTATGCCAGGACCTTAACCTGTCTGCAAACCTTTTGTCCTGTTTATGAAACTGGAGCTTACTTGATATTATTAATCTCCTCCCCCTTATTTGCTTCGGGTGATCTTTTGGCTTAAATGTTGAATACATTCTGTTGCTGTATGTATTACCTTCTTAAATAATCTCAGTCAGGGACTTAATTACCATAATCGTTTCTCATGGATCGGGACCCTTGGATCAGGCTTTGGTGACGTGCAAATATCACTAGCAGCTCACAAGCCTAATTGCTGGTGATCCGCTTGCAATGTAGGCCCCACTTCTCTTGGGGCTTGACTGTATTTGTTGTAGTAGCCCCTCTCCCTGTAGCTTGCACTCTCTTGTGTCTTTGTTGCCATTAATTAGTCACCCTATGACTTCCACCAACTGAGTTAAAGTGCTGTCGATCATTGAAATCACTTGTTACTGCTGTATACAGCCTCCTGCAACGTCCTCGGCGGACTGTGATTCTTGTGCCCACACCCCCGTTATCACTGGGTGTGTGCTCCTTCCTACCACCCGAGATCAAAGTTTGCGGATCCCACTAATTTTAATTCCAAGCCCCCGGAATCCCTTTATACATCCGTCGGTCCCCCTTACTCAATCTACACCAAGTTCCTCAGCTTATGTTTATTTATTTATTTATTTAAATTTATATAGTGCGCAAGCAGCCCAGGGGCATTGAGGCGCTGTTACTTGCATGAGCTTAGTTACAGGCATGGTATCAGTAAGAGGCATAATAAAGATAGGAACAAGAAAGGTTATCATTACAGCTTATGCGGTTGGTCAATACAACTTAGGCAGTGGGTCATATGGTTGGTATTATGCAGCTGCGAGGGACCTTATGAGAAGAGGGTGGTTTTCAGTGCTTTGCGGAAGGCTAGGAGGGAGGGCTCACCGCGGATGGTGGGAGGTAGGGCATTCCAGTGAGTGGGTGCGAGATAGAGGAAGCTGGATCCACCTGCTCTGGATCTTTTTACTAGTGGCACCGAGAGCATGTTGGTGTAGGGTGATCTTGTTGGTCTTGTAGAGGCGACGGAGTGGATTCTTTGTGAGAGGTAATCGGGGGCAGTGAGATGGATGCATTTGTGTGTTAGTGTGAGCGCTTTGAAAATAATTCTTTCCTTTATTGGGAGCCAGTGGGCTAGTTTCCTGGCTTCCGAGATGTGGTGCCTTTTGGCAATGCCTTGGGCTGCTCGGAGAGCACTATTCTGGATGACTTGTAGCCTCTCCAAGTTTTTTTTGAGGTTCCTAGGAAGAGTATGTTGCAGTAGTCTAGCCTGGAGCCGGTGATGTCTCTGGCTATGTTTGTGCAGTTCTCTTTGGAGAGGAAAGGCCTGACTGCGTTGATCAGTTTAGCATGATATGCGGCTGAGGAGGCAATGGCGTTGACTTGTCTGTCCATGGAGAGGTTAGAGTCTAGATAGACTCCAAGAGTTTTGACTGAGTCTGAAACAGGTATTTTGATGGTGTCGATGGTGAAGTTTAGTCGGGAGACCCCGGGCCGATGTTGTTTCAAGGCTCAAATTTACTTTGTATCCTTCAGCGTTGCTTCACTCTCCAGTTGCTATGCCCTGTTATCTCATCACGGCGGTCGCAGTCTGTTGGTTACGATCGTTTTCACAAACTCGCTTGCCAGAGATATTCCTGGGGTCCTTAGCAGCTATATGGTAATCGTGATTCCAGAGGAAGGGCTCTCATATGACTCCTTCTCGGAGACAAGCAGAAGAAGCAGCCTCTTCACACTCCTCTGCACCCGGTGGCAATCTTGGAACTCACCCTGAACTATTTCTTAACCTGGTGTGTATGTGTAATGTACTTTTCGAGTTATGAATGCAGGACTTCAAGCTCCAGAATGCAAAGCAATGTGGGCTAAAGCCAATGGTCGAAGTGGGCAGGAGCGGTGCTCCTCTACTGTTTTTTAAAAGGTTTTACAGTTCCTATACTTTTATTTTAAAAAGAAACCATTCCGTAATTGTTTCGTTTTAAAATAAAAGTGTAGCAAGAAGTTGAAACTTGCTCTTTAGTGCACTGCACTGAACATTTCCCTCAACAGCAGGCAGGTGTGTTTGGGGGTTTGGATTGCACGTGGGAGGGAGAGTGGCAGTGGGTTTGTAGGGAGCAGGGGCAGGCCCGCAGGGAACATATTCCACTACTTCTTTTCGTACATTTCGACCACAGGCTAAAGCAAAGACTGGAGGAATAAACTCAGCGAAATTGAGTCACCTCATGCCACCTAGGAGTAGCCTCTCTATTGTTATTTGTTCTACCTTCTATAATTGATTTCAAAATTCTATGATAATGCAGTGAAACAATCAACGAGATCCAGGTCTGGCAGGTGTAGTCCATCCAGTCCTGTTTTTGTCCTTTTATATCTGTGGTGGTTGCGGTTTTGCTTTGTCCATCATAATGCAGTGATACGGGTGCCTGAACGAGCTGGACAAAGAAATAGGACTGGATGGACAACACCTACCTGACAAAACAAACTTATTGGCATGACATGGTCAAAGTAGTTGTGTTTATGCCCCATTCCACCCCCGTAACGTGTGTAAGGTTGCAGGGATTACCACTGTCTCCACTATTATTCAACATTTACGTGCAACCCCTTACAAGCATCTTTCAGAAATATCGCTTGCATTTTCACTCATATGCTGATGATACACAGATATATATCAAAACAGCTGACCTAATTGGGAATTTCTCCCATCTACAGAATTGCTTGTCAGAAGTCAGACTATGGATGACTAATAACGGTCTTCAATTAACTCCATCCAAGATGTAAGCGATATGTTGCTGGGGCCAAAACATTTGCTGAAGGATCCCAATTCTGTTCCTTCTCCTGCAATCCTATATGGAATGCACACTTCTTGCAAGTAATACAAGGAATCTGGGGGGATCTCGGAGCTCGTTCACTCTTACTTGGCAGATCAATGAAGTGGTCAGATCAGCTTTATTTCACCTCCAGCTACTTAATCAGACTCTTCATTATTTACCTGAGATGAGATGGCTACAGTGGTGGGGTTTATTATCAATTCCCACCTGTATAAGGGATACAGGTATCACCCATTTACTGGGAACCAGAAAATACTGAATGCAAAAATGTCAAACCTTTTACTGTGCATTTCACTGCAAGTATATGTGGGGGGTAGATTAATAAAGTTGGTAAGGGGAATATGGGCGGCCTGTAGGGGATCTCCCCCCACATATATTTGCAGTGAATAAAATAATCACATCTTTGTATTCAGCATTATTAATTCGCAGTGATCATATAGATCCCGTTATATATAGGGGCCAGGAAGGTAGCTCAGGAGCAACACGTTTGTCTTAGAAGCAAAATAACGCAGAACACAGGTTCGAGTCCCAGTACCGCACTTAGAGACTGGTCTCCAGCATTAAGCATGTTACAAAGATTCATTAATATAAATACAGATGCTAATGTGTTTCATGTTTAGCATTTAAGTGTATGCATGGCCTTGCCCAGGCCTATCTCAGTTACAGAATATTCTCCCCTAGATCCAGAAAAAACGTTGTTTGGTGACTAAACATTTGTTGACTATCCCTCACTCTTTTTATAGAACAAGAGGAGATACAGGTTTTTTTGTTCTGAGACCAAGATTATGGAACCAACTCCCTGGGGAACTTTGCCAGATTGAAACTGTATGTCAGTTTTCCAAAACATGAAAGCCTACCTTTATCAATTAGCTTCTGTTTTTCTATTTCTTTGCAAACAGTTTTATCTGCACTCAGATATGATATATGTCATTTATAACACACCTGTACACAGGTGTGTCTAGGTACCACAGGACAAGGGAGGGAAGACAGAGAGGACAACACAAACAAACTTACTAGACCTTGTATAATTCAGATCGTGCAGGTGCGACATCGCAGGGTGCAGGGGGAAAGTAGAGGGGGAACTGCCAGGGAGACGGAAGGTGGAAGTGCAATCAGGGCAGCATTACTCTGAGTAAGTGCAGCCAGGGCAGCGCAGCTCTGGGGAAGTGCAAGGAGGCAGGGGACTGTAGAGGGTACAGCCCCCAAGTGAGCGTTAGGCCCGGAGGCAGTGCAGGGGAGACTGATCATAGAGGAGCCTGCTGCCCAGTGAGACTCTGAGGGTAGCCAAGCAACCCCGCTTGGTTCCTCTCTGATATGATCATTACAAAATAGCTCAAATCAAATCAACACCTACCCGACATGGGTCTAGTTAAGAGCAATGTCAGAATGCAAAGTAAAGGTTGGATCTGTCTGTGAATTGTGAAAATCTGAAACAGTTATGTCATGAAAATGACCTTCTTTCCATGGTCTTCCTCAGATACCATTTCCATAAATGGGTTCCCAGGGAATGCTGAAGCAGAGAACATGTAAGGGTTCACTTTTTACTATACTGCTTCATGTTGGTACTTCGTTTGGTTCTCTTTCACATTTAAGAACAGAAGTATTGGGGGATTTTTTTGAATTTTTATTTTTGAATTTATATTGCGCATATCCACAGAGGAACCTGTCACAGAACTGCATCCAGGCGCACATGCACTAATTAGTGACATAATTAACTTGCTTTCAAGGCCCAGAGGTTTATCTGAACAAGTAGGTTTTTAATTGCTTCCTAAAGATGGCTAGCAAAGCTATCTGCTGCAATTGTACAGGAGGAGAGTTCCAGGCACGAGGCCCTGCCGAGGAGAAACATCTAACTCCCCAAGTGGTAGTTCTGGAAAGAGGGATTACCAGTAGGCCTTCTCCCAAAGATCGCAATCTGCGAGTGGAGTAGTGTTTTACCATTTTAGATGTCAGATAGGACGGTGCAAGGCCATGGATGCAATTAAAAACACGACACAATATTTTGAACTGTATCCATTGCTTCACCGGCAACCAGTGTAAACTTGTCTGAAAGTCAGAAATTGGCGTCTTTTGTGGCAGAGCAAAAAATCAGAGGCACCACTGAGTTTTGAGCAACCGGAAGGCGCTGAAGTGGATATTTCGGCATGCCGGACAGCAAAGCGTTACAATAATCAAGTTTGCTATTTGTGAGAATTCCTACCACCGGAAGCCAGTCATTCTCAGAAATAAATGGTAGAAGTGGTTTCAGTTGGTAACAAAATGACTATCATTTGTTTGACATGTGAAATGCAGCTCATACTGAACTGCCAAATGCAGCCCAGATTTCTTACTGACTGACTATATTTGGTTGCAGTTCCAAATAAGGTTGGGCAGGGGATCAAAGGAAGCAGATTAGCCAGTTTCTTTTTTGGGACAAACACAACGATCTGTTTTTGATGGGTTCAGCTGGAGTTTATTTTCCAACATCCAGATTTTGAGCTTTTCTGCACACTTTAAAACTCGCTCCATTGCTTCCAACAATTGTTTTAACCGAACATAAATGTGCGTATCATCTGCATATGAATAGTCCTTCAAATTAAATTAACCAGCAGGGGTGACAAGAGCCCTGTGGTACCCCACAATGCACTGGTAATGCTTCAGAGAGGTGGGGACCGGCCGTAACCTGTTGAGTGCGATCCGACAAGAACGAGGAAAGCCATTAAATGGCCTCTTCAGATGTATGAGCCAATGAGCAGATTCTGAATTTAAGTATTCCAAAATCCACTGTTTTGAAGGCTGCCGACAGGTCGAGCATGACAAGCATGCTAATGTCACCTTGATCAGCAGCCTCCAACAGATCATCCCAGACAGCCACAAGCGCTGTCTCGGTGCTGTGACTTGGCCTAAATGCTGATTGAAAGGAATCAAGAATGTTATTTTTTCCAAGAAATCTTGCAGCTGTGTAGTCACTTTAGCTGACAATGGGCCTCATTACGACCCAGGCGGTAAGTTACCGCCTGGGCCGTGACTTTACCACCATGGCGTAAACTACGTTTACGCCATGGTGGTTGGCGGACTTACCGCCCCATTCCGAGGTCGGCGGGGCGGTAAGTCCCCAATCCCCATTTACCCTTCCCCATTCCCATTTTTGCCCCATAGGGCATAATGGGAGTGGGGAAGGCGTTAATTACGCCACCGTAAATTACGGTGGCGTAATTAACACCAAGTTCCCTTACCGCCATGGTTTTTTACACCCGCTAGAAGCAGGTGTAAAATCCGCCATGGCGGAAAGGGAACTCGTGATTGGCGGTAAGGGGTCGGCGCAGCTAACGATGGCGCTAACCCCTTACCGCCAGGGTCGTAATGAGGCCCAATAAGAGGCCCGCAATCGGACGATAATTGGACAACACTTTGTAGTCCAAAGTAGATTTCTTTAGCAGTGGTGTGAGATATGATTTTTTTCAATTGGCCCATTACACTACTTTGGTTGAATGACATATCCACCAAGGCCTGGATGGGTTTACTGAGAACACCTGCATGTTGTTTAGCCAGGTAGGCCGGAATAAGGTCATAGCTATGATTGGTGGGTTTAAGGTTTGCAATCAATTTCTCAATGTTTTCTTCAGTAACTGGTCAGAAAGTAAAGTTTGATATAGTCTGAGTTGTCAACCATAGAACCGGTCTTGGCCTCAGAGAGTGGGGTCATAGCTTGGGTGGCTATATTACATCTAATCAAATCTATTTTCTTTGAAAAAAATAGATTTAAATCATTGACCATCTTTTGAGATATAGGTATGCTAGTGTTAATAAAAGTACAATTGGAGAAATGTTTTATGGCCATAAACAGAGCTTTTGGTCTATTGTTTGCAAGGCTAATCTGTTTTTGGAGACAGAGATTTTTCCAATAACGTATACATTTTTCATGCAAGCTTAGCCTCAGTGAGGGCAAATTTTGTTCTGGTCCTGAGCCATTTTTGCTCCGCCGTGCGGTGTACACTCTTGAGAGTTTACAGTTGTCCATTATACCATTGATTATTACGTTGATTTGCTGCTTTAACCCTTTTCAGAGGGGCAATAACGTTGCAGTTAGTCTGCAGTTGTAACATCAGATCTGTATTTAATACTGCACAAGTATTCTATACAGTTCAATTAGTACAGTAATTAGTACAGTAATAAAACAGTTTACAAGTATTATATGCAATTCAATTAATGTCCTTGTTTAACACTATTATGCTTAGTGGGGAGTGTTTGAGGTAGGGCTTGTGTCTCTAGGGTACACCATGAACACCTGTCTGCCAGACAATACCAGTTGGCCCATATCAGGAACAGTGTTTCCTTTTACTATCTCTGGCATGCAATCTCGTATTTGAAATGGGACAAGCAGAACTACTAGTTTAGTTTACAAAATATTTGTAGAGTGAAGACTTACTAATTGAGTGTATTATGCCGCTTAACAGTGTGACAGCAAAATTAGTCTACTAATAAGACAGCTCAATATTCCAAGCAAACATTTAGACTTCCTCGAAGACGCTGGTGCCATTTCCCTTAGTTCTTTTTTTCTACGGTCATACGCAGGAAAATTCATCTCCAGTGAGCTAGACGATGAAGAAAGGATCTTCCAACAAAGCCTTGTAGCACAGTTGTTCACCCCAATACCAGGATGCTGATCCTACATGCCTGGCAATTGAGAAGTCGATAGACAGTGATTGGGACCTCTACAAGTTGGTTCTTGGTGTGTTGCTCTCAATAACGAGCCATCCACTAAGTCTATGTATGCTTGCTGCAAGTTTGTGAGTTGTTGTTGGAAAAGGTATAATGGCCTGTTGTCGTGCTTCAATGGCACTGTTATGGAAATTTGGTGATCTTTAGCCAAATCAGGAATTTAAAGTTTCTTCTTTTTGGTTGAAATATTTTTTGGCAGTCTGGTTCGTTCTTGGGTCCATAATTTGGTCCTGAAGTTTCTATTGGCACCTCATTCGAGACTATCCATTCATGTCACTTGCCACTCTGTTCTTATAAGGTGGCCTTCTTGGTTCGAAAGAAAAGGTAAATTTGAGGGTTAAGCCTTCTTTGTTTCTAAAGTTATCAGAAAATCATCGCCAACAGAAAGACCACTTTCTTGTGTTTTTTCCACCTCCCCGTCCTTCTAAAGAAGAAGAAGACAATGTTACAGGATTGACCCAAAAAGAGCATTAAAATATTACCTTTCCAGAACAAACGAGTTTTGTTTAGATTAGTTGAACTATGTTGGATTTGTGGGCCCTAAGGAATGAAGAGCTATATTTAATGTGATAAGGCCAGTGCCGTGGCCCTGTCAAAGAGGGACACAAACCCCTCTCAAAAGGTGGTAGGAGGCTTAGGGGAAGGTCCACAGGCCATCCTAAACTTGGGGGCGGGGGAACCTGGAAAAATCAAAATCATACCCATTCCCCTGTACCTGCATGTTGTCTCGCAGTATCTGTCTTAAGCTATACCTCGTAAAACAAATGCTCACCAAAATGTTTCAAGTTTTTTTACAGGAAAGCTCAACAAGTGAGCCAGCAGAATCTGTCTGACCCATTAATGCCCCATGTGGGCCAAGAGGAAGTCGAAATGACCAAAACCTGTTCGATAGAAGACATGCCTCCGCAATATGAAAAGCAGAAAAGAAGCAGCGGTAGACGCATGCCAGGAGAGCGAGCAAAGGATCTGCAAGAACAGCAACATAGCAGGGAATCCACTCACAATCAGCTCCTGGGCTACTGCGGAAACCCTCCCCTGCATACCAGTGATCCACTAGACCATCAGAGACAATCCTAGGGTCCTCAAACACCCTTAACACAGGGGAGGCAAGCACGAATGCCCTCCAGACAGATTTTGAACCACCATTGCGAGGATGAGGCAGCCCGCGCGGAGATTAGGTGCAGTGATTGTTATGCATTTCTTGCACAAAACAAAAGGGTGATGGCCAGAAGGTTTAGAATAAATCTTAATCTCTGGCATTGCACTGGGCAATCCTCCAGACTATCGTTCTTTGCCTGCCAAGCCGTTACAAAAGGGGAAAAACCATATGCAAATCAGGCTTGGTCCCACCCCAAAAGGGTTAGTCAAGCAGAACTGCTTGGTCACATCCCTTCTGGACGAGACCACAGGCATCCCCAAACCTTTTTTTCGGCTTTGTTGGGCCTCATCAGTGAGTAGTAGCTTGAGTCTCTAGGGCTCAGCAGGCACAGGACCCATGTCTGTGCCATAGGGAAGCAAGCTGCACTTCACTGAGGAGGCCCAACAAGGCCGAACCATGTCTGGGGTTGCTTGTGTTTCAGTGCAGAGGGGGCCTGGCTTAGCAGTCCAGGCTGAGCTGCTACCATTGGTGGTAGTACCTGACTGATTTGCATATGACTGGACCCCTTTTCAATGGCGCAGACGGGATAAAAAACGGTGGTGTGGAAGGTTGCCCAGAGCAATGCCAGTGGTTCAGATGTATTCAGAAACTTCCACCCATCACCTTTGTGGTTATAGTTTGTCTCACTATGTAAGAGAGGGTATGCCCAGACGTGGGTCCCTTGCTTGCTATAGTGAACCAAGCTGCACCTCAGCGAGGAGGACCCACAAGGCCGAAACATGGCTGGATTTGCTTGTGTTTCCGTGCAGCGAGGATGTGGCCTAGCAGTTCGGGCTAAAAAAAGGTGGTGTGGAAGGTTGCCCAGGGCAATGCCAGTGGTTCTGAATCATTCAAAACCTTTCACCCATCACTTTTGTGGTTATATTATGCACTTCTGGCCACACCTCCTGGGTGGGGCTAGAGCAGATGAATTGGACAGGAAGATTTGGCAAATCAACTTCCTGCTTTATACTTCCCTATGCCCTTTGTAGGTTGTTCGCTGTAAGGTCGGCGGGGTGATGGAGCAAGAGAACAGCAGGACGACAGATGGAGCACTGGAGTGTGGAGTGTTGAGGCGTTTAGTGTGAAGTGAGGTGTTAGCTTAGTGAGTGCAAGGGTAGTGCAGAGTGAATGTACGTATCTGGGAAACGAGTGAGTTAAAAGGTTAGTGTAAGGAGTGAATGCAAAAAGGACGGGCATACTCGTCCTCAGCACTTCAGGGGTTAAGCGGGAACATCTCTTGGAGGATCATTCTATGCATCAAGAAAGGCTACACACTAACCCAGAGGAACACACTCCATGAGTAGTCAGGTGGCCATGTCTGCTCAATAAAGGGGTGGCCCCATGCTAGACATCTACCAGGCGGCAAGATGGGCTCTGTTGCTCACTTTCACAAAGCACAGTCATTTAGATTCCTTGGTGCACGAGGATGCAAAAGTGACTAGATGGACTTCCAAGCATCTTTGTTTATTGTGCATTCTCATCAGTATCCCACCCCCAGATTTATCCTGGCATAGGATTAGGAGGCTTTTACAAGATGAGGAATCTGTGGGAGGAATGTATCCATTGTAACAGGTTACTTCGGTAATGTTCTTTCTGATGGATGTGATGATCCTTACCACATATTCCTCTTACCTACCCCTCAAAACGGATTATTCAAATGTTCTTTAATGTAAATGTCCTTTTCAAATAGTTAACAGTGCACTACGTTTATTTTGGTTGCCCTTACAGCCATGGTTCCAAGATGGGAAAGATGGAAATGGCGCATACTACTTCCAGCGTATATGGATTACATTCGTTCCAACACTGGCGTCAAGGAATCGTAATGAGACAGAGCTCTAAGCTGACAGGTGGCACCTTCACAGAGAAAACTGGCCGGAGGCATGTTTCACAAGATTGGAACTCTATGGAAGAATCATGTTCATTGGAAAGAGGAACCGACATTATCAAATGTAAGTAACTCGTTCTTTAGCCGCACTGTATGTGGCATCAACATGCAGTGACACATGATTTTTCTTAATTTAGGTCCGAGCTACGCAGCTGCAGCCTGAAGATGGCTATCTGTTACTTTACTTAGCGCGTATTGGCAATATTTGGGTATTTGAGGCTTCTTCTGTCATATGATAGCAACAGCTGAATATGCAAGGCTATCCCTACGCTTATGAAGGATGGTCTGTATACATGAGACTTCAAGTGCCAAACGTATAAATGGACCACTCCGGAGCCCACAACTGCAGCACCTGCCACAATGTCCTGTCTGTGGTGAAGGGCTGTGATAAATCAAAGTCAGATCCACCCCCAACGGAAGTTTTTAAAAGTTACTTTTATCACTATCTATCTGCGAAGCTCAGTACAGATGGCGCGTTCTGGGGCTATCTTCGCGTTCCTCACATTTTCTTTGCTCGTGCTCGACGTGCGTGCACGGTTGCTCGCAGTGGGAGGCGCACAGATGCCTGGAAGGAGGGTGCTGTGCTAGGAAAGTATTCATCCATGTGTGAGCTGTGTTTTTCTTGATAGGGAATTATTGCAGTGGGCTTCTCTCCTGTCTTGCTGTCTGTGGGATGCATTGATTTCAGTGAATTCATCTTTTCTTCCCAAAGTGGTGGTATTTTCATCCACTTTGGGAATGGGTATTTTTCTGTGCTCATTTGCAATGTTACCTTCCCAATGTGTGGTTTTTGTTTGTGCATTCAGTCATTTTTGGATGTCTACTCTGGGTAGGTTTCCTCGCTCCAGTGTAACCGAGTGAGGCAGAAGCTTTCTGTTTCTCATCGGTTAAAAGCATATATATATATATATATATTTTTAAATTATTTTATTGATACAGCTGATTACAATCAACTTTTCAATATAACATATAAACATATTAAAAAAAACATAAAAATGGGAAAGTATTTTGATGTTGCATCCTTCGATTTTTCTTTGCGTTGAATTTTTTCAATCACTCACTTGAGATTTGTGGCATTGCACACGTGGTATCTTTCAGTGCAGGGAGTGTGTGCCCTGGCTTTCATGGTGAGAGTGGGTACTGTCTGGAATGGGCCCAGACTCGATTATATTTTGGTTGCTAGGCTTCTCCTCGTGGTATACGGTGTAATGGTGCACTCTTCCTCGCAGTATTATCACTGGCAAAGGAACTGTAGATGATCACCGTTTTGCAATAGTCCTAACCATGGCGCAAATAGTCCATTGTGACTATTCAATCGATGCACACATTTTTGTCCCTTGCTGTGCAGTCCTTTCTACTCTCGTCATTGCCTGTCACGAAGGTGACATTTCTCAAACGCACCCCGACGATAACAAAGAAGAAACATTACGCATTGCAGATGTGAGCGGGAAAGAGAGCAACCCCAGAGTGTATGCTATGAAGCAAACTATTGGTAACTCCTGGCACAGTTGGCTTAATTCATGCAGTTGCCAATAACCAGGACAAATTGAGCTTCGGTGAAGGGTCGGCCTTAAAAGAGTTTGTGATGGGTCAATAATCTTAACAAGCCACAGGTCACTAAAAAGGTGAGCAGCACTACGCATTTCTCAGAGTTCAAGGGGAATCCCAATCATTGATAACATTTGCAATCATGGAACACAATATGTAGGTGTGGCATTATATATTTCCAGAGAAGCCCCACGCCATATTGGTCATAGACCACCTTTCCTCTGGCAGAACATCAATAGAGTGGCATCGCCTGTGCTGTTTCATTGGGGTTACGTCTGTTCTCATCCCTCATATCACACTGATATGTGGGGGAAAATAATCCCGTCATATCACCTGGCATTACATTATCTGGGCGTGGTACATCTTATCCCATCTCTCGGCCACCTCTCAAAACGAGGGAGTTAGATGCCAGTTCAAGGATGAGAAATTAACCGTTGGAATAGTAGTAATAATCAGGCACTTACTTTTCCTTGCATCTCATGTTTCTTTTTCACGTCTAGGAGGCCGAAAACTACTCTTCCTTGAGCTAAGGTGGGCCCAGCCTGTCAGTGTGGTGAGTGGGTCACTTTCTTCCATGCATTCTGTAACGGCATTCACAACCAAAGCACATACATAAAGTAATGCGAATTTATGTATGCAACATGGGCACCTCAGAACACTCAGGACGAAGCGTACACACTCTCTGCTGGGTAAGGTAGCGGTGGCGCAGATCTTAAACTGTATGCACTTGAACTGCGCATTCACAGAAACCGGTTTAGCATATGAGCATACTCTTGCTCAATCTGCCTCAGTGAACTCTGTCCCCAGTAAACGCAGTCCTTCACCCTTCAAATACTTGCCTCTCGTGCGGATACGCTACTCTGAATCACTACTAGTTAAAGACCCGTCTGGATCATACACCACCCAGGCTGCATTCTACTAGGTATTCTGCCCCACATGCCTTGGTGGTGCCTTGCATCAGCTCTGGCGTTGTCCCCTTGTGCTCCCGTCTGGATCATACACCACCCAGGCTGCATTCTACTGGGTATTCTGCCCCACATGTCTTGGTGGTGCCTTGCATCAGCTCTGGCGTTGTCCCCTTGTGCTCCCGTCTGGATCATACACCACCCAGGCTGCATTCTACTGGGTATTCTGCCCCACATGCCTTGGTGGTGCCTTGCATCAGCTCTGGCGTTGTCCCCTTGTGCTCCCGTCTGGATCATACACCACCCAGGCTGCATTCTACTAGGTATTCTGCCCTACACGCCTTGGTGGTGCCTTGCATCAGCTCTGGTGTTGTCCCCTTGTGCTCCCGTCTGGATCATACACCACCCAGGCTGCATTCTACTAGATATTCTGCCCGACACGCCTTGGTGGTGCCTTGCATCAGCTCTGGCGTTGTCCCCTTGTGCTCCCGTCTGGATCATACACCACCCAGGCTGCATTCTACTAGGTATTCTGCCCTACACGCCTTGGTGGTGCCTTGCATCAGCTCTGGCGTTGTCCCCTTGTGCTCCCGTCTGGATCATACACCACCCAGGCTGCATTCTACTAGGTATTCTGCCCTACACGCCTGGTGGTGCCTTGCCTCAGCTCTGGCGTTGTCCCCTTGTGCTCCCGTCTGGATCATACACCACCCAGGCTGCATTCTACTAGGTATTCTGCCCCACATGCCTTGGTGGTGCCTTGCCTCAGCTCTGGCGTTGTCCCCTTGTGCTCCCGTCTGGATCATACACCACCCAGGCTGCATTCTACTAGGTATTCTGCCCCACATGCCTTGGTGGTGCCTTGCATCAGCTCTGGCGTTGTCCCCTTGTGCTCCCACGCACCTTCCAAGAGGCATTCAAGTAGTAAAACGCCCATCGCTGCACCATTTTGCATCCTCTGTATCGGTGTGTCCCCATACCCATTTAACTGCACACTGCAGCTGAGCTGCTGTTTTGTAGCGTCTGGGACACCCAATCCTCCTCTCTCTCAAGGCAGTCCAAGGGTCCCAAGACTCACCCTCAGACATTTACCTTTCCATAGTAGCTTGGATAGGATTTGTAAGCATTTCTTTAAATAGTTTCAAGTGTATCATAGCTGGGCTAGGGGTAGTAATAACATAATCACCAACGAAATCCTCCCTATCATGGATATAAGAAGTGTATCCCAGAACTATCAAGCCCTCAGTCACAGCCATTTCTTTTAGTATAAATTATGCCGAGTCCTAAATCTGAATTCCCAAGTACTGAACCATCTGCGGGGAAAATGAAATCCGTGAATCCAAATTTGGTCACTATCTGTGCTGGACCACCAGGAATACATCTGATCTTGCCCAATTCATTCTCACCCCTGTAGTAATTACACATTTTTCCACTTCCTTAAGCATCTGTGGAAATGTTCGTTCAGGCCCACGCATGGAAGAGTACATCTGCCACCTTTAACTATGTCACTGAAGGTCATCAGCACTCCACGCCAAAGGAAGGTCATTCTAAATCTGCTTACCATAGGCTCCAAAGCCAACGTGAACAGAAGTGGTGAGAGAGGGCAATTCCCATTGTGGCTACAAAGAGGCCTGGGGAAGTAATCCTCAAAGGATTAGTGTATGGCAATTTGACCTATTTGATCAGTTACATCCCAAACCTTTGTATCACTAGGAAGATGTAATCCCAACTTAAGTCAAATGCTTTTTCAGCATCTAGGCTCCTTAGCCCTTTGGTTATACTGCAAGACTTGAGTCTCTGAAGGTTCATAGAGCTGTTTCTATACAGCATCAAAACACACTGATCGGTATGGCTGCAATTAACATTGGTGTGCTGTTGGGGGTGCTGTAGAGCAGCCAAACCAAGAGGGCGATTTGCTCCTGAGCTCTGTGACGAGCGGGCGACTTGGATATTTCTCGCCAAACCCCAGCATATTTGGGACCAGACAGTGCTGCTGGAGGGCGTAGGAGTGTGCCCCGAATCCTTCAGGTTTTTTTTCCGGTCCCCGCCGAGGTTGGTAATCCGCTGCTGAGGGGCTGAAGGCAAAAAAGCGCAATGCGCTGTGGAAGCTCTGCGAGGCGGCCGCTGGATGGGACCTTGCTCGGCAGCCTGTGAGCCATCTAACATTGCAGCAAGGAGTGCCTCTCGCTGGAACCGCTGAGCCACTTTCCGGGACGCCATTGAGGCCACCCCGCGTAGGCAGAGGCTGGGGCTAGTCGGGCCATTGATCTGCCGTGATCATCTGCACGGCTCCCTGACACTGCAGAGAGTATATTCATGAGCACAGCAGCAGTCCCCTCCTTAATGAGGACTTTGAACACTATCTCTGCTCTTCTCTAGACCCCACTACTATCAGCGGATGCTCTGGGAAGTTTAGTGTACCTTACAACACGACAGGCAAGTAACAAGACCCATCAGATATGGTTGGATCCACCTTGATATAATATCTGCCCAGTGGACCCTCTGCAAAGTCTTTGAGTTAGTGTGCCTTTACCACAAGACCAGGTTTTGTGCCGGCAGGCAACAAGGATAACAGAGCCTGGTACCTGTGTTGTTGGGACAGATGCTGCAACTGCGCACCCTGTAACTGATTGCTGAACTCACGTTGATTTTTGGCAATTACGGTGGTGCTGGCGGGGGCCCTGGGAACTGGGAATGAGGGAAGGAGCTGGCAGTAAAAAGGGGGACACCATGGATCGATATGCAAAGGCCATTTCTAAGCCTGCAGATATGGCAGCATCAACTGTTGCAGCGGATGGTGGCCCTTCCTCGCCCCCGGCTACAGAACCGTTGACCATGCAGCAGATTCTGGACACAGTGAAGAAGGGTTTTAGTTCTGTTAACATGAAACTGGATGACATCACTGCTAAAGTCACATCCATACGAGCCCAACTGGAAAAGGATCCACAGAGAATAACAGAGGCAGAGGGCAGGATAGGTGCAGCAGAGTATGATAGTGTCTCTACAGGCTACCGTGACCTCCTTTGAAGTATGTGAGAGCCAAATGCGATGACCTGGAATCTCGCACTTGAAGAAACAACATACCTATAATTAGGGTATCTGAGGGGACGCCTGATGCAATATGGAAATAGCGGTAGAAGTGTTGCTCATGAAACTGCTTGCTGATCCCGAATTATCGCCACATTTCACGGTGGAGCTTGCCCACTAAGCACTCACAGCAAAGCCTAAGCCGGGAGACTATCCAAGGCTCATCATAGCGCACATCATGAACTACAGGGACAGAGACCGATCTTGCGCCGGGCCAGAGACTTGAAAGTTCTCCGCTTTGAATCGCATGCAATCCATATCGATCCTGATTTTACCGTTGCAGTGCAGCAGGAACGCTGCACTTTTGTTGGCGTCAAGAAGTTGCTGAGAGAGAGGAATATTGCTTACTGGCAAGGCTCAAATTCCAACCTGCTGGCAAGACGTACTTCTTCACTGTTCCAAGTGAAGCTGTATCTTTCATAGAGGCACATATCCCGTGGAGTGCTCCCCGATCTGAGGACTTATCCTCGACTTGACAATGTTGTGAAGGAGTTGTACTAAAAGGCTGTTTGATACTGGTTTATTGCAATGTCTGAATCTCAGGCTTGGCGCCCATATCCTTTGCAATGATGTGCTGATAGTAAGTCACCTGCTCATGACCGAAACAGCTGTCCCCCCTTGCGAGTGCACATTTTCAGCTTGGGTTTGGGAGGGGGTGGGGGTAGTCACTGCCAATGTTTGTGGTGCAGTGGGGGTGAGGGGTAGGTGGTGGGCTGGTTTCAGGTTGGGTAAAGTTAAAATGCACTTGGTGTTAGGTGGGTTAGGTCATGGTCGAGGCTGACAAATGTGATTGTGGCTGTTGCATTGGGTTACTCTTCTTAGCTAGAATATTAGGGCCTTGGGCAACCCATTTAAGGCCCCGAACATCACGGCACATGCCAATGGCAAGGGGGACAAAATCCTGTTCTTGCAGGAAACGCTTGCCCTTGACTGACAAAGCTCTCATTTTGCTGTGAGTTTGGGCTCGCATCAATACGATACAGCATACGCCATAAATGCAAGGGGAACCCTTATACTAGTAAATCGCTCACTTCGGTTCATACACTTGAATACCATGGCGGATACCGACGGCAGGTATGTTATGGCTACTGCATGGGAGGGAGCTCCTTCTGTTCAATATATATGGCCCAAATATTGACAAACCCGAGTTCTATGGTAAGATATTTGTTCTGTGTGCTTTGCACCCTGTGGCGGAGATCGTGCTTGGAGGTGACAAATACTATTTTGGATATAACACTGGACCGCACTGGCATCTCTAGCTGATCGCTGACCAAGGCGGCGCAGGCAATACTGGATGGGGCACGGGCGCTGGACCTCTTCGACACATGGAGAACGCTCCACAGCACGGACATAGGCTACACAAACAGGAGGATAGCACAGCAGCAACATGCTTGCCTTGAAAGCTAGACGACACGGAGCAAAACAGGTTCGATCCCCGGGTTCACGCTTAGAAACCTCTGGGTATTAAGCACGTTATAAATAACCTATCAGATCAGATCTATCAGATACACATTCTATTTCTCTGCACATGATTTTCCCAGTACTCGATATTGCCCTGCACCCTTTCTGATCTTTCCCCTCTTCTCTTGACCATGCAATTCACATTGGATAATGTCATGCGTCCCCCATGGTGGTGCAAGACGGCTGCACTGCTGGACCCAGTGTTCTCCCTTAATTTACGCAATCAAGTGATTTCCTACTTTGATAATAACGTGGGCTCAGTGGTGTCGTGGTGATGCTTGGGCAGGCTTTCAAGGTGTATGTGAGGGGGTGGCCATGTCAGCGCAATTTGGGATCCTTAAATGCTTGTGGAGAAACCTGGCAGCAAAAGAGGCAATGCTGCTGGCTCTTCAGCGTAGCAGCGAACTGTGCCCGTCGGTAGACCTCCATTTGGAGATTAAAACCACATTGGATGCCTTCTGGGATATAGCTCAGAGGGAATTGAATTATATGGATAGACCTATGCTGACCCAGAAATATGGGGAAGCCGACAGGACGGGTGGCACTCTGATCTGTCGGATCAAATCTGCAAATGCTAACACACATATTCCTTACATTAGAAAGGGAGACGGGTCAACAGTGCACACTGATGTAGAGATTAACAGCATCTTTTACACCTTCTGCCGTGCCTTGTATCACCCCAAGGGGAGTACCACTGTTAGTGAAACAGAGTATTACCTAAATAGGATACTGACTACCTTGCTCTCTACGGAGGCGTGGGATGCTCTTGAGGTGCCCCTCACAACTGAGGAAATGACCGCTGCTTTACTCAACCTGCCAGGGGGCAAAGCGCCCAGATCCGATGGTCTGAGTGCTGAGATTTACAAAGAATATCGCACAATTATGTCCCTGTACTTGTTACAACTGTGGGAGGAGACATTGGTGAAAGGGGTGCTACGTGAGACGGTCCGCAAAGCCACCATTATATTATTATTCAAACTAGATAAGGCGGCCGAAGATTGTGGATGATGTAGACCACTGTCTCTCATAAACACGGACGCTAAAATCTTCGCCAAGGTGCTGCCATCCAGACTGTCCACCCGTATGCCATATATAGTTCACCCAGATAAGTCAGGGTTTATCCAGGGCCGTTCCACGGCATTAAATACCAGACGACTCTACAATATTATAACACAGACACCTCAGGACCACCAGGCTGTGGCGGTATCTCTAGATATGCAAAAAGCATTCAACACGGTCTCATGGGCATTTCTCTTTCAGGTTATTTCCAATTATGGTTTTGGGCCTAGATTTATTTCATGGGTTAGGCTACTTTACAAACAACCATTTGCCAGGGTTCGTGGCAACGAGCTTGATTCCCCGGAGCTTCACTTGGGAGGTAGGACCAGACAGGGGCGCCCTCTGTCCCCATTGCTTTTTGCATTGGTGATTGAGTCACTTGCGGATCAGGTGAGGGCCAGGCATCACTGCCTGGGTATTCGGCTAGGAGGGAAGACGGATGTCATATCGCTTTATGTGGACAACATATTACTTACTATACATTAGTGATCCCGAAAATAACCTAGCGGCCATTATCGCTACAGTGAAGGAATTTGGTAATCATTCAGGTCTGCGCCTCAACAATAGCAAGTTGGAAATATTTCCATTGACCGTGGATACGCAGAAGCCGATGGATACTGCGGGTTTGAAATGGCCAGAACAGTCAATAAGATATCTGGGTATAGTGATAACCCTCTCGCCTTTGCTGACCAAGCAGCTGAACTACATGGTATATAAGATCACATGAAAGCTAGTTTGCAAAGATGCGGTAATATATCGATGTCGTTGGCAGGGAGGCTGTCCCTAATAAAGATGGTAGTTGTACATAAGCTACTCTACATATTTCATAACATACCAATATGGCCAGGTCGCGAGTTCTTCAGGGATCTCATAGCATTATGCACCTCTTATATCTGGGCTGGAAGGGCAGTCCGGCTGAAGTGGGCTCATCTAGCCCAACCGTATGAGGATGGTGGGTATTGCGCACATGACCTAGAGCTGTAATACTTAACTCCGCATATACACTATACAACTTACTGGTCAGCTGATGATTCTACTTTACCACATGTCCGTCTAGAACATACGAAAGTGGGACCGGCTCTGTTGGTATCGCTGATGGCTGGTGGTGCGTACCATCCTACTCACCTGTTAGATCCTATAGGGTCAACCTGGGGGCGTGGAAGAGGCTCAATAGGAGACTCAAAACATTTTCTGTATATGATTGGCTGCTCTTGCTATAGGGGATGCCAATGCTGTCTCCTACCACAGATAAGAGCATTGCAAGGACCTGGAGAAGAGCTGGTATCCTGACTGTCAGGGACTTATATGTGGGAGAACAATAGATGGTTTGGGTGGGCACCGCTGTGTTATTCAGTTTCTTTAATTGTTCATCAAATTCCTTGTAAGGTGAATGGCAAACCTCAGAGACCCAATATACACTCTATTGGTATACGAAAGCAGAGAAAAAATAGTGGCTGATGAAAGTTTTCATCAGACCTGGGGTCGCCAATTATCATATTAAACATTACTAATAATCTTTATTCATTCATTCCATCTGGTTGTGTGTATGAGCCAAAACAAGAGTTCCTTGTGTTGTTGTCAGGTAATCAATTAGTCTTTTAATTGTAGTTCATATTTGTGAAGAAGCAGAATACAAATACCGGCAATGCATTTCGACCCTTTTTTGTGGTCCTTCTTCAGAGCCAATTCCCAATTCCCCCTTAGGGCTACACAGTGTTCAGGATTTATACCAGCTTTGATCGTTTGAAGTCAATCTGTAACAATGTAACACAACATAAGGACGTTTTTATAAACATTCAGATTTAGTAATCCTCCCTTTCCAGTAACACTTAGAATTACAATGTATCTTCTTCTGTAGATACCGCAGAAACAGACTGTATCAACCGTATGTGTGGGAGGTTACTTTGTACAATGGGAGGATTTGAAAGCAGTAACGGGAGATGGTCCATTACATGTGCTACATTACCTCTGAATAAGGGCGGCAAATTAATCCCAGTGGTCAGTGCTCCCAAATGAACCTTCAACGCATGCATTTCTGTCATAGATTCTGTCTGCATCCCGGCAAGGCCACCGCCAAACTTATAATGAGGCCCATTATGTGATATACTCTGTCGGCAGCTGAATGTATCTGCACTAGAGTGTGGATTAGGTTATACATGGAAAATTGAGGTTACTAAGCGTTTGTTTCTGAATTTAGTCCTGCCTCTTGCCAAGAGAGTGATTCTAATGAGGTGGGCACATAGTGCACCGCTCAAACATGAACACTGGCTGTCCAATATTACATGGGCAAACGACAAGGAAGAGCTATACATTACTTTGCTGCCAAGTAGAAGCCGACCAAAAGACATTTGGACTCACTTTCATGCACATCTGGCCAGAGGTGACTCTTTGACTTAGTAATGTCTGCACCTTTTTTCCTGTTGATCTTTGCTCTGTGCATCCTAATGGAGGTTATACAAGGGTACCATGATGCATTTTCTCTTTTGTTCTACTGATTTGTATTTTTCTCATATGATGTGTTCCTTACTGGACTGTCTGTAATGCACCAAGTGCCAATAAATAAAAACATTAAAAAAGAAAAGAAAATTGGTGTGCTGTTAGGTCAATAAAAATGTTAGTATGAGTAGTCACAAAGGAGAGTCGTCTATAAAATGCTGTTACAATCTCAACCTTAAGTAGGCTTCAGTAGCACCGTTGCTACAGCTTGTCATATTTTAGAGTGCACCTCTCCTTTGTGTGTATTTTGCCTCTGGGAATACCTTCAATAAGCTGGCGACCAACAGACCTGGATATGCTTTATAAAACCTGTGAGGCAGCTAGTAATTTCCTGGTGTCATCCATATACCTACACACTTGATTATCTGATTTTCTGTCTCTGTGACTGCCCTGTTCAGCACTTCCACCACCTCAGCATCTAGCCCTGTAGGTGAACTTCCTCTAGATAATCCTCAATCTGCTCAGTCTATTGCTGTGTCCTGCCTGCAAAGCTCCCCATAAATATTATAGAAACTACTGTGGATTTCCTTCTGACTATACTGACTGCTCGTCCATTACATTCAGGGATTTCATCACCCAGTCCGCTTTCCCGTCCTACGCACCAATCCCAGCATCCTCACAGGCTTATCTTTCTTGTGTTGATGCTTTAGATAGTGGGTAAAATTATATTTTTCTTGGGGTTATGCCACCTTTGTTTTGACTTTGCGGTCTACATTAGGGCCTGTGTCTCTGCTGCTGTTCTAGCCATCCTCCGTCTCTCTTAAATCACCTCTCGGTCATCGTATTCTAACTGTCCTAACAAGGTCTTTTTACAATGTCTACTTCACTGTAGACATCTCCAGACATTCACACTTCATGCAGCCCTTAAATGCCTCACACAGGGTACCATATCCTTAATCATTTTCACTGTTGGTTTAAGAAATTCCACAATTGTATCCCACAAGGAGGCTCATATCGCTAAATCCCCAAGCGTAGCAGTATGTATTTGCCAATCGAGATTACACTGCCTCTAATCATACACATTGAGCCAGAAAACACATGTAGAGGTATTTGGTAGGGCCCTACCCCAATATTCAGGACATCAATTAAGCATCTCACTTGCTGTTCACCAGAACCCCTTCTTACAGAGTAATGTGTAAGGTGAGGACATTGTGTTAAAGCACGCGCACACACACACTGTTGGGTGTTCTGACCCACGTTTGAGCTATCATGCTGCAACATTTGGTGCTGTGGGCTTAGAAAATCCAAGATGGCCAAAAAGCCCACAAGTGCGCCAGAATCCAGGAGAACCACGCAGTTTGTGCGCACACCAAAATGGTTACCTCACTTGCCACCTACCAGTGTAAAGAAAGATCTTTGTTAACAAAATCCACTGTTACTGATGTCAAAAAGTTGCTGAAATCGTGGCTCACCGGACCACTTTAAAGATTCAACCCTTTTGTGGGGTTCCACATAACCATTTTACTGTAAGGAGCCCCATCAAAACAATGTTAAGCAAGGATTATTTACTACCATGTAAGAACCATTCCTGTTTGGAATGCATTAATCCAAGAAAGATCCCAAAAATGGATGCAGTACCAACAAAATCTTCAAGGCGGCGCTAGCGGTCTAAACTCTGACAGGAGAACTAAGTGCAGTTGCTGACAAAGGGATTTGACTCAGCTGACTTCAAAGGCTGCATTTTAATTAAAAATGAGCCACCTGCTGTTCCCAGAGGCCAGAAGCCTGGGAAACCCTCTCACCTCAAGAGATTCACACCACAGCCCAGGATATCACATGGTCATAATAACCAAATGCAAAGTGACCCTCTGGTCTGCTGACCTCAACCTCCTGGAGACCACACAATAGGCTATTGCACTTGAATAGAATATGTTGATTTTGACTGTTTCCTGTCAACAAAGGCCTGCCTGCCAGAAGACACATGTGATCACTGACCCACCCAAGTCTTGGAGGCGGACTCCAACACTCTGAGAACTGAATTGAAAGCAAAATATATATTTTACAGAAACACTGATAACTCTTTGAAATCAAATGACAGGAATGTATAACTTTGAGAGCCTTCATTTAAAAAATGTACCTTCGATTCAAGCCCAAACTCCAATTTGTGTGATGTTCTGGGGCAAAACCCTGCTATTTATGTATACTACAGACTCTGTGTTTAAGCTAGAGACATGGTAATTTACTGGAGTATGTATGGACAGGCCGTGTACATGTGTATAAATCTGGAGAAAAATCCGATGTTGCAAAACCCACTAAAAAGCACCAAAGGTTGCCATTTCTGAATGCAAGCCCCCAGGAAGAGCAGAATTGGAACAGGGGCTATCTCATGTCATATGTGATGGGTGCATGTAATTTCAAACCACTGTGTATCTATGAAATATGTCTTTAGGTCAAATATAGATTGTGTGTAAAGTTGACAGGGGTGGGTTCTCTGTATCATAAACAGACCTCATCATGATGACACTTCATTTCATTCCCCCAATCAAGGGGAAGAGGAGGAAGTGGCCAATGACAAGTGGAGAGGGGTAGGGCCTAGAAAGCTAGCCTCTCCACCCACTTTCAAAACACATAAAAGCAGACAGTCAGGACAGATAGGGACATTCTATTCTATCTGCTGCGGGACGCTCTGCCGGGAAAATCCATACTTTACCTCCATCAACCTCCAGAGAGCCAACATAGAGACTTCAATCTATCCACCTTCAGAGACCAAGACTTTACTTCAGAATTTGTAGCAGAGAGGTCAACTACAAGCTAAATCCCTCTTTAGCAGGCCTCAAATCATTGCCACTATTCACAGCCAGGCGAGCCGTTTGAATTCTTTGCAAGAACTCTTGCCATTTGCCAGAAAGCAGTGTTGTATCCAGAGAGAGACCAGCTGAACCGGAGACCGCTGTATCCGGACCCACAGACCTGATCAGAACCAGAGACCCAGACCAGCAGAGTAGAGCTGACCCAGACGCTGTGTGCAGAGACCGTCCGTGGCGAGTGAAGAAAACCCGCTGACCAGATCGTGACGAGGCCCAGACCTTCTAAAAATTAGGAGTGAGTATCCACCAAAACTGTGCAGAACCAATCTCTTAGTTAAAATAATATAATTCAATCTATTTTAATCTAACCAGATCTGCCTCCTAACTGTCACCTGTCATTTGCAAAGCTGTCACTTGTTATTTTCTAGCTGCAAGCTGTAACCTGTCCCTTTGAACTTTTAAAATTTCAATAAACTACCTTTATTTAATCGTCCGTATCTCTGGAACCGTTTGGGATAGGAACTTGGTTTAACTTTCCTCTGAAAGCTTAGAATCTCCGTCTTACAACAAGCTTAGAACCGACTTGCTACTTTGTATACTTTTGCCATAATCACGATTCTCGCACTCGCGAATTTTACCGCAATTTGTGATTTGGTTAAAAATCCAGCCACGTGTGAAAACAGCAGCTTCATTGCTTTCCTTTGCCGAAAATTCGTTTAACCTGCTAGTTACTCCTAGATCCTTGCTAAAGTGAGCCTGAACTCATCCCAAGTATATTTCACTCACCCTGAACCTCCTAAAGGGAATTAAACCATTTTCAGCATATTTCTCACTGCATTGTCACCATATTCAAAGCATTTTGCCTGTGTTTCAAAACTCCTATCTGTTGTATAAACTGCTGGGGGGGAATTGAACTGAATTCTATTTGATTGCATTCCTAAGAACTGTGTCATCTTCATCTCCTTACAGTGCATAAAAGGGGGGGGGTGAATTGTCCAAGAAAGTGATTACATTGTCTTTTGCTGAAATCCTATCAAGTTAATTTCTGTACTGCATTTCATTCCACATTGCATCCATTTGAAACCATAAAAGTATTGTTGCTATCGTATCCATCCTATAACCACTCATCATTGATTATAAAGAAGTGTGCTAGTGCCGGACTATCCATTATTGATTACTGCTCAGATTAAGTGTGATATTCAATTATTAATTTATTATAAAGTGTGATATATATATATATTGTTTAAATTATCAAATAAACCGTTTAAACTTGCAAAACAGAACTCCTTCGTGGCTCAGTGGGGTCAGGGAGATTCCAAGAGAGGGGTGTTATATAGGGGTAGTCATCCCGAACGCATGAAGTGGACGTAAAGATATTTCAATAAGGGTTTCCATTCAGTATCCCAGACTAGGCATTGACTTAGCTGTAGTGTTGAATTGAATCCTCTTACAAAATGGGGGCTCGAGCCGGACGTTTGGGTTAGATCTATCACTTGTGCAGATTAATACAGTCTGCCAGCTGACCAGATACACATATCCGGCCGGATCACCACGCTGTGTTCCGCTGTAAAGCACTCCTCAAAGGAACGCTCTAAGGAAAAGGTCTGTTTTGCAAAAATAAAATATAAACTTCTGTAAGTCAGGAAGGAACTCAAATTCCAGAATGACGACCTTGGTAGATATGAAAATAGCCAGAGAACACTTCTTACATAAGCTATTTGTGAGAAGTGAGTGGAATCATCAGGACCAAACGGTCTGGTTGCAGGCAATCGGTCAACAGGTCACTGAAACAGGGTCAGATATATGGGGAGATCAGGGTCCCCTACATGTGGCCCTGAGTGAACTATACATGGCCCCGAAAGGCCAAAGATGAGCACCACAAGATTGCCAGGGTAGCGGCATATTTATATTTACATATGGGAGCCATGCAGGACAAATGTGCTGAAGGCCAAGATCTGGCGAGTAGGCAACTGCTGGCACTACAGAAGGCCCAATCTGATCTGGACTCTTCTGAGCAGAGGCTGCTCAGGAGCCAGGAGTCAGAAAATGACAGCAGACGGTACATCACTAAAATAAAGGAGGATATGGATGTGCTGCAACAGGAAAAGGCGGACCAGGATACCAGATTTCTGGCCTTGCAGAAGGAGCACCAAGAAGGTTTGGACTCCCTACTGCAGGGCCAGAAAAAGCTGGAGCAACAGTTAGACTTCAAGTAGGGCATGTGCTGAGCAGGTAGTCACCCTGCAAATCCACCTAGATAGGGAGAAGGCAGAGAGCAATAAACTGATTTTGATTTTGAAAGAGCTGGATACCCAGGCAGAGTTTGACCAGGAGCGCCAGAAAACTGGTGCCTTCCAAAGGCAAAGGGATGACCTGGCGGCACAGATGCAGGCTCTTAGTCAGGAAAGGGATACCTTAGGCCAGGAAGTCTGCCACTTAAAAAGGAAAATGGAAGAAAATCACCTGGCCCTCCAGGGACTGGGTGACCTCCAAAAAGAACACCATAACTTGTTGGAGCACACCAGGGAGGTGGAGGATGCTCTGGCAAGAAAGGAGCAGGCCAATAGGGACACAGCTCAGGAGGTAACCCTCCTGCAGCAAAGACTGGCCCAGTGCTCCAGGACCAATCAGGAAACGCAGAGAGAGAATGAGGCTCTCTGCCAGCACAATGATAGGCTCCAACAACAGGTAGCGATGCAGGAGAGACTGATATAGTCTAGTAAGGCCTTAACTGAGGAACTGAAGGCGCAGGCTCTTGCATTGCAACAGGGAGCAGGGGCGGATAGAGACCAGGTTCGCTGGGAAAGGGAAACTCCTGAGCATAACCTCAGGAGCCCTAGTACCAGAGGCCTTTATCTCTCTCAGTCCCTGTACTCTGCCACCCCCCTGTACCCTGGCGCACATGAGCACCGGGCCACAGGAATGGCAGATTACTATCCAGCCAGAAGCATGGGGCTCATAGGCCGGTACCTCCCAGGAATGGATGGGCAGGCATCTGGGTATGGGCACCCAAGCACAGTGCAATTTAGTGGCGAACCCCAGGAGAATAGGCCCATTAAGGGCATCCTGAAAACTTCTGCCCAGTTAGGTCAGTGGGGGGGTACCCATCAAATCCTGGCAGCAAGGAGGAATCTGAAGACTCCTCTGAACGGCGAAGGACACAGGAGACCAGGTCCCCACATTCTGCCAGCCACTCCCAGGCTCGCAGAATCCAGAAAAACCTGAAAGAGCAGACAGGAACCTCTGGGAGCAGTTCCTCTGAGTCAGAGGATGAATGGACCAGGGTTACCCGAACTAAAAAGGCCAATAAGGCAAAAAGGGCCTTGCTTAAGGACCCATTGAAACAGATTAAGGCAATCAGGAGTGTCATCACGCCTTATCATAAGAACGCCAAGTACTCTGTTTGGGAACACTTGGAGCTCTATGAGTAAATGATGGAGACTTTTCATTTGAAGGACAGCCAAAGCTGTATCCAATATGTAAAGTGGACCTTCTCACCAGAATACTCCAGTTTCTTTGCGGGGCTGGAGGACCAAAATCATTTAAGATGGTCCACCTATAAGGCGGCCATCTTGAAACATTTTTCTGTTCACAGAAATCCTCAAGAGGCTCGCAAGGCAGCCTACAATTTGCAATGTGGGGAGGATCAGGCCCCACAAGAATTCGTGCAAGAACTGAAACGTGCCTTTGCGCAGACCACCAGAAGGGTGCGCACAGACAGCAGAGAATTTGTTAATACTTTTTTCTATGCCTTGCCCAAATACATAATGACCCAGCTCGTGAGAGATTTTCATGAGAAAAGATCTTTAGAATGGGTCATTGAACAAGCCACCTGCATCTACGAGGTGCAGAAACCGGTGGAAAACAAAAACCAGCCCAAAAACCCCAAAACCAACAGCACCCCTGCTGCTGCCAAGGTGGCAGAGGTAAAGGTTGCCCCCGTTTTGGATTTGGAGATGGGGGGGCCTAAAAACCTACCTGCACCTAATAATGCTAGGCCCAGAAGGTCCTCGGGCCAGTCACAGACAGGGTGCCAAGGAGGCAGCCCCACAAATGGGGTCCCTCGCTCTCCTGATTATGTAAGTCCCCGTTACAAGGGAAATCGACCCATCCTGGGTTATGTGTGGACTCCTCCAGCCCAAGGGGGGGGATCCAGCCAAGCACCTAACCTAGGGAACCTCCCTCCTAACTTCCCACCGGAGGGCAGAAATTCTCCAAATCCTGGGCAGAACTTTTTCCCCAGGTATCCACCCAACTTCCAACCCCAAAATCATCCATCCTTCTTTCCCCAATTCCCTGAGCCCAGACAACCTAATCCGGGAGAGGGGAGGCCAAGGGTGGAGGGGTACCCAAATCTTCCCAATCCGGGATATTACCAGAGAAGGGATAGCTACCCTTCCCGGGATCAGCCCAGGGGAGAAAACAGGGCCCTGTATCAGCGTGAGCGGGTTTCCCAGTTACAGCGCCAGGTTCAGAACATGGCACAGGAGCTGGGTCGCGTGCTAAGGGCTCAGCAGAACCCTCAGATGGGCATGCCGGCACAGAATGCACCAAACTCTGGGCCTGGTGCTCCAGAGCAATGACGGGGGCAGCAACCCGACAACCCACCGGTTCCCAGGGAGGAGGCACAAGGGGAAAGGGGGTGTAAAGCCTTGGAGGAAGCTTCCTTCCCAACTTGTAAACAGCCCCTGGAAAACCAGGAACCGGAAACAAAATCTCCTGCCCCTGAAAGCCTGCCTCCCAAGGAGCAGAGGGGGGGTAGGAGAAACAAAGGACCCAAACAGACCCATTTTGTGGAAGAAATACAGATCTTCCAATTTGAAGGAGAGGGATCCCCAGAGGATCCTGGGAAAAGGATCTTCTCCTTCAGAGATGGGGGAACTCCTCCCAAAGAAAAATGGGTCCCAAGGGATTCCAATCCAGACTGGGGAGATATGGAGACTGAGCTACCGCCGCCCATCATCTTATCCCAGAACCCACAATACCAAAATCCCCTGGTTCAAACCCATCCTGGTGACTGCCTCCAAAAAGGGGGGGGGCGGCCCAGAACCGGAACCAGGGGAACCCACAATGGCTCTGATCTCCAGTTGCCAACTTTTTCTTTCAGATTCCCAAGACTCTCCACAGAATTCTGCCCAAATCTCTTCTCTAGCAATGTCCAAAACCAGAAAGTTAGCCCACCAGTTGTCCAAAAAATTGCATTATCTGTGCCCCCTTGAGGAGAAGGAGGGAAGATATTATGCCCCGGTACAAGTACAGGGGCAGGGTACGATTTCAGCGCTGGTGGACACGGGATCTCAAGCTACCCTTCTGTCCAGAAGGGCCTTTGATGAACTGAATGCAGGAAGGGGAGGGAATTACCAAATTCCTCTCACCTCACTTCCTGGACAACTCCAGAACTTTGACGGGAAGGAAATTCCCGTCGAGGGGACCGCAGATTTGGACATTAAAATTGGGCGACACAAGTTGAAACACCCGGTCATAGTTGTGACTCCAGAGGGCACCCCTTGTTTACTAGGGAATGACCTCCTGAGAAGGTTGTCACCCCTAATAGATTGCGTAAACAAGGTCCTCTGGACCCAGACTAGCCGACCCATAAAATTAAAACAGAGTGTCAACCATGTTAGTTTAAACGGCACATGCCACATGGTTGAACAAAATTCTGACCAAGTAGAATTCCACTTCCAGAATAACCAAATTCCAGATGTGACAGTAATAGCAGTAGGACAACAGACTGGTGATGGGGCGTCCTCTCTATTTCTGAAAATCAACCTTCCTTCCAGTCTAAAGTGGTATTCCACGCTGGAAGGAAACACTCTGAAATTCTATACTAATCCACAATCAGAAACTCCCACTCCTATAGTCCAGAAAGATGTGAAATCAGCTCAGAGCCTGGCTGATATTGAGCAAATTGGAGAGCAGTTGTTCATCCCTGTTCAGTTAAACGATGGGAAGGACTCTGTTCTCGCCCGAGTGTGTGTGAGCAACGGTAAGAGCTTCATCAGCGAAGCCATGTTCCGCCAACTCCCAAAAGATCCAGCCATTCCCACATTCAAACTGATAGACAAATGGGAAATGGACCTGGAAGCACCTAATTCCAAACATCTCCTGCCAAGCAGGTGTATGCTCAAAATCTCCATTGGCAACAAGAGCATAGTCCATAATTGTTGGGTCGTGCGAGACGTCACTGCCGCCTTTTACTTAGGCAGTGACATTCTCAATCGCTTTGCCATTAGTTTGGACCTAATAAACTTCAAAGCTTGGTCCCGATTAGCGGATAATCCCATGGGCTTTGATGATCCAGAAAAAGCATTTAAGTCAGCTCAATTGCTACCTTATGCAGTTGAAATTCAGATTAAAGAGGAAGTCACCATCCCTGAAAGGACCCGACAATTCTCCCTGGAAGTGAAAGTTAAAAGAGGACAACATTTGAAAAACCCTGATGCGTACATACATCTAAATGCTTCTCTCCAACAGCAAGGGTTGGGGGTAAACCCAACTCCATTAGTCAACATAGAACATGGCACCATTCTAATAGAGGTGGATAACAGCGACTTAAAGAGTATTACTCTAGCCGCAGACACCATTATTGGAATGGGGGTTGATGACCCACATTTTTCCATCGATTTAGGAAATGAACTGTTAGGACCAATCCCCAAGGACTGTTTTGACAGTGACAGTGATGACAATACAACACCAGACAGGATTTTCACCCGGCATGGGGGGAACTTCCTGGTGTACACTTCTTGCCCTTATGGTAAGGAAGATGTGACTTGTGACTTCAGGAGGGATGAGGTGATTTTCCAGGTGCATGAGGGCTGCCTTTCCCAACTGAAGCCTCCAGTCCAAATCAGCACTCTGACCAGGGACTTCTCCACCAAGCTGGAGGAGGCCGCTGAAATAGCCAAACCAGAAGTATTTCCAGGCTTCAGGCAGATGGTGGAAGAGAGAGTCAACCTAGCTGATGCCTGTGTGACTCTGGAACAAAAGCAAAAGTTGAAACAAGTTTTCTTGGATTTCCAAGATCTCTTTGCGGTAGACTCATATGACTGTGGCCGCACCGACATCCACACAACAACAATCCCCACGGACCCTGGCATGACTCCAGTGTTTGTGAAGCAATATCGCTTGCCTCTCGCATCAATGGAGTCCCTTACTGAAATAATTAAGAACCTTGAGTCCCGGGGAATAATCCGTCCAATACACAGCACCTTCAATAATCCAGTGCTGGGAATATTGAAGCCAAACGGCCAGTGGAGACTCTGCGCTGACCTTAGGGAGCTCAACAAACGGGTCCATACTTCCCGATGGCCTCTTCCCTACATTGAACAAGGGCTGGCCCAGGTTCAGGGGTCACAGGTATTCACTGCAATAGACCTGACCAATGGATACTGGACCGTGCCGGTCAGTAGGGAGGACCAATACAAGATGGCTTTTACCTTTGGGGGCCAGCAGTATACATGGACCCGGACTCCCTTCAGATACCTGAACTCCGGCAATGAATTCAACATTTTCCTACATAAGGCCATGCCCGACCTGGGTGCGAGGGGTAACCTGGCTTATGTAGATGATGTCCTCATCAAAGGTTCATCTGTGGAGGAACACATAGCGGAGATCCGTTATGTTCTGACCCAGTTGAGGGCCGCCGGAGCAAAACTTTCCTTTCAGAAAGCACAGTGGTGTAGAACCGTGTTAATTTCTTGGGGCATGAGATTACTCCTCAGGGTCTCTGTCCCCAGGAAAAGAAAGTGGAAGCACTTCAGAAACTGAAAGACCCCGCAACTCTGCGGGAACTAAGTAGCCTCCTTGGACTGACTAATTACAGCAGAAAGTTCATTGAGGGCTATGCAGAGATCACCAGACCCCTGATTCATCTCCTGAAGGGGGGGGTCAAGTGGGAATGGGGTCCAGAACAAGCCGAGGCGGTCAAACAACTCAAGAGAAGCCTCTCACAAGCGCCTTGCCTAGCTTACCCTGTCAGAAACAAGGAGTTCTTCCTGGAGACGGGGTTCTCTAATACGTGCTTGACGGCGGTATTATACCAAAAGCATGACAGGGTCAATAAAGTAATCTCCTATGCGAGCAAAACTTTATCCTCTGTGGAGGAAAAATTCAACGATTGTGAGAAGGCACTCCTGGCAACGGTGTGGGCATTGAAGAATTACCGCCCGTTTATCCAGGGGGAACACATCATAGTGGAGACTCCACACCAGCCTCTGCAATATCTCCAAAGTGACAGAATCCGGGCCGGAAATGTGAGTAATTCCCGAATTACTTCCTGGATTCTGTCAATGCAAGGCTTTCCTGTGGAGGTCCGATATGGCCAAAACAAGAAGAGTCCCCTCGCGCAAGGTCTGGCTGACTTGCATGATTGTGCCAGAGAAAACTGTCTCGAGGACGAAAGTCTAAAAATCAAGGACAACATGGAGGCATACCTTAATTCCCCACACAAAGTCTTTGAAGAGGACAAGTGTGAGGGAATGCCCACTGTCTATGTGGATGGATGCTCTTACCATGTTGACAACAACGGGGAGAAAGAACTGGTGGCCGGCGAAGGGAATGCATGGGTGAATGAGTTCCAAGAACCCTCCGCTGGATACAAAATTGGTCCCCGAAGTAGTCAGGTGGCAGAATTGAAGCCTGATGTTAAGTCACGCCCATGATGCGGCCACCGCCGGTCGTAGGGGGTTTCACACAACACTGGAAATCTTAAGAGAGGTTGCATACTGGCCACACATGGGCCAGGACCTCAACCAATACTTGAAGGGTTGTCTTGTGTGTGCACAATTTCAGCCAACATCCCTCACACACCGGGCGCCTCTCCAAAAGAGGGGGATGACACTGCCATGGTCAGATTTACAAATCGACTTCGTAGGCCCTGTGATTCGCTCGTCTAGAGGAAATAAGTACATGTTGACTGTGACATGCTTGTTTACCAAGTG
Organism: Ambystoma mexicanum; assembly: GCF_040938575.1. NCBI lineage: Eukaryota > Metazoa > Chordata > Amphibia > Caudata > Ambystomatidae > Ambystoma > Ambystoma mexicanum. The sequence continues at coordinate 478,000,355 of NC_090923.1, read as the reverse complement.
GGTGGAATGTCTCCCAGCCCCAAATTGCAAGGCAGAAACAGCAGCTGCCCTGATGATTAACCACATCTTTTCCCGTTTTGGTCTACCTCAAAGGATTGAGTCAGACAGATGTAGCCACTTCACCAGTGAAGTAATGACAAAGATGTGGGAGATACTGGGGGTCAAGAGAAAGCTACACATTGCTTACAGGCCAGCTTCTTCTGGAGCAGTAGAGAGATACAACTGAACCATTGTGAGCATATTGAAGAAGTTTGTGGCAGATTCTGGGCCAAGTTGGGATATCCGATTACCTCTGGTCCTAATGGCCATCAGATCTACCCCTTCATCTGCAACCAAAATGTCACCATTTGAGTTGATGACTGGACGCAAGATGGTGCTTCCTCAGCATTTGCTCTACAGAACCCAAGAGCAAACGTGATAAATGCCTCCACAACTCAAGCTAAATCCCTCTTTAGCAGGCCTCAAATCATTGCCACTATTCACAGCCAGGCGAGCCGTTTGAATTCTTTGCAAGAACTCTTGCCATTTGCCAGAAAGCAGTGTTGTATCCAGAGAGAGACCAGCTGAACCGGAGACCGCTGTATCCGGACCCACAGACCTGATCAGAACCAGAGACCCAGACCAGCAGAGTAGAGCTGACCCAGACGCTGTGCGCAGAGACCGTCCGTGGCGAGTGAAGAAAACCCGCTGACCAGATCGTGACGAGGTCCAGTCCTTCTAAAAATTAGGAGTGAGTATCCGCCAAAACTGTGCAGAACCAATCTCTTAGTTAAAATAATACAATTCAATCTATTTTAATCTAACCAGAACTGCCTCCTAACTGTCACCTGTCATTTGCAAAGCTGTCACTTGTCATTTTCTAGCTGCAAGCTGTAACCTGTCCCTTTGAACTTTTAAAATTTCAATAAACTACCTTTATTTAATCGTCCGTATCTCTGGAACCGTTTGGGATAGGAACTTGGTTTAACTTTCCTCTGAAAGCTTAGAATCTCCGTCTTACAACAAGCTTAGAACCGACTTGCTACTTTGTATACTTTTGCCATAATCACGATTCTCGCACTCGCGAATTTTACCACGATTTGCGATTTGGTTAAAAATCCAGCCACGTGTGAAAACAGCAGCTTCATTGCTTTCCTTTGCCGAAAATTCGTTTAACCTGCTAGTTACTCCTAGATCCTTGCTAAAGTGAGCCTGAACTCATCCCAAGTATATTTCACTCACCCTGAACCTCCTAAAGGGAATTAAACCATTTTCAGCATATTTCTCACTGCATTGTCACCATATTCAAAGCATTTTGCCTGTGTTTCAAAACTCCTATCTGTTGTATAAACTGCTGGGGGGGAATTGAACTGAATTCTATTTGATTGCATTCCTAAGAACTGTGTCATCTTCATCTCCTTACAGTGCATAAAAGGGGGGGGTGAATTGTCCAAGAAAGTGATTACATTGTCTTTTGCTGAAATCCTATCAAGTTAATTTCTGTACTGCATTTCATTCCACATTGCATCCATTTGAAACCATAAAAGTATTGTTGCTATCGTATCCATCCTATAACCACTCATCATTGATTATAAAGAAGTGTGCTAGTGCCGGACTATCCATTATTGATTACTGCTCGGATTAAGTGTGATATTCAATTATTAATTTATTATAAAGTGTGATATATATATATATTGTTTAAATTATCAAATAAACCGTTTAAACTTGCAAAACAGAACTCCTTCGTGGCTCAGTGGGGTCAGGGAGATTCCAAGAGAGGGGTGTTATATAGGGGTAGTCATCCAGAACGCATGAACTGGACGTAAAGATATTTCAATAAGGGTTTCCATTCAGTATCCCAGACTAGGCATTGACTTAGCTGTAGTGTTGAATTGAATCCTCTTACAAATTGGGGGCTCGAGCCGGACGTTTGGGTTAGATCTATCACTTGTGCAGATTAATACAGTCTGCCAGCTGACCAGATACACATATCCGGTCGGATCACCACGCTGTGTTCCGCTGTAAAGCACTCCTCAAAGGAACGCTCTAAGGAAAAGGTCTGTTTTGCAAAAATAAAATATAAACTTCTGTAAGTCAGGAAGGAACTCAAATTCCAGAATGACGACCTTGGTAGATATGAAAATAGCCAGAGAACACTTCTTACATAAGCTATTTGTGAGAGGTGAGTGGAATCATCAGGACCAAACGGTCTGGTTGCAGGCAATCGCGCAACAGGTCACTGAAACAGGGTCAGATACATGGGGAGATCAGGGTCCCCTACATGTGGCCCTGAGTGAACTATACATGGCCCCGAAAGGCCAAAGATGAGCACCACAAGATTGCCAGGGTAGCAGCATATTTATATTTACATATGGGAGCCATGCAGGACAAATGTGCTGAAGGCCAAGATCTGGCGAGTAGGCAACTGCTGGCACTACAGAAGGCCCAATCTGATCTGGACTCTTCTGAGCAGAGGCTGCTCAGGAGCCAGGAGTCAGAAAATGACAGCAGACGGTACATCACTAAAATAAAGGAGGATATGGATGTGCTGCAACAGGAAAAGGCGGACCAGGATACCAGATTTCTGGCCTTGCAGAAGGAGCACCAAGAAGGTTTGGACTCCCTACTGCAGGGCCAGAAAAAGCTGGAGCAACAGTTAGACTTCAAGTAGGGCATGTGCTGAGCAGGTAGTCACCCTGCAAATCCACCTAGATAGGGAGAAGGCAGAGAGCAATAAACTGATTTTGATTTTGAAAGAGCTGGATACCCAGGCAGAGTTTGACCAGGAGCGCCAGAAAACTGGTGCCTTCCAAAGGCAAAGGGATGACCTGGCGGCACAGATGCAGGCTCTTAGTCAGGAAAGGGATACCTTAGGCCAGGAAGTCTGCCACTTAAAAAGGAAAATGGAAGAAAATCACCTGGCCCTCCAGGGACTGGGTGACCTCCAAAAAGAACACCATAACTTGTTGGAGCACACCAGGGAGGTGGAGGATGCTCTGGCAAGAAAGGAGCAGGCCAATAGGGACACAGCTCAGGAGGTAACCCTCCTGCAGCAAAGACTGGCCCAGTGCTCCAGGACCAATCAGGAAACGCAGAGAGAGAATGAGGCTCTCTGCCAGCACAATGATAGGCTCCAACAACAGGTAGCGATGCAGGAGAGACTGATATAGTCTAGTAAGGCCTTAACTGAGGAACTGAAGGCGCAGGCTCTTGCATTGCAACAGGGAGCAGGGGCGGATAGAGACCAGGTTCGCTGGGAAAGGGAAACTCCTGAGCATAACCTCAGGAGCCCTAGTACCAGAGGCCTTTATCTCTCTCAGTCCCTGTACTCTGCCACCCCCCTGTACCCTGGCGCACATGAGCACCGGGCCACAGGAATGGCAGATTACTATCCAGCCAGAAGCATGGGGCTCATAGGCCGGTACCTCCCAGGAATGGATGGGCAGGCATCTGGGTATGGGCACCCAAGCACAGTGCAATTTAGTGGGGAACCCCAGGAGAATAGGCCCATTAAGGGCATCCTGAAAACTTCTGCCCAGTTAGGTCAGTGGGGGGGTACCCATCAAATCCTGGCAGCAAGGAGGAATCTGAAGACTCCTCTGAACGGCGAAGGACACAGGAGACCAGGTCCCCACATTCTGCCAGCCACTCCCAGGCTCGCAGAATCCAGAAAAACCTGAAAGAGCAGACAGGAACCTCTGGGAGCAGTTCCTCTGAGTCAGAGGATGAATGGACCAGGGTTACCCGAACTAAAAAGGCCAATAAGGCAAAAAGGGCCTTGCTTAAGGACCCATTGAAACAGATTAAGGCAATCAGGAGTGTCATCACGCCTTATCATAAGAACGCCAAGTACTCTGTTTGGGAACACTTGGAGCTCTATGAGCAAATGATGGAGACTTTTCATTTGAAGGACAGCCAAAGCTGTATCCAATATGTAAAGTGGACCTTCTCACCAGAATACTCCAGTTTCTTTGCGGGGCTGGAGGACCAAAATCATTTAAGATGGTCCACCTATAAGGCGGCCATCTTGAAACATTTTTCTGTTCACAGAAATCCTCAAGAGGCTCGCAAGGCAGCCTACAATTTGCAATGTGGGGAGGATCAGGCCCCACAAGAATTCGTGCAAGAACTGAAACGTGCCTTTGCGCAGACCACCAGAAGGGTGCGCACAGACAGCAGAGAATTTGTTAATACTTTTTTCTATGCCTTGCCCAAATACATAATGACCCAGCTCGTGAGAGATTTTCATGAGAAAAGATCTTTAGAATGGGTCATTGAACAAGCCACCTGCATCTACGAGGTGCAGAAACCGGTGGAAAACAAAAACCAGCCCAAAAACCCCAAAACCAACAGCACCCCTGCTGCTGCCAAGGTGGCAGAGGTAAAGGTTGCCCCCGTTTTGGATTTGGAGATGGGGGGGCCTAAAAACCTACCTGCACCTAATAATGCTAGGCCCAGAAGGTCCTCGGGCCAGTCACAGACAGGGTGCCAAGGAGGCAGCCCCACAAATGGGGTCCCTCGCTCTCCTGATTATGTAAGTCCCCGTTACAAGGGAAATCGACCCATCCTGGGTTATGTGTGGACTCCTCCAGCCCAAGGGGGGGGATCCAGCCAAGCACCTAACCTAGGGAACCTCCCTCCTAACTTCCCACCGGAGGGCAGAAATTCTCCAAATCCTGGGCAGAACTTTTTCCCCAGGTATCCACCCAACTTCCAACCCCAAAATCATCCATCCTTCTTTCCCCAATTCCCTGAGCCCAGACAACCTAATCCGGGAGAGGGGAGGCCAAGGGTGGAGGGGTACCCAAATCTTCCCAATCCGGGATATTACCAGAGAAGGGATAGCTACCCTTCCCGGGATCAGCCCAGGGGAGAAAACAGGGCCCCGTATCAGCGTGAGCGGGTTTCCCAGTTACAGCGCCAGGTTCAGAACATGGCACAGGAGCTGGGTCGCGTGCTAAGGGCTCAGCAGAACCCTCAGATGGGCATGCCGGCACAGAATGCACCAAACTCTGGGCCTGGTGCTCCAGAGCAATGACGGGGGCAGCAACCCGACAACCCACCGGTTCCCAGGGAGGAGGCACAAGGGGAAAGGGGGTGTAAAGCCTTGGAGGAAGCTTCCTTCCCAACTTGTAAACAGCCCCTGGAAAACCAGGAACCGGAAACAAAATCTCCTGCCCCTGAAAGCCTGCCTCCCAAGGAGCAGAGGGGGGGTAGGAGAAACAAAGGACCCAAACAGACCCATTTTGTGGAAGAAATACAGATCTTCCAATTTGAAGGAGAGGGATCCCCAGAGGATCCTGGGAAAAGGATCTTCTCCTTCAGAGATGGGGGAACTCCTCCCAAAGAAAAATGGGTCCCAAGGGATTCCAATCCAGACTGGGGAGATATGGAGACTGAGCTACCGCCGCCCATCATCTTATCCCAGAACCCACAATACCAAAATCCCCTGGTTCAAACCCATCCTGGTGACTGCCTCCAAAAAGGGGGGGGGCGTCCCAGAACCGGAACCAGGGGAACCCACAATGGCTCTGATCTCCAGTTGCCAACTTTTTCTTTCAGATTCCCAAGACTCTCCACAGAATTCTGCCCAAATCTCTTCTCTAGCAATGTCCAAAACCAGAAAGTTAGCCCACCAGTTGTCCAAAAAATTGCATTATCTGTGCCCCCTTGAGGAGAAGGAGGGAAGATATTATGCCCCGGTACAAGTACAGGGGCAGGGTACGATTTCAGCGCTGGTGGACACGGGATCTCAAGCTACCCTTCTGTCCAGAAGGGCCTTTGATGAACTGAATGCAGGAAGGGGAGGGAATTACCAAATTCCTCTCACCTCACTTCCTGGACAACTCCAGAACTTTGACGGGAAGGAAATTCCCGTCGAGGGGACCGCAGATTTGGACATTAAAATTGGGCGACACAAGTTGAAACACCCGGTCATAGTTGTGACTCCAGAGGGCACCCCTTGTTTACTAGGGAATGACCTCCTGAGAAGGTTGTCACCCCTAATAGATTGCGTAAACAAGGTCCTCTGGACCCAGACTAGCCGACCCATAAAATTAAAACAGAGTGTCAACCATGTTAGTTTAAACGGCACATGCCACATGGTTGAACAAAATTCTGACCAAGTAGAATTCCACTTCCAGAATAACCAAATTCCAGATGTGACAGTAATAGCAGTAGGACAACAGACTGGTGATGGGGCGTCCTCTCTATTTCTGAAAATCAACCTTCCTTCCAGTCTAAAGTGGTATTCCACGCTGGAAGGAAACACTCTGAAATTCTATACTAATCCACAATCAGAAACTCCCACTCCTATAGTCCAGAAAGATGTGAAATCAGCTCAGAGCCTGGCTGATATTGAGCAAATTGGAGAGCAGTTGTTCATCCCTGTTCAGTTAAACGATGGGAAGGACTCTGTTCTCGCCCGAGTGTGTGTGAGCAACGGTAAGAGCTTCATCAGCGAAACCATGTTCCGCCAACTCCCAAAAGATCCAGCCATTCCCACATTCAAACTGATAGACAAATGGGAAATGGACCTGGAAGCACCTAATTCCAAACATCTCCTGCCAAGCAGGTGTATGCTCAAAATCTCCATTGGCAACAAGAGAATAGTCCATAATTGTTGGGTCGTGCCAGACGTCACTGCCGCCTTTTACTTAGGCAGTGACATTCTCAATCGCTTTGCCATTAGTTTGGACCTAATAAACTTCAAAGCTTGGTCCCGATTAGCGGATAATCCCATGGGCTTTGATGATCCAGAAAAAGCATTTAAGTCAGCTCAATTGCTACCTTATGCAGTTGAAATTCAGATTAAAGAGGAAGTCACCATCCCTGAAAGGACCCGACAATTCTCCCTGGAAGTGAAATTTAAAAGAGGACAACATTTGAAAAACCCTGATGCGTACATACATCTAAATGCTTCTCTCCAACAGCAAGGGTTGGGGGTAAACCCAACTCCATTAGTCAACATAGAACATGGCACCATTCTAATAGAGGTGGATAACAGCGACTTAAAGAGTATTACTCTAGCCGCAGACACCATTATTGGAATGGGGGTTGATGACCCACATTTTTCCATCGATTTAGGAAATGAACTGTTAGGACCAATCCCCAAGGACTGTTTTGACAGTGACAGTGATGACAATACAACACCAGACAGGATTTTCACCCGGCATGGGGGGAACTTCCTGGTGTACACTTCTTGCCCTTATGGTAAGGAAGATGTGACTTGTGACTTCAGGAGGGATGAGGTGATTTTCCAGGTGCATGAGGGCTGCCTTTCCCACCTGAAGCCTCCAGTCCAAATCAGCACTCTGACCAGGGACTTTCCAGGCTATTTCCAGGCTTCAGGCAGATGGTGGAAGAGAGAGTCAACCTAGCTGATGCCTGTGTGACTCTGGAACAAAAGCAAAAGTTGAAACAAGTTTTCTTGGATTTCCAAGATCTCTTTGCGGTAGACTCATATGACTGTGGCCGCACCGACATCCACACAACAACAATCCCCACGGACCCTGGCATGACTCCAGTGTTTGTGAAGCAATATCGCTTGCCTCTCGCATCAATGGAGTCCCTTACTGAAATAATTAAGAACCTTGAGTCCCGGGGAATAATCCGTCCAATACACAGCACCTTCAATAATCCAGTGCTGGGAATATTGAAGCCAAACGGCCAGTGGAGACTCTGCGCTGACCTTAGGGAGCTCAACAAACGGGTCCATACTTCCCGATGGCCTCTTCCCTACATTGAACAAGGGCTGGCCCAGGTTCAGGGGTCACAGGTATTCACTGCAATAGACCTGACCAATGGATACTGGACCGTGCCGGTCAGTAGGGAGGACCAATACAAGCTGGCTTTTACCTTTGGGGGCCAGCAGTATACATGGACCCGGACTCCCTTCAGATACCTGAACTCCGGCAATGAATTCAACATTTTCCTACATAAGGCCATGCCCGACCTGGGTGCGAGGGGTAACCTGGCTTATGTAGATGATGTCCTCATCAAATGTTCATCTGTGGAGGAACACATAGCGGAGATCCGTTATGTTCTGACCCAGTTGAGGGCCGCCGGAGCAAAACTTTCCTTTCAGAAAGCACAGTGGTGTAGAACCCGTGTTAATTTCTTGGGGCATGAGATTACTCCTCAGGGTCTCTGTCCCCAGGAAAAGAAAGTGGAAGCACTTCAGAAACTGAAAGACCCCGCAACTCTGCGGGAACTAAGTAGCCTCCTTGGACTGACTAATTACAGCAGAAAGTTCATTGAGGGCTACGCAGAGATCACCAGACCCCTGATCCATCTCCTGAAGGGGGGGGTCAAGTGGGAATGGGGTCCAGAACAAGCCGAGGCGGTAAAACAACTCAAGAGAAGCCTCTCACAAGCGCCTTGCCTAGCTTACCCTGTCAGAAACAAGGAGTTCTTCCTGGAGACGGGGTTCTCTAATACGTGCTTGACGGCGGTATTATACCAAAAGCATGACAGGGTCAATAAAGTAATCTCCTATGCGAGCAAAACTTTATCCTCTGTGGAGGAAAAATTCAACGATTGTGAGAAGGCACTCCTGGCAACGGTGTGGGCATTGAAGAATTACCGCCCGTTTATCCAGGGGGAACACATCATAGTGGAGACTCCACACCAGCCTCTGCAATATCTCCAAAGTGACAGAATCCGGGCCGGAAATGTGAGTAATTCCCGAATTACTTCCTGGATTCTGTCAATGCAAGGCTTTCCTGTGGAGGTCCGATATGGCCAAAACAAGAAGAGTCCCCTCGCGCAAGGTCTGGCTGACTTGCATGATTGTGCCAGAGAAAACTGTCTCGAGGACGAAAGTCTAAAAATCAAGGACAACATGGAGGCATACCTTAATTCCCCACACAAAGTCTTTGAAGAGGACAAGTGTGAGGGAATGCCCACTGTCTATGTGGATGGATGCTCTTACCATGTTGACAACAACGGGGAGAAAGAACTGGTGGCCGGCAAAGGGAATGCATGGGTGAATGAGTTCCAAGAACCCTCCGCTGGATACAAAATTGGTCCCCGAAGTAGTCAGGTGGCAGAATTGAAGCCTGATGTTAAGTCACGGCCATGATGCGGCCACCGCCGGTCGTAGGGGGTTTCACACAACACTGGAAATCTTAAGAGAGGTTGCATACTGGCCACACATGGGCCAGGACCTCAACCAATACTTGAAGGGTTGTCTTGTGTGTGCACAATTTCAGCCAACATCCCTCACACACCGGGCACCTCTCCAAAAGAGGGGGATGACACTGCCATGGTCAGATTTACAAATCGACTTCGTAGGCCCTGTGATTCGCTCGTCTAGAGGAAATAAGTACATGTTGACTGTGACATGCTTGTTTACCAAGTGGGTGGAATGTCTCCCAGCCCCAAATTGCAAGGCAGAAACAGCAGCTGCCCTGATGATTAACCACATCTTTTCCCGTTTTGGTCTACCTCAAAGGATTGAGTCAGACAGAGGTAGCCACTTCACCAGTGAAGTAATGACAAAGATGTGGGAGATACTGGGGGTCAAGAGAAAGCTACACATTGCTTACAGGCCAGCTTCTTCTGGAGCAGTAGAGAGATACAACTGAACCATTGTGAGCATATTAAAGAAGTTTGTGGCAGATTCTGGGCCAAGTTGGGATATCCGATTACCTCTGGTCCTAATGGCCATCAGATCTACCCCTTCATCTGCAACCAAAATGTCACCATTTGAGTTGATGACTGGACGCAAGATGGTGCTTCCTCAGCATTTGCTCTACAGAACCCAAGAGCAAACGTGATAAATGCCTCCACAACTCAAGCTAAATCCCTCTTTAGCAGGCCTCAAATCATTGCCACTATTCACAGCCAGGCGAGCCGTTTGAATTCTTTGCAAGAACTCTTGCCATTTGCCAGAAAGCAGTGTTGTATCCAGAGAGAGACCAGCTGAACCGGAGACCGCTGTATCCGGACCCACAGACCTGATCAGAACCAGAGACCCAGACCAGACCAGCAGAGTAGAGCTGACCCAGACGCTGTGTGCAGAGACCGTCCGTGGCGAGTGAAGAAAACCCGCTGACCAGATCGTGACGAGGTCCAGTCCTTCTAAAAATTAGGAGTGAGTATCCGCCAAAACTGTGCAGAACCAATCTCTTAGTTAAAATAATACAATTCAATCTATTTTAATCTAACCAGAACTGCCTCCTAACTGTCACCTGTCATTTGCAAAGCTGTCACTTGTCATTTTCTAGCTGCAAGCTGTAACCTGTCCCTTTGAACTTTTAAAATTTCAATAAACTACCTTTATTTAATCGTCCGTATCTCTGGAACCGTTTGGGATAGGAACTTGGTTTAACTTTCCTCTGAAAGCTTAGAATCTCCGCCTTACAAAAAGCTTAGAACCGACTTGCTACTTTGTATACTTTTGCCATAATCACGATTCTCGCACTCACGAATTTTACCACGATTTGCGATTTGGTTAAAAATCCAGCCACGTGTGAAAACAGCAGCTTCATTGCTTTTCTTTGCCGAAAATTCGTTTAACCTGCTAGTTACTCCTAGATCCTTGCTAAAGTGAGCCTGAACTCATCCCAAGTATATTTCACTCACCCTGAACCTCCTAAAGGGAATTAAACCATTTTCAGCATATTTCTCACTGCATTGTCACCATATTCAAAGCATTTTGCCTGTGTTTCAAAACTCCTATCTGTTGTATAAGCTGCTGGGGGGGAATTGAACTGAATTCTATTTGATTGCATTCATTGCATTCCTAAGAACTGTGCCATCTTCATCTCCTTACAGTGCATAAAAGGGGGGGGGGGGTGAATTGTCCAAGAAAGTGATTACATTGTCTTTTGCTGAAATCCTATCAAGTTAATTTCTCTACTGCATTTCATTCCACATTGCATCCATTTGAAACCATAAAAGTATTGTTGCTATCGTATCCATCCTATAACCGCATGACTAGGCATTGACTTAGCTGTAGTGTTGAATTGAATCCTCTTACAACACACACATACCTACCTCTCTCTTGGAGGACTTCAGAGCCTATATGGCTGAGCATTTAGGAGAACTGACTGAGATTGGAGAAGGCCCTGATGAAAGATTCACAGAGCTGACTCTGTATGACATTGAACTGGATCAGTGTAATGAGGATGTTATCAACAGTTGATAATGACTTTAAAGTTGTGATATAGGCCTACAGGAGGGGGATGGGGAAATGAGGTTCAGGTCGGTGAGGGAGTTGGATAATATGTTTGATCATATTATGAATAATATTGACGAGCTTGACCTCATCCACGATGACCAGACTGGCTTCCGCCCCAAATGCAGCACTGAGAATGCAACCATCTAAGTAGTGGATGATGTGCTCAGAATCCCTGACACTGGGGACACGTGTCTCCTAGTCCTCTAAGACCGCGCAGCTGCCTTCGAAACAGTTGATCACCAAATACCCCTCTCCCTCCTTGACGATGGGAGGGGCTTCTCTGGAACTGTCCTAAAATGTTATGCATCCGACTTATCGGGTAGGCACCAGATCATACAGATGGGCTCATTCAGATCCAACGGTCTCTCAGTCACTTGTGGGGTCCCCCAAGGTTCCATTGTGTGCCCAATCATCTTCAATCTACACATTGAACTCTTGGGAACTCTTCTAAATGACCCCAACATAGCCATCCATCAGTATGCTGACACTCAGGCCCCCAGGACATCGCTCACCTCTGCAAATGCCTGGCTACTATCTAAACACTTACCTTAAACTGAACCCAACCAAAACCGAATTTGTCCTCATCAGTCCTGCCACCAAACAACTTGTGCAACAATGGCTGAGTGACATATGCTTGGAAGGATTCACACCTCAGCTGTCAAACTCAGACAAATAACTGGACTTCAATGTTGAAAGTAGCCTTTCTTTCCAAAAGCACATAAAGCATGGCTACAGGTCCACACACTCAGCAAAATCAAACCCTTCATTCCCACAAATGAATTCCATACGGTGGTCCAAGCCCTTGTATCTCACACCCTGATGGGGGAAATGCCTTCCTTACTGGGCTACCAGACGCACACCTGGCCCTGCTCAAAGCAGCACACCACGCTGCAGCCCGCCTCATTACAGGTGCCCACAAATTCGACCATATCTCCCAAACACTGCGTGCGCTTCATTGGCTCCCCCTCCTCTCCAAGATCATATTCAAAACTGCATCTATCACCTACAAAGCAGTCTCAAACGGAACACCAACAAACTTGGAGGCTAAAGTCGACACCTCTGGAGGATCTCGTACCTCACGCAGCAATCGTACCTCACATGGCAAAACTATCAAACGATTGGAGCCAAAGCTATCCTGCAAAGAGAAGACTCACAAAGAGTCCTTCTCCTGCCACACCCCAACCATCTGGATCTCAATCTCAGCAGAGGCTGCAAATGCCCTACTATCCTCCAGTTCCACAAAACATGTTACTCTTTCAACACCTTGCAGACAAATAAAAATCCTTCTCTCCCTCCACAAGTTACTAAGTGTGCTCCACAGTTGACTCTGGTGCAGCACTGTATAGTATCCAATAATTTTAATCATTATAAAGATATTTTTATTTTTTAAAGTCATTCCTCTGTTCTTAAATGTACAATAGTGTGTTTATTGCCCAACAAAAACCGCTCAAATGTATTATTTTTTTTTGTCTACTCATTTTCCCACAAAAATGTAGATGGTGGGTTGGGGTCAGGCAAAACTGATTTGAGGATTGCGGAGAGTGTAGAGGTCGGGAAGGTTGGTTTGGGGACTGTCCCCTTGCATTCTGTGGTCAATAATTAGAGACAGAAAATGTGAGCAGTTTTTTTCGAGCAATAAACATACAACCAAATCTACAACACACATTACTATATGCTAGCACAAGCTGCGCTTTGTGAGGGGTCAGAAATGCGAGGCGGAAACGTAGATGGAGTTTTCTACAATGAAGGCCGTTCTCCTGCAGTCTCTTCTGTGTTCTTGCACAACCTACTAGTTGTAGACAATGGGCCTCATTACGACCCTGGCGGAAATTGACTGACCGGACCGCAACAGCGTAAATAGCGTTTCCGCCATTGCACGAAGGAGCAAAGTGCGGCTAATTACGACCCATCGGGCACGAGCATTACGCCATGGCGGAATCCGAAAGGCTGCGATGGCGGAAATGACCCCAAAACGGCCCTTACCGCCGCCGTACGCTGCACCAGGTGCAATACCGCCACCCATCTTAGCGGTCACCGTAATGAGCGGTCACCGTAACGAGCGTGCACCGCAAATTACGGCCACCGTAAATATACGGAAACGGAAGTAAAAGCATGTGGCCGGAACGGGAAACAGCACGCCGCACAACTATAAAATCCGAATCCCAACACAACCATAAAAATCCGACCCTGACACACATCCCAACCCGTTAGCAACCCCAGTCAAAAAAATAAATATGGGAAAGGTAGCCAAGAAAGCGTGTGACCGCAAGCGGCAGGTACACTTCTCCCGAGAGGAACTGACCGTGCTCACCGAGACCCTCCAGGAAAATGCCGCCGTCGTCTTCTCCAGTCAAATGACCAGGACGGCCCTTGCCAACAAGAAGGCCATATGGGCCCTGGTGGCACAGCGCGTAAGTGCGGTGGGGACAACACCCCGCACGCCACAGCAATGTCGCAAGCGGTGGGACGACCTGCGGATCCGCGTACGCAGCATACTTTCTGCGAACAGGAACATCGCCACAGCTACCGGGGGGGGTTCAGAGTCGCCCATCAAGTTGACCCCCTGGGAGGAAATCTGCGCCTCCACCATAGGAATGGAGAGCATAGAGGGAGTCGGAGGGATGGAGAAAGGAGTGCCGACATCCGGAGAATCAGGTAGGTTGGCCAAGAGAAACAATGCGAAATCCACAAACCACGAACATGTGCAGTACCATGTGACCCCATAGTGCAATACATACTTTGCCCTGACAGCGCCCTCTAAAAGTCAGAATGAACAAACAAATCAATCAAGAAGCCATAAACAACCCCTACATGTGCAGCATGCACCCCCTAACTGCAGGCAGCCAAATGAATGCATCCTCAATCCACACGAAAATGAGACCACCTCCAAGGCCCAGTCCCAAATCAGCCTCATGTACCACCCCAATGCATTTGATACGTTGCCATTCCAAATCCGACAGACCCATAACTAACGCTCGCCCCTCTTTACTCCACCACAGGGTCCGATACCAACGACGAGCTGCAGGACACCCCTACCAGCACGCCTGCAAAGAGGGCCAGGACCAACGTCCCAAGAGCCTCCACCTCAGGTGCAAGGATCAAGACACGGCAGCAGCAGGAATCAAGTGGCAGCACACTGGAGGGGACTGCAACAGGCACCCCAGCAGCCAGCAAGTCCACAACCCCAGCACCACAGGTCCCCCCCAAGAACGTATCTGATGGCACTGCCTCTGGTGGTAGCAGCACCATAGGTGACACAGCTGTCATGCCAGCATGCTCCGACACGGAAAACAGTGCTGGCGACGTAGGTACCATCCATGACCTTTCCCAATCCCCCTGCATGTTCCATCCCCTACACCATGACGAAACCACGCAGGGGCACCCTGAAGACGACGACTGGCCAACCCCCACAAGTCCTGTGCCAAGGCAACATGTGTTGAGCAGCCCCCCTGTCACACCACCGCAAATGTCCATGGCCCAGCAGAGGCAACAGTCCCTCGACCTGCTGATCGAGCAACAGCAGGAAGCGTCCACGCTACTCAAGGACCATGCAAATGAATGCGGGGGTTCCAGGGCAGCCATGGAAACATCCACCGAGACACTCAGGGCACAAATAGAGAAAAGTAGTGAGAGCCTCAGGGGAGAAATGGAGAGAAGCACCGAGAGCCTGAGAGCACAAATGGAGAAAAGCACCGAGAGCCTGAGGGGGGAACTGCATGCGACGTCCAAAGACGTTTGTGCTGAACTTGCTGCTGTGCGCCGTGTGCTCTCGGAGCTCTCACAAACCCTCAGAGACATGCATGGACGCGAGCAGGCAGAGACATCATCCGTGGCAAGTTCCGTCCAGGGCAGCCCCCAACGCAGATCTGGCAGGAACCTGCGCTCCACGGGCAGGGGTGCCCCTGATACCCGTAGAGGGGGCTTGCAATAGCGTCTACCCACGGACAGCATGCATATTTGGACACTGGTGTTGGGGGGGGAGCTAGCAGGGTGGAGGGGGTGTGTTGGGCTTCACTGGGTGGCGGGTCCATAGGGTGTATAAATCAAATCACATTAACAATACAGCACCTCATTATCATCCAATGACATGTGTGGACATTGATATTTGCGTACGAGGCCTTCATAGGCGTACAGTCCACAATGTGCCTGTACTACACACACACAGTGCCACAGGTCCCCTTTCCGTGTAATAGGCACCATGCGTGGTTGCTAGAAGCATGCATCTATGATGCTCTGTCGGATTGCACGTACATCCTGTGCCTCATGGACTCCTTGAGGTGCCTCCACATCCCCACCCTCATCATCATCATCATCTTCAGGTGCATGCAGTACAGCGTCAGGGGGCATGGGCACATTCCTACGTATGCACATGTTGTGCAGCATGACACATGCCATGACCATCTTAGAAACCTTCTCATGGCTGTACATGAGTGCCCCGCCAGACCTGCTGAGGCTGCGGAAACGAGCCTTCAGTAGGCCGAATGCCTGTTCAATGACCACACGGGTACGTGAGTGGGCATGGTTGTAGTCCTCCTCATGCTCGTTCTGTGGGTTCCGGATTGGTGTAAGGAGCCATCTCTTCAGTGGATACCCGGCATCACCTGTATGAGACGAATAAAGGGTGTCAGTGGAATGATAGTGCTAAGTAGCCCCCCCCCCCCTGCAAGGTCATTGACGCATCAAATGGGCCACGATGTCATGCATGGAATGAGACTCACCGAGTAGCCAGGATCTGTGCCCTGCGTGTCGCTCCATGTAGCGTGGTATTCTTGTGTTCCTCAGGACCATAGAATCATGGGTAGATCCTGGAAATCTGGCACAACAATGCGTAAATATCTTGTTGGAGTCACACACCATTTGCACATTGATTGAATGAAATTGTTTCCGGTTGCGGTACTGGACCTCCATGGCATGTGGGACAACCAATTCAACATGGGTGCAGTCGATGGCACCAATGCAACCCGGGATGCCGCCAAGTGCATGGAATCCCACTTTAGCGTTGGTAATCTCCTGGTACGTGCGTGGTAGTGTGATGTGGTCGTCGGCGTGCTTCAGGAGGGCATCGTGCACTTGGAAGAGTGTCCGTGAGAACAGTGGCTGTGAAATGCCATGCAACTGTCCCACTGTGTGCTGGTAGGTGCCTGTGGCCAGGAAGTGGAGTGCAGACACCACCTTCAGTAGGGGTGGGATGGCGGTTGGGCTATCTATCATGCTCACGAGGTCAGCATGTGTCATGTCCACAATGGCGATTATGGTGTCCCGGTCCAAACGGTAGAGGGTGTGGATCTGCTCAGCAGTGAGGTTGAACGGATCGGCTCGGAGGCGTGGGATTGCGGGCCGCCTGCGTGGTGGTAGTGGCAGTGCTTGTGGGCCTTGCTGACCCTGCCTTGCCCTCCTCCTCCTCCTTCTCCTCCGTCTCCCCTGTGCGCCCGGTTGTTGTACCTGTTGTTGTTCGTCGTCTTCTTGTAGTTGTAGCACTTGCAGTGCTATCTGGTACCCCAGGCCCAACATCGCTAGTCCTGCCGGTAGCATTTTGGAGTGGGAGTGGTTGTGGGAGGGGTTTGGGTCTGCAATATATGTGCTGTCGGCCTGTATGGCCTCCACCTGTGCTGATTGAATGAATCTGTGGCAGATGCAATCCCTTCTGGCCGAGCACGTCCCGCACGTAAGGCTGCATTTGGCCGCATGGCATCTTGGGATTTGAATCATGTATCAAATCCCGATGGCAGTGTGATGTACTTTGACTGATCTTCATGCTATGCTCCCATTGTTACACATGCTATGATTGCAGCCGCTTACATACCTGTGAAGAGTCAGTGGTATGTAGGGCTCGATCGATGGCCGACCCTCATGCAGCACAGTAACGTACTTCACCGACGGGCGTGGCGTGCCATTTGTGAATGCAGCCAGTTAGCATCATGACACACAGCCGCACTACATTGATGTAATTGTGAATGCAAGCGTTCACAGAAGCCTTTTCGACGTAATGTTGCAAGTGAGGAATTCGAAGGCCAGCATTTTGGGTTTTGAAGTAGCGGCGAGGATACGCCCACAGGTCTGGCTGGAAATGTAACGTTCTATTGTAGAATGTCCTTGGGACATGGCCCATAACGAGCAGGCAATGAATGATATGAATTGAATGGGATGCGCAATAGCGTTGTGGACGATAAGGCAGGACGTTCCCAAATCCATCTTGCTTCACAACACTACAGATCCGGCCAGGGGCACAGTGGTTTTTGCGGACTGCATTACGCACAGACGCGATGGAAGTTTCACATATTATGTGAGTGAATATTCATGCGTTTTCATTGCGGGATGAGGGAATGATGTGTGGATGCATGGACTGATGATTCCGTTTAGGGTCTGCCATGTACATGGGTTTTTTGATTCACTCCCCTTCCCCTGCGTTATGTGATGCAAGGCTGCCATAGTGGGACATACGTCTATCTGCCCTTGTCGGATCCTCCCTGTCTCGACGCGCCTTCATACACTTGTGTCTAGGCACGTTACTAATCCCATGTCATGGGTTCTATCTTGACGGACGCATGCACAGTAACCGACGTTGACAGTGGTGTATTTAGCTCGATTGGTTTCGTTATGATTCGATACTGATTTAGGGGTCTGTATATTCCTTTGGAGTGGGCTAGCATGCATATGGGTGTGGATTTGGTGTGTTGAATGAAGATTGTAATGCATCATGAGTCCCGTAATGCAATCGGTTGATTTGTGTTTCTTTTGGGTGACAGGTATCTCCTGCCCTATTGCAGATGCCATCTCTACGCCACTCCTCCAGATGGTTTTTACTCTCGACTCCTGCAGCTTCGGGTGAATCAGTGGAGCACCATTTCGATCACATGGGACGATCGCCAATGGGCCACATGCCCTTACGCTGTACTGGTGGCTAGGTGCAACATTTCGGCCTTTCAGCTCGACTAGTGCCTGCCTCATGGGACGGACCTGCGGTTCTTGCCGCTTCCATGTTGCCTTTTGGAACGTTGATGTAGGCCCTGTGTGCCATGATGGTACAGGGCGTCACACAAGTGGAAGCCGGTCAATTATTGCAGATGCAGCCCTCGGTGATGATGGTTGTTTTGGTGGTATTTTGCAAATTGCTGTGGGGCCTTTGTCATTTGGATGTGCATTTAAATTGTATTCCGATATTTGTCGTGTTGCGTTGTTCTTTGCAGGTGATGTGGCGAGTTTTCGCTTTGTGGCGGTATGTATTGCGTGATGATCTGCATTGTGTTCCGCCTTCTGAGTTGAGTTGTGTGGTACAGTACTGGCCGCGTTTGCCTACGTAGCACAGTATGGTCACGGATAGGGGCTGCCATTGTGACTGTTTACATGATGTGCTGTTCAGGGGCGGGGGATTGGCTTTTGGCCGACTGGTGCCTGTCAGCCAGGTCGATTGGTGGAATGATGGGTTGTTCAGAATGTGGCTGGTCACAGGTGACTGTGTTTGCGTGCGTTTGTTGGAGGGGGACTGGGGTCATGTCCATTGGAATAGCTTCTGTATTGATGCCATCTGTGCCCTGCAGCTCCCATCGGCCCCTCTTGGGATGAGCCTGGCTGCTCAGTCACTCTGCCGACTTGTGTGGTACATGCTTCTGCTGATGGTTGGTTTGTTTACTGGCATGAGTACAGGGCTGGTGCAATCCCCCTCAGGATGCTGTTTTGGATGTTGCCTTGCGCTGGTGGCAAGCGATGGGGGTCTACTGTTGTTTTGTGTCATGTGTTCTTGATTTTCATTTTGATGTATTGTACCTTCACATGCCTGTGCTGCGTCAGTACGGCTATGGTGACATGCCGTACATGGATGCCCACTCACGGGGCGCTTTGAGCCCCTGCATGCTTTTCTACGTTGGCATGCATGGGTGAATTGTGGATTTCACTGGTTGCATAGTGTGAGTACATTGCGCCTGCCAGGAGTTGTGCAATGAGGCCAGGGAGTGGAGTACAGGCACTCAGTGGGCCATTTACGGTTGGTTCGCGTTGCCGTATTTCTCGCCATGGCGGAATGGTACTTTACGACGTGCTTGATAGCGTTCAGTACATGTCCGCTAGGGTCAGAATTCGCGTACCGTTGCGCCATGGCGGTGATTCCGGTTTTGCAAGGCGCGCGTGCGCGTACTTGGTGCAGTTAGCGTTGCCGTTCACTGCGGTGTCGCTAATGGCATCGTACTTTACGGTGACGGGTCATGATCGCAACGAGCGGTGTTCGATGGCGGTATTGCATTTCCGCCATCATTTTTCCATTTCCGCCAGGGTCGTAATGAGGCCCAATGTAGTTTACAACTTTCTACCACACGGTATCTTGGTTCTAGGATTGTTACATTCAAATGGTTTTATCACTCCCAGCTTGCTTTGGCTTTGGAAATGCTGGTTAAAGTATCCTCTTGTTATATATATATCTTTGGGTAAATTGTATCCCCTTTGAACTACTGTCCCCTCTTGAATTTGGCAATGCAGGTTAAAGCTTTTGCTTATGCGACCTCTCCTTGCTTAATTTTTGCACCCTCTTGGATTTGCCAATACTTGTTACAATGTCCTTTCATTCGACCTCTCCCCTTTATATAAGAGTCACATCTAACTTGCATCAATTTAAAATGTCGGTATTCAAAACATATATTCTTATGCAGCGGCGCCCCGGTGTCATCTATGTCAGGTAAACTCATCTGTCTTTCCTGGCATCTCCTAGGGATTTGCTGCTTCTTCATGCGTCAGGGTTTCCTTCGCATTTAACAGCTCTGGTCAGCCTTCTGACACTCGCAGTATGTCAATGGAGCTTCCAGTGCTCCCCACGCGTCCCGGTGAAAACCTCACACCAAAGTGAAATTCAGGACTAAGATGGCTCTCTCCGTCGAGATAGTTGGGCTTCACACCACTTCTTGCTGTGCATCCTCTGCATCTCACAGGAAGCTCGATCTCTGCCACGTTTTCTGTACTGCATTCTGCAGAGGCTTCTACTTCTGCTTTCTCCTTCTGCTGTTCCCAATGATTTCTACTGACCTGCACCTGAAGGGCCTTTAAATGTTTAAAGGTCCCGCTCAGGTGTGGGTTATTAGACCAACTAGACCGCTCACTACAATTTAGTAACTCTGTGAACCTCTTCCTCGTCTCATTAGTAAGAGCATTATGCGACTTAAAGTCCATAATGTTCTTAGTTATTTTAAGAACATTTATTCCATTCGGTTTGAGTGGTTTATATGATATGTTTCTAATGGAAGGTTTTAAAGGAGGTAATGATTGGATGGAAAATTATAACTACTAAAGGTATTTGCATTATTTCCCTGTTCCTTATATACATCCTGTTCAGGTTTACAAAACGGAATTTCATACCTGGAATCTTCAATAATCCCAGGGGGGAGGTCTTACTGTGGCAACGTGCTATTAAATACTCCAGCATTAAGATATCTTCATCCTAAGAAGAGGATAAATATCGCATCTCTAGTCACCACATTCCCTTGATCACCTTCTCCTCCCATGTGATCATTTCCCCTGACACCACCCCCAGGTTTAGAATCTGGTAGCGGCTGCCTTTCCCTGTCCACATGGGAGGAGACCTTAGCGTGGGATTCTGTGATGGCTGTGCAGGATTCATAACAGCTTGCACCCAACTGCACACGAAATACGATCAATCGACTTTATATAACTTGGTTCCTAGGGCCTGATTCATGGAAGCATTTTATAATGGCGCAATCCCATCAGAAAATGCTCCATGAATCAGGCCGATAATCGGAGCCGTTAGGATTATCCTCAATACAAGCACTGTTGAGGAACTGAGAAAATTCGGGTTTGTGACAGTCGATCTGTTCACTGATAGGAAGTTTATCACCGTACAGATTTGGTGTAATAAGGGATACTTTGACTGCCCACACAAGGTTGTATTGTTTATCGGGTGAAACGTTCAAGAAGTACCACACATTCCACAATAACCCTCTGTAGAGCGCTGTGTTTAAATAGATGGCAGGGGCAAGTTCATCTTGCATATCTATTTCTTCATTATCCAGATTGAGGAAGTAACAGCATTCTGAATTCACGAAGGGACAACAACACAAATGGGAGTTGGCTATAACTATTGACCTTGAGGGTGGAGATTGGAATTAGGTGGGAAATTAAACCTAACAGGTTCCCATGAATTAGAAGCATAGGCCTCTGCATCAGGAGTATTACACCACACTGAAAATTCAGAAGTTTGTTTGGACTGCGAGTGGGGCTCATCCACGACGCAAATGATGGATACCTGCAATTAGCTTGGCTCTGTACACTGGACTGAGGTTATGGCGCGTACGTAAGATCACACAAGCCAATAGTGAAATCGATCCTTTGCTATACTTGCTGGGCTTAGCATGGTTACTGTACATCCTGAAAGTTGTTTTGTTACTTTTATCCTAGAAACAGGCCTCCGTTCACTGGATGCAAACATCTCCACCCATCCTTTGGACTAAATTAAGTGTTATTCACCGGAGTGACTAACATACTCCTATTCCTTTGTCCCCTTTCCATCAAACTGTATGGGCGTCTCTTGCTAGGGACAGGAACATAACCTTTTTCACTAGAAAAATAATACTTTCCCTTAAAATTCATACGTGCGCTGGGTGAGGCCTTGGGAGCATGCGCTTCCTTAATCCCGCCGACCTGCACCACAACTCAGTCCCCTTTGACGCGTTGGCTGTATTAGATCATTTAAAAACCATCATATTTTTGGGGCGGGATGGTGGGAAGTATGGAGGATAGGGGACAAAGGACTAGGAGTACGTTAGTCACTCCGGTAGATAACACTTACTCTTATGTCCCGTCTCTTTTCCTCCATCCTGCATGGGCGATTACCACTGGCTAGAAAGCCCTGGAGAGCTAGTGGATTCTATGCAAACAAGTTACGCAGAACCCCTTGCCCAAAGGCAGTGTCAGCCCGAGCGCTGGTATCCAAACAGTAATGCTTGCACAAGGCTGAAGGGGTGGCCCATGTAGCTGCCCTGCTAATCACCTGCCATGGGACATGGTGTTGAAAAGCGACCGCTGCTGCCTTGGTCCTCATTGCGCGAGCATGCAAGCCCCTTGGGACCTTCTTGCGTTGTGCCTTGTACGCCTCGTGAATGGCTGTGAACATCCATCTGGCTATAGATGCCTTAAACGCTTGCTCGACTGGTTTTGATCCTCCAAAGGTGGCAAATAAGGTGCCTAATCAGCAGAAGTCCTTAGTCCTGGCCAGGTATAACTTTAAAGCATCTTCTGACGTTGTGACAGTGGAGCACCTTTTCCGTCTCCTCCGGATTAGGGAAGAAGGTGGGAAGCAGTATCTCCTCATTGAGATGAAAAGAGGAGATGACTTTTATGTGGAACCTAAGATGAGTGAGAAGCACCATCTTGTCCCGATGAAACAGTGTACGGCTCTGTAGCCACTAGAGCCTCAATCTCACTGACTCTATGAGCCGAGGTGAGCCCCACCAGGAGCGCTGTTGTGAGAGTGACTAGATTGATGTCTACTGTAGCCATGGGCTCAAAGGGTTTGTGCGCCAGAGCGCCGAGTACCACATAAAGGTCCCAGTCTGGGTGCGGGTGCTTGACCGGTGGGTACAGTCTTGTTAGCCCGACTAGATGTCTGGGTTGGATGATGAAAATGACTACCTATATGAGTTCCTGTATGCCCCAATGGGCGCCAGGTATGTCAACCTGGACCCCTGATCTGGCCAGAGAAGCCGAGAATGATAGCACCTGGTCTAGCGTGCACATCAGTGGGTCTGCTCCATTGTCTTTGGCCCAGCAGCAGAATCTGGTCCATTTGCTCTTATACTGTTCGTGGTGTAGCCTGATTCCTGGCTTCTTGGATGATTTCCAGATTGTCCAGAGACAACTGTAGATGTTGAAGCGTTACCTGCTCAGGGGCCAAACAGCTAGGGCTAGTTTCTCCGGGACCAAGCTACTAGAGCTAGTATACATGGGTGCACCACTACCCTTGCTGTACCAGGAGAGGGTCTGGTCCTAGAGGTAGGGGAACCGGAGGTTGGTCCGACAACTGCAGCAGATCTGAGAACCACGGCCTGGCTGGCCACTGGGGAGCTACTAGAATGAGACACATCTGGTGGGCCCCATGGAGCCCTGGCCCGTCTGCCCTGGGAGGTAAACCGATGGCACGTCCGGTTGCTCTCCGTTGGAAACAGGACTATGCTGGGGTGAACCCACCTGTTGAAAAGTTCCATAAGTACCTTCTTGTTCAACTGCCACTCGAAGCTGTCCGAGCTCAGCCGGCTGAGTCTGTGGGCCTCTAGATTTGACTCTCCCAGAAGGTGTACTGCGGAGATCCAAATGTCCTGCGCAATGGCCCATTCCCAAATAGCTATTGCCAGCCTGCACAGAGGTGGCGATCTGGTGCTCCCCCCTACCTGTTAAGGTAATACATGCAGGTAGAGTTTCCGTCTGAATGCACAATACTCTGCCCTTGATGATGGGAAGGAATGCCCTGAGCGCGAGCCAGACAGCCATAATTTCCAACCCGTTGATATGGTTCTGCTGGTCGTCCCTTAGCCATAGACCATGCACAGCAAGTCCACCCAGGGTGGCCCCCCACCCCTGGAGGGAGGAGTCTGTCATAAAGGTGTGATCCACCTTGGCCGGTCTGAAAAGTCTGCCCGACCAAGATGTTGGACTCCTGCCTCTACCACTCCAGGGCCTCATGCAGGTGCACAAGTATGGTGATTGTTGTGACCTGAGCTCCTGATTCCTGATCCCAGCAGGCCCAAGAATGTAGCTGCAGCCTCCTCATTCATAGCCTGGTGTAGGGAAACCCTTGGAGAAAGGCCGCCATCATGCCCCATAGCTGCTGTTACCACCATGCCGTGGCTACAGTCCTGCTGAGAAAGTGACCCACATCAGCTTTGATAGTTGCCGCCTTTTCCCTCGTGGGGAACACCATTTGCCTTTGTGTGTCCCACTGAAGACCAAAGAATACCAATGTTTGTGTCGGTTGGAGCTGCATCTTCTGGAAGTTGAGTGAGAACCCCAACTCGTAGAGTGTGCTCATGAGCCTTGCAGCTGAATACCTGACATACTCCGGAGACCCTGCTCGAACTAACCAGCCATCCAGGCATGGGTATACATGATGGCCCTCAGTCCGGAGAAGAGCCGCAACCGCATTCATGAGCCTTGTGAAGACCCTGGGTGCAGAATTCAGGCCGAATGGCAGTACCTTGTATTGGAAATGCAGACCCATGACCCGGAACCTGAGGAAGGGTTGATGCGACTGCGCTATGGGGATGTGTAAATAAGCATCCTTCAGATCTAGGGAGCATATCCAATCTACCCCACACAGCATCTCTGCTATCAGCGCTGGAGTCACCATTGTGTGGCAGCTACAGGTTTAAGAAGGAAAAATCTAGGGCCACTCGCAGGCCAGCCTGG
Organism: Ambystoma mexicanum; assembly: GCF_040938575.1. Taxonomy (NCBI): domain Eukaryota; kingdom Metazoa; phylum Chordata; class Amphibia; order Caudata; family Ambystomatidae; genus Ambystoma; species Ambystoma mexicanum. Next base: position 477,975,793 of record NC_090923.1, on the reverse strand, counting down.
AATAGCAAAAATGTTGGAATAAAACCCCAACCTCTGCTGCGGGGTTGGAACCTGCTCTACCACCTCACTCGCAATAAGGGAGTGAAGGTGTCCTGATTTGTGGAAGGGGGACAAGGAGTTGGGAGGGGTAGCCGGAAGCCCTGTGAGATTACAGAAATCACCCAGGTGACAGCAAACAATGCCCTCCAAACCTGACTGTGGAGAGCCAACCTGCCTCTGACAGGGGTGCTGTGGATCTGAAACATCCCGTCATTGCTTCTTTGACTCTGAGGCTGGCGCCCAGCAGGGGAACTGAAAGAAACCCTTATAAGATGACATTTGGGGCTTACGCCAGTGTTGACTGGGAGACCGGCCCTGCTGCCTGGCCTGGCAGTCTTAGAAGCCTCAGAACCGGCAGATGGGCCGGTCCTTGTGTACGCAAGACTGGCTCTGCCCAAGGTTTTTGGCTGCCGGCTGGTAAGACTAGCCAGTGATTTGGCTGTCTGGGAGCTGCTTTTCTTTTTCTCCAACTCCTTGTCTGTGGTGGAGTGGAACAAGTCGCTTCCCTCGAAAGGGAGAGCTAAGATTCTCTCTTGGACATCAAGATTGAACCGGTTGCCCTCAGCCAGGCAGCCCTTCTCATGTCTCTGGCTACACAGAGGGCTCTACTTGCCGTATCAATGTGGGCTACGGTAGCCTCCATGATGTCTTGCGCCACTAACCTGGCCTCTGCCAGGCCGGCCTTGAAGAATGCCTGCTTGTGGGTAGGGAGGTTGGGTACAAAGTCGGCAATATCCCTCCAGAGCCTTCGGTTTACCACGGCCAATATGGCATCAGCATTGGCTGGTCTGAGATGGAGACCCGCGTTGGAATACACTTCTTTACCGTAGGTCTCTAGGACCTTCTCCTCCTTGCAGAGAAGCACAGAATTGGATGTGCTTGCCGGTGACGTCTGCGGTTTGGCATACATAGACGCTGCCACGATGACAGATGAAAGTGGCGGAGGGTTAATCGATAAGAGCAGAGAGTCGCCCTCCACTTGTATACATTTTTCATACAGTCTTGTTTGTCGGCTGTGTGGAATGCAGTTTCAACTACCTCTTCTTAGCCAGGGCCTTCACATCTTTTTGCATTGGAATCATGGATCTGAACTCTGCCCTGACGGTGAGGATCCCAGTCTCTGGCTGTTCCTTTTATGTCTGTGGGATGCCACGGTACTCTGCCAGGCCAGCGATTCTGTTGTGGAATGACTTTGCCGACAAAGGTGTGTCCTGCTCTTCGGTGTTCTGCTGATCCCCTGTGTCCATAGGGGCCGTTGGGTCAAGCAGCGTACCATTGTGTGTAGTTGGCAATGAGGGTGCTGCAGGTGGAGGTGGTGCCGCGGCTACCAGAGCCAATGGTGTTGTGGGTTGCATGAGGAAGCATGGGGGCATCATGTCCTGTATGATGCCCTTGAGAATGTTTTGCATCCGAGGGAACCCCATGAACATCAGGAAATTATCAAAGAAACGCTCCTCGCACACTGGCTGGGAGCACTCCTGGGCTGGCGCCTGCTGTCGGGACATGAACACCTGCTGGCTGCCCATGTTAGGTGAGAACAAAGCTTCTGTGTAGCGTGCTTGTCCCATGATGGTCGGGTAAGTTGTGCACCAAGTGACCTGAGTCATAGGCACCGATTCTGACCTTGCAGTGGTTTCCCAGATTGTAGGGTCGCCGGATGGGCAGGCTTCTGGCCTGGTAGCAGAGGATTCCCACCTTTGGGGTTCGTCAGATTGGCATGTCTCTGGTCTGGCCATCATCTTGTCCCTGTGTGCTGCCATTTTGTCCATGCTTTCTGCACGTGGATCCGTGGAAGACGTGGGCCTGGGTTCAGCTTGCTTGCTGGTATGCGCAGGCTTTGTCCCTCCCTGCCCCTCAGGTGTATTCCTGGTAAACTGTTGGCCCTTGGCCATAATGCCTGTAGTCCTGTCTGCATGTGTTTTAGGTGCCCCTCAGTCCCCCTCAGGCATAGGCCCCTCGTGATGAGTCTCTCTGTGTGACAGCGGTACTGGGAGGATCCTTGGACCCCTCTGCCAATAGGCCGGTAGCTGCTGCAGCCTCATTACTCTTCCTGCTGCCAACAGGGCCCGACTGGCCCCTCCTATTGCTAGGCTTCCCCGGAAAGTAGTCACTCGTACGGGATGCTTTGCTAAACAATGTACTTGCTTTCTTGGTCTTCTCTCCGCACAAACTCCTTAATGTGCTCTGGTGGCGACCCGGAGAACAGCTCCCTCCACCGGGCCAACCAGTTCTTGAGAGACCGGGGAGTGAGCATGTTGCACGCCGAGCAGCCTTCCCATCCGTTGTCTTCTCCCAGGCATCGGAGACAGAGGGCGTGCAGGTCCGACATTGGAAATGAACCGTCACCTACTGAAGCCTGCTGCGGACGACATGTGCCGGGGACAGGTTGGGGCACCGGTGGACGGTGTATCCCTGGAAGTCTTTGAAGTATCTGAAACAGATTTAATAGAATTATTAGTCTCTAAAGAAAAATATGGGAAAGCATGTGGAATTATAGGCCCAATAGGGCCTAGCCACAAGCGCTGGTGAAACCAGTCCGCTCCCATCGATGGGGAAAAGAGGACTGAGGTGTGGTCACAGTGGGAGAGGTTAAGGGAGACATTGCTCCCAAGACTGCGCCCCAGTGCACATATACATTTAAAGGGAAAGTGTTATTTTTCTGGTGAAAAAGGTTCTGTTCCCGTCCCTAGTGAGGGACGCCCATGCAGGATGTTGGAAAGGGGACGGGACGTAAGAGTATGAATGTGAAGAAACGTATAGAGCACTCCTATGAGCTGCCATCCCAAAAATGCCTGGACATTTTTCACGCAGTACCTGTGCAGTCAATCTGAACCAGTAATGGGCTATGTGATTTCAACTTAGACTGGGTGTCTTCACGTTTGTTTAATCTCGGGAGGATAGCTCAGGGGCAACGTGCTTGCCTTGGAAGCAAGACAACACATAGCAACACAGGTTCGATCCCAGGCTTCGTGCTTAACAAATATTTTAGTTTTGTTCTTTTCATGGAACTAAATATTAGGCCTCATTACACGTTGTGCGCTAAAAATCTCAAATTACCGGGATGGCGCTCTTAACGTGTCCGCCCTCGCAAGAGGACGCCTGTAGCGTACCATTATGAGTACGCGGACACGAGCATAGCGCCATGCCGCTAAAGACCACAAAAAGTCTCTTACCACCTTCGACGAAAGTGCAGATAGCACCTCCGCCCTCACGCTGCACGCAAACAGCGGCCACCGCTATTAGCGGTGACCGTTAAATTGCGGAACCGGAAATAGCGTCATCGCACAGGAACGGGAAAGAGCACGGCGGCCATCTTTAAAAACACAATCTATTGCCATCGCCTGCCCCCTGGACCTGTTTGGAGTAGCTTGCAGTTGGAAATCATCAGGGACACCCTCAACATGCCCAAGGCATTGAAAAAAACCGCCGACCGGCAGCGGAAAGAAATATTTACCTCAGAGGAGCTAATCATGCTGACCCAGACCCTAGCTGACAATGCTGCCGTGGTCTTTGCCAGCGACATGTGGCGGGAGACACTCATGAAAAAAAAAGCAATCTGGGCTGAGGTTGCATTAAAAGTCAGTGCTGTGGGCACCACCACCCGCAATGTGTGTGAGTGCCGAAAGAGGTGGGATGACCTGAGACTCAGGTTGAGAAGCATCCTTGCCCGAAAACCACCAAATTGCCACAGCAGGTGGATCTGGGTCGCCCATAAAACTAAAAGAATGGGAATAGACATGCGCCAACCTCATTGGAGTGGAATGCATAGAGGGAGCCGGCACGATGGGCATGGCGTGGCAACCACTTCAGATGGAGGCGAGTGTACACATGAAAGCATGCAATGTGAATCTACTGGTCCCCCCAAATGTGAGCCCAGAATCACCTCATGGATGGCCAAACAACCACAGATGCATCACACCCTGGCCATGTCAGTGTCAGACCCAAACCCACACACATGCACACATCACCAGAGACAAGTGCCACACACAACCATGCATGGATGAGCTACTGAACTGACACATCACCTGCATCCTTTACAATGTAGTCAAAATGGCCACAACTGCATTAGTGATGTATACTGCATTAAGTACATTGAACCGTAACCAATGACATCCCCCTTCTTGTCCCCGACAGGCTTACATACAGACAGTGAGGATGCTGGCAATGCATCACAGGCACCCCCTACGCATAAGAAACAAAGGGATTTGGACACAGAGGACATCCCCACAACATCAAGGGGCAAAGGCAGAAGGGTCCAGATGCAGAGTGCGAAACATCGGTGGAGCGCCACTTCCAAGACACAAGTTGCCACACCACCAACAACTGCCCCACCTCCGGAGGTTAACCCACCACCACTGATCCCAGCCACAGAGGGTCCACCCTCAGCTCCAGCTAGTTCTGCAGGAGAGGCGGAAGCCCCTTCCCCACTATCAGATGTGGAGGACCCCACCGACTTCCACATGTAGATGCACACCCCAACTCCCCCTGGAACACCCAAGCCATCACCACAGCACACACCTGGGTCCAATGTCACTGGCGATGAGAACATGGGAGCTTTTAGTAGCCCCCCGGTGGCTTCATCTGTTGACCTGGTACCATCACAGGCCACAGCAGCCACACCACCAGAACCCAACACTGCCCTCGACCTGGCCAGCATCAGCCAGCGGCAACAAGAAATAACTGTGCTGGTTGGGCAGCATGTTGAGGTGGCTGCCCGTCTCAGGGCAGACATTACGGAGACAGCAAGGCACTCCAGGGAGGGAATGGAGGCATGTACAGACAGGCTGTGTGGGGAGATCATCCGAGTCAGGGAGGTCCTCACACGGATAGCGGACGCATTGGACCACCAATTCCCACCACCACCAGGACAGTCTGCCACATCCTCATCCGCCAGTTTGAGGCAGACAAGCCCCCTCCACCGCTCCTCACGCACCACCAGGCGCACCTCTAGTCAGCCTCCTAATGCTGGTGCTGGCAATGGATAATAGGGAGTGCATGGTGAAGCCTCCGCGTGCATGGCTGGAGGGAAACATTGTGCAAGACACATGTGGAACTGTTGTGGGGGGTGGGGGGAAGTGTGTTATGGGACTGTTGTGGGGGGGAGGGTGTTATGGGACTGTTGTGGGGGGAAGGGTGTTATGGGACTGTTGTGGGGGGGAAGGGTGTTATGGGACTATTGTGGGGGGGGTAGGGTGGTGGTATGTTTGGGGACATGCACATTTCCTTCTGTACGTTCCTTAATACACTGGTGTTTGAACAAAACACAGGCTTGGACTTCTTCATTGTGTATGTGTACTTTATTGACGCCATGGTCCATTGTGCACTTCCAAACAGACACCAGTGCATTATTACCCATATCCATGTGACAGTATGAATCCATGTTACTCAGAATATTTGGCTGATCAGATGCTGTCTCACAGCACGTCCCTCCTGCCCATCCCCTCTTGCATGACCTGGATCCCCTTCATCTCCGTCCTCATCACCATCATCATCCTCATCAGGTGCTTCTATTTCAACGTCAGGGGGCAGTGGCACATATTGTGCAGCATGACACATGCCATGGTGATCTTGGCCACCTTCTCATGGCCATACAACAGAGCGCCACCAGACCTGCTAATGCACCTAAAACGTGTCTTCAAAAGGCCAAAAGTCTGCTCGATCACAATGCGGGTACGGGTATGTGCACAATTGTATTCCTCTTCGTGCCTGTTCTGTGGGTTCCGTACAGGGGTGAGGAGCCACCTCTTCAGGGGATAGCCGGCATCACCTGTATGGGGGGACAAATGGGGTCCTGTTACTGTTCACCTCAAGAGCGGCCTGTTCATATCACACAAATGGACTTTGCATTGTGATTGAAGTACACAATTAACAGCATACATGCAGATGGTCTGTGTGACTGCAATGTGCAAAGGTGAGCTCGACCCTGCAAGTAGACATGCCCCATTAATGCCTCCAACAGTAATTGACATGTCCTGGGTGAGGCCAGGTCTTAGGTGTCCCTGGGCCCAGGCAGATTTGGTACCACACTGCTGGTGTTATGCCAATCCAACATTGATGTTCTCATGCTGAGAGGCATCACTTCAGTGGTGCTATAGTTGCGTGGTGCAATGCTATGGCCAGGGGTGATCCCTTTGCATGCTTTCAAGGGCACATAGCATTATTGGTGTTGTGCTGGACTAATTCTGTATGACTATCTTGACGGCATGTATGACATTTGTGTATTTTGTGGCGTGGAATGTTGTGCAATGTGGATGTGGATGGATGTATAAGGTTTCTAGACCTGGATCGTCATCTATGTTGTGTAGCTTATACTTGCATGTCCGTTCCTCTAAAGTACGTTGCGGGCTTCCCAGATGGACATTGGCTTACATCTGTATGAGTTGTATCGAGTATGTATCTCTCCCCCCCAATCACACCCAGTTGGAGTATGTATCTTCCCCCCCCATCACACTGACATGTGCTTGCCCTGCAACTCACCAAGTAGCCACGAACGTTGTCCGGCTTGTCGCTCCATGTAGCGTGGGATAGTTGATTTCTGCAGGACCATGGAATCATGGGTTGATCCGGGGAAACGGGCACAACAATGTGTGATTACCTTGTTGGCGTCACATACCATTTGGACATTGATGGAGTGGAATAGCTTCCTGTTTCGGTAGACTACTTCATTGTGATGTGGTACAACCAATTCCACATGGGTACAGTCGATGGCCCCGATGCAACTTGGGATGCCTGCCAGTGAATAGAAGCCAACTTTGGTGTTTGCAATCTCCTGGGCTGTCCGTGGCATGTATATGTGTTCAGGTGCATGCTTCAGGACGGCATTGAGTACCTGGTTCAGCGTGCGTGAGAATACTGGTTGTGAGATGCCATGCATCTGGCCCACTGTTTGCTGGTAGGTACTTGTGGCCAGGAAGTCACCACCTTGAGTAGAGGGGGGATGGCAGTTTGGATGTCTATGAGGCTAACAATGTCGTTGTGTATCATGTCCACGATGCTGGTGATGGTATCCCTTTCCAGACGGTACAGGGTGTCTATCTGCTCTGGGGTTAGGTTAAATGGACTGGCTCTGATCCTGGGGATTGGTGGGTGCCTCTGTGGTATGATTAGGTGCCGTGGTGGTGCTTGCTGTGCCTGTCTTGCCCTCCTCCTCCTCCTCCTGCGTCTCCTCTGTGCTGCCTGTTGTTGTTGCTGCTGTGCTGCAATCATGTCCTCCAGCCCATGGAATGCTGCAAGTATTGGAACCATCTTGGTGTGTGAAGGGGTGTGGGAAGGGGTATGGTGTGCTCCTTTTGGGCTGCCACAGTCTCCATTGCCTCCAGCTGTGCTGATTGTGTCCACCTGTGGCAGGTGGGAACACTGCTCAGTTTTCTTAATGGGTGGTTCGTGATGGCGGTATTAGCGCCATGGCGGTAAGGGGTTTTGGGGGCTTTACCATGCCGCTATTGGCATGTCCGCTCGCCTTGTGATGCTGTGCTATTAGTGGATGGTGTTATTTACGGGATGGAGGGTCGCACGCATGCGGACTGCCCGCTATTAGTGGCACCGTACTTAGCGGTGCCGCTAATAGCGGTGAGCCGGTCGTAATTAGCATGGGGATTTAACGTTACCGGTATTCCATTACCGGTAACTTTAAATCCCTACCGCCTACCGTGTATTGAGGCCCATTGTGTTGTCTTCTTGTGTGTGCTATTGTACATGTCCCATTCAAATCATGTGATTTGCCTGTATAGCTTGGTAAGTTTAAAATGCGAATTTAAAAAAAAGAAATTCCATCAGTATCCCTTGGCTGACGCACACTCAAACCGTTGCCATGTGCAGACAGGATTGAAGCATCTATAAACACGAAGTACAATGTATAAGCCTGCGGACAAGCTGCAAACCCCCAAGAACACAGTCAAGTTACAACCAGGACAAAAGGTGCAGAAGCCACACCCAGTTCCGTACATTGGGTCACCCTGTTGCTACCCTCCAGAGTCAGAGTTCTATTTTCAAAAACGTGTTGTGCTAATTTGCTTGGTTTAAGAAATCCCCGTTCAGATTTCACGCACAACAGAATCTACTGGTTACGCCTCCCTCTAGATATGGATCTAAAGATGATCGAAGATCCTCATAATTTGGCCCAATGCAATGGAATGCTGCACTGCTGCACTGCTACAGCTGCACACGCTGCAGACTCTTTGTTCCTTATGCAGAAAGTAAAAAAAACGTTTTTGTTCTGCTAGAAGCACTACGCCTTTCAACCCCTTTCTTCCCTCTGTTGTCATTACTATTGTTTGTCACGTGCACCTAGATGCGGTTCTACTCCCCTCTCACCCTCTGCTTTAAAGAAATTCTTCAATCCAATGCAGATGGAGCCTTCAGTTGTAACTAGGAAAGAGATTGTGCACTGCAAGGAAATAATGCAAAACTGGTAGTGTGCTAAAAGGACACACTACAAAGCTATGACTTATAAACTATGAACTGCGAAACTAAGAGAACATTTAATACCATCATGTTTGTTGTGCTGCTGCATCGGCAGAGCAGAGCTGCAAAACATCTGCTACCTTAGTTAGTTCTGCCAGATTTTAATCATTTTCCACCGGCGCAGAAAATGGACCCCGAATGGCTGCAGTCCCCGTGTTCCTCTATCATTATCTACCTAAAGTCGAAAATGCACTGCGAATACTGCTGTGTGCGCATCAGTAAAAGCAGCCACTATGCACACGTGTGGCGACCATCATTACAAGAAATCACTGCGCTCTTAATTCTACCTGCTATTTTACGCCACAAAAAAAGTATCCAAAGAGATCCAGCCTCTCAATACAGATCAAAACAGGACACGTGCGGGAGCACTGTTAGCGTCCCTGCACCAAGAAAAGAAAAGCACAGTTCATATTTCCCGCTCTCTTCCTGAATCAACAGAAATACATCCAAGATGGCCCGGAGGTGACGAAACACATGGTCTGTGGGCGATTTTTTGGACATAGCAAAATGTGCAGGTAAGAGTCGGCATTGTCATCTTTCGCTAGGAGTCTTCTGAGAAGTAACTGAAGAGGAGAGTCCGAATTATGGTTATTTCTAGACAGACAAGTGCTCCCCATGAGTAAGCAGGTTTCATTATTACTATGACATCATCCCCGTTCACTGGACAGGGAGATTGCGCTGAGAGCTATAAAAATATGTTTCAGTCTTTCCATGGATGCAAGAGTTTGTAAGTGGGTGCGTGAATGACAGTGTACGTTGCTTGGGTACACGTATGATTGCTGTATGGGTGAGAAGCGTGGGTGAATGTGAGTGACTGAAGAATTAATGCTGTATGAATGTTATTGGGTGCATGTGATGGTGAGAGTTAATGAAGAATTAATGATAGTGTGGGTTGGGGGTTTGTCCTGACCCCCAGCGATACCCGTAAGCCCCCCAGCGCGCACAGACCACACTCACACGTCTGGCTGCTCGGGCTTCCTGGTCGCACTGCCGCGGCCAGGAACGCCCCTTTTATTTATACTGCACGTGGCGGCGTGCAATGTCACGCCGCCGCCTGCGCGTCCCTTCAAGGGGCAGCGCCACACTCCTCCTTTTTCGGGAGGACAACAAGAAATACTTTACCAATACACACTGCAAATCAAAACTCTACTAACACAACACTCCAACAACAGTTTCCCCACACACCCCTTTATTAACATCCACCCCGGTTCCCTTACTCAACATTCCCCGGACTCGGGCCGATCAGACAAATATCCCAGCATGTAATCGCTGAGGTAAGCGGGTTTCCCTCACCCAGCCCTCTGGGCATACCTCCTGCTCACCTCTGGCACGGGTAGTCCATCCGCAGGCATTCCCCGGACAGGGGACTCAGGTGGGCCGGAGGGGCCTCCTCCGTCGTCAGGCACCTCCAGTAAGTCCGGTTCCGGGTCTCCTAGCTTCTTGAAGAAACTCACATTCCGGGTGACGGCAGACCTTCCGTTAGAGGCAGTCACCATGGACCCCTTGCCGGCCACAACGTCCAGCGGCTCCGGCTCATATGGAAGGGAGAGCTTTCCATGGGGGTGTCTGTTGCGGATGAGGACCTTGTCACCTGGCTCCAGCCGCTGCGGGCGGAGCCCCCTTCTCATGTTTTCCTGCTCAGTCCTCAATCGCCGGTCCACCTCTACCTGTTGGCTGTCAATCATCCCCGGCTCCTTCTCCCCAACCTCGGGCAGCAAACCCCGCGGGCAACGCTTGAATAGAGCCTCAGCCGGGGCCACCCCCATGGATACATGCGGGGTGGTACGGTACACCCTGAGAAACTGATAGAGAGCTCTCTGGAGGGACTGTCCCTGGCCTAGGGCAATCCTGAAGGTCTTGTTCAGTGTCCTCATTAGCCTTTCGGCTTCACCATTTACCCTGGGCCACAAAGGGGTTATCTTCCGGTGCTGTACCCCGGAGCTCTCCATCAGTTCCGAGAACCGCTTGCCCTGGAATGGCACCCCGTTGTCAGAGCACAATGTGTGGGGGAACCCATGGGCCGCAAACACATTCTCCACGGCCACCACCACGTGTTCGAAGGCCACAGACTCCACGAACTCCGCCTCCAGATACCTCGAATATTCATCGACAATCACTAAGAAGTGGGTGCCCATGGTTGTTGATCCGAAGTCCGCATGGACCACTTCCCAGGGTCGCGTCCCTCGAGGCATTGCCTCGATGGCAGGTTCTCGCTGCAGGGGAGATGCGGCCTGACACCAGACACAGGCGGCCACAAAGTCGCCCACCTTCCGCTCTAGTTCAGAGAACCAAACCTTCAGCCGTAGCCTGGCCTTGGTCCTTGTAGTGCCCTGGTGTCCATGGTGGGCAAGGGTGATCACGTCCTTCACCTTGCACTGGGGGACCACTATCTGGTCACCTCTGAGCAGCAGGCCAGATGCCGAGAATGATAGTTCTTCCCTGACCTTCCACAGCTGCTCCAGTCCCGTCTTGGCCTCCTGAGTGCGCCCCACCAGGGATTCCAGCACCGACTTCCAGGAGCCCTGCTGCATGGAGTGTCTCAGGATTTGGAAGCACTCATCTGCGGCTGCAGCTGCTTCAAGCTCCCCCAGGGGCATTGCGTTGGGCATGGCCGCCTAAACCACCATTCAGACGTGATCATCGGCCTCCTCAGCAATTGTGTCATATTCTACTCCCCCATGTGCTCCCGGGTGCCGGGAGAGGTAGTCCGCTGCGTTGTTCGCCCCCGGCCGATACACCAATGTGACCCCAGAAGAGCGAGCATCCACCGCTCGATCCTCGCCGGTGGCTTGGACGGCGACCCTGCCAGAATTGGAAGCAGGGGCTTATGGTCCATCACGACCGTCACCGGGCACCCCAGGACATAGAGCCTGAAATGCCTGCAGCCCCAGAGCACCGCCAGTGCCTCGCGCTCAATCTGCGAATACCTCTGCTCCGTCTCAGACAGCGCCTTGCTGGCGTAGGCCACTGGGCGGACACCCCAGTCACGATCTATCTGAGTTAGCACGGCGCCCAGGCCAAATGGGCTGGCGTCCACGATGACCTCCGATGGTAGGGCCGGGTCGAAAAACACCATGGTGTCCTCAGCCGCCAGCATGCCCTTGATGTCCTTGAACGCCGCCTGCTCAAGCGAGCCCCAGTGCCAGGTGGATTCTTTCTTCGTCAGGGCCCTGAGGGGTTCAGATCTGGAGGTGAGATTTTGAATAAGCCGTCCACAGTAAGTGACCATGCTGAGGAAGCTCCTCACATTGGACACCGACTCGGGTGGCTGTGCCTTTTTGATGTCCTGGACCTTCTTGGGATCCGTTGACACACCCCCCTCCTTAAAGACAAAGCCGAAGTATTTGATGGAGGGGCGCAGGAACTCACATTTTTCCCTATGAAGGGTGAGGCCAAGTGACTGCAGTCTCTCGAAGGTCTTTGCCAGCCTCCGCAGATGGTCCACCTCAGTCCTAGCGAACACCAAGATATCATCACTAATGTTCAAAACGCCCACTAGGTCTGCGAGGGCGCCTCGGATGATATTCTGAAAGACCTCCGCTGCCGAGGACACTCCAAAAGTTTTTTGTAGCGGTAGATTCCCCGGTGGGTGGTGAATGTGGTGATGTACCTTGATTCCGGGTGGAGGACCACCTGATGGTAGCCCGCCCAGAGGTCCAGCTTGGAAAAGAAGCGAGCACCCTGCACCTCCGCCATGATGTCATCAATGGTTGGGGTAATGTGCCTCTCCCTTTTGATGGCTTTGTTCGGCAGCCTCATATCAGCACAAATGCGGACAGAGTCAGGTTGCTTGGATTTCCTTGCCACGACAATCGGCCCTCCACCTTCTCGATTATGTCGAGGTTAACAAGGTTGTCCAGCTCCTTGTCCACCTGCTCACGAAGGTGAAATGGTACCCTGCAATGTTTTAGGGCAATGGGCTGCACGGATTCATCAATAGGTAACCTCACGGGGTCACCGGCCATCTGTCCAATTCCATTAAAAAGGGCGGTATACTTGTCAAAAAGGTCATTAATGTCCTCCAGGTACACTGAGTAAGTGAAACTGACAATGCTGAGAGCCTCGGCTGGGGCACAGCTTAACAGAGTGTTCATGCTTACTGGCGTTACGTAGTACCAGGCAGTGATCTGCGAGCCATCATGCTCCACCTTCGCCACGAAGGCACCATCCAGCGGGATCGGTTCCAGCCCCCCAAATGCAAAGATGCGAGCTTTCGGTGTGACTAGCTTGGGGGGCGCATCCATGGCATCATAATACCCACGGGCCATCACATTGACTGACGCACCTGTGTCTACCAGGACCGGGACTGGCGACTGATTGACCTCCACCACACACCTCGGCTGTCTCCTGCTCTTCCCTCTCAGGACTCCCACACTGGAGACAAAGAAAATATTCTCTTCCTACACTTCGTCTGCCTCCTCCACCTGGGCATCCTCCTCACTCTGGTCCACCTGGGCAACATTCGGCGGGCGGTTCTGGCACAGGAACCCGGACCGGGCCGGACCTCTAGGCACCATCACGGGCAGGGCTGCCTTGCACACCCGAGAAAAATGATCGGGCAGCCCACACCTACCACATGTCCTTCCTGCCGCCGGGCACTCATTCGGGTGGGGAATATCGTACCCACACTTCTGGCAAGATTCGCCAGCTCTGTCACGGGGTCCTGTACCAGGTCTTCTGATGCCTCTTCCACCTCGCCACATGGCACACACCTGCTCAGTCTTGACTGAGCGGGACCCGGCCTCCATCTTAGCTGCCCGAGCCTCAGACACCTCGTGGCACCGCCTGAGCTCAAGGATGCTGGGCGGTGTGGTGCCTGGCTCTCTTAGGACTTGTCTTCTGAGTTTGCCTGAGGAACACGCCTGGATCATCATAGTTCTTATCATGTCCTCTGCATCGCCCCATGCACATGCCAACGACAGGCGCCGAAGGCATCCATAAAAGTTGTCCAATGTTTCATCCTCTTTTTGCCTTGCAGACAGCATTACGAATCTTTCATAGTCCGAGTTGGCAAGGGGCAAAAAATGAGCCTGGAGTGCAGTCTTTGCTGCCGCATAGGAGCCAACCCCTGGTGGAAGAGACTCAAATATCTCCTGGACCGAAGGCCCCGCCGAATACAGCATGGTTGCCAGCCTGCTGTCATCATCCGTCACCTGTGCGGCCCTAAAGTACATATCGAGGCAGTCAACCCACCTCTTCCATCTGGACCCAATGCTGGATGGCGGGCTCAATACGTCAAACTCAGGTATGGGCTGCAGGGCTGCATGGGCTCGTGCTTGGGCCATGATGGGAAGTCCTGGCTGGGCAACCGGCTGCACTATTGGCGGTGCCTGAGGCAATGGAGCCTGACCTCCTACTAGAACTTGAGGGGGTTGCTGTTGAGCCGCTGCTTGTGGCGGCGCCCGAGGCAATGGAGCCTGACCCCCTACTGGAGCTGGAGGGGGTTGCTGTCGAGCTGCTGCCTGTCCGTCGTCCTGGGGAGGCTGCTGAACTGCTGGCAGCCCACCGTCTTGATCACCAGCCCCACTCATGGGCTTGAGCGCACAGGCACCCCCAGCGTAGAACTTGGGGACCGCAACTCAACTCCCACCACCACAGCACAGTTCTGATGCACACCCAGGCAAAATTAAATGTCCAACCTGGGGGCAAAGATGATGATGGCAAAGTGTCCTCCTCCCCAGACTGCCTCATGCGCAGACACAGCAGCTGGACATGATGAAGAACAGGAAGATGAGAAAAATGGAAAGTCTGCAGCTGCAGCAGTCTTCACTGATGATGAAGAGGATGAAGAAGACGAACTCTCCAGCCTGATGGTGAAGGGGATGAAGAATTAATCAAAACCCCAGCTTCAGCAGCACCTTGAGGGCACAGATGTTCCAAAAATTGAGTAAAGAAAGAGATTTGGGCTATGCAGGCCCAGCCATTGTAGCCCCCCTCCTTGCTTGCGACATAGGAGACCCAAAATTTGAAAATAAAATCAAAAATCGGGCATGGGCATGCAGGTATAACTGCCTGCTAGCAGTGTGTCCAAAAATGAGGCCTGGACCACTCACTGCCTAAACCGGAGCTCAGTGAAGTTCCACGGCCCGAAATTCAAAATGCCCGCCAGCCGCGTGGGTGATGCATGGCCTACGGCATGAAACGAAATGCCATCAAGAGTCCGCTTCAGGGAAAGAAATTGAAGATTCCGTCACCGCCGGGCCCAGGCCTCATCCCCCACTCGTCGCCACTGTTGGGGGTTTGTCCTGACCCCCAGCAATACCCATAAACCCCCCAGCGTGCACAGACCACAATCACACGTCTGTGCTGCTCGGGCTTCCCGGTCGCACACCGCGGCTGGGAACGCCCCTTTTATTTATACTGCACGCGGAGGCGTGCAACGTCACGCCGCCGCGTGCGCGTCCCTTCAAGGGCAGTACCACAGTGTGTGACTGTTGATGCGTGTGTGTGTGTGGGGTCTGGGAGCAGCACTTTTATTGGTGGCGGGGATGAAAGGGGGTGGAAGGGCATGGGGAGGGACAGCAGCTCTTATTGTGCCATGGCATGTTTTACTGGGCGTTAAGTTGATGCCCAGTAAAACATTCCATGCAGGTATGAAGGCAGCATAATGAGTGTACCCATGTAGTACTAGTCCACATTGGTGGGTCCAGTCTGGAATGATTTCTTTACAGTAGCATGGGATTTTGAACTAGAAAAGCCAACAGAAGTAGGTTCTTATATGGTAATAATGAGACGATATGCCCCAAAGTGGCAGGCCTGCACTGTGGGCAACGGCCCGCTGCCCAAATTAAGGGCCGAGTGAAGTGAGGTTTGTTTAACGAGGGTGGCGGCCTGTTACCCACAGGGAGGGCATAGCCACCAAGCGGCATATCGCTATTAACACCCGTGTAGTTGTTTACAAGGGTGCTAATGGCCCATTTCGAAATAAAAAAATCAACTTACCTTAAAAGCGTGGCCCGATGCCATGCAGTCCTCTTTGACAGGAAGTCAGAGTTCCTGATCAGCAGGACGGCACAGTGTCGGGCCACGCTTATGGTAAGTTTATTTTTTATTTTTAAAAAAATGTTCTTAGCACCTGCATAGGAAACTACGTGGGTGCTAAGAGAAGGAGGGGGCGCAGGGAAGGGTAGGGGGCGCCAGCAGATCGGAACGCGGGCTTGGACCATACAGTTCTGAGCATCCTGATTGGCTGGCACCCCCTGTAGGGTGTTAATAGCATATGTTGGTGCAAACCCCATGGATATTGAAGTATAATAAAAGTGGATGATGTATTAAAAAAGGGAATTGGATTTATTAACATCTATTGATACATATAACATATATTTAAGGGGATATGAATGGAGCAGCTCAGGGATGGTCCTTCATCCTCTTCAACCGCCTACTCCACTCTCATCTCTCCTCCCCGCATCCCTATTCCAGAATCCTCCTACATCATCACCTGGTGTAGCAAGTGACACTATACTACACATCCCTCTTCTTTCTTATTCATCAAAGTCCATTAGATAACTCGGTCTCTGATATTTTCTTCCAAACCTTGATCTAAAAACTTCTGCCACTATAGGTATATGTGTTGAATTTGTTAGTAAGGAAACATTTTGACTCATCCTGTTCTTACTGACTTCAACCCTGTCTACCTGCTCACTTTCTTTCATCACCATTATTCTACCATTATTCCACACTCTCCCATCACTTGTCCTCACAGCATGTTTGAACACGTGAACAACTTTGATGGGATTCGACCACTTACTACCTTTCATCCTCATGCCTCTGGTAATTTGATTCTCACATAACACCCTACATCAGGACTTTTATTAACCCTAAATCTCCTCTTATCGTGACATGCTTTGTTACTACTCTGCTTCAACCTGATCTTGGCTTCAACATCACTAGTCACCACTTCCATACTTAGTATATCACTCATCCATCCTGGGCACAACTTAGTGGTGGCTTTCCTACCTCTGCTCAACTCAAATGGTGACACTCCAGTAGTACTGTGTGGAGTAAACCTATGTGCTGTAACAGTCATTTGAACCACTTTTTTCCAATTATTTCCATTCAACCACGCCCATATTTGAGTATCTTATTATATCTTTCTACTATACCATTAGTTTGGGGGTGATAGATAGCACTGGTAGCATGTGTAATAGACCTTTCCTTCAAACATTGTTCCATTTTCCTAGAAACCAATTGAGGCCCATTGTCTGATAAAAATGATTTCTGGATAGGCTTCACGACTACATATCTCTTCAATAAAGTTAATGATATTTTTAGTAGTGACATTTGACATCATCTTCACTTCTGCCCATCTAGTCAGCCTATCAATCACCACTACACAAAATGTTTGATACCCATCACTCCACACCAGACCTACAATGTCTATGCCCACTTTCTTCCATGGTCTATTTGGTATATCAGTCATCACCATAGGATACTCATCACCCGCACAACTTTTGTCAGACTTGTTGCAAAGGATACAATTTCTCACACTTCTCTCGATTTGTGCATCACATCCTGGCCACCAGTATGTGTTCCTTATTCTGATCTTCGTTTTGGAAATCCCTTGATGTCCTTCATGTCCTAATTCTATTATTTTCTTTCTGACATCTTCCGGTGGAACCAATCTGTCTCCTCTTAACAGATATCCATTCTGTACCCTTGACTCATCTCTAACACTCCAGAAACCTTGAATTTCTGCCTCTTGAACTTTACTCATAGGAACATTTTTGCTGTTGATATTGTCCATTATAAATTTCACTTTGGTATCTTTGTTCATCCCTTCCATCCATTCATCTATAGCTGCATTTTGAAGTATACGTATCATTTCTTATTGTTCTTCTTCATTTTCACATTGTTCTTGAAAATGTGTCAATCTGGATAAACAGTCGGCAGCATAATTCTTTACACCAGGCATATATTTTATTATTATATCAAATTCTTGCATTCTGTGAACCCATCGCCTTATTCTCCCTGACACTTTGTCTAGTCCTTTGTTTGTGAACAATTCCACAAGAGCTTTGTGGTCGGTATGTACTTCAAAGCTTGTTCCCCACACAAAACTTCTAAATTTGTTAACTGCCCATATAATGGCTAGTGCTTCTTTTGAAATAGTTGCATAAGCCTTCTCTCCCCCCTTCAACAGTCTTGAGGCAAATGCTATTATTTTCTCTTTCCCATCATGTACTTGTGCTAATACTGCCCCCAGCCCCACGTTGCTGGCATTTGTTGTAATCATTGTATGCTGTCCTCGTACATAATTCTTTATTGGTGGTGCAGTTGCTAAAGCATTCTTGATGTATTTAAATTCTTTTTCACACTCATCATTCCATTGAAATTTGACGTTAATTTTTGTTAGATCTCTTAACACAGCTGTGTGATCAGCAAATTTCCTCACATACTTTGAATAGTAATCGGCCATTCCTAAAAATGTCCTCAACTTCTCTTTATTGTTGGGTATAGCCATTTTCCCAATTGCTGACATAAGGTCTGGTTTGAGTGCAATCCCTTCTTTTGATATAGCATGACTTAAATATTCAATCTGTTTTCTATCAATTTTGGACTTTTCTTTACTAAGAGTCACGCCCATGTTGTGTAGTTTCCTTAATGCTTTTTCTAGCCTACTATCATGTTCTAGCTGATTGTTGGCATATATGAGAATGTCGTCTTGAAAGAAAACTATACCTTCATCGCCATCAAATATATAGTGCATAGTTTTCTGGAATACTGAGGCTGCTGAAATGAGACCAAACGGCATCCTTCGATAGTGATATAATCCTTCAGGTGTTATGAACGCAGTTTGATGTCTTGAGTCTTTATCCAACATAATCTGTGGTATGCAGACGTGAGATCTAGCGTTGAAAACACTTTGGCTGATCCCATAGTCGATAACAGTTCTTGAATATTTGATAATGGGTGTCTTTCTGGAATTATGCACTTGTTTAATTCTCTCAGGTCAATGCTGACTTTTCCCGGACTCTTTCTCACAATTATTAGTGGTGATACCCATTCTGCAGCGTCAATCCTTTCAATTATCCCTTGTTCTTCTAGTTTCTTTAATTCCTTCTTTACTTCGTCTCTCATTGCTAAGGGTACACTCCTCAACTTCTGTGTAACTGGTTTAGAGTTTTCTTTGAGTTGCATGCAGTGTGTGATTCCTTTCACGCAACCTATTCCGTCTCTGAACACTTCATTCTTCACTCTTTCTGCAGTCATTTCACCCTGTTCCACAACATAAACAGATTCTTCTGCACTAGCATCCAGTCGCACCTTTAGCCATGCCTGGTGTGGCCAACTGAGCGCACCTCTTTTTGACACATATACTTTGCCAATAGTTGTTCTGTCTTTAAACGCCAATGTGGCTTCAAACCACCCTATTATGTCAATTTTTATCCCTCCATAGGCACTGGGATTGATGTCGGATTCGTTTAACCATTTCGGACCAATCTTCTTCCAAATCGTTTCTGGTAGCAATGTGTATTTGGCTCTAGCATCTGTCATAATTTTTATTGGAGAGCCATTTATCATGATGATGGTCTTGGGACTTTCTAATTCTACTTTATTGTCATTATCATTAATGACAAAAACACATTATTCTTCATCATTTACTCTATCACCACCAATACAATTCATGTTGCCTTTGTAAATTCTGCAACATTTGGCTAGATGACCCCTTCCATTGCAGTTCCTACAAATTATGTGGATAGCTGGACATTCAGGACTGTTGGCCTAGTGAGTAGGGCTAGCACACCAAAACAAGTTCTGTTCCTAGCTCTGCCTCTTTGGCCAATATGTGGTCGACAAGTGCCTGTGAAACATCCTCGATTGTGTTCCCAGTATCCACGTCCAAATCCTCGACTTCTCAAGTCTCCATTGTATCCATTGTACTTGAATGAGCCTTGTGTTTTGAATTCCTCTTTTCTCTTCACTGATGAACTGCATTTGTTCCCACTGTCAGCTTGCGTATTCTGAATTACATTAACCGTGGGTTCTGTTTTTGAAGTGATGCTTTTCACCCTGTCCTCTAGTGTCTTTACGCAATCTTCCATGTGTTCTGCTTTGTTAGCAATCTGTAACACGACATCAAGATTTGGGTCATCTTCAGCCCACAGTCTTTCTCTGATTTTGGCACTACTACACTCCAGCATAAATTGATCTCTCAATCTCTCGTCCAACTGGTGTCCAAATTTGCAGTTCTTGGCAAGTTTTCTCAAGCTTGTTATATACTGTTCAACACTTTCTCCCATTTCTTGTGACCTCTTTCCAAATTCGTACCTTTCCAGCACAGTGCTTAATTTCTTCTCATAGTGTTTGTTTAGTTTAGCAATACATTTCTCATATTCATTCATAGCCCCTTCCTCTGGTAGATTTGGGAGGTCTTCATATTTTTCTTGGCCTGCTGGGCCTAAGTAGTGTAACAATAATGACTTTTTTCTCTCTACGCTATAGTTCGTTCCACATACTATGGTGGCATGATGCTTGAATGATTTTAGCCACCTTTTCCCGCTCCTGTGTTGTCAATGGTTTATTCCTCTTGTATGTTCCAGGTAACAATCCTTGTATAATGTCAATCACAGATGTGCAAGTTTGTTGCTCCAACTGTAATAATGTTTCAAAGACAAAAAGAGTCTCTTCTCTGTTATTATCGCTATTAATGTTGCATTGTTATCCTTTAAAAAAATGTCTTTATTGTTTGTTTTTTTTAACTGTTGGGACGAGTGGGAGGAAATCCTTATTTCACGTGCATACATATGTGCATGATCCTGTCTGTAACATTGTTACGTAGCATACAGTGTTCAAATCAATCACTAACAGTACATGTGTGTGTTTACACTGGTTACTACAGCAATGTCGTAGTATTCAAGATGGCCGCACGTAATCGACGCACAGCAAAGCGTCGTGGGTGCCTTACTCAAGCACGTCTCGCACGCTGCTTTCATAAAATGCAGTCGCGCAGCCCACTAACGGCCGTAAGATCACTTTTCATTTACAAGCGAGTACTGTATTTGTATTTGCAATGCAAACAGCATACCCCCACCGATTACACAGTATCACAGATTGCAGCGGCTGGCGCTCACCTGATTTTCTTTTCCTCTTCGTTTCACTGTTGGGTTTCATCAAGCGTCTGTCCCAGATACGTGCACCATGGGAAGTATAATAAAAGTGGATGCTGAATTAAAAAAAGGGAATTGGATTTATTAACATCTATTGATACATATAACATATATTTAAGGGGATATGAATGGAGCAGCTAAGGGACGGTCCTTCATCCTCTTCAACCGCCTACTCCGCTCTCATCTCTCCTCCCCGCATTCCTATTCCAGAATCCTCCTACATCATCACCTGGTGTAGCAGATGACACTATACTACAGATATCTATGGGTACAGCCAGCATGACAATCCTTAAATACTGGCAGCTATTGTGGGCAATAGCATTATGAAAAGGAGTTGGAAATGCTCCTATGCAATGTTGGTGACTTGTGGCATCTATTGGATGCCTATATGTGTCACCTTGCAAAACCCATTGCAAACTTTGGCTTTTCACAGAAAGCTTGCCGAAAAAGCACAATTTTATTTTTCACATTTTCTCATAAGGAGAAGCCTTACCCCAAACACCTTTGGTTCCTCCGGGCTCCTTCGGTGTTAGGTTAGCTTGTATGCAGTACCCTTTGGGTGCACTACAACAACCCTGACCTCCTGGCAATGGGAACCCAACCTTTGGTATAAGTCTGTACTACACAGGCTGGTAGCGTGTTGAGCAGCCAGGCTTATCTCAAGAGGAGTCAATGTGAGCTGTAGGGGTGTTATACAGAGATTCACAGTGACAAGTATTCAAATAAACTCTTACACACAAGGTTTCTTGATTAAACAATTATTAATGTATTTAACAGTCAGTTAGAGTAAGCTTTCTTCAGAAGGGGGCAATATAAAGCAACACACAAATATACTTCAAAATACACATTCTTAGTTTCTAAATCATTAAATACCCTTTTGGGATGGCCCACAGACACTACCCACACCCTCAGGTGACTTCAATAGTTAGGGTGCTGGGGACATTAATCAACCCCCCAATGCAAAGTCATTTTCCTGGGCCTCAGGCGTGGGGACAAGAGGGAGGACTTCTGGGGACTCCTGCATTGCAATGGGACGGTAACCGACCGCAAACGGCAATCTTCAAACAAGTGGCACTTCAGTGTTTCAGCTCCTCGCATCTACTGCAAATAGCAACATTGTGGTTCCTGGCTATCGAGATGGGCTTTCCTTGCATCTGGGGTCCAGCACTCTGTTGAGGTGGCTCAGGCTCGGTCAGTCTTGATCCTGGGAGTCCGAAGGATCTTCCTGGAGCTTTTGGCCAGCTTAAAAGCAACGCACACAATCTGGTGTTCCTCTCCCTGGCTATTCGGTTCCAGCAGCAACTGCAGTGGAAATTCAACCAGCTTCAAGAGGATGTCCAGGTGGCTTACTTTGGAGTTGATTGGTCCCACCAACTCAAGGGGTGAAGTCGTCCTTGCAGGGCTTCTCTAGTCGAAACGAAATTGGAGTTTCAGCACAGTAGCAGGTCTTCACCGAGCAAACCTACGGTCCAGGAGTTGCAGAAGATGTCCTCTTCAAGTTCTTCTTTGAATTCCTTTGTCCAGTGGTTGACTCTGCCTTCCAAGCCAAAAAAGCCTTGCCTTTTATGGAGGTTTCTCCCATTCATTCCAGCCTAGCTGTCAGTCACCCAGCAGGCTGGCTGTCCTTGACGGACAGCCAGCTGGCCAATCACCTAAGAGTGCATTCCTGTCTCCTAGGAGACTAAGCACAGGGAGTTTCGGGCATCTCCCTCGCTTCTTGCCCCTGCCAGACACTCTGGATCCAGAGGCGGGCTTCACTCATAAATCCCACCAAAGACAAAATGAACAAAGGGACCAAACATGGTTTGGCATGCAGAGTAAATCTCAAGAAGGACCTTTTCACAAAGAAATGGCGAAAAAAGAAGACCGGGCCATTTGATAAAAATGGCACCCTTGGGTGCTTTACTGCAGCTGCGAACGCAGGCCGCTTTAAATGCACACCACGGTAATTAAAAGTAAACCACTGCCACCAGCCATTCTTCGAGGAAAGGGTAACATAACAATTTTTACATGAGAAGGTAGATACAGGGGATACTAAGTAACCCCTCCAGGACCCTATTGTAAGATAGTGTGTGCTGGGTCTAGAAAGTTATAACGTAAGTGAAGTCAATTTCACTTTACTGCTCTTGGAAACAGTAGATTATCTAAGAGAAGGTATTTAAGCCACTGCAGGTTGTTTTATATGTTGTAGCACTGATAAAGCCTTTGAATAAGTCTACTAATCCTGAAGACGTTGACCAATCGTTCTGTAAAATCTGGCCAATTGATGTCAAGTCGAAACTATACAAAAGGAAATCCAATGATGAGAGGAATACTAATAGAATAATCTTGATTCTTATAGTTGATACATAATGGTGGACTGTCAAAGTAGGTATATTACTACTGTAAAAGAATGTCTCTATACAAACTAGATTTGATTGTGGAGATGAATGGTAGAACTGTTGTCTTATAATTGTTCAAAAGTGATGTATTTTATGAAATTGTAACAGAATAAAATGATATTTGTTTTTGTGTTTAATTGTGTTACAATTTTTACAAAAGGACATTCCCTTGATTGCGAGTTTAGAAAAAGTAAAGCTTCCTCCGTTTTCTTTTTCCTTTCTTTATTAAAAATGCTCAGGTTTTAGTCGTTCCATGTGGAATTTCCTTCCAAATACAAGCTTTGGAGGAACTTGGCTGTTGCCCCGGTTAATGTCGTTGAATCTCCACTCATTAACTTATTCCACCAGTCGTCTTCACTTGTTTTCAAATGTGAGAGCCCGTGTGGGCGCAGGTAGATTGTTCTTAGTTTGTCCACACCCGGGCAGTAAAGAAGTAGGTGTCGTACTGGTTCGTGCTCCAAACTGATATATTTTTAATAAGAACACACTTGCTGGTCCTCAGCATGCGCTTTCTGAAACACATTTATTGAATTTTGCAGCACATAGGGCATCCTCTCTGTTTAGTATATACTGAAGATGCTGTGTGACACAATGTAAAAAGGTGAAGCCGGGAAGGCCTCCAGGGGGCGCACAGGCAATGGCAGCCTGAACACGCCGCTCCCGCCGTAACTGGGCTACGCAGAGGGATTGAGCCCCCCCACGTGACCCCCCCACGGGACATTCACGGTCCGCGGAACCCGTGAACCTCGGGTGCCCCCCCGGGGCGAAAGAGCGGCATCTGGGGACCCCCGGGTGCCTGGGAACGAGCTCTGCGGGCTGAAGGGAGGAGCCCCGGAGAGCCCCAGGCAGCGTCCCGACCATCGAGGGAGGAGATGGCGCGCGCTGGCGGCCTGGATTCGTGGGAGCGCACGACCCCCTCTCCACCCCGAACACGGAGCGCGCCGGCGCCCCGACAGAAGACCCGCCGGCAACACCCCTGCAGCACCCGAACAAGGAGCTGTCGCGTAGGGGAAGTCCCCCGTTGAGGAGCCAGAAGAGACGCGGGCCGCGACCCGCTTAAGGAAAGGCGGCCTGCCCGCGCTCCCGAATTCGGAGCCGAGGTAGGTGGGGGGAGCCTGCCCCGGCCCCCACGCAACCCTAAAGGACTCCGGGGGACCAGTCGCGGGGCGCAGCGGACGGCGCGGAGGGGCGAGTCAGCCCCGCCCCCCCCCTGTCAAGCCCCCCCCCCCAAAAAAAAAAAACAAAAAGCAAGGAAGACGAGGGGGAATACGTCCCCAGTCCTGGAAGTGACACAGACCATTCGGAGGAGAGTACCCTCGAACACATCACTTCCCTGGGTGGTGGCCCCTGGGTTCCTTCCAAGGGCGAGTGCCCGCCTGGGAGATCTCGCTGGAGGAATCGCACCAGAGGGCCCTCCAACAGACCGCTATTGGACATCATTAACTGCTCCCCCCCACCCTAAGAACTGCTAATCAAAAACAGAGGACACAAAGGGGGAAGGGGGTGTGAGGCCCCCACCGGAGGTCTGGTGGGGCGAGTGCCCGCCCACGAGAGGCCCCCCACAGAGGGCCACACCAGAAGGAAAGAGAGCGCGCTCCCCGACCGGGCTCTGCCCCTTGCCCCCCAGGGGCGCATCAGCAGAGGGGAGAAGTAGGAGGACTGAATGAGTTGGCGCCATACCCTCCAGGAGTACCGCTACCAAGACACCAGCAGGGAGAACAGCGACCCGGACCGACGGACCGACATGTCCCATTCCAAGACCCCACCCCTGCCCACCCTTACCATGGAAAAGGGCTTCGCCTCGGTCTTGCAGGAGATTAGGGACATGCGGGCAGACATTGCCCAAAAAATGGAAAACATGGACCGCAGAGTGGACAAAGTCGAGGATAGACTGTCACAACTAGAGTCCAACCAGGAGCTGGACACGGCTCTGAGACTAACGGCCCTGGAAAAGAGAGATGAGGAGAGGGCAAGACAAATGGACGACTTTGAAAACAGAGAGCGGAGGAACAACCTCAGATTTTTTGGGGTGCCGGAGTCGGAGGGGGAGACGGAAAGAGACTTGACCCGGGTGGTGAGGGACATCATCGCCCTCCTCTTCGCGGATGAGATGACAACCGAACCGACGTTTGATCGGATCCATAGAGCGGGGGGAAGAGCCGGGGGCCCCCGGTCTATTCTGGTCCGCTTCCACTACTATACTGAAAAAGCGAAGGTCCTAGAGGAGGCCAGGAAATCCCGAGAGATAACTTACAACAACGCACAGGTGGCCATTTTCCAGGACCTCTCATCATACACGCTGGCCAAACGTAGGATATGCCGCCCGCTGACCCAGATGCTGAAAACGAAGGGGGTGCGTACAGATGGGGGTACCCCTTTTCCCTCACGTTTGAATACGAAGGCCAACGAGTGCACCTGATTACAGAGGAAGATATTAGGGGAGCCATACAGGAATATGCAACGGACCCGACCCCGCAGAGGGAACCCTCCGGGTTCGCCGCGGATGAAGCCAGTGCGCGCCGATCATGGGGAGAGAGGAGAAAAAAGACAGGCCCACGGAAATTGATCCCACCATCCCCATCGACGGACAGGAATGACACGGAACCCGGCCAGGGTGGAGCGAGACTGTCGGACCCGGGGGAGGAAGGGTGCTGAGGCATCTCACGGCAGACGACATCAGCCTCGGGGGATCCGTGTAAAGATCTCACCACGGGGACTCACCAACTGATCCGGCCCGAAGACAGGCCGAACTCCGGGACCAGGGGGTCCGAACTTATGTGGATCCTCCCGGAACAGCAAGTATGAGAGTTACATTGAGGGGGTGGGGTAGGGGGGGCTCACGGAGGCTCGAATTTGGATATTCACCCAGCAGGAGGCGGTAGGCTGGTGGTCCGGCCGGTTACCAACAATGGTAGAACTGTCTGGCTGGACGCCGGGGTGGGGGGAGGGGGGTAGGGGGTTTGTTGATGTGGTTACGTTCACAGGGGGGACCAGGGGTCAGTTGGGGAAAGGTTTCAGGACCACCTGGGGGGGAAGGGGGGTGAAGGGAAACGGGAGATCAGAGGATAACACGAAAAGAGCCAGACAAGGAAAGTGCCACGAGTCAGCTATCCAGTAGCGTTTTTTTTTTAGACAATGGCTGATGATCTACCTACCCTGGGCGTGGGCTCCCTAAACGTGAGGGGGCTGAACACCCCCACCAAAAGATCCCTGGTCTGCAGGGAATTCAGGAGGGCTAAACTAGACGTGCTTTTCCTTCAGGAGACGCACTGGGCGAGGGGGAAAGAACCAAGGCTACGGGGGGGATTGGGGAAGTCCTCAGTGCCTCCCACAAGACCAAGAAAAGGGGGGTGGCCATAGTGCTAGCGAGGGACATTGGATTTGAAGTAGAAGCCTCATTGAAAGACCCAGAGGGGCGGTTCCTGCTGACGAGGGGCTCCCTGCGGGGCTCCCCCTTAACACTTGCAGTTGTGTACGGCCCCAATGAAGGCCAGGCGCAATTTTGGGAGGGAGTGAAGAACAGATTGAAACTATTTGTACGCGGGTTGATGGTGGTGGGGGGGGGCTTTAACATGGTCCTGGACCCGAAAGTTGATAGGAAACGCTTGGAACCCCAACCCACCAGGGCTGCAGATGAAATTATGGCCCGCTCCTTCCAACGGATCAACACAGAGCTGGGCCTAGTGGACACCATCCCGACCCCTAGGGCAGAACACCCGTCCTTCACATACTATTCTGCAATCCACACATCCTACTCCCGAATAGACTACATCCTGGTAGACAAACCCCTGCGCCCATATGTCTCCGGCTATGAGGTTGACCCAGTCCCCTGGTCCGACCATGACCTGGTCCGTACCACCATTATAGGGGAATGGCGAGGTGGCAGAAAAGGGCGATGGAAGTGCAATGACTCCCTGCTGAAGGACGATGTCCTGGCGCAGGAAGTGCAGGACGCCATTACGGAATACTTCAAGCTGAACGACAATGGCGAGGTGGGTGCGCATGTGCTGTGGGACACCTTCAAGGCGACCTTACGTGGGGTTCTCATAAGAATGGGGGCTCAAAAAAAAAGCGAGAGGGAGGCCCAAGAAAAATCCCTTAGGGAAAAGATCGCACAGCTCCAGCCGGGAGGCCCCCCGGAGGCACCCTTGGCTATGGATAAGATCACAGCCCTAGAAAATTACAAACTTCAATTGAAAGATCTCTTGTTGCACAAAACTGAGCGCAACCTCCAGCTAGTGAAACAAAAATATTATGAGAAGGGGGACAGAGCCGATAAAATCCTGGCCTGGAAACTTAGAGAGGTCCAGAGGAGCAGAATGGTGAGGGCAATCAGGAACGAACGGGGCTCACTAGGCCATAGCACCCCAGTCATAGGAGCGTCTTTTCGACGCTACTATGAACAACTATATTCGTCAGAATATGCCGGGGAAGACACTCAGATTGAGGAGTTCCTGGACTCCATCCAGATCCCATCCCTGACAGGCGAGATGGCAGAGGGTCTAGAGGGAGGGGTCACAGAGGAGGAGGTGGAGAATGCAATCGGTGGGATGAAGGCGGGAACGTCCCCGGGGGAAGATGGGTTCTCAGTATACTTCTACAAGAGGTTCCGGTCTATCTTGGCCACACACCTGGCGAGGGTATTCAAAGCAGTACTGGAGGGGGGCACCCTGCCGGAAACGATGATGAGAGCCATCATAGTGGTATTGCCCAAGGAAGGAAAAGACCCCACTGACTGCTCCTCCTACCGCCCGATCTCCCTCCTAAATACAGATGTTAAGATCCTAGCTAAGGTGATGGGTAAACGGTTGGAGGGGATAATGCCCAAGTTAGTACACGGGGATCAAGTGGGGTTCGTGAAGGGCAGGCAGGGCTCGGATAATATCAGGAAGACCATAGACCTAATCCACTATGCCCAGGAATCAGACCTGGAGGCGGGTTTGGTTTCCTTGGACTCCGAGAAGGCATTCGACAGGGTCGAGTTGAGGTACATGCAACTCCTCCGTCGAATGGGCTTTGGGCCTCACGTTAGGACCTGGGTCTCCGCCCTCTATAGAGCCCCAACAGCGAGAGTGCAGGTGAACGGGGAACTCTCCGATTCATTCCCCCTCACGAGGGGAACACGACAGGGGTGCCCACTCTCTCCGTTAATCTACGTCCTGACGATGGAACCTCTGGCCATAGCAGTCCGGGCCCACCCCGACATCAAAGGGATCAAAAGGGGAGAATTAGAGTTCAAGCTCTCCCTGTTCACTGACGACATCCTAGCGTACGTGGTGGAGCCCAGCTCCTCGCTCCCCCCCCTCCTGCGTCTGATGACAGCCTTCGGGCAGTTCTCGGGACTAAAAATAAATGCAGCTAAGTCAAAGCTCCTACCCATGCGGGCCCGGGACCCGTGGTTGGACCCCTGGGACGGGTGTGCGGGGATCGCGGTGGGGAGGGATTCCATCAGGTACTTGGGGGTAACCCTGACTAGAGATCTCTCGAGATTGGCCCCGGAGAACTATGGGCCTATTCTGGCGGGGGTTACGTCTGACCTGAGGAGATGGGATGGTATGATTCTATCCTGGTATGGGCGCATGACAGCGATAAAGATGAACGTACTGCCGAGATTACTATATTTATTCACTGCGCTCCCAACGGAGGTCCCCGCCCAGTTGCTCCGTGATCTACAAAAAGCAATCCGCAAAATTTGTATGGCAAGGGAGGGCCCCGAGAATAGGAAAGGCCACCCTAACACTACCCAGAGAGGAGGGCGGGTTCGGACTACCGGACTTTCTCCTTTGCTACCGGGCCGCCCAGCTGCGGGCCTTGCTGGAGCACATGAAGGAGGGGATGGGCACCTACTGGTCATACCTGGAGGACATGGACGCCCACCCTCTGAAAGTGCGCGACCTCCTGTGGCTGCCGCGTAGACTCATCCCTAGCAAAATGAAAGCCCACCCAACCCTGGGAATACTTTGGACAATCTGGAAAGAGGGACCCACAAC
Organism: Ambystoma mexicanum; assembly: GCF_040938575.1. Lineage (NCBI taxonomy): Eukaryota > Metazoa > Chordata > Amphibia > Caudata > Ambystomatidae > Ambystoma > Ambystoma mexicanum. The sequence continues at coordinate 477,946,813 of NC_090923.1, read as the reverse complement.
CTCATACCTCACGACATGGCCCTCTCCAATGTCCTCGCTTTGGGGCCACCCGCTCAAATTAGGTAGCAGGGGATTCAGGAATGCCCAGTCATGGTCGGACGGGGGTCTGGAATGGGCGGGACAACTGTTCAAAGAGGGCGAGTTCCTCGAATACGAGGCCCTGCGAGATGCACTGGGGCGGGAGTCCCTTTCAATCTTTGAATATCTGCGCCTGAAGGGCATCCTTTGTGACCAAACATGGGGCCAGAACCTACGGAGACAGCTGACCCCCTTCGAAAAGTTCCTGGACACGGCCACATCAAGGAAGGGGGCGGTCTCCAAAATGTACCAAATACTGAACACTGTTAACTTGGTGGGGAGAAGAGGGTTTCGGGGGTTTTGGGACGACCTGGCAGGAGAACCACTGACGGAGGAGGCGTGGTCCAAAGTCTTTAAGATAGCATTTCATGGGAACCTATTTACATCGGACATGGAGCACAACTTTAAGATTCTACAGGGCTGGCATAGGGACCCGTTGAAACTGTCCAAGATGTTTTCGGGAGTGTCCGCTAGATGCCCAAGGGGTTGTGGCCAAGTGGGATCGAGGGGGCATATGTGGTGGTCCTGCCCCAAGGTGCAGGAGTTCTGGGAGAAGGTACGGGGGTGGATGGCCGAGGTCACCGAGGAACTAATCCCACTCAACCCCCTAACGATGTTGCTGGGCCTCCCCCCGGAGGACACTGAACTGTACAGGTACCCAAGAATGTGGGAGACGATGTTGCAAGCGGGCAGAGTGGCCCTGGCACAAAGGTGGAAGAGCCCAGAGACCCCATCCAAGGAAGATTGGCTTAAGAAACTCAAAAACATGTTCTTAATGGACAAATTGACGGCCATGGTAAATAACGAATTGGGCTCCTTTCAGGCTAACTGGTATGGGGTCTATGGGGCATGGGGCTGGGACCCCCACTGACAATATGAGTACACTCTGGCAGAATGGCGGGGGTGGGTTTGGAATGCTTTACTCAGGGATGTGGGAGTAGCCCAGGACCCGGGAGACGCCGGATCTCACTCAGCCAATTTGGACGCGAGAGTATAGCATACCTCTGTGGCAACGTACAACGAGCGACGATGACAGCTCCAGCTGTTTGACTTTTGAAGTGACTCTGATCTGGGGGGAGGGGAGGAGTTGGGGTGGGGGGGAGGGGGGAGAGGGAACCTGGGGGTTTTATGACAATGTTAAAAAATGATGATTACGACGCTCCCAGCATTGCCGTTTGTATTTTTCTTCGAAAAACCACCAATAAAACCAAAGTTTAAAAAAAAAAAAAAGGTGAAGCCTATGGAGTTTGTCAGACCCCACAACCAAAAGAAACACAGAGTTCAAAATCACATTCAAATACATGAGAGAGTGGGAAAAAGGGTCTCACTCTGTCCAGGTTAGAAATTCAAGTCCTCAAAATCCAGCAAAGTTGCTGGGGGTCTCTAAGGTAGAGAGGAATTAGCACATTTCTGAAAATTCTCCCAAACATTTACAAGCCCCTAGAACTGACAGAAGTACTCTGAGCACTAGTAGGGCTGACGCTGAACACAGGGGTCCACCTGCGAGACCCAGGGAGACAGAGGCAACAACCCCAGCCAATCCCTACCATCCCCCACCGCCCATACAGCTACAACTAGGTACCACGGGGCTGTGGAACGGACGAGATACCACCAATCACCACACAATCTGAAGTATGAACACTAGCAGGTGCGCTGGTCATGTGGGTGGGGGTGAGGAGCATGCAAAGTTACTGAGGGAGCTGACGGAGGGGACAGCTAAATGCTCAAGGGGCCTCGAATGCAAACAGCCACGTACTTTCTGCGACACAAGGTGCGCAAGCACCCAGACGTGTATGATTACACAAATCCAACTGGTCAATCTAGGGTAGAGATACCAACTAGCCAATACCACTAACAATTTCCTTCTCCGCATACACCTCTCAAACCCCAAACCAAACACAACCACAAACCTCCAGCACAACAAACCGCACAAACTTCACTACACTGCAACAACAAAACAAAAAACACACATAGACTCGCACATCAGCACACGACGACTACCGGCCGCATACACCCCAGGCCCAGCCGACGGAACCACCGGGCTGAGGCTGCCAACAGCACATCACTGCAATCTTGCACTTTTCCAGCCTCCACCCTCTAACCCACCTCTGCCTCCCTCTTTCAGAGCCGCCAGAGTGCCAGGGGAAAACTCCGGTGGTGATAGTGCGCGGTACAAATGTCCTTTAACATTAACATTAACATTAACATTCGCTATGAAATTTGGGGAAATCATTTACACTCAGGGGTCAAGTCCTAAAAAGAAAAGTGGGGGGACTCATTAACATACCAATTGAATCTGGTGTCACCAGAAATTAACATATCAAGGTGCCCTCTGAAAAAAGTGGAGAGACTCTGCCACCCACGTGTATCCTCAACTTGTTTACGGTCCCCCAATTAAAAAGTAACCAACCGCCACTGGGCCACACTGCACACATCCTTGATAGGGGACTTCTCTTTTTGAAGAACCCTCCCAGCCCCTTTCTCTGCTAGTTCTGGAAATGTGTCCCACTCCATGCAGTGATTGGCTACCTACTGACTAGGAATGTGAAGGCCCCTCTGAGAAACTGCATACCCAACAGGTATCACACAGCCCATAGATAGGATCAGGCACTGAGACTCCTTAAGGGACAGATACAGACCCTTAAGTGCTGGGGGGTTCAGAGACAGTGCAAGGGCAACTGGGCATGCAGGAGCCTGTGCCTGAGTTCAGTGGGTGACCAGGTAACCAGTGCGCGGAGCAGTCAGGGACATCAGCAGGGGAGTGGAAGAGAGAAAGTGGAAGCGAAAAGGAAGGCCTTGAGTTGCTTCCGGAACCGGAGGTGGTTCTGCTCACGTTTAAGAGAGGCAGAAAGGCTGTTCCAGCGGGAGACCCCAGCCGAGGAAAAAGAGCTGCCCCCCACTCTCTGCTTGGAGAAGCGTCTGACCGTCAGAGTTTGAGGTGGATGAGCAGAGAGCTCAAGAAGGAAGATGTTTAGGAAGAGAAAGTTTGAGGTAGTGCTGTCTCAGGCCCCAGAAAGCCTGGGGGACGATGCAAAGGGTCCTGAACTTGATCCTTGGAGCCACAGGGAGCCAGTGAAGAGATTGCAGAGCTGGAGAGATAGGGTCTCTGGGTTTGAGGCCACGGACAAGTCTTGCAGTCCTCTTCTGGATAAGTTGTAAAGGTCGCAGAGTAGAGCTAGGCAGATTTAGAAAGAGGCAGTTGCAAAAGTCCAGCCTAGAGAGGACCAGGGCTCTAGAGACCTTGAGCTTCTGGGGGAAAGTTAGGAAAGGTAGAATACCTCTGAGGAGGTGCAGCTGAAAGTGTGACTTCTTAGAGACGTCAGAGATGTGAGGAGAGAAGGAGAAGGTGGAGTCGATGATGACACCAAGGTTCTTTGCCTCACAGGAAGGAGCAGGATGAGGGCCCAGGGTGGGTGGCCACAGAGAGAGGGGAAAGGAGACCTGCCTGACCACAATAAGACCTGGCTGACCACAATTAAGGGACATGCCTGACCGTTGTAACTCTCTATAGGCATCTTCCGCGCCTCAGTACCAGTGAAAGTGTGTGGTGTTCATTACTCTCAGTTGCCTCTTCTTCATCTCAGTACCAGATTGGTGAGAGTGTGTGGTGTTCATTACTCTCTGTCTCCTCTTCCTGCTCGTCTCAGTACTGTCAAGTGACCCATGTGGGGAAAAAGAGGGCAACTGGCTTACAACAGCCCATAAAGGTTGGAGGAGGGTTAGTTTGATCGTCAATAAGGAAAGGGGGATACCATGTCTCGCCCGAAGACACCCCAATGTCACGACTCAGTGTTGCCCCAAAACAACACTAGGAGTCATGACACGATATGAGGAATATGGCCAGGGTATAGGCTCCTTCAAAAATGGGAAAGGGCCCACCTGGACCCAGTCCTGGCGCCTTTGCGCCAGGCTCATAAGAAATGCTCAGGTGCTTCAGTACAACACTCTTGGTGATTCAACATGGCAGGTAGAGATCAGGATGAAACTCGTACATGCGGTCTAGTGTTCAGGGTGTGGCTGTATCCTTGGGCGGGGCCATCTATATAAGCCACGCCCTTCCAGCAATCCATGTTTCACGTTGTTCTGCTTCCAAGCAGCAGCACGTGCTCACCGACGCTCAGCATCCAAGGCCCATCTGCTCCGGACTAGTTATTCCAGTCACGCGTACCTGTTACGTCTGCTACAACGACCGCTACATCTTCACTACCCGGACCAATTTTCCTTTGTCAGCAATGCCCGCTGCAACGACCGCTACCTCTTCACTTACCCAGATCAACTTACCTTTGTCAGCAATGCCCGCTGCAATGACCGCAACATCTTCACTACCCGGACCAGTTTACCTTAGTCAGCAACGCCCGCTGCAGCGACCGCTCCATCTTTGCAGACGCTTACCTGAGCCACGTCACACTTGGAAGGCACACCGCATCCTCCCACACCTGCGGTCCGGTCCGTAACGTGACTCTGTATCTGGTGTCTGAAAGACGAAATAACAAGGTTAGTGGACATGAAAATTACTTGTTAACGCTCGTAACAAAAAGCCATACTTAACACATATTGAAGCCGCGATCCTATCAAGTGCTTCACACGTGTTGGTACCGCAGCAACAGTTGTCACACGTGTTGGTTCCGCAGCAACAACTGTCAAAGGAAAAGGAGAAAGACATTAGTAAGATAAAGACTGGCAGAGAAAAGACTCATAAATCACAACACGTGAAAGGAACGTGGAAGTGTTTAAAGAGCAAGAGAAAGACAATACAAGAAAGACTTATAAGAACAAAAACGAATACCTGAGGGGAGTCACAGCAGGTATGGGCACCTTACACCGCACAAAGATCCAGTGAAGTAACTGGTCATACAGCACCCCTGCTGAGTTAAGCAGGATGGAGAGCTCGCCAATACTATAAAGAAGGTATACCTTCCTCTGCACCTTCCTCTGCTAGGGGAACCATCAGCAGCAGGGAATCCCAGATGCCTCAGCAGAAGTAGTCCTCCTGACGGACCAGCGCCCCTGCGGAAACAAGGTGAGCGTAACAGAATGCAAAGCCTCATCTGGATCTCTATCTGGGCGCCATGGAAACGTCCGATACCGACGAGTTAGCCCAATTGCTGGGGCAGTTGCGGGCAGAAGTGCATTCCGCTCCGCAGGAAACAAACGCCCTAAGAAAGGAATTACTCGTGAACAGAGACCATACAAAGGAGTTAGCCAAGCAACTACTCCAGACCCAAGCTGGACAGGCACCCCTACCTGGCACCATACCAGCAGTAGCACCATCAACATCCACGCCAATGCAAGTGGTTTTACCAGGGACGATATCATTGGCCCCACCAGAACGCTTTTCGGGTGATCCTGCGAAGTTTGCTGTGTTCATGAACCAGTATTGCCTACACTTCCTCTGTAGACCAGGAGCATTTCCAAATGACCAGTCAAGAGTCGCTTTTGTTTTGTCGTACCTTGGGGGCTGCGCAGCTGACTGGTCCATACCTCTGGTGAACCGGGACGACCCTTTGTTGCGCGACTTCCGCGGGTTTCAACAAGAACTAGAAAAACTGTTTGCCCGTCACACGCGAGGACAGGCCTTGGATAACGAACTCCTATCCCTCAGACAGGGCAACCAAGATCTGCTGACATACATAGCAGCGTTCAACCGGCTTGTGGCTGAAACCAGTTGGCGTGAAAAGAAAAGGACCACGCTCTTTTATCGCAGATTGCGAGGAGAGTTAAAGGACGTCCTGGCCCAAGTAGTGAATCTGCCGGACGTATGTGCAGAGTTCATAGATCTAGTCGTCCAGTTGGATCACAGGTTGCAAGACCGCAAGACCGACTGGGCTAAGTTTGAGGGGTGAACTGTGTATGTACGCCCAAAAGAGACTCCCGCCCGGCCATCAGACACCCATCCCGAACCCATGCAAATTGGAGGCTTGAGGATACCACTCACGAAGGCAGAGAGAGAAAAAAGGAGGCAGTAGCAGCTGTGTTTGTACTGCAGTAAGTCTGGTCATTTTCTCCGTGAACGTCCAGTGAAACCTTCTAGAAAAACAGTAGGAGCCACCGATAAAGACACAGAACTTGACTCGGAAAACTCCCGGGCCCGGCAAGCGTAGAGGTCCGCTGGCTGAGCAGTAAGAAGGAACTACAGGCCTTGCGTCTAGTTATACCAGTGATCTTGGTTAATCCCAAACAACAGTCTAAAATACATGCTTTGGAAGCGTATATAGACAGTGGTGCAATTGGGAACTACATCGACCAGGACCTGGCAAGTAGGATTGGTCTCTCCCTCAACCAGAAAACAACCACAGACAAAGTCACGGCAGTTGATGGTACCCCGTTGGTCTCTGGCCCGGAAACACATTGTACTGAAGAAGTGACTCTTCTTTGTCAGGACGGCAATCGGGAAGACATTGTCTTCGATCTAATTGGAGCTCCCCAGTTTCGGCTGATCCTGGGAATACCATGGTTGGAGACACATAATCCACAAATCGACTGGCGCACCAAGAGGCTAACCTTCTCTGATGAATGTCTCGGTTCCTGCTTTAAGTCAAACTCGCTTTAGGAACAACCGGCTAAACCAGGGCCAGGAAATGAAAAGGTGTTGAGTTTAACTGGCACGCTACCACTGGAATACCATGATTACCAGGACGTCTTTGAGAAAGAACAAGCAAACACCTTACCACCACACAGACCCTACAACTGTCAGATCGATCTCGTTCCAGGTGCACAGCTACCTTGCAGTCGAATTTATGCCCTTACGGAACAAGAGAATTCACACCTGAAAATCTGGAACAATATCTGGCCAACGGTTTCATCCGTCTATCTAAGTCACCAGTATCTTCCCCCCTCTTCTTCGTACCCAAGAAGGAGGGGGATTTGAGAACATGCATCGACTACCAGGCATTAAATCAAATCACGGTAAAAAACCGGTATCCATTGCCACTTATCCCAGAACATCTGGATCAGATCAAGGATGCCGAAATGTACACCAAACTGGACCTGCGAGGGGCTTACTACCTGGTATGGGTTAAAAGGGAAGACGAATGGAAGACCACCTTCTGTACAAAGTATGGCCTCTATGAGTACCAGGTCATGCCCTTTGGGCTATATAATGCCGCAGCCGCATTCCAATTATTCATGAACGATGTTCTTCGAGAATTATTGGATGTGTGTGCATTGATATATATATCGATTACATCTTGATATACTCGGCCACGAAGGAGGATCATATCATCAATGTGCGGGCTGTTTTGGAAAAACTCTGAGAACACCGGCTATACACCAAGTTAGACATTTTTTTTTCATGTGTCAGAAGTCAAGTTTTTGGGCTTCATCCTCATGCCACAAGGGATCAGAATGGACACTCGTAAAGTGGATGCCATAGTCAACTGGCCATCCCCTTCTTTAGTAAAAGGAGTTCAAATTGTATTAGGTCTCGCAAACGTTTACCGCTGCTTTATTGCCGGATTTTCCCAGATTGTCCATCCAATAACAACCTTGCTACGCAAGAACAAACGCTTCAGTTGGTCTGCTGAAGCAGAAGCATTCCAGGGCCTAAAAGAAGAATTCACCACAGCTCCGATCCTACGACATCCCCGGCCAGACTTACCACATGTAGTAGAAACCGACGCATCCAGCATCGCCATGGGAGCAGTCTTCTCACAACGCAACCCTGATACCGGTCAATTACACCCGGTGGCGTTCTGGTCACGCAAGTTTTCAGCACCAGAGCTCAACTACGCGATTGCAGACAAGGAACTCCTGGCAATAAAATCAGCATTCAAAGCATGGAGACATTACCTCCTGGGGGCCCGACATACAATAACGGTAATCACCGACCACCACAACTTGCAGTACTTAAAATCAGCCAAGGCCCAGTCATCTTGCCCACTTCGTTGGGCCTTGTTTTTTGCGGAGTAATCACTTATCGACCAGGGATCCGTAACGGAAAGGCAGACATTCTCTCGCATATGGGAGAAGGGGAAGAGGCATATGCAACTCCCGACCCAGTGTCAATTATCCCAGAAGAAAAAATCCTAGGGGTCCTCGATAAAACGTCGGCCTTGAAAAACTTACAAACCACAGTGCGATAATGTTTCAATGAGAACACACGTCAAACATGGACGACTAAGAGCAGTTATCATACAATCTCCAATGGGCTTCCGTATTTCCAAGGGCACCTCTATCTCCCAAGCAAGGAACATCAGAACCAAGTCATTACCAATTACCACGACTTCCTGGTAGAAGGTCATCTGGGAACCGCCAAAACCTTGGCTAAGGTTAAAAGATACCACTGGTGGCCTACTTGGCGAAAGGACGTAATCCAACATGTACTAACATGTGGGATCTGTGCCCAGAATAAATCCCAGAAACAAAAACCGACATGATTGTTACGCCCGTTAATGGTGCCACCTGCACCCTGGCACACGTTGTCTCTTGATTTCATCACGGATCTTCCTTCATGTAATGGCTACAATACCATTCTCGTCGTGGTGGATTTATTCTCTAAAATGGCCCATTTCATCCCACTGAAAGGATTGCCCACTGTTCTCACGCTGGCCAAAGACTTTCTTGAACAAATTGTCAGGTTACACGGATTCCCGTCAATCCTTGATCACCGATCGGGGCAGCCAATTCATCTCAGAATTTTGGAAAAAAAGCTGTGAGCTGGCTCAAATCGACATCCAGCTATCAAGTAGTCATCACTCACAGACTGATGGTTAGACGGAAAGAACAAACCAGACGCTAGAACAATACTTCAGATGCATGCTACACCAGGCAGAAAACACCTGGGAGGACATATTATGGATAGCAGAGTATGCATACAACAACTCAATCCATACTAGCACAGAACAGAGCACATTCTGTGTAATGAATGGCATCATCCATGCACTTCCACCTTTGATCCACCCGAGGTCCTAGATATGCCGGCAGTGACAACTCTACACACCACAATTGCTCGGGTTTTAAAGGAAGCTACAACACAGTTGATCCGAGCTAAAGAAAGACATAAGACATTTTGAGATCAACACTGAAAGGTAGCACTGTGTATCACGCTGGGGATGCAGTCTGGTTGGCATCCAAACATATCGCTCTAAAAGGGCCCCGAACTTTCCGTCCCAGATACGTGGGACCGTATACCATCAAGGCAATTAAAAATCCAGTTGCAAAGAAACTGGGCTTAACCCCTAATATGCGGGTTCACCCAGTATTCCATGTTTCCCTCCTGAAGCCAGTACAACCTGGAACTCAGGTCCGAAAACCCCCCTGCTTCTGTGATCGTGGATGGCAACCCTGAATACAAGGTATAGGACATTCTGGACTCAAAAATCATCAGGAATAAGGTATTTTATCTCATCGATTGGGAATGATACAGACCCCAGGACAGGTCCTGGGAACCCAGCGACCATATCCATGCGCCACGGTTAATCAAGCGCTATCACCACAATAACCTGTCTAAGCCCGGGCCTGAGAGGAGGTCACCCTTGAGAGGGGCCTTGGGGGGGAGTGCTGTCACGACTCAGTGTTGCCCCAAAACAAGAAGCAAGGAGAGAGAGAAGGATGTCGTGGTCGACTATCGAATGCAGCCGAGAGTTCAAAGAGGATGAGGAGCTATAATTTGGAGAGCATCATTCACCACCTGGATGGTGGCTGTCTTAATGCTACACTTTGGGCGGAAACCTGACTGATAGTCATTTATGAAGTGGAGTTGTACGATTCTGACAAGTAGTTTAGTTTAGTTTAGTTTATTATTTATAAGGCGCGCCATGCCCTGGAGCATCAGGGCGCACAAGACAAGAATATGCTCAACTTCGTTACAGGTACATTTACATAATCATAGTACATTATACAGTAAATAAAAATATGAACAGGTATATGTGCATGGTCAAATACAGTATACAATAATCAAGAATGAACAGGGCTAAGGGAGCTAGGTCCCAACAGAAGGTGAAAAGGTGTAGGAATAATTAACAATGTGGGAATAAAATATAGTGGAATAGGTGCGGTAATATACGATGGTGTAAAAGGAGACCGAGGTAACAGGGCTAGGCATGCAAGTGGATCGCCGGTCGGGACAGTCAGGTCAGGCAGGTCAGATTAGTTAGATGTCATTGGCTCTCAGCCAATTGGTCAAGTTCTGCCTGAATTTCACGAAAGGCTGGGGTTCTCTTATGTCATGTGTTAGGGAATTCCAGAGCTGTGCTGCTTTGACTTCGAAGCTGTGTCCTCCAATAGTGGCGCGTATAAAGCGAGGGACATAGGGGCAATGCGCATTGACCGTTCTTGTTGGTCTAGGTGCGGTTCTTAAGTGTAGCCTGTCCATGAGGTAGGATGGTGCCATGTTGTTAAGGCACTTGTGAGTAAGGGAGGCAATTTTGAGATGGCTTTTGTCCTGAGTAGATAGCCATTTGTGTTCTCTTCTTATAGAGGAGATATGCTCTTTCCTATTGATCTTGAGCGCGGCTCTCAGTGCATTATTCTGTAGGACTTGGATTTTTTGGATAGTCTGTTTGTTAGCACCAATGTAGAGACCATTACAGTAGTCCAGTTTGGACAGTATAAGGGCTCTGGCAAGCGTGATGCAGCTGTCTGTAGAGAGGAATTGCTTGCTGGCTCTAATGAGTTTGCAAGTATATGCTGTGAAAGAGGCTAGGGAGTTGACCTGTTTGCCAAAGTTTAAGGTGGCGTCAAGGTAAAAGCCTAGGGTCTTGACTTCCTTTGCTACCTTGATATTGTTCCCATCAATAATGAAGCTGGCATAGTCGGGGTTAAGTTTAGTTATGTATGTCGGAGAGCCTAGGATTATGAGCTCAGTTTTGTCGTCGTTCAGGCATAAACCATGTGTGGCCAACCATGCCTGAACGATGCTGTAGATTTTATTCACTAAAGCTAGGTCCTCGACGTAATCTCCTGAAAGTGGAAGGAGGATCTGGGTATCGTCTGCATAGTTGGTGTAGTCGATACCCAGATGATCCATTTTGTCAAAGAGCGGCTTTGTGAATATGTTATAGAGGGTTGGTGATACACAAGATCCCTGGGGTACACCGCACGTTATAGGGATCGGGTCAGCTGAGGCTGATGGAGAGAAGACTCTCATAGTGCGGTTATTCAAGAAGGATTTGGTCCATAGTATGGCCTCTTTTGAGAAGTGAGCAGCGGAGTCTAGGTGGCTGCATAAGACTGTATGGTCGACTAAATCGAATGCTGTTGAGAGGTCTAGCAAAAGGAGTAAGGCTGCTTGGCCATTGTCCCTACATTGATCTATTTGGGCCTTTAGATCGATAAGGGCAGTCTCTGTTCCATGCTGGGGCCGGAATCCAGATTGGCGGGTTCCGAGCAGGTGGTTGGATTCAAGGAAGTTTTGTATTTGCATGTATGCCACTTTGTCTAAGATTTTTAGAAGAAAGGGCACGGTCGTGATAGGCCTAAAATTGGTGGGAATGGCGGGGTCGAGGGTTTGCTTCTTTAGGAGTGGCAGGACCCACGACTCTTTAAGATTTTTTGGTACAATGCCGGTGGTGAAGGATGAGTTAATGAGTTTTGTTATGAATGGCGATAGTTCTCTCGCAGCATCCTTAATTCATTGGGTAGGGCATTGGTCGCCTTTACAGTTGGACGGTTTAAGTCCCAGGAGTGTTGAAACTACTTTTCCAAGATTTGGCCAATAAACAGGAGGTTCATAATGGGCCTCTAGTAAGGCAGGTCATCAGGATGTAGGGTTGGTTTTTTTCAAAAAAGGTCGTGTGAGGGGGCGTGGCTTGGAGCCATGGCGGTCGGAGTGGCTTTGTGAGAGCTCCCGGCTGGTGCCGCGCTGCCAACCGCAATGCCCGGGTGAAAACAAAGTTTTAATATTCATTTGCGACGTGTCCTAAGGCTTAAGAGTAGCGGCATGTTTTGATCAGCTTTTGACTCTCCTACGACAACCAGAACGGTGAATTAATCTGATCTGAAGCCGAGGGGGACATGAAGTAGGACCTGGCAACAAAATGGCAGACTCCTCCTCGGCCAGGAGCTGTCTTCAAGGCTGACTGCTCAAGCATAGCCAACCTCCTGGTACAGCTCAGAGGAGGCCACCCGCATGTCTACCCCTTCCTGAGGCGTACTCCCTCCTGCTCTCTCCCGCGTGAAAGAGCTCCTGCGAGTAACACGGTCCGCCTGCATAAGAACATTGCTGCCCTCTTCTACAACCTTGCAGCGGCAGTGAAAGCAGCAAAAGTACGGCACATGACAGAGTCTCTCCGGGCTGCAGGACGTACCGGCCCACAATGTGACAGCTACACAACCCACCCCCTGGTGTAGGGCAGCAGAGATCCCTTTCTCCCCCTTCCCTTCCCAAAGTGGACGAAGACTCCCTCCCCAGCGCATAGGGGCTCCAGTGAATTGCGAAACTACTACTTGCAGCCCGCCCACACACAAACCTATCTCTGCGCTCCGGCATCCCGTCGGCAGCGGTAAGGACAGCAAAGGCACAGCATGCAACTGGTGTCCACCGGGCTGGGAGGTGCCTCATTCTGCGGTGTGGAAGCCTCGAAATCGAGACCACCCTGTATGAACAAAATTTTGAGATCGGAGAGGGGGCAGACAGGCTCAGTGCTCTGGAATCCAGATGCAAAGCGTTAGAAGCCAAACAGGAAGATGCAGGAAACCGATCCAGGCGCAACAATATCCGCCTGCGGGGAATCCCGATGTCGGTCTCCGACGGAGAACTAGGATCCTACGTAAATGACCTGTTCTGCTTTATCATAACTCTCCCCGAAGATTCCCCACAAGAACCCGATCGAGTGCACAGGACAAGACCCAGGCAAAGCTCCTCTTCAACAGCAGATGCGCTGGTTAGAGTTCACTTTTACAGGCTCAAAGAATAGATAATGCGGGAAGCCAGCACAACAGAACGCATCCATTTCCGAGATGCATAGATTTCCCTGTTCCAAGATCTGGCAGCATCCACACTAGCAAAAAGAAAGGCCCTCAGGCCGATGACCGAATGGCTCTGAGAGAGGAAAATCATATACCGATGGAATTTCCCTACCGCACTGGCTTTCACATGGGAGGGAAAACCCTGACAGATCCTCTCTCCAAAAGAAGCCGAAATGTTCATGAACCCGGAGGCAGAAGGAGGGGGATCCTGCTAAATCAAAGCCCAACACATTAATGGCGGACCGTGAACCCTTGCGATCCTGGTCCCGGGTGGAGGGCCGTCGCAGAGTGCGGCTCCCCCAGAGCAAAAAGCAAAACAATTGCTAAACTGCCCTTCTGTAAAGCCACATTCTCACTACTCGCCACACGTATCGGCCTGGTTAATCCAGAAGCCTTTACCGGGGATTCCTCCTTGAATCTAAACAAAAACCAAGGAACCTCCTCCTAGAGACAATTGTACAGACTCCAAAAGCTTATTCCGCAGCGCCAAGGGGTTAGTTCATTGGCAATAATGTACGCCGCCAAAGGAACCAGCGAAACACAAGGACACAGCAGCGAACTCATCGATACAAGAGGCAACATTGCCCCTAGCCGCATTGGTGGCATTGGCCTATCCGATTGCCCCGTTGGTAGAACGCTGGACCGGAATACCTATTCTTCTTCTTTTTCTTTTTCATTCATGGTTTGGTGGAGGGCTGAGAGAGGGGCAGGGGGACAACACAGAGGGGCGCGGATGCATCCAACATGAGGAACAACTCACAGGAAGACAAAACTCAAAACAAAACAATCTCAACAATAGGGAGCTTTTTAGCTGCGGAAAAAGTGCCTGATGGCATGTAAAATAACAGGGGCAGAGCAAGCACAATCACTACCCAGGATACAAATGACCCTGCCGGATAACGAAATCTCCATCTCGACCTGGAACGTACAAGAACTAAATGCCCCACGTAAAAGGAAATCCGTGGAACACAGGTTCTCCCAGCTGGCAGCAGACATCGTCTGCCTACAAGAAAAGAAAAGTGCAGATGAAAAAAGAATCTCCTTCAAGCGCTACCCAAGGCGATACTTCGCCTCCGCAAAACAGAAGAAAAGAGGGGTGGCCTTACTGCTAAGCCAAGACCCGCCACTAACACAAATCACAATCAAGAGAGACCCAGAGGGGCGCTATATTTTATTAAAGGCCTCTTGGTCGAGCTGCTCATCACCCTAGCAACAGATTACAGCCTTCGCTGAGGGCCACTAGATAATTGGAGGCAATTTTAACCTAACTCCAGACCCAAATCTGGACAAAACGTTGCCTCCAACGAAGGAAGATTTCAGCAAAGCTCTAGCTATGGCTGAATATCTCAGGGAAACCAAAACCAGCGACGTGTGGAGACTATCCAACATGGGATCAAAGGATCACGCGCTCCTTGGTGTTAAGGAGAATTCTCATTCTATGGCTAATTTCCCTTACCTATAGAGTCCCCCAGCAGCTTTGCTGGATTTGAAGGGTTTGTTTCTTTTTCCTGCTATGAGTGAGACTCTTTTTCCCACTCTTAGGCACTTTTGCTATGTGCGTTCTAGGCTATTTTTTGTGTTTAATGTCTATGGGATTTTCTCACCCCCATAGAAACCATATATATTCATATGTGTTACACAGCATCCTCAGTGCAGTGACACAGGGGTGTCATAGCGACCCCCAACATAGACTCCATACCATGGGACTGACTACTGTCTCCCAGGGCATGTAAAGTCCCAATTGACTTTACTAGTCAATTTTTATGAACTAAACCAGTACAAACCATCTTACTATGGAGGTACTGGAAACGGTTAATAGTTTTCCCCTTATGTTCATTTTCGAAAGGGTACCGTACAGTCCCTCTCTCAAAGGTTTCTGGCTGGTGGCAGTGGTTACTACCATAAATATTCGACCGCAAATATTTCCCTATGGGATTTTCCCATTGTTCGAGGCTACCACTTTTTCTGACAGCCTCTGACATACCGCCGGTGTATTTTTCATATTAACTTTACTCCAGTAGGTTTTTATTGCCAGAACTTTAATATAACTTCTTTCTCGTTTCTTTCTCTAAACTCCTAACCCAGGTCGGGGATCCTTTGTTCGTCCTTTTGGCGGGCTACTACGGAGAAGCCCTCCTTTCGGCGCCACTGAGTCTGGGGTGGGTCCATTGTGTGGGAGGGGGAGTAGGACCCCTGGACAGGGTTGCCTCAGCAACCCATGTCGCACTCTATCCTGATAGGCTGGAGGGTCTCCCGCCAAGATGACCACTCCACTGTGTGAGTGACAGCTAGGCTGTATGAATGGAGATCTTTTTGCATAAAAGCAGGGTCCTGAGGACTGGAAGGGCAAGACATTGCCACTGGAACTAAGAAGCTGAAGAGGAGAGAAGCCAAAGACATCTGCAACGACTGAACCACCGGTGAAGCCCTGCTGCAGCATTTTACCACTTTTCTCCACACGACGAGAGAAGATCTTCATCTGCAAGAGCCTTCTACCCTTGAGCTGGTGGGGCCAACCAGTTTGCCAATCGCCTTACTGGACCTGCTTTGGTCGAATCTCCCATACCCTCTACTCGGAGGCCAGATAGCTAGGTACCAGTCCACCCGGACCGCAATTTAAAGGAGCGTACCTTTTATTCATCGGGCAGCACCGCGGCTGGTTTCATACCTGGGTAGTGCAGTAACTCGGACCTTCCTCCATGACGAGAGCCTCTCTTCCTCTGCTGGATCACCCGAACTACAGGAACTACCAGGAACAACCGCCACGGCAGGAGCCACTTCTTCATTTAAAGGTACATTGTTCCGCCAGGCCGCCCTTTCTCTGCGGTAGCACTAAAGGTGTTTTAAATCCTTTACCTACCTGTTGGGTTAGCCCACCCTCTCTCTTAACATTGTTTTTTCAACTTCTGCATCCGCCTTTTCACATTCTTTAATCAAAGACTTGACTGCAGCTACAAGAACATTTTGCTCCTGGGCCCTTGCCCTGTACCACTGTCTGGCACAGGCCTACTGATTCTAGCTACATGTGTTAGACTTGCCTTCTTTAGATTGATACTCTTCTAAAACTGTGTTGATGCACCTATTCCTTATAACTAACCTTTCCTTCCCATTTTTAAACCTTATGCAATGCCATTTTGCTCAGTTTTCATTTAAGTATTACCTTTACTGATGCACTGTCTTGCTTAAACTGGGTGACACACTGATGGAAGTGTTGCTAGGATGTGTAAGAAGGTATTTCTGAATAACTTGTGTTTTCCCTCCCTTGTGAGAAGTTGCTAGAGTATCCCTTGTGTGTGGTTTTCACTGTGCCGTTTTGCTCAGTTTTCACTCTGGTTCACTTGGTCTAAAATTTAACTTGGGAGTGTGTATATTTTTCCTTTGACTTAATTTAACTTGCTTGATGACTGTGATACATGTGTTTTATTAGAAGTGTATAAAATAAATATATAACTACTTTTTAATACAAAGCTTTGGTTAGTGTTTCCTTGTGCCATAGTACTGTAGGCCTATTGTGTAAACCCTGAATACTGCTCATCTCCCTCTTGAGATAAGTCTGACTGCTCAGCCACAGCTACCAACTAAATCTTTGTGGTACAGACTGATACCAAAGGGGATTTATTGCTCTCACCTGTAGTCCTAATCTTGTGTAGTGCTCCCTAAGGGAACTGCCCAGGATTCTGCCTAACACTGTTGTACAGCGGTGAGGATAAAAGTATTGGATTTACATTTTAGAGTTCTGCTAGTATCTTGGTTCAAAAAACCACAAAGCTAACTATCACAACAAGTTTATATTAAACAAAAATCAAAAATATGGAAAGTTACAGCCAGGAGACCCTACTTACTAATACTGCTGATTATTTAAGGGATCTGTGTAGACAGAAAGGTCTTCCTGTCAAAGGCAAGAAATTAGAAATGATTGATAGACTGTTAGAGAAACAAAGTCTGGATAGTGGTGCTGTAGTGCCCACTACTCCAGCAAATGTAGCAAACCTTGAAGAAAATAATGTTGAAGATGTTATTGTTGAAACAGATGAGGAAGAGTAGGATAACAATGTCGCCCCCTCTGGCCCTCTACCTGCTCAAAGGCCTCAACCTATGGCTACTGGACCCTTACCAGGTCCCACATTAAGTCCTGAATTTATCTCACTAGAAAAAATGAGACTTGAGCTAGAATTCAAAAGAATTAGTGCCCAAACTGTACAGAGACATTAAGAACTAAGGCTTAAAGAAATGGAGCTCAACCATGAGCTTGAGATGAAGAAATTGTCTTTGGAAAATGATTCTCTCCCCGAATCCTCTAGATCTTCCAGTCCAAAAAGACCCCGGATGCCTAAAGAGATTGTGTATATGTATGAACCTAAGTTGGATGTATTAGATTGGCTTGCTATGTTTGAATACAATCATGAGCTCCAGGATATCACAGGGAATCAGTTGATCCCCTGGTTATTCTCTAGGCTCCCCCCTGTTGCATCTGATGTGGTAATGGAGTTGGGGGAGGTGGATAGGATGGATTATGAATGTGTAAAGCTAGCTTCGATAGCTAGATTTGGGAAAACTCCTTCCCAGTACCTTAAGAGGTTTAGGACCCTCAAAAAGCATGATAGTACCCCTTGTGCTATTTGGGTGAATGAGTGTTTGAAGAACTTAGAGGGATGGATTAAGGGTTATAGAGTTAACACTTATGAAGGAATGAGAAATCTTGTAATGATGGAGTCTATCTATTCTGCCTGATCTCCTGAGCTCAGACAGCACTTGGCTGATTCTAAAGAACTAGATTCTAAGAAACTAGCTAAAGCTGCTGACTTGTGGGTTGCCAACATGGCTACGCACAAGGATTCAGGGGTAACTCAGGAAAAGGATGAGGGAAAGCAGCCAAAGAAAGACAACAAAGAGAATTCAAATAATTCAAATTCCAAAGAGGGCCCAAACAAAATTCTAAGGGTAAGCCACAAGGGAAACCTAATCAGGCTAGTGCACCTTCTGGTCCCAGACCAGAAGGAGGTCAGAACAAGCCACCATTCATAAAGACAATTGGAAATGTTATGTTTGTGGCTCTACTGATCATTTGAAAGGGGATCCCAGATGTAAAGATAAACCTTCAGGGGTCCACACTGTCTCCTTAGCCTTCGCTCCAGAGGAGGAAGTACATATGGCTGCCTCCAAACTCGTTCCGACTCCGCCCTTGTGAATGGAGCAATTACCGGTCCATTCCAAGGTTGGCGGGACCGGTAATTCCCCATTCACCAGGGCCATTCCCCATTCCCATTGAGTCCCCATAGGGCTCAATAGGAATAGGAAAGGCGCTAATAATGGTACCGCAAATTGCGGTACCGTTATTAGCTCCAGAGTCCCTTTGCGGGTCCCGTCCTTAACTCCTGGAAAAACCAGGCGTTAAGGGAGGACCCGCAAAGGGTACTCGTAGTAAGGCAGTAAGGGATTACCGGCACCGGTACCCTTACCGGTGCCGGTAATCCCTTACCGCCGACCTCGTAATGCGGCCCAATGTCTGCAATTGTCTTGTCCTAAAATATAACTTACATTTTTAACAAATACATCAACCAATTTCTTACTTCAAGACTTTTTAAAATATAGTTTTGAATTGTATCCACCTATTAGGCATCTGATAGCAAGTCTTTCTTTGGCATAGTTTGGGTTCAATGTACAGCTTTGCACATGGCACATTTTAAAATCGCCAGCTTCCGACAGAGGTGAGTAACGGTATTAAACCCATTTTTGACAGATTTATTCCAGCAACAATCTTCAAAAGTGGACTTTGTTCTATGACATACACTCCTGCTGATATTATATTTATGTGGATTCTTGAAGTAGAATGATGTTCACCACCCAACAAGGAGGTTGGATCTTTTTGGGTGGTTGGTGAGCCATGATTTTTGCAAATTTGACAGCCAGGGAAAAACAGATTTTTAAAACAGCTCTGTGTGTCTTTTGCAATGATTTTGCTCTGTGGGCAGCCAAATGATGGGTTTTGGCAGTGGTCTCCTGTGTTACCACTAACATAGGCAAAAGTGGATGGCGGCCTATTTTTCCGATTTTTACTGCGCACTTTCTGGTGATTTTTAGCGAGCACCATGCTTTCCAGCGGCCATTCTGATGTTTCTGCTGCAAGCAATGCACAGTAATGTTGCAGGGCCTGGACTAGTGGGGTGAAACATCCCACAAGCCCCCCCTCTTGCGATTGGTGTTGATCGACCATCAATGGGAATTCTCAAGACTGGGATGTCAGTTTCATCTCTTCTGATTCCACAAATGGCAAAGTTCAGCATCTTTTCCTCCATCAGGGGTGGATCGATCGGTTCTCCTCGCCAGTCCTGATGAGAGTATTGAGCGATACTCCAGGCCCCTCGGATCTTTGCTCCCGGTCCCCGGGTAGTCCTCCTGGGTCAGTCTCCATGGTTTCTAATCAACTATAGGTAATCCTAGGATGACAAAGCAAAAAACATATTTGTAGACATTTCCCCACCACTATTAATGTAGTGGGGCGGACACATACATTTTGATAATCAGGACACATTTTTATTATTATATTTTATAGGCTATATATGGACTATTTAGAGTTGGAATTTTATGGAGCTGGAGTGGCCCCCTCTGGGGTTCCAGAAGACACCTCCAGTTGCTGCAGAGTGTGCCTAGGATGGCAACACATTAGTTGATTAATATGGAACCACTTATATTCCCCCTCTGCCAAACTGCCTTTGAGGATGCAGATTTTGTAGGCGACTGGTGAGATTTTGTCTACAATTTCAAAAGGACCCCTCCAGGTAGGCAAACATTTTCGCTGTTTGGCCTGGTTCCTTTCAACATACTCATGAGTTGTGGAGGCATTGATCAATGTCTGCTCTTGGGTTCTGTAGAGCAGATGTTGGGGAAGCACCATCTTGCTCCAGTCATCAGCTCAAACGGTGACATTTTAGTTGCAGATGAAGGGGTAGATCTGATGGCCATTAGGACAAGAGGTAATCGAATATCCCAACTTGGCCCAGAATCTGCCACAAACTTTTTTAATATGCTCACACTTGTCCTGTTGTATCTCTGTACTGCACCACTAGAGGCTAGCCGATAAGCAATATGTAGCTTCCTTTTGACCCCAAGTATCTCCCACATCTTTGTCATTACTTCGCTGGTGAAACGGCTACCTCTGTCTGACTCGATCTTTTGGGGTAGACAAAAACGCGAAAAGATGTGGTTGATCATCAGGGCAGCTGCTGTTTCTGCCTTGCAGTTTGGGGCCGGGAGACATTCCACCCATTTAGTAAACAAGCATTTCACGGTCAACATGTACTTGTTCCTCCTAGAGGAGCGAATCACGGGCCCGATGAAATCGACTTGTAAATCTGACCATGGCAGCGTCATCCCCCTCTTTTGGAGAGGCGCACGGTGTGTGAGGGATGTTGGCTGAAATTGTGCACACACAAGACACCCATTCAAGTATTGGTCGAGGTCCTGCCCCATGTGTGGCCAGTATGCAACCTCTCTTAAGATTTCAAAGGTTGTATGAAACCCTCTATGACCGGCTGTGGCCGCATCATGGGCATGACTTAACATCAGGCTTCAG
Source organism: Ambystoma mexicanum (assembly GCF_040938575.1). Lineage (NCBI taxonomy): Eukaryota > Metazoa > Chordata > Amphibia > Caudata > Ambystomatidae > Ambystoma > Ambystoma mexicanum. The sequence continues at coordinate 477,926,256 of NC_090923.1, read as the reverse complement.
AATGAGGTAGGAACCACCCACTGATCATGGCCAGCTTGGGATTTCCTCACCCACAAACCGCCGTGGATTCAGAACATTTTTGGACATTTCATCAACACTCTGAGGTCCTCTTTCCCAATGTAATTGGTTTCCGTCAGGGGAAAGTTCTCTATCCTCAATGTGTTGATAACACTTACCAATTATTGGATCCCCTTTCTGAGCCGTAATCAAATCAGCATCTGGAGTCTCCTTACTCCATTGTGCATTTGAGAGATCATTGTGAGCATTTGTCTGGGACCTAGTGATAGCAGTGACCTGGATTTCCCCCAACAGGGACTCCATCTCTATTAGATCCCCTTGGATGGCCCCAGTTTTGGCCAGCTGATTAGCTAGGTCATTTCCAGTTTTGTCTGGTCCCTCTACCGTGGAATGACCCTTGATCTTTTTCCAGTAAATGGTCATCCCATTTGAGGTGACCAGAATTAATTTCCCATGTTTCAAGGGTTTGTTATTAGCACATAGCATGCCTCTGGTTTTCCAATGAACCAGGTGCTCCACAAACCCGTTCCGTACATAATCCGAATCAGTGATTATGACCAGTTCGTGGAGTTGATGTTGGACAGCAGTGAGGATGGCTTGATGCACAGCCATCAACTCTGCCACTTGACTACTTCAGGGACCAATCTTGTACCCAGCGGAGGGTTCTGGGATCTCATTGACCCATGCATTCCCTACGCCGGCCACCAGTTCTTTTTCCCCGTTGTTGTCAACATGGTAAGAGCATCCATCCACATAGACAGTGGGAATTCCCTCACACTTGTCTTCCTCAAAGACTTTGTGTGGGGAATTGAGGTATGCCTCCATATTGTCCTTGATTTTTAGACTCTCGTCCGCAAGACAGTTTTCTCTGGCACAATCATGCAAGTCAGCCAGACCTTGCGCGAGGGGACTCTTCTTGTTTTGGCCATATCTGACCTCCACAGGAAAGCCTTGCATTGACAGAATCCAGGAAGTAATTCGGGAATTACTCACATTTCCGGCCCTGATTCGGTCACTTTGGAGATATTGCAGAGGCTGGTGTGGAGTCTCCACTATGATGTGTTCCCCCTGCATAAACAGGCGGTAATTCTTCAATGCCCACACTGTTGCCAGGAGTGCCTTCTCACAATCATTGAATTTTTCCTCCACAGAGGATAAAGTTTTACTCGCATAGGAGTTTACTTTATTGACCTTGTCATGCTTTTGGTATAATACTGCAGTCAAGCATGTATTAGAGAACCCTGTCTCCAAGAAGAACTCCTAGTTTCTGACAGGGTAAGCTAGGCAAGGCGCTTGTGAGAGGCTTCTTTTGAGTTGTCTTACTGCCTCTGCTTGTTCTGGACCCCATTCCCACTTGACCCGCCCCCCCTTCAAAAGATGAATCAGGTGTCTGGTGATCTCTGCGTAACCCTCAATGAACTTTCTGCTGTAATTAGTCAGTCCAAGGAGGCTCCTTAGTTCCCGCAAAGTGGTGGGGTCTTTCAATTTCTGGAGGTCTTCCACTTTCTTTTCCTGGGGACAGAGACCCTGAGGAGTAATCTCATGCCCCAAGAAATTTACATGGGTTCTACACGACTGTGCTTTTTGAAAGGAAAGTTTTGCTTCAGCAGCCCTCAACTGTGTCAGAACATAACGGATCTCCTCTATGTGCTCCTCCACAGTTGAGCTTTTGATGAGAACATCATCTACATAGGCCAGGTTACCCCTCTCACCCAGGTCGGGCATGGCCTTATGTAGAAAAATGTTGAATTCATTGCCGGAGTTGATGTATCCGAAGGGAGTCCGGGTCCATGTGTACTGCTGCCCCCCAAAGGTAAAGCCCAGCTTGTATTGGTCCTTCCTACTGACAGGTACGGTCCAGTATACATTGGTCAGGTCTATTGCAGTGAATACCTGTGACCCCTGGATCTGGGCCAGTCTTTGGTCAATGTAGGGAAGAGGCCATCGGGAAGTATGGACCTGTTTGTTGAGCTCCCTAAGGTCGGTGCAGAGTCTCTACTGGCCATTTGGCTTCAATAACCCCAGCACCGGATTATCCCACGGGACTCAAGGTTCATATTTATTTCAGTAAGGGACTCCATTGATGCGAGAGGCAAGCGATATTGCTTCACAGACACTGGAGTCATGCCAGGGTCCGTGGGAATTGTTGTTGTGTGGATGTTGGTGCGACCACAGTCATATGAATCCACCACAAAGAGAGCTTGAAAATCCAAGAAAACTTGTTTCAACTTTTGCTTCTGCTCCAGAGTCTCACAGGCATCAGCTAGGTTGACTCTCCCTTCAACCATCTGCCTGAAGCCTGGAAAGACTTCTGGTTTTGCTAGCTCAGCGGCCTCCTCCAGCTGGGTGGAGAAGTCCCTGGTCAAAGTGCTGATTTGGACTGGTGGCTTCAGGTGGGAAAGGCAGCCCTCATGGACCTGGAAAATCACCTCAACCCTCCTGAAGTCACAAGTCATATCTTCCTTACCATAAGGGCAGGAAGTGTACACCAGAAAGTTCCCCCTATGCCGGGTAAAGATCCTGTCTGGTGTTGTGTTGTCATCACTGTCACTGTCAAAACAGTCCTTGGGGATTGGTCCTAACAGTTAATTGCCTAAATCAATGGAAAAATGTCGGTCATCAACTGCCATTTCAATTATGGTGCCTGCGGCTAGAGTGATATTCTAAATCGCTGTTATCCACCTCTATTGGAATGGTGTCATGTTCTATGTTGACTAATGGTGTTGGATTTACCCTCAACCCTTGCTGTTGGAGAGAAGCATTTAGATGAATATAAGCATCAGGGTTTTTCAATTTCTGTCCTCTTTTAACTTTCACTTCCAGGGAGAATTGTCAGGTCCTTTCTGGGATGGTGACTTCCTCTCCAATTTGAAATTCAACTGCATAAGGCAGCAGTTGAGCTGACCTAAATGCTTTCTCTGGATCATCAAAGCACATGGGATTATCTGCTAATCCAGACCAAGCTTTGAAGTTTATTAGGTCCAAACTAATGGCAAAGCGATTGAGAATATCACTGCCTAAGTAAAAGGTGGCAGTGACGTCTCGCACGACCCAACAATTATGAACTATGCTCTTGTTGCCAATGGAGGTTTTCAGCATACACCTGCTTGGCAGGAGATGTTTGGAGTTGGGTGTTTCCAGATTCGTTTCCCATTTGTCTATTAGTCTAAATGTGGGAATGGCTGGATCTTTTGGGAGTTGGCAGAACATGGCTTCGCTGATGAAGCTCTTACCGTTGTTCACACACACTCGGGCGAGAACTGAGTCCTTCCTTTCATTTAACTGAACAGGGATGAACAACTGCTCTCCAATTTGCTGAATATTAGCCAGGCTCTGAGCTGATTTCACATCTTTCTGGACTTTAGGAGTGGGAATGTCTGATTGTGGATTGGTAAAGAATTTCAGAGTGTTTCCTTCCAGTGTGGAATGCCACCTTAGACTGGAAGGAAGGTTGATTTTCAGAAATAGAGAGGACCCCCCATCACCAGTCTGTTGTCCTACTGCTATTACTGTCACATCTGGAATTTGGTTGTTCTGGGAGTGAAATTCTACTTGGTGAGATTTTTGTTCAACTATGTGGCATGTGCCGTTTAAACTAACATGGTTGACGCTCTGTTTCAATTTTATTGGTTGGCTAGTCTGGGTCCAGAGGACCTTGTTTACACAGTCCATTAGGGTTGACAACCTTCTCAGGAGGTCATTCGCTAGTAAACAAGGGGTGCCATCCGGAGTCACAAATATGACCGGGTGCTTCACCTTGTGTCGCCCAATTTGAATGTCCAAATCCGCAGTCCCCTCAACGAGAATTTCCTTCCCGTCAAAGTTCTGAAGTTGTCAAGAAAGAGAGGTGAGAGGAATTTGATAATTCCCCCCTCTTCCTGAATTCAGTTTATCAAAGGCCTTTTTGGACAGAAGGGTAGCTTGGGATCCAGTGTCCACCAGTGCCAAAATTGCACCCTGCTCCTGTATTTGTACCGGGGCATAGCATATTTCCCTCCTTCTCCGCAAGGGGGCACAGATAATGTACATTTTTGGACAACTGGTGGGTGAGTTTTTTAGTTTTGGACATTGAGAGAGAAGGGATTGGGCAGAATTCTGTGGGGAGTCTGGAGAATCTGAAAGGAAAAGGTGGCAACTAGAGATGGGAGAAGTTTTGAATTCCCCTGGTTCCGGTTCTGGGCCGCCCCCCCCTTTTTGGAGGCAGTCACCAGGATGGGTTTGAACCAGGAGATTTTGTTGGTTCTGGGATTGGATGATGGCCAGCGCTAGCTCAGTCTCCACATCTACCCAGTCTGGATTTGAATCCTTTGGGACCCATTTTTCTTTGTGAGGAGTTCCCCCATCTCTGAAGGAGAAGATCCTTTTCCTCAATCCTCTGAGGATCCCTCTCCTTCAAACTGAATTCAATTTGTGCCTCTTCCTCAAAATGGGTCTGTTTGGGTCCTTTGTTTCTCCTACCCCCTCTGCTCCTTGGGTGGCAGACTTTCAGGGGCAGGAGATTTTGGTTCCGGTTCCTGGGTTTCCAGGGGCTTTTTACAAGTGGGGAAGGAAGCTTCCTCCAAAGCTTTACACCCCCCTTCCCTTGTGCCTCCTCCCTGGGAACCGGTGGGTTGTCTGGGTGCTGCCCCGTCATTGTTCTGGAGCACCAGGTCCAGAGTTTGGGGCATTCTGCGCCGGCATGCCAATCTGAGGGTGCTGTTGAGCCCTCAGCATGCGACTCAGATCCTGTGCCATGTTTTGGACCTGGCGCTCTAGCTGTGAAACCCGCTCAGGCTGATACAAGGTTCTCATTTCTCCCCTGGGCTGACCCCGGGAAGGGTAGCTATCCCTTCACTGGTAGTACCCCGAGTTGGGAAGATTTGGGTACCCCTACACCCTTGGCCTCCCCTCTCCCGGATTAGGTTGTCTGGGCTCAGGAAATTGGGGAAAGAAAGATGGATGATTTTGGGGTTGAAAGTTTTGTGGATACCTGGGGAAGAAGTTCTGTCCAGGATTTGGGGAGTTTCTGCCCTCCTGCGGGAAGTTAGGAGGGAGGTTCCTTGGGTTAGGTGCCTGGTTGTATCCCCCCCCGGGCTGGAGGAGTCCACACATAACCCAGGATGGGTCTGTTCCCCTTGTAGCGGCGACTTACATAGTCAGGGGAGTGAGGGATCCCATTTGTGGGACTACCTCCTTGGCTCCCTGTCTATGACCGGCATGAGGGCCTTCTGGGGTTGGGATTATTCTGTTGTGCAGGCACGTTTTTAGGCCCCCCATCTCCAAATCTAAAATGGGGCAACCTTTACCTCTGCCACGTTAGCAGCAGCAGGGGGGTTGGTTCTTTTGCGGCTTTTTTGAGTATTCTTGTTGTCTATGGGCTTTTGCACCTCATAGATCCGGGTGGCCTGTTCAATGACCCAGTCTAGTGATCTTTTCTCATGAAAATCTCTCACTAGCTGGGTCATGATGTACTTTGGTAGAGCATGGAAAAAAGTATTAACAAATTCTCTGCTGTCCATGCGCACCCTTCTGGTATTCTGCGCAAAGGCACGCTTTAGTTCCTGCACAAATTCTTGTAGGGCCTGATCCTCCCCACATTGCAAGTTGTAGGCTGCCTTGCGAGCCTCTTGGGGATTTCTGTGTACAGAAAAATGCTTCAAGATGGCCGCCCTATAGGTGGACCATCTAGAATGATTTTGGTCCTCCAGCCCCGCAAAGAAACTGGAGTATTCTGGTGAGAAGGTCCATTTCACATACTGAATGCAGCTACTACTGTCTTTCAAATGGAAAGTTTCCATCATCTGCTCAAAGAGCTCTAAGTGCTCCCAAACAGAATACTTAGCGTTATTATGATAAGGCGTGATGACGCTCCTGATTGCCTTGATTTGTTTTAAGGGGTCCTTAACCAAGGCCCTGTTTTGCCTCATTGGCCTTTTTAGTTTGGGTAACCCTGGTCCATTCATCCTCTGACTCAGAGGCACTGCTCCCAGAGGTGCCCGTCTGATCTTCTAGGTTCTCCTGAATTCAGTGAGCCTGGGAATGGCTGGCAGAATGTGGGGACCTAGTCTCCTGTGACCCAGGGCGCTCAGAGGAGTCTTCAGATTCCTCCTTGCTCCCAGGATTTGATAGGTACCCCCTCCCACTGTCCTAGCTGGGCAGAGGTTTTTAGGATGTCCTTAGTGGGCCAACCCTCCTGGAGTTCCCCACTAAACTTCACAGTACTTGGGTGCCCATACCCAGGTGCCCGCCCATCCATTCCTGGGAGGTACTGGCCTATGAGCCCCATACTTCTGACTGGATAGTAATCTGCCATCCCTGTGGCCCTGGGCTCATGTGTGCCAGTGGACATAGGGGTGGCAGAGTCCAGGGACTGGGAGAGATGAAGGCCTCTGGTACTAGGGTACCTGAGGTTATGCTCATTTCCCAGCGAACCTCATCTCTATCAGCCCCTGCTCCCTGATGCCATGCAAGAACCTGAGCTTTCTGTTCCTCAATCAATGCCTTAATAGTTTCTATCAGTCTCTCTTGCATGGCTACCTGCCTGTGGAGCTTGTCATTATTCTCACAGAGAGCCTCATTTTCTCTCTGTGCTTCCTGGGTTGCTTTTGAGTACTGGGCCAGTCTTTGCTGCAGGAGGGTTACCTCCTGAGTCCTGTACATACTGGCCTGTTCCTTCCTTGCCAGAGCATCTACCACCCTACTGGTGTGCTCTAACAATCTTGCATGCTCTTTTTGGAGGTCACCCAGTCCCTGGAGGGCCAGGTGATTGTCTTCCAGTTTCCCTTTTAAATGACAGACTTCCTGGCCTAAGGTGTCCCTTTCCTGCACAAGAGCCTACCTCTGTGCCGCCAGGTCATCCCTCTGTCTTTGAAGGGCACCAGCTTTCTGGCAGTCTTCAAACTCTGCCTGGGTCCAGGTCTTTCAAAATCAATTTATTGCTCTCTGCCTTCTCTGTATATGGGTGGCTTTGCAGGCTGGCTACCTGCTCTGTGCATGCCCTGTTGAAATCCAGTTGTTGCTCCAACTTTTTCTGGCTCTGCAGTAGAGAGTCCACACCCTCTTGGTACTCCTTCTGCAAGGCCAGAATTCTGGTATCCTGGTCTGCCTTTTCCTGCTGCAGGATACCCATATCCTCTTTTATTTTAACTATATACTGCCTAATTTCATTTTCTGGCTCCTGGCTCTTCTGCAGCCTCTGCTCAAAAGAGCCCAGATCAGATTGGGCCCTTTCTAATGCCATCAGTTGCCTACTTGCCAGATCTTGGCCTTCAGCATATTTATCCTGCATGGCTCCAATAGATAAATATAGATATGCCGCTATCTTGGCAATCTTATTTTGCTCATTCTTGGCCCCAGAGGCCATATACAGTTCACTCAGGGCCACATGTAAGGGGCCCTGATCTCTCCAGATATCTAACCCTGTTGCAGTGATCTGTTGTGTGATTGCCTGCAACCACACATTCTGGTCCTGCTCAATCTACTTACCTCTCACAAATAACTTATGTAAAAGGTGTTCTCTAGCTATCTTGATGTCTACCAATGTCGTCATTTTGGAAATATTGATTTCCTTCCTGAGTTACAAAAGTTTTTTTATTTTATTTTTCAAAACAGACCGTTTCCTTAGAGCGTTCCCTTTTGAGGGGTGCTTTTACAGTGTAACACAGCATAGTAGCCCAACAGGATTTATGTGTCCTGTCAGTTAGCACACTGTATTAAACTGCACAAGTGGTAGCTCTAATCCAGAAATCCCGGACGAGCCCCCAATCTGTAAGTGATTTCAATCCAGCACTCCAACTAAGTCAATGCCTAGTATGGGATACCCAATGGAAACCCTTATTTATATATTTTTATGTCAAAAGTTCTTTTAATTCTGGATGGTGTACTCTTATATAACACCCCTCTCTTTGAATCCCCCCAGTCTCACTGAACCAAGAAATAGGTTTGTTTTGCAAATTAAAAGATTTATTTGAAGAATTGAACAATATATATGTCACACTTTTATAAATATGGATAATATCTGAATATCACACTTTTGAATATGAACAATGATCGGCATGGGTAATATGGCAATATCAACAATCTCTTTAATCAATTAGGAGTAGGAATAGGAAGAATAATGTAGCAGAGAATACTTTGTATGGGTTCAAGAAATTGCAATGATAGGAAGGAATGCAACACAGAAATAAACTTGATATGAGCTCAATCAGAGGCAATGTGATCACTCTTTCCCCCTGATATTACTCAAATCCCCCCTATTATGCAATATGAAGAGATGGAATGAGGGCACACAGGTTTCAGGAATAGCAATCAACAATGCAGTTCAATCCCAATTCCCCCAGCAAGCTTAGAGAGAACAGGTATGATTTTAAAACAGGTCAATTGCTTTTCAATGTGGTTTGAATTGAATGGGAAAAATGCTAAAAATGATTTGAATTTGCTAAATTGAATTCAGAACAAGTGAAGGTTGCTTTGGATAAGTTCAGGGAAACACTAGCAATGATTTTTGAATGATTAGCAGATGGAAAACGAAATTCAGAAGTTGAAAGCACAAAATAGCTATTTTTTTTTACATGGGATGAAATTGAGCCAAATGCGAAATCGCTAAAACTTTTCTGCATGTGGGAAACGCGATTACGGAAAAACTATGAGGAATTGGGATGTTTTGGATTTGTTTGAATGCTGAGGATGTTAGCTTCAAAATGTCATTTAAATTTTGTTTCTAGGACGAACGGTTCAAAAGTTACAGAGGTTTTAGTCAAAGTAGATCTTTCTCAAAAGAGTCAAGATTTCAAAATGAAAGATGCGCTGTTGAAGATTTGGAACAAAGATTTCTTAACACTAAAGAGTCTATGGAGCCGCAAACTACACGACAGCCCAGCCACCTATCCAGAGGCGCCTCCAGTTGGTTTCTGTCTACACGAGATGATTGCCTTTCTCCAGAAAATATATATTAGCGCCAAGATGATTATCACTACAATTATCAAGGATTATGAGGATGAGAGAAGAATTTAGGATTGACAAAAGAGATTCAATAATGCAGTTATGGATAGGTTGGAATGGTTGGATTGGGTTACTTAATACTAAGAGGTTGGTTATGGACAGTTCTACACTAAATACTTACAACTATGGCTTTGGAATGGAATGGGCCCGTCAAAGATCTAGTCAAGGGTTTGGACTTCACTCGCCACAGGACAGGCTTCAGGGCACCTGGACTCTGCTCTCAGCAAGGCACTCTGGTCTGCGCGGCCTCTGGACTGGGTCTGACGGGTTCTGGGTTACAGCTCTGCTGGATTGATCTGATCTTGGGTTCTAGCACGGTTCTTAGCCAGTAGAAGCGACAGCTCAGCCAGGTTGTTGGATCAGTTAGGTTAGGCCCCGTGGAAGTTTAGGGGTTAAATCAGGTTTGCAAGATTTTTAAAGGCCTGCTGAAAAGGGTTCAGCTTTTTTGGATTAGGCCTCTGCTTCAGAGTTCTAGAGTCTGGTTCTAGAGTCTGGATCTGGATTCTGGAGTCTGGATCTTCCTGCAGGGTGCTTTGCCAGTGGATCAGTTGATGAGGAAAAAGTGTCTGGGGGTCCTCAACAGTCCCTATTTATCAATTTCCAAAGTGGGTGGGGAGGCTGATTGTCTATGCCCAACCCTCTAAGTATCTGATAGGTCAGATCATTTCCCCTCTCCTGATTGGAGGAAGGAACAGTGTGTCATCACGTGTCATGTTTATGGCTTAGGGAGAAAACCTCCCCTTTGCTTTTGTACAGTATATCTTATTTTTCATAAAAAAAACATATTTACAATATGCACAACTTGTTCATAATGCATATTTACATGCTAGATTGACTAAGGTATGTTTCTGTCAAAATCTTATCTTCCTACGAGCTTTGGTTCACAAATGACAGTTTTTCACGCTTTTGGGCGGTTGCACATTTTCGGATCTGTACAATTTTTTTACCCATACCTGCACATACCCTCTGGGCATATTCATGTAATTTTTCATGTTCCTAGCATAATCACCAGAGCTAGAATATGAACATTTCCGGGGTTCAATCTCTGAATGTCGCACAGATTCCAGATTAGTTTTAAACTGTGAGCAAATTTTTCATTTTAATAATCTCTAAGTTCCATATTTTTGTCAGTTCCGTACAATTTGTTATAAGTCTTTTTTCCTTAAACATATTTACTCCAGTTTCAATCCACATTTCCAGTCTGGCCCGCCCCCAAGATCTTGGTTGAGTCACATGACTTGTCTTCCTGCCAGAGCAGTTGTTGTCAGTCACACCCAAATTAGCATTTCCATTCAGTTCAAGGACTCCATTGTCTCCACTCAGAGCAACATGCCAGAGTGCCCCGCCCAGTTCCTTTCACACCAGCCTGCCAGTTTCTTATCAGAGAGCAGGGGGAAGGATTATTTTGTTGGGAAGAAGGTATGAAATGTCTTTGAAGCTCAGTGTGGGAAACCTTAACTTTTAAACACAATGTCTGAAATTGTCTTGTCCTAAAATATAACTTACATTTTTAACAAATACATCAACCAATTTCTTACTTCAAGCCTTTTTAAAATATAGTTTTGAATTGTATCCACCTCTTAGGCTTCTGTGAGCAAGTCTTTCTTTGGCATAGTTTGAATTCAATGTACAACTTTACACATGACAAGTTTTAAAATCGCCAGCTTCTGACAGAGGTGAGTAACAGTATTACACCCATTTTCGACAGATTTATTCCAGCAACCATCTTCAAAGTGGACTTTGTTCTGATGACATATACTCCTGCTGACATTATATTTATGTGGATTCTTGAAGTAGAATGATGTTCACCACCCAACAAGGAGGTTGGATCTTTTTGGGTTGTTGGTGAGCCATGATTTTTGCAAATTTGACAGCCAGGGAAAAATAGATTTTTAAAACAGCTCTGTGTTTCTTTTGCAATGATTTCGCTCTGTGGGCAGCCAAATGATGGGTTTTGGCAGTGGTCTCCTGTGTTACCACTGACATAGGCAAAAGTGGATGGCGGCCTATATTTCAGATTTTTACTGCGAACTTTCTGGTGATTTTTAGCGAGCAGCATGCTTTCCGGCAGCAATTCTGATGTTTCTGCTGCAAGAAAAGCACAGTAATGTTGTAGGGCCTGGACTAGTGGGTTGAAACATCCCACACTAATACTAAAGAGTATTATAAAGACAGTGTCCTAGTCAATGGTCAGAAGACACCTGCCATTAGAGACACTGGGGCCAGCATAACTGTGGTGGTCAAATCTTTTTTCAAGGTGGAGGATGTTGCTAAGGCACCCAAATGCCTCGCCAAGTTAGCTGGAGGGCCTCTGCAGATTGTTCCCCAATTACCAGCTCTCATCCAGTGCAATGAAATGACTGTCAGGATACCTGTGAGTGTACAATATTAAGTACCAGGAAGGGTGATGTTGGGCAATGATCTGAAAGACCTGGGAGTAGTGTCAAGTACTCCCAGACCTCCTAGTAAGAGATTACAGGAGCTTACCAGACCTGCAAGGGAGAGGACATTGAGGGGCTCTCCTGAAGAGATGATAGAAAAAGAAATCACTCCTACTCCACTGGAGTTACTAACTGCTATTTCAAGCAACCAGAAGCAAAGGGGAAACCCTTGAATTCAAAGAAGAAACCAGCGGAAAGCACTCCAGTACTACCAACTAGGAAATCTCCTAGGTTGTCAAAGATCACACCTGTGATTCCTCCTCCAGCTGAGGCTCAGAGTGAGGTACAACCCTGTGTGGTTGAACTGACTCAGATCTAGTAGGAGGCCATGAACTCATTGTAGATCTTGATCCTGTGGACCATCCTGAGCTGCAGTCTTTAATGGCAGAAGGTGGCCCCAACAGGGCAGACTTCAGTAAGGGACAAAGAGAATGTCCAACTCTGGAAGGTCTTCACCAGGCAGCTTCTCAGCTTGAAGGGCAAGAGCCTGGGAAGTATAGGTTACACTCGGAAGATGGCCTCTTCTATAGTGAACCAACAGAGTCAACCCCTGGGGCCTACAAAAGACTTGTAGTGCCTCAAGCAAACTGACTCCAATTCTTGCAACTAGCCCATGAGATACCTTCCTTTGGCTGGTCACCTGAGTTTCAAGAAGACCAAGGAAAGGCTCTCTGTCTACTTTTATTGGGCTAAAATGGGGGCTGAGGTAGATAAGTATTGCAAGAATTGCCACACTTGCCAAACCTCTGGTAAAAGTGGCCCCAAGAACGTGGCACCCCTAGTGCCTCTCCCTGTGGCGGGAGTACCATTTGAGAGGGTAGGAATCGACATTGTTGGTCCCCTTGATCCTCCAACTTCTTCAGGCAACAGGTTTATACTTGTTGTAGTAGACCATGCTACTAGGTTCCCTGAAGCAGTTCCTATGAGGACTGTTACAGCTCCGGCTGTGGCTAAGGCCCTCCTTGGTATTTTGTACCAGGGTTGGGTTTCCTAAGGAAGTAATATCCGACAGGGGGTCAAATTTTATGTCCCACTACATGAAGGCCATGAGGAAAAACTGTGGAGTTACCTACAAGTTCTCAACAGCGTACCACCCTCAGACAAATGGGTTGGTAGAAAGGTTTAACAGAACCATGAAGAGCATGATAGGAGCTTTAGAGAACCCCCTTAAGAAAAAATGGGATCTTCTACTGCCATGCCTTCTCTTTGCATATGAAGTCCCTCAGGAGGGAGTAGGTTACAGTACCTTTGAACTTCTCTATGGCCATCCAGTCAAAGGTCCATTGGCCCTGATCAAGGAGGGGTTGGAGAGTGCTCCTTCCCCCACGCCAGTCAGAGTCACTGACTATGTGATAGGACTCCGGAGGAGAATGTCACACATGATGGCTGAGGCAAGTGATAACTTGAAAGCAAGCCAGGCTCTGGTCAAACATTGGCATGACCAGAAGGCCAACATGGTTGAGTTTGCTCAAGACCAGCTAGTTCTTGCTATGGTCCCAACAAGGCAGAGGGCCTTGCAGGACAAATGGATGGGACCCTTCAAGGTTGTGGGAAAACTTGGAGAGGTAAACTATCTGGTGGACTTAGGCAATCCTAAGGAGGCTCCTAGAGTCTTTCACATCAACCGTCTAAAAGCTTATGTCTCGAGACCAGAACTGGGAGCTCTGCTTCTCTCTTCAGCTCAAGAGGAGGAGGAGAGTGAACCTCTACCTGACCTCCCAAGAGGCAAACCTTTAGATGAAAAGATAGAAGGAGTTAATCTCTCTTCTAATCTGACACCTGAGCAACAGGAGGAGTGCAACGTTTTGTTAAATCAATTTGCCTCCCTGTTTTCTCTAGCACCAGGCTTGACCCCTTGGGGCTAACATGATATCCAAACTGGTGACTGTTTACCAGTCAAAAGCAGGGGCTACAGGATGTCAGAAAATGTAAGAACCCACATCAAAGGAGAGGTCAACAAGATGCTTGATCTCGGGGTAATAGAGCCCTCTACTAGTCCATGGTCTAGCCCAGTTGTGTTAGTACCAAAGGCAGGATCCAAGGAGTTGAGATTCTGTGTGGACTATAGAGCTCTAAATGCAGTCACTAAGACTGATGCCCATCATTTAGCAAGGACAGATGAGCTGGTGGATATACTTGGCTCAGCCAAGTTCCTCAGCACATTTGATCTCACGTCAGGCTATTGGCAAATAGCCCTAACTGACCATGCCAAGGAGAAAACTGCATTCTCCACCCCAGTTGGTTTATACCAGTTTAAGGTTATGCCTTTTCGATTAAAGAATGCACCTGCTAGATTCTAAAGGATGGTTAATCAGGTTCTGAATGGGATGGAGGACTTCTGCATGGAATACTTGAATGGCATTGCATTGTTCAGCCCTACTTGGAAAGAACATGTTGACCACCTAGGATCTGTTTTGCGGGCTCTTGAACAGGCCCATCTGACCATAAAGGCAAGTAAATGCCAGATTGGTTAGAGTAAAGTGGTCTACCTTGGGCATGAGGTAGGAGGTGGTGAAATAAGGCCTTTGCTCAGCAAGATTGAAGCTGTGCAAAATTGGACAACCCCTTCTACTCAAACCCAGGTGAGAGCCTTCCTAGGCCTCACTGGGTATTCCAGGAATTTCATTGAGAACTATGGATCCATAGCTTCTCCACTGAATGTAATCTCTTCTCCTAAGTTCCCTAAATGGAATGAGGAGTGCAATCAGGCCTTTGAAAGCCTGAAGAAAGCACTTTGTCAAGCTCCAGTTCTCAGAGCTCCTGACTACCACCAACCATTCATTGTACAAACAGCTGCTTCCAAATAGGTATAGGTGCAGTACTCAGTCAACTGGATGAGAAAGGTAGGGAGCACCCCATTTGCTTCATCAGTAGGAAACTGAAGGAACCTGAAACAAGGTGGGCAACTATTGAGAGAGAATGTTTTGCCATTGTGTGGGCTTTAAAGAAGTTTAGACCATACCTGTATGGATCTACTTTTATCATTCAAACAGACTACCAACCCTTGAGATGCTTGATGCAAATGAAAGGGGAGAACCCAAAACTGCTAAAATGGTCAATCTGCCTCGAAGGGTTTGATTTTACCATTCAGCACAGGTCAGGATGTCACCACCAAAATGCTGATGGTCTCTCTAGGATGTTTATAACCGACTAGAGGTAAGTGACTCATCCAGGAGTGGATTAGATCCTCCTGTCCCTTAGTCTGGGGGGGTGAGTGTTAGGGAGAAATCTCATTCTATGGCTAATTTCCCTTACCTATAGAGTTCCCCAGCAGCTTTACTGGATTTGAAGGGTTTGTTTCTTTTTCCTGCTAAGAGTGAGACTCTTTTTCCCACTCTTAGGCACTTTTGCTCTGTGTGTTCTAGGCTATTTTTGTGTTTAATGTCTATGGGACTTTCTCACCCCCATAGAAACCATCTATATTCACATGTGTGCAGTGCAGTGACACAGGGGTGTCGTAGCGACCCACAAACATAGACTCCATACTCTGGGACTGACTACTGTCTCCCAGGGCATGTAAAGTCCCAATTGACTTTACTAGTCAATTATTATGAACTAAACCAGTACAAACCATCTTACTATCGAGGTACTGGAAACGGTTAATAGTTTTCCCCTTATGGTCATTTTCGAGAGGGTACCATACAGTCCCTCTCTCAAAAGTTTCTGGCTGGTGGCAGTGGTTACTACCGTAAATATTCAACCGCAAATATTTCCCTATGGGATTTTCCCATTGTTCGAGGCTACCACTTTTTCTGACAGCCTCTAACATACCGCCGGTGTATTTTTATATTAACTTTACTCTGGTAGGTTTTTATTGCCAGAACTTTAATATTACTTCTTTCTCGTGTCTTTCTCTAACCTCCTAACCCAGGTCGGGGATCCTTTGTTCGTCCTTTTGACAGGCTTCTACTGAGAAGCCCTCCTTTCGGCGCCACTGAGTCTGGAGTGGGTCCATTGTGTGGGACAGGGAGTAGGAAACCTGGAAACGGTTAATAGTTTTCCCCTTATGTTCATTTTCGAGAGGATACCATACAGTCCCTCTCTCAAAAGTTTCTGGCTGGTGGCAGTGGTTACTACCGTAAATATTCGACCGCAAATATTTCCCTATGGGATTTTCCCATTGTTCGAGGCTACCACTTTTTCTGACAGCCTCTGACATACCGCCGGTGTATTTTTATATTAACTTTACTCCGGTAGGTTTTTATTGCCAGAACTTTAATATAACTTCTTTCTCGTGTCTTTGTCTAACCTCCTAACCCAGGTCGGGGATCCTTTGTTCGTCCTTTTGGCAGGCTTCTACTGAGAAGCCCTCCTTTCGGCGCCACTGAGTCTGGGGTGGGTCCATTGTGTGGGACGGGGAGTAGGACCCATGGACAGGGTTGCTTCAGCAACCCATGTCGAACTCTATCCTGATAGGCTGGAGGATCTCCCGCCAGGATGACCACTCCACTGTGTGAGTGACAGCTAGGCTGTATGAATGGGGATCTTTTTGCGTAAAAGCAGGGTCCTGAGGACTGGAAGGGCAAGACTTCGCTACTGGAACTAAGAAGCCAAAGAGAAGAGAAGCCAAAGACATCTGCAACGACTGAACCACCGGTGAAACCCTGCTGCAGCGTCTCACCACTTTTCTCCACACGACGAGAGAAGATCTTCATCTGCAAGAGCCTTCTTCCCTTGAGTTGGTGGGGCCAACTAGTTTACCAATCGCCTTCCTCGACCTGCCTTGGTCGAATCTACCGTACCCTGTACTTGGAGGCCGGATAGCCAGGCACCAGTCCACCCGGACCGCGATTTAAAGGAGCGTACCTTTTATTCATCGGGCAGCACCGCGGCTGGTTTCTTCCCTGGGTAGTGCAGTAACTCGGTCCTTCCTCCACGACGAGAGCCTCTCTTCCTCTGCTGGATCACCCGAACTGCAGGAACTACCAAGAACAACCGCCACCGCAGGAGCCACTTCTTCTTTTAAAGGTACATTGTTCCGCCAGGCCTCCCTTTCTCCGCGGTAGCACTAAAGGTGTTTTAAATCCTTTACCTACCTGTTGGGTTGGCCCACCCTCTCTCTTAACATTGTCTTTTCAACTTCTGCATCCGCCTTTTCACATTCGTTAATCAAAGACTTGACTGCAGCTACAAGAACATTTTGCTCCTGGTCCCTTGCCCTGTACCACTGATTCTGGCACAGGCCTACTGACTCTGACTACATTTGTTAGACCTGCCTTCTTTAGATTGATTCTCATCTAGAACTGTGTTGATGCACTTATTCCTTATAACTACCCTTTCCTTTCCATTTTTAAACCTTGTGAAATGCCATTTTGCTCAGTTTTCATTTAAGTATTGCCTATACGGATGCACTGTCTTGCTTAAACTGGTTCACAAACTGATGGGAAGTGTTGCTAGGGTGTGTAAGAAGGTATTTCTGAATAACTTGTGTTTTCCCTCCCTTATGAGAAGTTGCTAGAGTATCCCTTGTGTGTGGTTTTCACTGTGCCGTTTTGCTCAGTTTTCACTCTGATTCACTTGGTCTACAATTTAACTTGGGAGTGTGTATATTTTTTCTTTGACTTAATATAACTTGCTTGATGACTGTTATACATGTGTTTTATTAGAAGTGTATAAAATAAATATATAACTACTTTTTAATACAAAGCTTTGGTCAGTGTTTCCTTGTGCCATAGTACTGTAGGCCTATTGTGTAAACCCTGAATACTGCTCATCTCCCTCTTGAGATAAGTCTGACTGCTCAGCCACAGCTACCAACTAAATCTTTGTGGTACAGACTGATACCAAACGGGATTAATTGCTCTCACCTGTAGTCCTAATCTTGTGTAGTGCTCCCTAAGGGAACTGCCCAGGATTCTGCCTAACACTTGGGCACTCGAGGATCGACCTACTGCTACTTACCAACACTTTCATCCCCTGTGTGGAAAACATCCAAATAGGACACAGAGCGCTTTCAGACCATGCCCCAGTCACCATGAGTCTAAGAGTATAGGCCTTGCTGGCGCCTCCTCAGTGATTCTGGAAATTGCAGGACTAAATCCTGGCAGACATATCCATCCGAACAGAAATGGCAGAGGCCCTTGGAAATTACTTCAAAGAGAATACAACCCCCGACACCCCGCAGGCGATCATCTGGGACGCAATGAAGCCAGTCATTCGTGGGGTCGCGAGTGACTGCACAGCGAGGCTCCAAACACTAAATAAACTGCAGGACAAACTGGAGGCGAGAGTTGCCGAAGCAGAGAGTAATCTCAAAGGAAGCCGAACTAAGAAAGCAAGCCGTGAGCTCAAGAAAGCAAAAGTATTATTGGAAATGCATATAGCAAACAGATCAGCCAGAGTGTTAATGCATACCAAACAATTCTACTACATAACCAGTAACAAAACAAATCGCCTACTGGTCCACAAACTTAAGAAATTGCACTCGAGAAACAATATCCAATGCCTGACTGACATCCACGGCACCTGTCATTACACAAACGGAGGGAAATTGGAGACCATGACAGCACACCACAAGGGTGTCATGACAGGACCCCCAACCGGCAAATTGGCACAACTCCAATACCTAGCTGAGGTCCGCAAGGGTCCTCCGCACCCACAGTTGGAATCCCTAGAAGACCCAATCTCTGGCGAGGAGGTAAATGACACCATCTTGACACTAGAAAACACAACCCAAAGCCCGGATGGGCTCGCGGCCCAAATCTACAAAAAATGTGCCTACATCCTCGCACCCCAGTTGGCGAACCTGTTCAACTCAATCCTCTCAATGTGATACACCACTCCCTCCATGGAATAATCTGTAACAGTACTCATACCGAAGCCCGGGAGAGTCTGTGACCAATGCGCTTCCTACAGGCCCATTACCCTCGCTAAAATGTTTGCGAAAATCCTGGCGAGCGGATTGGTGTGCCTACTCCCTGGCATAATCCACCCGGACCAAACCGGATTTATCCCAGGTCGTGGCACTCAAGACAACATAAGAAGAACCATAAATGTAATTGAATCTGCCAACAGTATGGGCTTGGAAATGATGATTCTATCGCTTGACGCACACAAGGACTTTGACATGCTAGATTGGGGCTATATCCAAGAAACACTACAGCACTATGGGTTTGGCTCAAATTTCATAAAATGGACACTAGCCAATTACCAACAGCCCTCCACCAGGCTCAGATGAATGGGGCTAAATCGGACAAAATCAATATAAACGAGAGGAACCAGGCATGGATGTCCCCTATCCTCTCTCATATTTGCACTCTCAATGGAGCCATTTGCTAGCAGAATCCGCCACAACCCAGCAATTCACGGGCTGGAAATTAAAGAGCAATCCTACAAAGCAGCCCTACAGGCCGACAACGTCCTATTAACAATTACCCAGCTGGAGGAGTCCAGGAAAGCATAATGGTCTGAACTGAAAGCTTTTGGGGAAGCATCAGGGTTCCAGCTGAATCTCTCCCAGTCAAAAGCGATGAGTGTCAACCTTCCCGGAAAACTCGGAAGAGTACTGGAAAGCGAATATCCAATCCCGTGGAAGAAATCGCAACTAAGTTATCTAGGGGTCCAGCTACCAAATAAATCGGAGAGAATATACAGAATAAACTTTCCCCGCTATTCAAAGAACTCAGAAGTGACTTGAAACTCTGGCAGAAACAAGAGATTTTGTGGTTCGGCAGGATTACAGCCTTGAAAATGAACTTAATCCCCAGATTGCTCTACCACTGTTCAGCCTTACCAGTAGCCATCCAGAAAAAAAGCTATACAGGACCTGCAAAAGAACATCATGAAATATATCTGGGAAGTAAATAAACCACGAATACTGAGACGGATCATGCTACGAAGACGGCCTATGGGCGGCCTCCGGGTCCCAGACGTAGCGAGATACAGCATAGCTTTGCAACTTTCGCAGGCCTTCGCTTGGAATACAATTACCCACAAACCATGGCTAGAGCTGGAGGAATCATGGATCCCGAGCCCGATAGACTCACTTCCACATATGAAGAGGTCCATCGAACCACAAACCACAAAACCCTTGCCGGCAACGGAAAACACAGTAACAAACTGAAACAGAGCGGCTCGCCAATGGAAATGCAGAAGCTCTATAGGCCCACTTACTCCCATCTGGAATAACCCAGACTTCACTCCGGGGAACAGCCCAAATAACTTTCACAGATGGAAAGCAAGAGGACTGGAGAAGGTCAAAGACTTCTTCGAGAATGGAAACCCACTAAACTTCGAAACCTGCAAAGCTAAATTTACAATTGCAGCTCAAACACTGGCTCTCAAGCAAAGCAATGATGAAACACGGAAGTAGGGAACTCACAGCTCTAGAGCGAACTCTCACAGCGATCCCCCTCCCCCAAGAGGAAAATATCAACCCTATACAAGCTGCTTGACAGAACAGATCCAAGCCACAAAGAGGCGTACATGTTAAAATGGGAGACATAGGGAGAGTTATTGAACCAGAGGAGTGGGGCCACATTTGGGCCAGAGCGCACATAAGCTCCAAATGCATGACCAACAAAGAAGAGGCATTCAAGGTATGCTACAGGTGGTATCGGACCCCGGAGACTCAACAAATGTAATCCTACGATTCCCCCACACTGTTGGAGGGGATGCCCGGACAAAGGCACGTTGTACCACCTTCTGTGGACATGCCCCAAAGCCAGCCAATTCTGGAAAACTGTCCTAGAACAGATCCAAGCGATCACTGGCCTCACGATCCCATGGGATCCAGGAATTGTTCTGCTGGTGGCTAGGAATGAAGGCCTGACCGGCCGGAGAGCAAATTTATGCTCACATTTACTGACAGCGGCTAAAATCTCAATTGCCATGCTCTGGAAACACCCCAAAGATCCAGCAACCCAGATGTGGTGGTCCAAGTGTTGGGATATTATAGCGGCTGAGAAAATTACAGCCCTCCGGTTCGGGAACAGAGACAAATTCTACCAAATCTGGGCCCCCTTCCTGGACTACACACACCAATACCTAGGGCTGGCTGGCTAGACAACCTCCCACTCCCCGATGGATGGAGAAGCAAGACTAGAGACTACTCTGGAGGAACAGGGCACAAACTAGAACTAGTCAAGCCCTAAGCAAACCACACAAGAAGAAGGCTATGGACAATGGGCCGCCCACCTCCCTCACCGAAAAAGCCAAAATAGGTGAATGAAGGACCACGGTCGCGAAGATAAAACATTCTTCCGACCAGCAGACAAACTTTAAACGCCATCCTCTTTCTCCAGCCCCCGTCCCTTGGCCCTGCTTCCCCCTTCCCCCGTCCTCGTTAAGACTATAAAGGTAAATTGTTTGTTATTTAATTTTTCTGTTACCATACAACCAAGCTGTGAGTAATGCTCTTGCTACATAATGCTATGCTGTTAGCTTGTTTGTACAAAACCAATAAAAAGAAGTTCTGAAAAAAGAGGTTGTATGAGACCAGTCTTGAGGGTGTCCGGGAATGATCCTTCTGCGAGGAAAGGATTAAAGACGCTGAGGAGCGGATTGAGTGCCGGGACCATAAATAGTTTAATGATGGAGGCCAGAATAACATCATCAGAGAAAGAAGTGGGTTTGAGGGAGGCAATCATTTTTAGGAAATCCGGGGGAGGAGAGAATTTGGTCCAGTGGGGCAGTGTGCTTGCTGGGGTGCAGGGGATGCTAATGGTGTGAGAGATTGATTCAATTGTCTATCAATAATGTGTTCATTCCATTGCATTATTCCTGAATTGCTGATACCTCTGTGTCGGGTGAGGTATTGGTACAATGCTTCACTACTTCAAAGAGGGCTTTATTCCTGTTGGAGGAGGCCGCAAGGGTGGTGGAGCAGTAAGTAGCTTTGGCTGACAAATCCTACGGTTTACGCACAGAGATTTCAGGTTGGTGAGTTCTCCAGAGTTATGGTTATTGTGCCACTGTTTCTCTGGGGCTACTATTGAGCGTCTGTTGAAGGCTAGCTTGGGGTTGTACTATGGGGCAGATGGTGTTGTCTTAGCCTGGCTGGGTTTTAGGGGAGCATGAGGGTTCACCAGTTTCATAGCAGATTTGCTGAGTAATTCCAGAAGGCCTGAGGCAGTCCCTGTGGTGGGCAAGTCTGCAAAGTTTGCTCCTAGCTCATTGACCGGGAAGGTTTTGAATGGGCAGCGTTGAGTGAGGGGGCATTTAGCCTGACCTTTGTGAGCCATAGTCGAGTGGGTGACTGATGATGGGGTGGTGGCGTGGTCAGACCAGTCGAGTGGAATAGGGTCTGCACAGGTGATGCAAGGGGATATTGTGAAGACTAAGTATAGGGTGTTGCCTTTGTTGTGCCTGGGGGAGAGCACAATTTGCTTAAGGTCCATGGAAGCGGTCAGTTCGAAAAGCGTGCTTCGAGTGTGGTTGTCAGCCTGGGTAGCCCTACACATTATCCCCACCAAAAATATCGCCATACATATGGTTGTTTGTCTCGCCATAGGCGATATTTTTGGGTGGGATAATTTGTGGGAGCGGGGGTGTCTCCCACACATTTAAAAATAATTCAGGGTTTGTGGGTGTGTCTCCTGCAGGGTCCATGGCTCAATATATCGCCGCAAAAATATGGCAATATTTTTGTATCACTATATTTTTACGGGGATATTAACACATGGAACCTCAGGCTGTGACTCAGGGATGTTAAAATCACTAAGAAAGACATCTGAATGTGCTAATTTGGCAGAGGATAGTAAGTTGGAGATGGAAGCAATGAAAGAGTCACTCCTGTGAGGTGGTCTGTAGATGAGGTGGAAGGTGATGATTCCTTGTGCGATAGAGGGAACCAGCAGGCAACTGAGCTTTTTCTGGGAGCGGGGATGATGGAGCATTGTCAATCACTCCTGTGGATGATTGCCACTCCGCCACCAGGCCCTTCCTGGTTGGTTGGCATATGTTGGATGCAGTAGCCTTGGGGTAGGAGGACAGCGTAAACATGTTGGGAGGATGGGGTAAACCATGTTTCAGTGATGAACAGGGCATCAAGGTTGTTGTACGTGAGGAGGTTGGGGTTCTCTGCAGCGTGAGCGAGCATTGATCAATGTGAGAGGGTGTGTGGTCTGTAGGTGTTGGATGGGGTGGAAGGGCAATATTGAGGAGGTTTGCTAGTGTAGCTTGCCGGGGCCGCCCAGGGAACTTGGCCAATCGAGCCCTAGTGAGAGTGGGGATGGGCGGGGAGGAAGGAGACACATGGTGATGTCTTTTGGTGAGTAGCATTAGTAGCAATTAGTTTGTAGGTGAAATGCAGGATAGCAAGTCAGGCCCTTGGCCCAATCAGGCACAAACAGGCTGCAAGGGTGCAGAAGTAAGACTCGTACACAATGCTTATAGAATTTTGGATATAGACTTATTAATAATAAATGGGTTGGAAAATGCCTCTCTATACCTTAGTTTAAGAGGAGTTTCCCTACCTCAGAGGACACTAAAGAGATTATCAGAAAGCTCGAAATTAAAGAGTGTCACTGTCGTGTCCCGTTAACTTACTTCTGTCCCTAACACTAATAACCTAATATAAATGTGTAGGGGTAATCTCCTCACAAAGGAAATAAAAGTGCTCTTTGTGTTTTCAAACAAGTGAAAAGATTGCAGTTTTACTGGCCATAAAAAATGTAGCAAAAATAATGTTACAAATGTTAAAGTTCCAAACTTAGGGATGTACTCCTTTCCCCTAACTTCTTTATTATTTTTAGTCTCTGAATACTTGTCGAGGAGCTTTTTGATTTCACTGTTCCTAGTTCTTATTAGTGTGGTATTCTTTGCTCCGCAAGTGAAACTCCTCAAGGCTAGGGTTATAGTTCTTTCTCCTAGACGTCTTTGGATGATACAACTCAGGGTGAACGGTTTCTCAACAGCACAGTTTACGTGTCATAGCAGCTTGGCATGTTCTGTTATCAGGGTTAGCATTCCTGAAGTTTCAGTCTTTCTTGGTCTTGTTATTTTCAGTCTCTTATATGGGTCTGAGTCCCAGGCTTGTAATACTGTATGTGGTGTGTTTGGGTTCCTTTTAAAACATGCTGTCTTCTTAGACCTTGGTTTCACATGTGGGTCCGAGTCCCAGACTTGCAATGTTGCATTATTTTTACTTGGTTCACCTCCCTCTAAGTCTGCAACGCTTCCTCATTTGTTTCACCATCCCAGACCTGATTGTTTCTTGTTTATTTCAGAGTCGCAGTCCTTTGCAGCAAAGTAGATATAAATGTTGCTTGTTTGTTTTGATGCATTCGTTTGGTTCACTCTCCTGCCAAACATACAACAGTCTTTTGTTAGATGCTCAGCAATTATTAGGGTACCAGACCCTCGTCGTTTTTGGTGCAGGTCGCAGAGTCGCATAGGGACGTTATTTTTGTTTGGGTCACTCTCCTGCCAAACATACAACGGTTTTTGGTTCATTGTAGAGTCCCAGACCCTCCTTCGCCAGCTACTTAAGCTCACCCTTGTGCTTCCCCAGAGCACTTACAGCTCCCGGGCATCCAGCATACCTGCTTGCCTCCTTCATGGTGGTCTCTGCTGTCCCCATACAGCTGTCTCCTTCCAGGAGGATCTGACACTGATCGGTCGTCCAGCGGGGTCTGCAAGCCTTGCTGCAGACTAAGGCTTCTGCCTGGTCGTGCTTTGTCTCGCATCTGGTTCAACTTCCCGCTTGTCCTCTTTGGGGGATGCTCTCATGTTCTCTTGCGTCTCTCTGATGCTTTCATTTGAGCTTGAACTGCAGATTGAACCCCTGTGGGACTCCTGTGTTAGATTGATGTCCTCCTTCAAGCCAATTGTGGGCCTTTGAACACTAGACGCTCGTTGAGCGCATTTTCAGGATTGTTATGCATGGCGGTTTAATTATATGCATTTTCAAGGTTATACAAGTCAGTTTGGCTATATGCATAATACTCCATACTGTCTAAGTCTTCAACATAATCATGCAGGTTAGTTATACTAACTGGACAGTTATATATGTTAGCTGTATCGAGAGTGGAAATAGTAGGGCTTAGTCTTGGACGAGGGGTAGGGTGAGGTAAAGCGGGCGATACTATGTTCACTGGTGATGATCATCCCTAATACCATAGGGGGATTCCTTCCCCAATTGATCCTCCCTCAGTGTACCACGCCCAGGGACTATTGTACTGTGGATACACTGCCCTGAACCCATGAGAAAGGTACCCCCACCCCCACGGAAGAAGGCCGACATCCTCAGATTTGTCACAAGGCACAATCAGGTGAGGTCATCGTCTTCCCCCGTCCTTTGCTGAGGACGCAGGTGATGAGGATGCCTATCAAGGACTGATTAAATAGGTGGTGGGCAGAGCAGCTGAGTGACAGGGTCTGGTCACGTGGCAAGCAGCCTACTCAATGCTGTCTGCCTGGAGCTGGCCTACAGTCACTAAGTAGAGGCTTGGAAGGCACAAAAACTGGAGGTGGCCGAAGCAAATGAGTGGCACTGGCCGGGCCTAGTCACGTGACCAGCAGCCTACTTAGTGCTGTCTCTTGTTCACCCTCCTTCCCGTCTATCTCTATCTTCATTTGTTCTTCCTAATGATTCAGATACCTCTGCTTACTTGGCGTGTGCTCATCCCACGGCCTCTGCTGTAGACCCAAATTCATTCCTCCATCATTTCCTCCATCTACCCACCTCTGATTCCCTATCATACTGCACTTATCAATCTATCCTTGACATCCTCTGTTTTTCTTTCTTCCTTTAAACACGTTATTCCTATTCTTAAAAAAAACCTACCCTTGACACTCAGCTAATTTCCACCCAATTAATCGCCTTCCTTTATATATCTAAACTTCTTGTGAAGGTTGTTTACTCTCAGATGTCCTCTTATCTCCACCTTCATTCTCTTCTTCCTCTGCGGTCTGACTTTCGTCCCGCTAACTCTACAGAATCTGCTCTGTTACAGTATCCGGTCATTGTATTGAATCCAAAGCATCGACAGACCATACCATTGAAAAAAATGCATAGAAAAAAAAACATCTAATGCATTTTTTTAAATGATAAAGGGTTTAGTTTAGTAAATATGTGTTATAATGTTTTTAAAAAGGAGGTATGGGAGGAATCCCCCCATTTAAAAAAAAAGAAAAAAATGCATTCGGTGTTTTTTTTTAGATGCTTCTTTTGTCAATGGTATGGTTGTCGATGGTTTGGCTGTCGATGGAATCACTAGGAACTCTCTGTTACAAGTCTCCAACTCATATCTTTCTGTTAGGCACAGCAAACTGTGTCCTATTCTTATTCTCCTTGATCTATCCGTAGCCTTTGCTACTATCAATCACCCCATTCTTCTCTTTCCTCGTTGGGTCTTCCTGGGTCTGTCCTCAAGTGGTTTGTATCCTATCTCTTTAAATGCTCCTATTTTCACCCCCTCTCTTATCTCAGCATCCCTTCTCTCATTTGATCTCCATCTTCTTTTACATTTTCTATGATTTTCTGTTCTATGGTTTGGTTTGTACACCCTGCACGCGCTCTCCATTTTCAGCCTCTTTCTTGTTTCTGTCTCTAGACCTCCCTGCGCCTCCTCTCGCTTCCGCTCATTAGTGCTTCTTGCTCCCAAACATTGGAACTCTTAACCTCCCCGTCCATTCCTCTCGTTCCCTCCTTGCTTTCAGACCCAGCTCAAAACCCATCTACTTCAGTCATTATCTCAAACTTAATTCTGTTCCCACATTTTGCTCTTTCTTTGCTGTTATTTGTACTGTTGTTGTTTCTAATCATTGTACAAGCGCTTATGCAAAAGCGCCCTATAAATAAAATAAAATACAAATTCGCTTAGTTGGAGCTATCAGGATCAGAGACATTTTGAGGGACTAAAACAAACGTCGTGATAAACCTGTTCTGAAGATGCCCAATTTCAACCAGGAATTCATCTTACCAATGGATACATTCAAAGTAGGCCTGGTAGCAGAACTCTCAACTACACAATGGGAGAGAACATTCAGTCCTATATAGGAGTAAAAAATGGTTTCATTAAGAGAAAGCCTATGCTACAGAAGAGCTAGAGGGCCATGCCATCAAATGGGGTGTTACCAATCTACGGCACTACCTAACTGGATGGACATTTCTTCTGGTTACTGATCCTTGTCCCCTAACCTGTACGAGTCTCAGGAAGGGCTTCAATCCTTGAGTTATGAGGTGGTTTTTAGACCTGCAACCTTTTTACTTGCACTAGCGCACTGCCATGACCTC
This sequence comes from Ambystoma mexicanum, assembly GCF_040938575.1. Lineage (NCBI taxonomy): Eukaryota > Metazoa > Chordata > Amphibia > Caudata > Ambystomatidae > Ambystoma > Ambystoma mexicanum. The sequence goes on along the minus strand of NC_090923.1, from coordinate 477,899,640 downwards.
CCTCAGCACCCATCCACATGCCTAACCTCTTGGGTTGTTTACCCGAGCCTAGCTAGCCCACCTAATTCCTAATCTTGGGCAAATGCATCCTCATTTTAAGGCTTGTCTGAGAATGTTCCAACACCTGGACTTAGGTCCCCGAGGGTGTTCCCACCACAAGCGCGTTGAGGGCATACAAATGGAGAATGGCGCTATCTAAATGACTATTACTACTACCCTGTAGAACATTAGAAAGTGAAGTAACAGGACAATGTCGATTTCCTTAACTGCTTCCTGTTAGGCCGGGAAGGGGGAAGCTCCACTTTAACGGAAGGTGTATGTGACGAATACAAGGAGTTCGTCCTTCTCCCAAGGGTGATCCACCCCCTTTAGGACTAGGGAGGTGAGCCTGCTACACAAAACACTTCTTAGGGGACAGGGCAAGCGGGATCTCACTGGGGGTGTCCTCCAATTCCTTAACATCTTCCTTAACACCAGAGTCCCATTGCTTTATTGTATATATGGGGGCTAATCACAATAGAAATATACAGGGCCCTTTAAATGTGTTTGGCTTGGTTGCTGACCAAAACTCAGAACCAAATGTGTTCTCTCTCATTGCAGAGAGAGATGTAAAAGGGTCTGAGACCCTTACCTGGAGAAGAGTAGCCACTGTGGAGCACACCAGCCATAGTGCGGTAGCCAGCCCAAGCAACGCTGCACTCAACGAAAGTCTATGCCACAGCACGGAACCAGCACATCTTGAAACGCTGAGGTCTCCAACTCAGAGACCGAACCGACACAGCATACCAATGTGACTGAACAATAGCACAGGTACGCAGGTCATGCCGAGGAGAGGGAGGAGGGCGGACGAGTTCTGAAACACTCCAACAAGGAGTATGAATAACGAGAAATAATATAGAGTATCTGAGGGCACCTGTGCGACTAGAAGATATCAGAGAAATCATTATGGCATGCAAAGGGGACCCATGTCCCCTTTGGTCTCCCACAGCATTAATATGCCAGGAGACACCGTGAGGGAAAGCTTGACAGTAAGCAGGGGGTTTTCTCTGTATTACCTCGTTTGTATTATTTTAGATTGTGCATCTTAGTAGATTGCTGCGTGTGTTTTTACCCTTCCCCGAATCTCCCTTGATACTCTGCTGCTTTTATTCACATGTATATCTACACATCACTGGTTCCTGGTGGATACATACTATTTCTTTTGTTTTCTAAGTGGCTCGCTTCAGTATCATGCAAGGGTCTCAAGCGGTATTTATGTGCCCGGAGACACGTCTGCACAGCGGGCGTGCCTAATGCGCACAATAGGCACGCAAATGGCAAGCCCAGCTGTGCCCGTCCAGGCATCGGACGGACCAGCAGGTAATTCTCTCTGGTCACATCAGGTGTGTTCCACATGCCCTCTCTCTGCGTAGTTTGCTCATCAGCTGTGCCCATCCCTCCACTGTCTTTCCTCCTGGGTTTCCATATAACCAGCCTTCCACTACTGTGTTCCTGCCCCCTTCATCTTTCCAGAAGTGTCTTCTCATTAACTCGTGTTCTCTTGTGGCACATGCGCTGGATTGGCATGATCTCCCTTCCGATCATGCACCAGATTTTAGTTGCATCAACGAAACTTGGTTCAGTGAGTCCACTGGTCTCTCCGTGTTTCAGCTAGTCCCACCCAACTATGCAATTCTTCATTGTGACCGTGTAGCTGAACATCCAGTGGGGCGGTGTTGCTGTTATTTTTAAATCCAGATGTACTGGCAAGGTGCTTCCCTTGACCCATAGCCTTAAAACGGAAGGCTTACTGGCGCGCTTCACTCTCTCTGGCTCACTGCCTTATTGTCCAACTCTTTCTGTGCACTTGCTGCTGATCTGCAGATCCATTTTGCTAATGTATTGTCAGTGATTTTAACTTTAAACCGGGGGATCCTACTGACTCCCACGTCCGGAAATTCTTAGCTGCTATGGATGATCTCTCCTTGCCACAGTTGGTTTCTGGCTCCAACCACTGTCGTGATAATACACTTAACCTTATATTTGCCTCTACTACTGATTCCGTTGTCTGCCCAGCCCAGTCCATTACCTGTTCGGACCACTACATTGTTCCCTTCACATGAGATCATACTGCCCCTCCTAGGAGGGATGAACCTCTCCCGTTCTGCAGTAGGAATTTGCAATCTGTCCTCCAAACTGACATCTCCTCTGTTTCTCGATCTCTGCGCCAAGGCCGCTTCATCGAATCGGGAGACTGTTTCTCAAGTCTAGGTTACCCTGACGGATCAGCTGGATCACCTTAAACTTGTTAACGCCAGGCCCCGTGCTTCGAAACCCTGGTTTAATGACTCCTTGTGGTCACTTCGATTACTGCGCAGACAAACGGAGCACAAATGGTGCCTGCGCTATTGTCCTGTGGCTAAAATCGTTTTCCAGTGCTTATCTCTTGCCTATCACTCGGCAAATGTGCCTACTTTTTATACTTGGAGGCTTCATTGAATAAACCTAGGGAACTCTTTAGAGTTGTTGACGCTCTCTCCTTTATTCACACCAAATCGGTCATCCCTTCTCAGTCATCATGTGATTCACAGTTTCCTTTCTTTATTGAGCAAAATCACTAGGATTTGTGATCACATTGCCACAGTCAGGAAGGAGTCAGTAGCTCTAGCTCCTCCTCATCCATTTCCCACACACTCTTACTTGTGGTCATCCTTTCCCTTAGTTTAACAGGATGAAGTTGCCTTGACAACTTCCAGACTTAAATCTGCTTCTCCTGCTGATCCACACCCTTTGACTCTGAAAGAAATCTCACCTTCTATCATCTCTGTGCTCACTCATGAGGTCTCTCTTGCCACTGGCTCTATCCCATCTTACTTGAAACATGCACTAGTGGGCCCTTTTGAAAATGTCTTCAATGGACCCCCTCTGTCCCTGCTACCTTCCGGCCTATCTCTCTACCCCCTTTCCTGATGAAACTTAGAATCTTTGGTGGTCCCCCTTCTCACTTCTTTTCTTGAACAATCTTTTTTTGACCCCTCACAGTCCAGCTTCTATCCGGGACAAGGTACTGAGAGCGCATTGGTCTCTGTGTTCGATTAACTTATGTCTATACATCATCTTGGCACTGTGGGAGCTCTAATTCTGCTGGATATCTCTGCTGCCTTCAACACTGGACGATTCGATTCTCTTAGACCACCTCGTTGGGTGAGGTATATCTGGAGTCGTTCTCTCCTGGTTACGTCTTTTTCCTCAAGACCGCAACAAATCTCTTTCTCTACCTCCTTTGCGCCGTCACCCTTTGACCCTCTTCTGGTGCTCCCTAGGGCCTGCTAGCTCTCTGGTGCCATTTAATGTGTATATCCAACCCCTCAAACGTATTTCCTCTTTTGGATTTGTTTGCTCTTCTTATGCTGATGATACTCAAATCCTCTTTAACCTTGTCCTTTCTTTTGAAACTGCTCCTAGGCTCAGATCTTGTCTTCATCTGTTTGGAATGGATGAGCTTGAACTGGTTGAAACTCAACGGAGACAAAACTGAGGTTCCCGTCACAGGCTCCTTTGTGGAGTCCTCGCTTTGGACTCCCTTATTCTGCGGTCTCCAGATTCTTCAGAATGAGGTGACTAGACTTGCAACAGCTTTCCCTAGAATGGAGAATATTTCCCCCAGTATTTCGCCAGCTTCACTGAGCCAAACGTACTCACATTAAGGCCCTGTGCCTTGTTCATCGTGCTTTACACCGAATATCTGCAAAAAGACATTCTGTTGGTCCATTCCTTCTCAGTCCCTCCATTTGGCTGAAGCTAGGCTTGTGGTACTACCACGATTTAGAAATATGTGTAGGGCGGGGCTCCTTCTCCGTTGTAGCTATTCAACTTTGGAACTTCCAGGTCATTTTTCTGCGTATCACGGATAACGATCTCCATTTCAGACATGCTCGCCCCTCTGCTGCTTCTATTGATTAGCACCAACTTGCCTTCTGTTTGAGTGCTCCAACGTAACATATCCAGCAGCCGTTGTAAAGGAATGTGTACCCTCTGTGGCGGTGGTAATTACAAAGTTGAATGCCTCCTTTTTGTTCCGCCATGATAGCATCATCCATTAAACAGGATTGGATTAACCCCGTTACCAAAAATAAAAATCCCTAGTTCCTAATGTCGCTAACTATCGGCCCATAACCAACATGCCTTTCCTACTTCAGATCATTGATAAGGCCACCTACTTACAAGTTCAACCCTGTCTTGAAAGGCACAACCTATTGGGTGGTAGCCAGTCCGGCTTTAGGGCCGCACATGGCACAGAGGTCTCTCTACTAGACCTTAAGTCTAGCCTCTTACAGATCCTTGATAAGGGTGGCCTAGCCTTGTTCATGCTGCTGGACCTCTCTGCTGCATTTGACTTGGTTGACTATAACATACTGATCAATAGACTATGTTCCATGGCAAATTTTTCATCTAATATATGTAACCAAAGGGTAGCCCTATAGTGTCAGTACTGTAGGCAAACAAACACTTCGTATGACAAAATAGTGTCCTAACACCTATAATTTCAACAAGCATCAATTTAGCTTATTACCATTATTCATTTTTTAAAACAAATGTTCTTCCAGGGTTCTAAATCCCCCAATACCTTCACAAAACATCTTGCTGGACATATAGGCTGGTAAAAAACAATCACTTATATTTTGTGACTTTTTTGTGGCTTTTTACATCGCCCTGTTTTATTGAACCATAACAATGAGCACTGCCACCTTTATCCTTTTGTGGCAGTATAGAAGTCCCGCATCAGCGGCTCACATTACCGCCGAGACCTGCCTCAGCCCTAGGGAAAGTCATTAAGGTCAGTGAACAAAAGGGTAATGCTAAAGACCCCCCTCTTTCAACCTTCGAGAACCTTGCTTTAATGGGCCCTTTTCAATCGCCAAAGTCTGCAACATCTAGAGTGATGATGATAGCATGGTCGGAGGCCACCTCACCCTTGTGGAAGATGGCTACAGCCTCTTGTCATTCGGGAGGAATTCATGGAAGGGGCCCAGCTTGTACCAAAGCTCTCTATCGTAACGAGAGAGAATGGCTAATGCATTGGTGGCCTTGATCGTGGGCACCACAGTTCTAGTGATGTGCTTCCAAGCAGCATCTAACTTCTTCCCCTCCTGGTACGGCGGCACTGTAGAAGATGAAGAAGGGTTTGCCAACCTTTCTTTTTGCCACAGAGATGACCAACTGTGGTGTGGGATGGGTTCTGAGGCATTTGGGTGTCTTCTTTTTCAAATGCTCCTTTTTGGGAGGAGCAGAGTAAGGATTCCTCTTCACCACCAGGCCATCTTCCCAGACGTCATCCAGTAGGGGAACCGAGATTGCCGTCATCCTGGAGGACTCACAATGTTGAAAATGAAAACCTTCCTTCTCTTCCTTCTCGAGGATGACGTTAAACAGCTTTGTAGTCCGGGAGATCATGACTTGAAAGGATCCAAACTCATCTGGGGAGCGTTTCTAGCTGGCAAGTCTGCGTCTGGAAACTCAGCATGCGTAGGAACCTAGTCATACTCATCTGTCCCTGTGTACCATCTGTGTCCGGATTGGTGTCAGTAGTGGTATCCGTAACTGTAAGATCAGGCTCTGCCAAGATAGGAGGGCGTGGAATAGGTGGCTGCTGTGGAACAGCCGCAGCCAGATGGGGTGATATCTGGAGAGGTCGAGAGGTCTTGGAGGACTTGTAGCCGGTACCGGCCTGGGAACTACTCCAGGTCTGGGTGCCACTGGCAGAAGACGTCACTGAAACTCTGAGACTAAATTATGGAGAGTGGTCAAAATGTAAATAGACAAAGCCATGGGAGCTGTAGGTGCCAGTGTGGTGAAATGAGGCCAAGGGCTCATAGGGCAAGAAAGTTGCTTATCCTGTGGAGTTGGTTGCAGATCACGGTCACCATGACGACCTTCTAGGTCCGAAAAGACACCCTCTGAGAAATCATAAGACAGAGTGGAAGGTGGAACCAACATAGCAACGGTGACACCCTCAGAGGCCTCACCGGAGTGACAGTAAGGGCCTGCGCAGGTCTGGTACGCCTAGGGAAAAAAGGGCGTGCTGAAGGCAACTGCTTCTCCATACCGGTTCCGTTAGGCAAGGATGCAATCACTGGAGCACCAGGTGATTCAAGCATTGATGGCGCAGCCCCAGCTGCGGCTGGCAGAGGGTTGTATACGAATTGTTTGTTTTACAACTGTTCGAATGACAATTCACCTTTTCACAATTGACCGAATTGTGAAGGTCAATTGTACCATATATGTGGGGGGAAACCCACCACAACCCCCCACCCAACGCCAAAACCCCAACACCCATATATATATATATATATATATATATATATATATATATTTGGTCAATTGTGAAAAGGTCAATTGTGACCCTTTAAATTCGGTCAATTGTTCATTCGAACAATTGTAAACAAACAATTTGGGTAATACCTGGCAGAGGCCTTGGAGGCAAGGCCACTCTGTAGACAGTCGTAGTCATCGTCGAGACGCCGACAAGACAAAAACTGGCACAGCTGGTCTGGTGGATGTCATCGACAGGGTCTTCGTGGACGATGGTTTGGCTGTTGACAAAGTCGACGAGGATTGAGAAGACAAAGGGGGTCATTAGGAGTTTGGTGGTATCCTGGCAGTAAATTCAGAGGGATACCACCAACTGGTATTACCATTCCCGCCACCTGATATCCCGGAATTACCGTGATATTATGGGTGTAGGACTCCATGGTGAGGATTGCCGGTATTACCGACCAATAGTACCAGCTGTTTTTGCCAGTGGGCGGGCCTGATTTACCTCCAGATCTTGGTAGGAGGTAAATCATGTAACCCCCACTGGCAAACTTGTACTCTGCCGGTCCGGAAAGTGCTGGTACTTTTTTTCCAGAGTGACAGAGATGTAATGACCCCCAAAGTCTTATGTTTCGTCAGCGGCTCTCCAATGAAGGGTTTGTGATCGTACTCAACCCACTTGATGGAGACAACGCAGCCACAGCACTCCTCGACAGGGACGTCAGACGTGGGCCAACTTTCCCTTTTCGGTATCTTCCCCTTGCCAGAGGGAGTACGCTCTTTGGACCTGCTGGTCCTGGTAGAGGCATGACTATGCACAGACGCCGAGTCAGAGGCCCTACCCTCATCGATCCATGACACCAACTTTCTAGTAAGGTCTTGCTATCTTGGAGGAAAATGACGGTCAGCTTGAACATTCGCCTGCATCGTTGTTTGGATGAAGGCAGTAGATGCACTTCTGATGGTGATCTTCTACAAAGCTGTTCTTCAGTCTGCATCTCAAACAGGCCCCGAAGAATCTCTTCTTCGATGTGTCTGCCATACCTCGTGTAGTAGGCTCAAGTCTGGGACAACGGCTTCACACAACTCTGAGATCCCGCGACCCACGGGATCACTACTGGCAACCGATCCGCGTTGCCGCAAGTCACAAGATAACAGAAGGAAAATATGTGGAACGATTTTTAAGCAAAATTCAATCGAGATACAGGAGAGCGAAACGAAAACATGTGGTAAATATCTGAAGATAGCCACCTGGGGTGGAGCTAAGGAGTACGGATATCATTGAATGGGGCAGTATGACCCAAAGTGACAGCAATAGGCTATACAAGAGACATGCCGTTTTTAGCTTACAGTTAAACTGCTTTATATTGCCGAGGATTCCCAGCTTGATGACAGGGAATATTCATGAGCATGCGAATCCATGTAAGACTCCATACTGCAGAAGATAGACAAATTCTCTTCCAGCTTGCAGGGGATTACAAGCAAGATGCTGCCAACATTAACAGGATCTACATCATTCTAAGTTGGATGGCATTTAGTGTTCTAGGGCTTAATGATGCCAAAACAGAACTCATCATTGGTACACAATATAGACTTGGTAGACATCCCCTGAAGTAGTTTACCATAGACGGTTGTGTCATCCTGGTGGTGGCCAAGGTTAAGACCACAGGGGTCTACCTTGACTTCAAATTAAACATGAAAGCTCAAACCAACTACATTGTTTCTACAATGCAAAGGCAGGTTTGCTCTCAAGGACCTGAGGGATAGGGGACTGCTACTCTGATGCGCAAACCACACAAAATATATAAATACTTGATTCATTTGGTTTAGTATGTAATCAGGTTAGTGTCCTTGCTGCAAGGATTGCCAATCGAGACCCAGGATCCCCTCATCAGCCTAACACACAGTATAGCATCAAGAAAGGTCTTTCAATTAGATGACCTTCCTGACTGATCGTGCTCCCAATAGCGCTGTCAGTATGTCAGTATGCAGTGCAGGCATACTGACATCGCTATTGGGAGCGTGATATAGGTTCAAGAGGAGCGCACCGAAATTAAGGAGCAAGAGGGAAAGAAACCAACAAATTTGTGGAAATCAGTCAGGAAGATCATCTAATTGATTGTGGACATCAGTCCTCAAGTATTGTGTACAAGCAATATATAGGAGAAAGAGGTGATATATTGGCCCTGAAGAAGACCTGTGTTTTCAAAGATCGAAACACCTGTTGGCAGGATTATACCATTACTGATAGAAATTAAACAATGATCTGAAACCTGAACAGTTTATGGAGACCTTTCATTCGGAAGAATTAGAATAGAATTACAATTGGTAATCAAAAGTGACTGTATACTTGGAAAGAATTGAAACTTGTCCATGCACAGTGGATAATCCAAGACCTTTCTTGATGTTATATTGTTTTAACAATGGCATATGCCACAAAATTACTCTGCTGCATCTTTTCGGTTCTCTCTAGAGCAAACTGTGCCCACCTGGCGTGAGCCATCGTGGGTGCAAAAATGGATTCCTGCAGGGCACCTCTAAAGGCAACATATCGAAACTGCAGATCATGCAGAATAGCGCTGCCCAGCATGTGAATCCACCTAAGCACAGTGACCACATTAGCATGACTCATCGCACACTCTACTGGCTTCCAGTGAAGGAGCGCTTTGCTTTCCGGGTCATCTGTGGAACAATTGGGAAAAAAGAAATATTACTTCAATATATGTTCAAAATAGGTAATCAAGCCCAACTTACCATTAACCACTACCTACATCTCTGGAAGCATCACATTTCTCAGGCATGCATTTGTTCCTTTATGACAGTCTCTCAAACTCAATTTTGTAGGGGGAAATAAGAATGATAAGCAAATAGAATGAATGAGACACCAGTAAAGTAACTTGTCCAAGCAGAACATCTTTCCTCCATATCACTGTGCACCAAATGTGACACTATATAGCCCATCTCATTTTGTTTACTTAGCCACACCAATGCTTATAGCACATGAGTCAGAGTCTGGTCGCTTATTTGAACCCAGGAAAGCAACTTGACCTGGAAAAAGACACCATTACCTTTTCAACTCGCACCAGCAGTCAGCTACTGGATCATTCAGAATGTAGCTTTTCTTGTTCTGTGAAATGGAGATGGACTGAACATTAAAATCACATGAGTTTTCTGTGTTGGTCTTGACTATCCAATTTACCAGAGAGAACATTAGAATTTTTTTTTGCAGTCACCTTTCTCTTGCCTTGGGCATTGCCTCTCAAATTGGCTTCCCAATTAGTGGGAGAGAGATGCTTTTTAAAGTGTTTTTTTCAGTTAGCTGGTATTTATCTGTATATTACGTCCCTAGGGAACAGCGTCAGATAATAAGTGACAGCCACAATTAGACAAGACCATACTAATGCTGCCCTTTTCTTCCACCAGAGCCATTTAAGCTCCACGGTGGTCACAGTTTCAATTCCTCCAACATCTCTTTGAGTTTTCCAGTTTTACAGGCATCAGTTTACTTATTTACATCAACCCAGAAAAGAATCGCACAGCAAACTGGAACTCTCTTTTGGGGCTTCATCATTTTGCTGGTAAACTGGAGTGGGTCCAGACTGTGCAGGAGACAGCCATTTTGGTTGGGATTAGTACTTCAAATGGCCAATGCCACCTGGGTGCAGAGCAGTTTTTACAGTGATGGCTTCTCACATGCATCCATTTGCCCAGGCTTTAACTGAGGTCAGGGCTTTTCAGTTTCCTTTGGCAGTGCTTGCTGAACCTGTGGATACACCGACAGCTTTGACCAGGTGCAGAGAATATTATATCACTGCATCATCAAGCAGTTGAACATTTCCCGAACTTAGCGAGACCAATTGGAACTCTGGTAAATGCATCAGTCTGTCCGTGAGGATGTCATAAAGTATTAAACCGGTCTATATTCAGTACCATTCAACAGCATATCATACCATCACAGACCAGTTTTGGAACAGATTTTCAGAAATAATGTTTCATGGCCTCATTTTGTCTTTTGATCACCCCCGCAGAATGTGGGTGAGATAGACCATGGAAGCACTGCTGGATTTTCAGCACCCAGGAGTTCCTGCAACAGTTTCCTCAATCCATGGACTGCGCCAAGATCCCTTAAAACTCACTGGTACTCCAAAGCTAGACACAAATTCTTAGTGTTTTAACCACTGCCTTGGAGTTGGCTTGGCAACATGGATATGCCTCAACCCAGTATCAAACCATATCCAAGACTACTTAAAACCAATTCAAATCCCCACAACCTTGGGCATATTGATAAAATGACTGTACATTTGGGAAGGGTGTCTAAGAATTAAGATGTGTTCCTTGACTTACATTGGTGCTTTTGCCCATGATGCGCCCCAGAAACCAGGCAAGGTTTACACAATTGCTCAGCCAATGCTAGAAAGAAATCTGGTGCATAAACACCTTACCTGAGCCACCCTCCCAACTTTGTCTTTATGTGTGACCTTGTGCAGCACCCATTTAAAATAATAAGGAAGATCGAGACACAACCAAAAGCCAAATCACTTGAGTGCCAAAATGTGTCTGAATGTAGTGTGAGCCCTGCCCTGCTCTAGGCAACACTGATATGCCTCAACCCAGTATAAAACCATACCCAAGACTACTTAAAACCAATTCAAATCCCCACAACCTTGGGTATATTGATAAAATGACAGTACATTTGGGAAAGGTGTCTAAGAATTAAGATGTGTTCCTTGACTTACATTGGTGCTTTTGCCTATGTTGTGCCTGAGAAACCAGGCACTGTTTACACAATTGCTTAGCCAATGCTAGAAAGAAAACTGGTGCATAAACACCTTACCTGAGCCACCCTCCCAACTTTGCCTACATGTGCGACCCTGTGCAGAACCCATTTAAAATAATAAGGAAATTCGAGGCACAACCAAAAGCCAAATCACTTGAGTGCCAACATTTGTCTGAATGTAGTGTGGACCCTGCCCTGCTCTAGGCATTCTATTAAACATCTAAAACATTTTCATGTACCTCAAAGTTCATCAAATGAAGAAAAAGAGGTGTGAAGATCTATAGATGGGATAAAGGAAATAATTCAAAGTCAAAGGTGTAGGAGAAAGGGCAGCCTCCCTCGGCACTATCAGCAAGCGCATTCCCACATGCAAATGCATCTAGGGAGTTTATGGGCAGCACATTTAAACAACACCAACTCTATGGACAACAGAGTGAGAAGGGCTTCGATTTAGAAAGCATTTTTGATTGGTGTGTCAGCTGCAGCCGACAACCCTCTATCTTAGTGACCATACTAATAACCGCTCCAAAGGCATAACAGGAATCAGTGTACACTGTAACCCTCTCCTTGACTTCCTCTGATAATGTAACATGCTCTTTTCAGTGCATTGAATTCAGCAATCTGGGCAGAAAAAAAAATCAGGAATGTGTGCACTTTCTATTACATTGTAAGCAATACATACCACATGCCCAGAATTCGATTCCCTTTGGTCATGTCTCAAACATGACCTACCCACATAGCATTCAACCTCCCCATTTCCAAGTGGCATAGCAAATACATTTTTTCATTGTTTTGGGAGGGCTGCAACCAAACTACAATTGTGAGCCATTCTATCTGTGAGGAGGGTGTGTAAAACACCTAGAGTGACATCTGCAGAGTTCAACTATATAATTTTATATTCTGTATGGTGTGAAGCAGAGAAGTATGTTTTAGCTTTTTAACAATGTGGTTACTGTACCTGGCTGGAACTGCTACAATAAGGGGTGAGCTAAACACCAAACGTTTGATGACTGGATCCGGTTGTGGCTGGACTAGTAGTACAATAATGTGCTATAAAAGGCAATAGAATGTTTGTTGCCATGTGTCTGTGTTAATACCATTTGTGCATAGCCACCCTTATTTAATGGAAATATAAACATGATTTGATTGGTTATTTTAAACGCGCTTAATACCCAGAAGTTTCTAAGCACGGACCCAGGGATCGAACCTGTGTTTCTCTGTCATCTTGCTTCCAAGACAAGCACGTTGCCCCCCGAGTTATCCTCCTGATAATGGTTTGTTATTTTATTTAATGTTTTGCATTTGTAGAGTGCTCTACAGCCCAAAGGCATTGAGGCCCTGTTACATGAAATTGTACGTAGGCATGAATCATGGTTACATTTGAGGCGGCACAAACAGGGTTTCTTGGTTACAGATACAGTTGGTAGCACAAAGGTAGTTTCAACAGTGGCGAAACAGTGGAAGCTTACTTCCAATATTAGCAAATAATACATCATTAGGAGGTTTTCAAAGTCAAAGGTGCTGACATCCAGCCATAATACGGCGATATGTGGGGAATGGGAGCAGTTGCAGAATCATACACGTCATATAAATAGCCTTGTTTTAATAGCTTTGCGGAAGGCTAAATGGGAGTCAATTATCCTAAGGTGCATGGGTAGAGCGTTCCAGTGTGATGCAGCCATAGCGGGGAAGCTGGTGCCACCTGCACGCACTCTCCAGGTCTTGGGCGTGGAGAACATGTTAGTGTAGGCCATTCTCATAGGCCTGGAAGAAGGTGGTTTCGCTATTCTCTGGACCAGATAAGGGGGTGCCAGGTCATGGAGGCATTCATGCGTGAAAGAGAGGGTTTTAAAGACGATTCTCTCTTTGACTGGAAGCCAATGAACCTGCCTCCTTACTTCAGAGATGTGGTCCTTCTTGGAGATTCCTGTGGCGGCCCTTAGGGCATTGTTTTGAACCAGTTGGAGTTTGGCAATGTTTTTGCCAGAGGTCCCTACAAGAAGGGCATTGCAGTAATCCAATTTTGATCCGATTGTTGCCCTGGAAATAGTGAGGCAGTTCTGTAGAGATAAGAAGGGTCTTGCTGCATTAAGCAATTTAGAGTAGTAAGCAGAAGAGGAGGCAATGGCATTGACCTGCCTATTCATAGTGAGATTGGAGTCCAAATAAACACCCCTGGTCTTGACTGTTTGGGACATTGAGATAGGTATATTATCAATGGTGAAAGAGCTGTATTGTTTGTCCAGGTTACCCAGAATGGTGGGTGACCCAATTAACAGAAGTTCAGTTTTCTCGCTGTTAAGGCATATCCAGTTTTCTGACATCCAGGATTGGATTGTAGAGTAGATGGAGTTAAGGGTATTTATGTCGGCCTCATAATCACCTGTGAGGGGGATAAGTACCTGGGTGTCATCCGCATAGTTAGTGTATGAGATGCCCAGTGCGTCCAGAATGTTCAATAGAGGCATAGTGAACAGGTTATAAAAGGTAGGTGCAATGCAAGAGCCCTGGGGGACTCCACATTTGATGTTACTTGCAGTGGCACAGGCCGAACCAGAAAATACTTTCATGGCCCTTTCCTGTAGAAATGAGGTGATCCAAGCACATGCCTTCGGGGAGAAGTTGGCCGCTATGGAGAGATTGTGGCAAAGTGTGTTATGATCCACCAGGTCAAATGCAGCCGATAAATCAAGGAGCAGAAGGAGCGCTGGTTTGCCTGCATCTCTGAGGTCGTCCATTTGATTTTTCAGGTCTAACAGAGCCGTTTCGGTGCCGTGTCGTCGACGGAAGTCAGACTGCCGAAGGCCCTGAAGGCGGTTGTCTTCAAGGAATCTTTGGACTTGCAGGTAGGCCGCTTTGTCCAGAATTTCTAGTAAAAAAGGGACAGTGGTGATGGGCGTGTAATTCCCTGGGACCGTTGGGTCAAGAGAGGGTTCCTTAAGGAACGGGCATTCCTAGGCTTTCTTAAGGCCAGTTGGGACTTAGCCAGACTGGAAGGATGCATTTATAAATGCTGTCAGAAAAGGTGCAAGGGTAGGGGCACAGTGTTTAGTGAGCTGGGCCGGACATATGTCCCCTTTACAATTGGAAGCTTTGATGGGTTTGAGGAGGGTGAGGATTTCAATTTCACTCACATCCTTGAAGTCAAAGGGTGGGGATGCATAGGCTTTGGTAGCCGTGAGCGGGTTACTGTGCTGGTTGGCTATTAGGTGAGTCAGAGCCTTTCAATGAGCTAAGATTTTAGTTTGCAAGGTATTCAGTTTATCAAGCATGGCTGATTGAATGTTGTTGTGCCAGTTTTCACCCTTCAAGATAGTAGGAGGCGGGGTGGAATGATTTTCCAGCTCTAAGCCTCATTTTACCTCTAGGAAAGATTGTTCTGCTTCTGATGCATTCCAAAGGCTCTGAATCCTAAAAGTATCTATGACCTGTAGGGGGCTAACCATGGAAGTACATCCTAATATCAATTGTCGATAATATCAATTTGTACGAAGAAAGATCTAATTTGGGGAATAGTCATGGGGTTAAGCTGTTTTAAGGTTGTTTCTATTTGGGAATTAGTCAAACTTCTTGTACCAGCTGAAAAGTCAGGATCAGATAGTGCACCATGGTTTTATTCAACTAATTCTGCTATGATGCCCTTTGTACTATCTCACCAAAAGCGGTCAGAACTACTAGTGTCACCTGTTTGCATGGTTCATAAGAAGGGAACAAGACCAGCAGGTCCTTCTTATGTGGTGGTTATATCTGGTATGAAAGGGAGATGTTATATGTAGTCTTGTATATTGTAGTCTTGTCACTGGCCTGGAATGCTTGCTGTCAAAATGTGATGTATGAATGCAGCTCAGGAGAATGTTGAATGGATCTGTGTATGAATGTTCTCAGAGTGTCAGTTGGGGGCCTGAGCTGGGATGTTAGGATGGCCGGTGGGTCTTCTCCTTCATATGTAGTGTACTTACCAATACCTGTCCATGTGCAGTCATCTATGTCACTGTATATACTTGAGAGTAAAAGGAATTGTGTATACTGTACAATAAGGTCTACCTGGATCAATCTGAGTCTCCACAGCAGGTCTGTGTGTCTGAGTGACTACAAAGAGACTTTATTACAGTCCTCTATGTATTGAACCATCACTGACCCAACTGGAAACTATATCATCTAGGTCTTTTCTGAGAATCAGTAAAAAGAGTGGTGTTCTGTTTACTCCTGTTGAACCCTAGTACTTGCATTACAAAATAGAATGCGAAATTGGCGAATAAACACGGACCGTCAGGATGTAAAGCAGGACATAACTCAGCAAAAGGATTTGCAGTGGATGAAATACAAGAAAGTGTTGCTGCTGGATTTTGTATCACAGACAATATAGGTAAAACCACTTAATTACAACTCACGTCTTGTACAAAACGATGCACATTCCTACCCGCTTTCTTTACCAGCAAGATCAAACTATTGCATGTGCTAGTGGTCAAGACAATAATACCTTAGTGCAACAAAGACTCTATAAAATATTGCAATACCCTTCTGGTTTAAAGGATATTGGGGCTGTTGTGGTAAATGTTTCACCGGGGTAACATGGATTCAAACTGGCTCGGCATTCTTGTCAATCCCATCTCATTTGCATGCTGCAGCCACAATGTTGGCTACCTTGGACAAAAACTTAACCAGACTAGATTTCTCATACAACATAGCAAAATCTTGCTTTTCATTTTCAAATGGAATATCCAAAAATGCTCCTTCTCAGATACAATAAATGGGAGACCTTAATTTACACAGGTCAAACCCTAATAAATTCACTGAAGAGAAGGGATTTCGGAGAAAAGCGTGTTGATTTGAGATGGGATGTATGGGAACTGGCAAGGGTGTAACAGGATTACTGGATTATAGATGTCACAGCAGGAAAGTCATTAGACTAGATTTTAGAACGAGTTGCCCTTACATCTACTGGGCAAGACACTCAGTTATCATCCATTTCACAAAAAAGGGACCTACTTGAACTAAGATGACCCATGTTTGAGTAGCATTGTTGCTTTTCCTGTGGCTGTCCTAGCCCTGAAGTGTCACCTAGGGGCAGAAACTCTGCATACACATTAAGGGAAGAGTCATGGGATTCGTGGCAGCCTATAGCTGTGGTCTGCTGGGGTACTCAAACTTCCAGTGCTGCCCCTACGGCTTGCAATTTATTTTATTGGGCATTTGTAAGGCACTTATTCATCAAGAAAATTGTGTTTCAAAACGCAAATGACATGTGGCAATACTGGCCACAACACAAACTCATTGTGAAAACTCAGTGCACCTTGAGCGTCAGGGGCACTATCGCTCAACCCTCTACTTCTTCTACGTCAAGGTTCTCTAACATTAATCTGTACTTCACCATTCACATTGGCGTTTCATTCATATTCCCGCCCATGCAAAAATCTGTAATTGGAGTCATCAACTTGCAGTTTGTTATTTCAAGCTGCTACCACGACTAGTTCTAATTCATGTTCAAGTAGGGCTACAACACTGCACTACAGCCATCAACTCTTCGGTGAAAATTTCTGGTTCTTCCTTAATATTTGGAAAATACTGACCCAATTCCTCTATCCCCAGGAGTCCATGGGGCATGTTCAGTTACCAAATTACCAACTGCCTCAGCAGCCACCACTCATATGTGCCACAGCAGAGCCCGCAAAAGTGTACCGGCCTAATACACAGCACATGCACAAGTAATTCAAGTTACTCACCGTAGTGACTCCTTAGTCCCCTTTCCTCCATACTGTATGGGCGTCCCTTCATAGGAACGGGAGACGGAACCTTTTTCACCAGAAAAACCGTCTTTCCCTTTAAATTTGGAGGCGCACAGGGGTGCGGCCCTGGGAGCATGCGCTACCCTGACTCCGCCCACCGGCGCCACTCCTCAGTTCCAATTGACGTGTCGACAATATTTATTATTGCCTAATGACACCAGTATTTTTAGGGGGAAGATGGTGGGACGTATGGAGGAAAGGGGACTAAGTACTAAGATTACGTTAGTCACTACAGTGAGTAACTTGTAATTACTCTTATGTCCCGTCCTCTTTACTCCATACTGTATGGGCGATTACAACTGAATGAAGCCCGAGGGTGGAGAGGAGACCCTCCTTAAGCAAACATGTTCCTTAGAACCGCCTGTCCGAAGGCCGCATCTTATTTAGAGCCGACGTCCAAACAATAATGCTTACGGAAAGCTGAAGGGATGGTCCCCTGCTTATGACATGCCACGGAACCAGCCGCTGGAATGCGATGGCCTTAGCCCTGATGGCATGGGCGTGCAGCATGTTTGCTGGCAGCGGCTTGCGCTGCCCCTCATAGGCCTCTTTGATGGTCGCAACCATCGACCTCGCAATGGAGGCCTTGGACGTCCGATAAAAAGGTCTGGAGCCCCCAAAGGTGACAAAGAGTGCGTCCAGATAGAATTTCAGAGCGCGTCTGACATCCAGACAGTGCAAGACTCTCTGAGCCTCGTCCTTGGGGTCAGCGAAGAATGCAGGTAGGACTATTTCCTTGTTTAGATGGAACGTGGAGGGTACCCTAGGTAGGAATGCCAGGTGAGTCCGCAGGACCACCTTATCCCTGTGGAAAGTGGTATAGGGTTCTGAAGCCACCAGAGCCTCGGTCTCGCTGACTCTGTGAGCTGAGGTGAGGCCTACTAGTAGAGCTGTCTTGATGGTGACCAGCCTGATGTCCGTGGACTCCACCGGCTCAAAGGGTTTGTGCGCCAAGGTGCCCAACATCACATTGAGGTCCCACACTGGGTGTGGCTTCTTGATGGGCGGGTAAAGCCTGGACAAGCCCACCAGATGTTTCTTGACTATCGGCTTGTAAGAGGAGAAGACCTCCTCCTCCAAATTTCTGTAGGCCCCTATGGCTGCGAGGTAGGTGCGACATGTGTCCACCTGTACACCTGAGTGGGCAAGGTGTGCCGAGAAAGAGAGCACATCATCCAGTGTGCACGTCAGGGGGATGATATCCTTAGAATCTGCCCAGTGACAGAACCTGCTCCATTTACTCCTGTATTTGCTCCTAGTGGCCTTGCTCCTAGCGCCGTAGATGATCTCCAGGTTAACCCGAGAGAGGTTCAGGTGCTTGAGGGTGATCTGCTCAGGAACCACGCTGCGAGGGCTAGCTTCTGAGAAGCAAGGTGGAGAACACTGCCCCCCTGTTGGGACAGGAGAAGTGCTGGGCCCAGCGGAAGGTGAATGGGTGGTCGGTCCGAGAGGCTGAGCAACTCAGAGAACCACAGTCTCGCCGGCCACCAAGGCACTATCACTATGATGCTGAGGTGACAAGCCTCCTTTATCTTGCGGAGTACCCTGGGGATCAGGGGGGTGGGCGGAAAAGCATAGGCTGTCATGCACTCCCATTGAATCTGCATGGCGTCGCACAGGGAGCCGGGGCCTAGTCCCTGCCAAGATGCGAACTGATGGCACTTCCTGTTTCTCCAGGAGGCAAATAGATACACCTACGGATGGCCCCATGTGTTGAAGACAACCTTCAGCACCTGGGCGTTCAAATGCCACTTGTAATTGTCCACACCCAGCCTGCTGAGTCTGTCCGCTTCCAAGTTGACCTTCCCCGGGAGGTGGACGGCCCTGAGGTAGATGTTGTTTTCCAGGGCCCATTCCCACATGCTGATTGCTAGGTTGCACAGCGGAGGGGACCTGGTACCCCCCTGCTTGTTGACATAGTACATGCTGGTGGAGTTGTCTGTCTGGATCAGGACGGTCATGCCCTTGATGAGCGGAAGGAATGCCCTAAGGGCTAGCCAAATGGCTCTGAGCTCCAGCCAGTGGATATGCGAGGTCCAGACTCCATGGACGCTGTGGCTGTCCAGAGTGGCTCCCCAACCCTCTAGGGAGAAGTCTGTAGTAATGGTGACCTGCGGAGTCTGCTGCCGGAATGGCCTGCCCATCCGCAGATTGCAGTCCTTGCACCACCACGTGAGGTCCGAGTGGAGAGAAGGCGGTATGCTGACCAGCTCCGCTTGGGAGCCCTTCTCCTGATTCCATGAGGCTGCGAAGTTCAGCTGCACTCTCCTCATTAAGAGGCTTGTGTGTGGCACAGCCAAGAGGACCTCTGCCATGATACCCAGTAAGTGCTGGTACCGCCAAGCTGAAGTCACTGGTCTGGTAAGGAAGGGAGTAGTGGCCCTCTTGATGGCCGTAATCTTGTCCTCCGAGGGAAATACCTTCTCGGAGCTCGTATACCAGATGAGGCCCAGGAAGGTGAGGCGCTGCGTGGGCTGCAGCTGAGACTTCCTGAGGTTGATGGTAAACCCCAGGTCGTGGAGTGTACTCATAAGTGCAGAGAAAGTGTGGACAACCCCCTCAGGGGGGTCAAGCCAGTTGTCCAGGTACGGGTAGACATGGTGACCCTGGGCCCTGAGGAGGTCTACGACTGCATTCATAAGTCTGGTGAACACCCTGGGGGCTGAGGTGAGGTCAAAGGGTAGCACCTTGTACTGGAAATGAAAGCCCATGATCCTGAAGCGTGGGAAGGAGAGAAGGGGCTGCCAAATCTGGACGTGTGGGTAGGCGTCCTTCAGATCCAGGGAGCACATCCAATTTCCTTTGTCTAGTGTCTCTGCAATGAGTGCTGGCGTAACCATCTTAAACTTTTGAAGAAGGAGGGACAGATTGAGGGTGGAGAGGTCCAACACAACTCTCAGGATAGCCTGGTTCTTTTTTTGTATGGCGAAAATCCTGGAATAGAAGCCTAATCCTCTTTGGGAAGCTGGTACTTCTTCCACTGTCTGGCTCACAAATGAGAAACCAGATCTCTGCCAACAGAGTTGCCGTCCCAATCTGTGGGAGCGGAGGGGATGACGGAGGAGAGGGAGGTAAAGGTAAGCGGTAACCCGTGGATACTACTGAGAAGATCCTAGGGTCCGCGAAGTTCTGGTGCCAAAAATGCAGGTGAGAGGCTAGCCTGACCCCCACTGGAGGCACGTGGACCCGGAGGTACGCGTCATGCCTTTTTGCTCTCCGAGGCTGCTGCTGAGGAGTGGGGACTAGAAGAAGCCCTTGCTCCCCCCCTTTTTGTTGCTTGCGCCGGTGTTGACTCGGTGAACGGTCAGGTTGTCTCGACCTCTGTTTCTGGAATCCCTGGAACCTGCCAAATGCCTGCCCCTTATCGGAGCGATGATGTGACTGGTTGTACGCCTTGGGCGTGGCTTTCATAACAATTGATAAAGACTTTGCGGTTTGCAAGCTGTTCTTCTCCAATTCCTCTTCAGTAGTAGAGTGGAAGTGGTCACAACCCTCGAAAGGAAGGTCCAATATGCGATCCTGGACGTCAGGGTTGAACTTTGTAGCCCAAAGCCAGGCCGTCCTTCTCATGTCCGTGGTGATGCAGATGGCCCGGCAAGAGGTGTCGATGTAGGCCACTGTGGACTCCAGGATGCCTTACGCTACTAGCTTGGTTTCTCCTAGATTCGCCTTAAGGCGTGCCTGGCTCTGCGCCGGGAGTTCTGGAGGGAAATCCGATATTTCCCACCACAACCTCTGGTTAGCCGCTGCAAGCATGGCATCCGCGCTGGCTTGGCGCAGGGGCAGGGAGGCGGAGTACAGCTTTTTCCCGTATGCCTCCAGGATCTTCTCCTCCTTGCCTAGCAGCACCGAGGACGACTAAGGCTTAGAGTGACACTGCAGCGATCACCGAGGAGTGTGGCTGGGGGTGCGTTGATAGTATGAATGTATCCCCCTCCATCTGTCTATACTTGCCATCGAGGCGCCAGTTGGGTCAGGCTGGGCTGAGTGTGGCTTTAGCCAACCCTTCTTGGCCAGAGCGATGACGTCCTTCTGCTTCGGGATACCCGTCTTTATAGGGGGGTCTTAGGGAAGGACCTCTGCCAAGACCCCCTCCTCGGGCTGCTCTCCCTCTGGATGAGGAAGGCCCAGATATTCTGCCAAACCTGCGAGCCTGTCGTGGAAGGCCTTCGCTGACGACAGCGTGTCAGGGTCCCCCTCCTCGTCTGTATCCGCCTGGGTGTCTGGCTGGTCTGCTGCGGGAGGAGTGGTGCTGGGCGCCATCGGCTGCGGTGTGGAGACGGGAGCCGGAGGCTGCTGCGGAGGTTGGCTCGGAACCGGCTGCATTGGGGGCAAATTCAAAGGAGCCGGCAGTGGGGGCTGCGCAGGGGCCTGTGGTGCCAGAGCCATGGGAGGAATGACTATAGGCACCAGTGGAGTGACCGGAGGGAACAAGTCCCTGGCTGCATCCCTTAGGATGACCCCCATCTGGAGGGTTTGCATCAGCCCCAAAAACCTTTCGAAGAACCTATCCTTGGAGGCTGAAGAGGAGGCAGGGGATACTGATGGAGTGGCAGGGGGCTGCTGGGGCCGGAGCACACTCAGTCTGGGTTGTAGGGGGAACCTGCCCTGCACACTGTAGGCCACATACCTGGTTGACACCAGTCCCACCTTGAAACTCTACATATTCCTTTCACACAAGACAACTGCGCCACACAATATTCAGTTTCAAAAGTTGTATTTAAGTGATTCAAAAGATAAGAATTATGAGCGCCCTCTTTGACATGTGTTTCGGCTTCACAAGAGCCTTTTTCAAAAATAGGGCATATGTTCAATTTTGTCGGGCTGCGTGCCACATGTGCGAGTCGTGGTGCATGGCCCTCCGGACACGGCCTCGCCCAAGACTCTTGGTGTTGGAACATGAGGCCTATCCCGCAGCTCAGGTCTAGGCCTGGAAGGCGTATCCCTAGACCTTGATCTTTGCTGTACAAACTTCTTCAAGTCCACTGGAGGCGTCACTTCGAAGAGTTCTCTCCACCTAGCTAGCCTGTTCTTCAGAGCACGCGGAGTCAGAGAGTCGCAAACAGTGCAACCTTCCAAGCTGTGGTCAGGGACAAGGCAGAGGAGGCAAAGAGTGTGGGGGGTCAGACGTGGGAAAGAGTCCCTCGCAGGCTGGACACCTGCTGAAACCAGCTGAAGTCAACATGCGCCGGGAAGGAGCGTGACGCCGGAGGACCAAGTACCTAGATGACAAATAAAGACAAAAAGATAAGAAGAATACGGGGAAGAGTGCATGGAATTACATGGCAAGGCCAAACCCAGGAGCGTTGGTCAAATCAGCCCGTTCCTGTCGACGCGGAAAATGGGACTGGTGAGTGGCAGCGGTGGGCGGAGTCTGGGTAGCGTATGCTCCCAGGGCCAGACCCCCGCGTGCCTCTAAATTTAATGGGGAAGAAGGTTTTTCCATTGAAAAAGGATACATCTCCCGTCCCTAGGAAGGGACGCCCATATAGAATGGAGGAAAGGGTACTGGACATAAGAGTATGAGAAGAGCTAAACGTGAATGCAGATGCATTTGCTCGCTCAGGACACTCTAACAGGAGCTGCTGCTGTGTCTGCATGCAAGACACATCTGCTGTCTGAGACTGCATGCACTGGGTGTTTGCAGCTTGGAAGCATATTACTGCTGCAATCAGCAGCAGACACCTGTAGCATCCAACACATCTAGGTTACCTTTCCCATCCACTTCCTTATCTCAGTCCTTTGCCTCTGATGCCTGTTGTGGACACAAAAAACTAATGGGCATCATCTGGGTAGGTGGACCAGTTTCCTTCGTTTATTCTTTGCACTTCGCTTTTCAGTTTATCATTTGTGGTTCACTCCCTGCTGGTGTGCTGATCATGGCATTGTTTAGTGGGTTGGTAGACACCTTCAAGTTTGGGTTTACAGGGGGCAGGGGGAGGATTTGCCAGATTTTCATTCAAAATAGCTCACCTGCAACCGTTATAAATGTTGGTGACCTCTCTGAAAGCCCATGCTATGCTGGAGTAAGAAAGTCCTGTAAGAGGTCTGCGTTTTCAGTTAAATTAGCTTGCTAGAATTTGTGGCTTGAACAATCTTTTCAGGGCCAAGAATGTGGTTAAATATCTGGAGTGTCATTCGGTAAACATAGCCCTCCTACACGAAATGCATTCCATACACCTACTGGTTTATCCAAAGATAGTGATCAATATTATACACCATTCTAAACAGCCCAGGGGTGCATTGACGCAGATTCACCATTCACTCAATAGCCACTTACTTGCTCCATTCTTAAACACTTAAGAAGGAATGTAGAAGTGCAAGGGCTATTGCTGGCCTGAAGCAGCTTCTTGTCAACAACTATGAGCCCACATTTGATGAATCTGCTTTTCATTGAAGTAGGTAACTTCTTTGAGATGGTTTGTGTATCAAAAATCAAATGTTTGATCTCATCATTGGTTGGAGTGGGACAGCAGTTAGACAGCTGACAATTGCAGCTAAAGCCATGTTGCATTTTATGTAGGCATAAGACTATGCAGATGCTTAGGAGGACCTTACGCTCAGGGGTCCAAGGATTTCACATATTATTCAGTGGTGCAGGACATGTCCTTTCACAACAATTTAGTCACTGGTTGCAATAATCTTCCATGCACCTTTTTTGATAATTTGCCTGTTCAACTCACACTGAAGTGTTGGAAGCATATAATTTCTGACCCACATGAAGGTTATCAGCTACTTCATTACTCAATTCAGCATAGATCATATGAGAAAATAGATTTTTACTTTGAATCAAACATTGGCTCTGCATCTCTTACTCTATACTAAGGGGGGCCTTCAAATGTTACCTCTGTCCTAACCGTTGAGTGATCCACATGTAGTGGATAGAGGGATACCATGAATAGAATTTGAGACCGAACTATGTGTTCTAGAGCAGCCGAGTTCCATCTCCTCCTCTCTCACCACCTTGTGGATGATTAATAAAAAGCTGCAGGTGTTTCCCTAGCAGATCATGATGTTATAAGGTCTTGGCCAGTGCAACTGTGTAAATATGGTGAAGCAGACAGGCCGGATAGGCTGTTGCATGGGGAAATTGTAGGCTTGATGAAAATTCTCCATACAGGACCCAGATGGCTCACTAGTACATGGATATGAAGATAAATGCCTTTCTCTGCCCGTTGCATTTCGCACTATGCTGACCAGGACACACTGTCCCTTGCAGATGTGGCTTTTTAATGACTAATGTACCTCTTCCGTCTCTCCTGCCAAGATGCCATAATTTCCTTATACTCCCTATGCTTCGGTAAGGCTCCTGCTTCAGATGGGCTGATGGCAGGATTACATAAAAGGGCGTTTAAGGTGATTTGACCCATACTGTAAATGTTTGGCGAGAATATCGAGATCTACTACCAACCACTCTGAAGCAATAATCATTACTTCTCAGACCTAATAAATACTCTACATCTTACAGGTCATTGCTCCCACTATCTTAAATGTGAAGGCAAAGATCTAAGCTAGGTTCCTCACCTCTAGGCTATTGCCACTTATTGCCACTCCTGTCGGAACATCCATGAATAATTTAGCAGTTAGCACAATAGACTAGAGCACAACAGCTGTAACAAAGTGTTTGATTCACATTCTTGGTGCTTTCTCTCTGCAGTCCGTGTTTTCAAATTTGTTCCATGTTTTATTAGCTGCGTGAAACAATGTTCTCCTTTTGTTAGGGTGAGTACTATTAGGGAGAATTCTCCAAATGTGCTAATTTTCCTTACCTTTTGAGACCCCCAGCAACTTTGCTGGATTTCTAGGATTTGATTTTTAACCTGGGAAGAGTGTGAGCCTTTTTTTCCCCACTCTTCCATGTATTTTGTGTGTGTTTTACTTTTGTGTTCTTTGGTTATGGAGTTTTAAAACAACTCCATTGGCATCATCTTTTTCTGTGTGTCACACAGCACCTTCAGTGCGGTGGCACAGTTGTGTCTTTCAGACTCCCCAAGGCTTAAATACCTTCCCTGGGACTGACTACGGTCTCAAATGACAAGTAAAGTTAAATTGACTTTACTAGTCTCTTTAAATGTACTGCCCCAGCACACCCTATCTTACTATAGAGTGCTGGAGGGGTTGCATAGCTTCCCCTGAGTCAAAACACTTATGTAACAGTAAATTGTTACCTTTTCCTATTATAAATGGCTGGTGGCAGTGGTTTAGATCAACTACCGTGATTTTCCGCGACCCGCTAACAACGGTTGCTCAAAATCAGGGGTAGGCATGTTTTTCAATATGGCGCCCCAGACCTATCTGTAAAAACAGACTCCGGTCATCTGTTTTCACCATTTCTTTTAGGAAAAGTCCTTCTTGTGTGTAACTGCGCGCCAAACCAGGTTTGGTCCCTTTGTTCGTGCCCTTTGTTCGTGCCCTTTGGCGGGCTTCTGTGCTGAAGCCCTCCTCTGGTGCCAGAGTGTCTGGGGTGCACAGGATGTGAAGGAAGTGCCGAAACTCCCAAGGACAGCCACCCTGCTGGGTGAGTGACAGCCAGGCTGAATGAATGGGGGAAAACTGTTTAAAAGCAGGTCTCTGGGACTTGGAAAGCAGAGTCGAACACTGGAACGAAAGAACCGAAGAGGAGAGGAAGGAAGAGGACTGCTGCAATTCATGGATGACCGGTGAAGCCCTGCTGCAGGTCTGAATTGCCTGAAACTCCGACGACAGAGAAGCCCTTTAAAGTTAACTTCTTCCCTTGAGTTTGGTGGGAACAACCAACTCGCAAGCCACCTGGACACCATCCTATTCTGGTCGAATTTTCATCAGAGTTCTGTTGAAAACCGAGGGAAGGAAACTAGGGGGACTTTAAGGCACTCCAACCTTAAAACCGACATCTTGCTACAGCTTTTGGCCTCTTCCCTGGGCAGTGCAGGAACCTCCCGACGTCCTCCCCACGACTGAAGCCCAGGAACAGCGTGATCTGATCGAACTGCCAGGAAAAACTGCCTCAGCTACAGCTTTCTTCATTTAAAAAGGTACTGTGCAAACGCAGTCCGGAAATCTTTTCGGCCATCGAGAAACTTTCCTCAACTACAAAGGCTTGTCCTTCCCTAAACATTCATCAAACTTTTCGCCTAGCCAAATTCTTTAAAAACCTGTGGCAAAGACTTAACCGTTATGTACCAGAACTGTGCTATCCTATACAAAAGACTCTGAACCATTGACTTTGGCCCAGGCCTGTTGAGAAGAATTGCTGGTTGTATTTAACTGAAACCCTTTGCCCTGCCTATAAATGTATTTGGGCTGTCTAGTCTTATAACCTTGTCTTTTCCTCCCTTTTCTAAGTATCTCAAGTGCCATTTTGTTCCTACTTCATTTTTGAGTTAACCTTGTTCAGTTACTTACCGATTGGATTTTTGTGGTGTGTAATATTGAGCTGCTTATGCTAGTGTAATGTTTTATAAATGATTGAGTAGATAAATGTATATTCTTTTACTAAGAAACCTTGAGTAAGTGTTTACGTGAATCACTGTATTGGTTGGTCCTTTGTGTAACTTGTTCTACTGCTCACTTAAACTCTTGAGATAAGTCTGGCTGCTCAGTCATCGCTACCACTTTACTGTGTAGTACAGGCTTGTACCAAAGTGAAATTATGCTTACACTTGTAGTCCTAATTGCATGTAGTGGTCCCAAAGGGTACTGCATGTGATTCTGCCTAACACTGGGGAACAGCGGTGAGGATAAAGTATACTTGTAACATTTAAAGTGCTACTTTTACTTTTGTTTAAGTAATCGTCCCAAGTCAAAGCAACACTAGTAAAGCATTTGTTTCATCATGACTGATATGGAAAGCTACAGAGAGGAGACCCTAGTGACTTTAACTGTTGATCAATTGAGAGATATATGTAAAGCTAGGAATCTAACTGTAAAAGGCAAAAAGGTGGAATTGATATCAAGGTTGTTAGAATAGCAAAGTCTGAGGAGTGGGTCTAAATCCCCCACACCTGCAGCAAATGTGGAAATTGTTGATGAGGATGATAATGTTTCTGAGAGTAAATCAAATGTTATGGAGGAGTTAGATTAGGAAGAAGAGTCTTCAAATGTAGGCCCTGTTTTACCTCTACCTGCTCATAGGCCTCAACCTCTGACCACAGGGTACCCACCACGTCCAACATTAAGTCCTGAATTCGTCTCTTTAGAAAGAATGAGACTTGAGTTAGAGTTTAAAAGAATCCAAGCTCAAACTGAATGCAAACATTAAGAACTTAAACTCAGAGAGATGGAATTGAACCATGCACTAGAGATGAGAAAGTTGTCTGATGAAACTGGTTCTCTCCTAGAGTCTTCTAGGTCTTCCAGCCCTAAGAGGCCTCGCATGCCCAAAGATGCAGTACGTATGTATGAGGATAAGCTTGATATTTTGGATTGGTTGGCTGCTTTTGAATATAACCATGGGATTCAAGACATTACAGGGAATCAGTTGATTCCTTGGCTTTTTTCTAGGCCACCGGCTGTTGCAACTGATGTGGTAATGGAGTTGGGGAATATAGACAGAAAGGAGTATGAAACTGTGAAGCTAGCTATGATAGCTAGATTTGGGAAGACCCCTTCTCAGTATCTTAAGAGGTTTAGAACCCTCAAAAAGCATGATGGTACCCCTTGGGCTACCTCGGTGAGTGAATATTTGAAACACTTAGATGGTTGGGTTAAGGGTTACAGAGTGAACACTTATGAAGGTATGAGAACTCTGTTCATGTTGGAGTATATTTATGATGCCTGCTCTCCTGAGCTGAGACAGCACTTGGCTGGCTCTAAGGAAATTGATCCCAAGAAGTAAGCAAGGGCTGCTGACTTGTGGGTTGCCAACAGGGCTACTCACAAGGATTCTGGGGCAACTCAGAAGAAGGACGAGGGGAAGCAGCACAAGAAAGACAACAAGGACAATTCTAATACCTCCAATCCAAAAGAGGGCCACAAACATAACAAGGGTAAGCCACAGGGAAAACCAAATCAGGCTAGTGTACCTTATGGGGACAAACCAGAAGGAGGTCAGAACAAACCCCCATTCATCAAAACATTTGGTAAATGTTATGCTTGCGGGCCAACTGACCATGTGAAAGGGTATCCCAGATGCAAGGGTAAACCTTCGGGGGTCCACACTGTCTCCTTAGCCTTCGCCCCAGTGGATGAAGTACCAATGGCAAGTGGAAACATTCACTTACTGGCTGAGGAATCCAGGAAAGTCTCAGCCAGTGTCTCTTTAGTATCCCTGGGTCTGTGGGAACAACAGAATTTAGATGTGTATAACTCTATCCAGAACTTCCAGGATTTAGCGGCATGAAATGGTACATTTTTCGGCACAAACCATTTTTGCGGGACATTTTGTATTAACTGGAGGGTGTAAGATTGCCACATTGGAGGAAATAGGCAGAGTGCAAGGCTACAAGAGAGCCAGAGTATCATTATTATGTATCTTTTGTATTAATTTAATAGGAAGAGTCCCAGATGTCGCTGGCTTGGCAGAACAGTGTTTGATTTGGCTACATTTTTGGTTTAATGTGCATGCCTATTTAATAGTATTAACTAAATTGATCATTATCAGTTGTAATGCTGAAAATATTCCCCTTCTATGTTCTCCAATCCCCCAAACACCTCTCTCACCAACACACATCTCACCAACTCCCATCACAACTTGCATTCCTTAACCTCTCATTTTGTCATACAAATACTCACGTGCTATGTCACACTGTCAAGTCACAATTTGCACTGCCCAGCCCCTGCCACACTCCAAATCATACTCCCAACTCACACCTTACATTCTAAAAATCCTCCCGCAATATACAGTCCTTCATTCTTTTGTGCTGCTTCTGCATCTTGCATCCTTTCTCCCATTCTATCGCCCTCTTCCCTCATCCTTTTTACCAATCTGCAGCTCACTGCCTCTTTCTGGCCAACTGCTTCCTCTCTGCTTTCTAGCTCACTGACCACACGCTCCCTCTACTTTCTGTACCTCTGCTCGCTCTCAGATTTCTGGCCCACCGCATCACTGCTTCCTCTGCTCTCTTGTGCAGCACTTCCTCCTCTGACCCACTGCTCTCCCTCTGCTTTCTTACCTATCACTTCACATCTCACCCATCACTCTCCCACTCTCTCATAGTGTAACCATTTTTGATTTTTTTTAAAATGTAGATTTTGGGCCAGATCCTCAAAAAATGGGGCATTTAAAAAAAAGAACGGCGGATATGCTATTTTTAGAGAACCCATTTTTGGAAATGAGCAGGTCACCTTATTCTCAAAGGTGACCGGAGCATTTCCACAGGCTTGTACATTGAATAGAATCGCTCTCCCAACAGTGTTCTGCAAGCTCCCTGCGACTTTCACAGGGACAGGCCCTCCAGGGGCCTGCCACTGTAAAATGCGATCCTAAAAATGCATTTTTATCCTGTTTGAGGAACAGAAATGCAAGCGACAGCAGAGGTTCATACCTTAAAAGAAATGCATGACAGGGTCAGGAAAGACCCTGTCATGCAGTGGCAGGCCCACATCTTGTGCGCGTAGGGTTGCCTACAATTTCTGCACATTTAAAAGTTCACCTTGCTTGGAAATGAGGGATGCTCTTTTAAATTGGCATAAACGCCTCTTTATTTGATCAAGGAGGTGAAAAAGGCCATCTAAATGGGCACGCATATAAAATGTGCCCATTCATGTGTCCCTTGTGGATTGGGCTGCACTTTTTTGGGGCGCAAGTGATGAGATGTGTTAGCGCATTTCATTTCTTGTGTAAAAAAAAGTTGAGAACCTGACACCCTGAGTATTATTTTTTCTTAAACAGTCATTTTTAAAGATTACGTCAAAAAAAAGATTTTTTTTAAAGATGCTGTTTTTGCACAAAACGGCAATTTTCGCAGCATTTTGCACAAAACGGCAATTTTCGCAGCATTTTGCGGGATCGCAAAATCGCTACAAGCCGGAGGGTCTGTCTATCCCAGACAATACTAAAGAGTATTACAAAGACAGTGTTCTTGTCAATGGTCAGGAGACCCCTGCCATTCGAGACACTGGGACCAGCATAACTGTAGTTGATTAATCATTTTTCAAGGTTCAGGATGTTGCTAAGGCACCCAAAATCGTAACTAAGCTTGCTGGAGGCCCTGTCCAAATGCTTCCAGAGTTACCAGCTCTCATCCAGCGTAATGATATGACTGTCAAAATATCTGTAAGTGTGCAGAGTGAAGTACCTGGGAGAGTCCTGTTGGGGAGTGACTTAAAAACTCTTGGAGTTGTATCAAGCACCCCCAGGCCTCCGAGCAAAAGGAAACGGGAGCAGACTAGGAAGGCCAGAGAGAGTACGTTAAGGGGCTCTCCAGAGGATATTATAGAGGAAATTATAACCCCCAGTCCACATGACTTACTGACTGCAATTTCTAGGAAGGAGAAGAAAAAGGGACAACCCTCCAGGAAGAAACCAGCCAGCACTCCTGTGCTACCAACAAGGACGGCCGAGAGGACTGTCCAAAGTCAGACCTGGGCCTCCTACACCAGCTGAGTCTAAGTGTGTGGAATAACCTTGTGTGGTTGATTCAGCTGCTGAGAAATCAGAGCTGGAAGAGGACCTTGCTCCTGTTGAAGATCTGGATCCTGCAGACCATCCTGAGCTGCAGTCTTTATTGGCAGAAGGTGGACCCTGTAGAGCAGACTTCAGCAGAGGTCAGAGAGAGTGTCCTACTCTTGAAGGTATTCACCAACAGGCAGCTTCGCAGCTGGATGGGCAAGAGCCAGGGAAGCATAAGTTGTACTGGGAAAATGGCCTCTTCTATAGTGAACCGACTGAGTCTATCCAAGGGGACTACAGAAGACTTGTAGTGCCCCTTGAAAGCAGACTCCAGTTCCTACAGTTAGTCCATGAGATACCTTTGGCTGGTCACTTAAGTTTCAAGAAGACCAAGGAAAGGCTATCTTTATATTTCTACTGGCCTAAGTTGGGGTCTGATGTAGATAGGTTCTGTATGAGCTGTCATACTTGCCAAATCTCTGGCAAGAGTGGAGCCAAGAATGTGGCACCCTTGGTGCCTCTCCCAGTGGTGGGAGTTCCTTTTGAGAGGGTAGGAATCGACGTGGTTGGTGCCTTAGACCCTCCCGCATCTTCAGGAAACAGGTTTATCCTGGTTGTAGTAGACCATGCTACTAGGTGTCCTGAAGCTATACCTATGAGGACTGTTACAGCTCAGGCTGTGGCTAAGGCCCTACTTGTATTTTTAACAGGGTAGGTTTTCCTAAGGAAGTTCTCTCTGACAGGGGATCCAATTTTATGTCCCACTACACGCAGGCCATGTGAAAAAACTGTGGAGTAATTTACAAGTTCCCAACTGCCTACCATCCTCAGACAAATGGATTGGTAGAGAGGTTCAACCGTACAATGAAGAGCATGATAGGTGCTTTAGAGGAATCCCTTAGAAGAAAGTGGGACCTCGTGGGAAAGTACTGTGGTTAAGTGCCGCTTGGCTGCGTGTTCCCCTGGTGCCTCTGCTCTTTGTCTGCGCCACGTGAGAAGACTTGCAAGGACCCTGCCAGCCCTTTAAGAAGGTGAAGCCTTGTGTTCATATACTTTCACGTCGTTTTCACGTCATGGCAAACACTTTGACTGGTTATTTTACTCTATCCACAGACTCCACCTTCATCTTTGACCAGATTGGTCAATTCAATATAAGCAAAACACACGCGCACCCGCGCGCGTGCACTCGTGAGAAAGTACCGTGGTTAAGTGCTGCTTGGCTGCGTGTTCCCCTGGTGCCTCTGCTCTTTGTCTGCGCTACGTGAGAAGACTTGCAAGGACCCTGCCAGCCCTTTAAGAAGGTGATGCCTTGTATTCCTATACTTTCACTTCATTTTCACATTGTGGCAAATACTTTGTTTGGACTTTGACTGGTTATTTTACGCTATCCACAGAGCTTCGCCTTCATCTTTGACCAGATTGGTCAATGCAATATAAGCAAAATGCATGTGCACCCGCGCGTGCACACTCGTGGGAAAGTACAGTGGTTAAGTGCTGCTTGGATGCTTAGCTACGCAGCCTGCGTCCGGTGCTCCCCAATAGATCAGTTTGTTTTGATTGTATTGATGTATTGTGCCTGTGTCTACAGGAGTGCACATCAATACGTTTTTATTTTGCCTGTATTGTGCTTGCATTTTTTTATTTTTAGGTTTTTTCTTTGTTTTTGTTTGTTTCTTGTAATTGTTTTATTTACGTCCATTGTTAAAGATGTCGTTCAATCTTACCTCAGGTATGCCGAATGCCACTAATGCATTTGCCAATTCTACCAATTCCAAAATGGCTACAGCTGGTCGTGCACTGTGTGCATCCCATAAAACTATTATTTCAACTCCTGTTCATTTAGCCGCGCTCAAACCGTCTATTAGTGAGCCGGAAACTGCACAAAGCAATTCTCATTTGTTAAGTTCTCGACTGCCGCGGCTCCAGCCACAGCCCCTTCTTAAACCATTATCCTTTTTTCTGTGCAGCAGTGGACCCTTTGCTCATCACCTTTCAGACCAAACAATGCTCCGCATGCCATTGCCAAGTTTGTCACCCCCGCCATCCGAGATCTAACACCCCCTGCCTACCGCTCCTCCTTGTGCTGCAATGATGCAGACCTTTCGCTCTACGCAAGTCAGTGCGAATCACCAATTTCTATAATTATTTCTATAATTATCTATAGATAATACGCCCCCTCCTTGCGAAGAAGCTGTGGTGTCGAGGTGTTCTTTGAATTCCACCCCAGTTTCTTTCGTCTACCCAACCCCACGCAGAGGGAAGCCTAATATAATAGAAGAACCACCACTACTTTCGACTTCCTTGATTGAAGTGGCGCTTGCTGCCATTAATCTCACCTTGCAAAGCCTTTTCAAACTATTTGAAGGCTTAGATGACAAGGTTAACAAACAATCCATACAAACAGAACAACTAGCACAATGGCTAGCAGTCCACCTGTACCACCTTGAATCAGCAGTCACAGATGTGAGAATGGAAGAACGTGTGCCGAGCGACAATGTTTCAATTGTGATGATACGCTCTATTGTGGCCCCCACTTGTAATACTCCGTCAGTTCTGCCTGACTTTCCTAATATCATCAGAGTCAGCTTCCAGTGTGTCAGAGGAGCATGACTCGTGGATTTGCATCCCAGATGTACCCAATGCACAGGATGACAATGGAGTGGTCCTGCCCTCAATTCAGCCACAAGCAGAAAAGCCTAGGTCGGCCTGTCCAGAGTCAAAGATTAATACAAAAAAAACAAGCAAGTGGATGCTAGTGTGGTCTTCTCCTTGAAAAACAATTTAAATGCTAGACTCCGGAAAGATATTCTGCGCTCGTTCTTCCCAGTTGTTAAATCCACTGCTTGTCAAGGGCCTATCCTTAAGGAAAGAGTCGGTACAACTTCCTATACATGAGGAGGGCGCAGAGATTTGAACCCCTTCATTACCCATGTTGCCAGTCACCGCCTCGTTATTAAGTCCATCATTGGCTAAGGTTGTTGATGTCGTTGTACCCCTACCCTCCATTAAATAATCTAATACGTGAACATGACCGTGTTGATAACAACCAACCCTCTAGTTCACGTACCAAAAATATTACATTGCCTTTAATGCCACCAAAATCTAACATTGTTCCTGATTCAGGGCATGATCTAGTTTTGCCTGCTATGCTCAATCACATGAGACAAGCAGTAGATACTTATCTCCTTCAACGTCTCCAGTCAGAAGCAAAAGCAAAAAACTCTGCCCCAATGCATAAAGATCTGCAACTGCAACACTGGCTTTTACCTAATGACACTACTCCGCAGTTGCCAGCTCCTCTAAAGCCAAATCCTTTAATCCAGGCACGAGAGTGTGTTGGTCCTTCGCAAATATGCATGGATGGTGAGCAGACTCCAAAAATAAGAGACAATCGCACCTTTCCCACCCAGACCAAAGCAGTGGTTGCATCTGTATCTCGACATACCCAACAGCAGTTACATTGCCACTCGCTTATTCTGAAATGTAGAGAAGGTGCTTTTGAATCCTATGATTTGAATAGGCATAGTGTCCTCAACATCTTCTCTGATGTCGTGGAACTAGAAGACATCTCTTCTGGCGACATCGAACAGAATGAATTTATATCAGACAACACATGTTCAGTGGTAAGACTCTTGATCCCATCTGGGGTTGTTCTCAATACAATATGGAAAGCTAAAATGCAACTCTTTAGCATGGGCTTCTTACTTATGCAAGATCCCGCTCGCTTGAATTCAAGATCTTTATCACCATGCCAAGCTGCTAACACCTATTTGAGTCACTCACTGGGACCTCAGTGCAGCGATCATATTCCTCTGTATCATAACCATCAGTAGAGTCCCCAGGTACATTCTTTTCTATCGCTCGTTGGAACACACGTGGGCATTCGCATTTACAAACGCCCATTCATAGTTTTCCCTTGGAGTATGATATCATAACACTCCAAGAAACTTGGCTCACACATACACCCGCTTGGAACAACTATGAAGTTAGGTTGATTTTTTGCCATTACCGGAACCAAAGGTAGGCCGTCGTCAGGCCTCTTGGTTGGAGTTAACATGAGAAAAGGTCTTTCAATCTTGCCCTGGGATTCAGAGTCAGCCTATCTTCAACTAGTCAAGGTCTCATGCTTGCCTCACTAAACTACTTGACTTAGTGATCACCACCCCTGATATCACCGCACACTCATTGTTGGTGACCTTAACCTTGATTGTTTGCGCCCTAAAAGCAAATCCAACTTCTTAAAAGTCAATCGCTGATCTACGTTCACGAGTGAGAGGAACTTTTACATGGTCAATGGCTCAATGGAAAGTGATAGACCAGCTCGTCCTACCTGGCAAAGGGAGACGGCGAGTAGCATTATTGACTACATCTATGTCCACTCGACCTTGAGTGGACACATACAATCGTTTGACATTATACCGCAAAAGCATAGTGATCACAATCAGCTGGTCACTTGAACCCTCTTTGCAACTACTGCATTGTCAAGAGTTTGTAGTCAATAATGCTAAAACGCGTTCCGTTGGTCTCAACCCAACCTTATGGCTCTTCAGAAGTTATTTTTAAATTCTTAAATAACGATTTTCCAAATGTCTGTTCACTATCCTAATCTAACTTACCCCATTCCGAAATTTGAAGACCACTCCGAGAGTGGGGTCTTTTCATGTATATTCATTTAACATTGACATAAAAACTAGGAAAGCACAATACAGACGGGAAAAAAGTAAATTCTTCTTATGCAGTCTCCACCCAATGTTCAGCTTTTAAAAACTGCCAAATGCAGATACCGTAATTGGCTCCGAGCATATGCTTAGATTGATTGCTAGTAAAAACTCAGCAGAAATCTGGGCTGTTTTTAACTATTGTGCTCAACAGACCCAGACTTTGACACAGTCGCAAAATGTTAATGAAGCGCAACAGATAGTGTATTATACCAATCTTTACTCAGACAGCACTTTTTCTCGTCTTCCTACACCATCCCTGTACCCTGCAGAATGGATCGTAGAATGTTCACCCGCCATTATTGAAGATCATATCAAGAAAATCAGCCCTTCCAGAGCGATGGGCCCTGATGGGCTTAGCAACTCTATGTTTAAAACAAACCCCGGCATATGGTCGGAGATCTTGAACAGTCTTTTTCAACAGGTTAGTCTCGCGCATGATCCCTATATCCTGGAAAACATCTATAATTGTGCCGATCCATAAGAAGGGTGATCGTGAGGACCCACACAATTATAGGCTGATTGCACTTTTAGATGCGCCAGGAAAACGTTTTGCGAAACTGATCTTGCGTGACTTCAATATGTGGACAAAGACTACCAACAGACGAGATCCTTTCCAGACTGGATTCCTGGCGGGTATGGGTACTAATATAAACTTGCTTTGCCTTAGTGCTATAAAATCCCAATGCCAAACACTAAAACAACCAGTATTTTTTGCATTTGTTGATTTGCATACTGCTTTTGATGCTAGCTCCAAACCCCTACTTTTTTTCCAAATTTAAGAGATAATTGTCCTCACACATTGTTAGAAATTATTTACTCTTTACATTCACAAACTTCAATTCGTATCCGATTAACAACTGAGGGTCTGTTGTCTGCTTCAATTCCCATGGAACGGGGTCTCAAACAGGGTTGTTTGCTCGCTTCGGCTATATTTCCTACATGATGTTAGACAAACTTTTGCGGCGATACCTTCCGATTAACCAAAATTAAATAACATTCCCATACAAACTCTTATGTATGCCAGTGATTTGGTTCTCATCTCAAAAACCCCTAGTGGCTTACAGAGATTGCTCGATAATTTTAAAATCTATATAGAGCAAAACGGGTTAAGAATTAACACAAAAAAAACAAATCATCATTTATTCGGCAAATAAATCTAGTGCAATCAATTTTCATTGGACCATCAAATTAAATAAATTGTTGGTAGTC
Organism: Ambystoma mexicanum; assembly: GCF_040938575.1. NCBI lineage: Eukaryota > Metazoa > Chordata > Amphibia > Caudata > Ambystomatidae > Ambystoma > Ambystoma mexicanum. The sequence goes on along the minus strand of NC_090923.1, from coordinate 477,863,322 downwards.
TCAAATTACACCTATCTCGGCATGATATTCGAAGGTACTGTCACATGTAAAGGTCATCTAGGATCAGTAAATCAGAAATTAGCCACAGCGATTTCTCAAACTAAAATCATTTTGCATCGCTATGGCAAGTTTACCTTGAAACCGGCTTTAATATACTGGAAACAAAAAGCAACTCCTTGTATTCTATACGGCCTTGAATCCAAACTAGTGTGGTCCAAGCAGACTCTCGACAAGCTTGAAGCAAGATTTTGGAAAGCAGTCTTGTGTCTTCCGCAATGCGTCCCAGGGTCATGAGTACGCTATGAATTAGGGTTGGTTTCTTTACATGCTCAATATCAATGGAAGATCTGTGCTCTCTTTCGGAAATGCCTAATATCAACTTGTGATGATAACATCTTGAACTACTTGTCAAATTATATATTTGCAACAACTCATAATTTTGCTAAAGGCTGGTTAAAGGGAATTTTTTGTATTCTTCTGAAAACCGAGGTGTCTATTAATGTTTTAGTAACCAACCCCGACAAAGCCAAGTCCTTGATTTATCTCAGTGATTGGATCAATACGAGAAAGGAGTGCTTACGCTATAAACATACTTCCATCCAGAGGTTTAAACACAAAAGCGTTGGCACACTAGAATCTTATCTGCTCAAATGTCCATCCCCCCATATACGCACTGGCATACTACGCTTGCGTTTCAACCCATGGCATACTCGTGACATCTTGGCTAAACGTAGACTTATTCCAGAAGAAGCAACATTTTGTCGGTTTTGTTTGTCCACTGAGGTGACTGAGACGCTAGAACATGTTATCTCGTTATGTCCCTCGTTGATTAAAGAGCGCTTAAAGTACTTCACCCATCACTGTGTCCAGCTAGGAATGTTAAACCCTGTCCAAAGATGGGATTACTTGATGTGTACTAAAAAGGTTTCAATTCAAATAGCAACTGTACATTTTCTGGACTCATTGAAACTAGAGTGTTAGTGACTTATGACAGCTGCTCTCGCTTTTAATAATGATCTTGATTTTGTTTTATCATAATTGAATCTTATGTGCAATGTTAAATAGCATTTGTCTCCATCTCATCTCCAGTAATTATCTACCCATGTTGCTCGAATGAATTTGTTTGTGTCTATTACATCTGCATCTTACTTGTAATGTAAATAATGAAAAGCTCCACTGTTGCACAAGGAGAAAAAGATCTTATTTGAATTAAGTTAATATTTTTCATAATTTTACTAGGTTAAATTCTTTTTCTTGTGTAATTTTTAGATTCAGAAGTTTTTCTTTTTTTTGTATATCACATCATAATTATGTCCAAACTTTTGATGTTTTTTGTTTGTATATTGAAACGTTGATTAAATCAAGCTGAATCAATAAACAAAAATAAAAAAAAAATTTAAAAAAGAAGAAGCGGGTCCTTCTACTGCCATGCCTTCTCTTTGCATATAGAGAAGTCCCTCAGGAGGAAGTTGGATTTAGTCCCTTTGAACTTCTTTATGGCCATCCAGTTAGAGGCCCTTTGGACCTAATTAAGGTGGGGTTGGAGAGTGCTCCTTCCCCCCAAGCCAGTGACTATGTGATAGGTGTCCGGAGGAGAATGTCACACATGATGGCAGAAGCATCAGATAACCTAAAAGCAGGTCAGGCTCTGGTCAAACATTGGCATGACCAGAAGGCCAACATGTTTGAGTTTACTCAAGACCAGCACGTTTTGGTTATGGTACCTACAAGGCAGAGGGCCTTACAGGACAAGTGGATAGGACGCTTCAAGGTTGTGGGTAAACTTGGAGATGTCAACTATCTGGTGGACTTAGGCAAATCCTAAGGAGGCTCCCAGAGTCTTTCACACCAACCGTTTAAAGGCTCATGTCTCAAGACCAGAAGTGTGAGCTTTGCTTCTAGCTTCAGCCCAAGAGGAGGGGGGGGGGGGGTGAACCTCTAGCTGACCTACTCAGAGGCCAGCCTTTAGATGAGAAAGTAGAAGGAGTTCATCTCTCTTCTAACTTGACAGCGAATAACAGGAGGAGTGCAAGTTTCTGTTAAATCAGTTTGCCTCCCTGTTTTCACTATAACCAGGCTTGACAACTTGGGGCCAGCATGATATTCAAGCTGGTGACTGTTTATCTGTCAAAAACAGAGGTTCCAGGATGTCAGATCCTGTAAGATCCCACATAAAGGAGGAGGTCAACAAGATGCTTGATCTCAGGGTAATAGAGCCCTCTACTACTCCATGGTCCAGTCCAGTTGTTCTATTACCAAAGGCAGGATCCAAGGAGTTGCGATTCTGTGTGGGCTATAGAGCTCTTAATGCAGTCACCAAGACATATGCCCACCCTTTACTAAGGACAGATGAACTGGTGGACAAACTTGGTTCAGCCAAGTACCTCAGTACATTTGATCTAACTTCAGGCTATTGGCAAATAGCACTGACAGACCATGCCAAGGAGAAACCTTCATTCTCAACCCCAGCAGGCCTCTACCAGTTTAAGGTAATGCCTTTTGGATTAAAGAATGCACCTGCTACATTCCAAAGGATGGTTAATCAGGTTCTGAACGGGATGGAGGACTTATGCATGGCATACTTGGATGACATTGCAGTGGTCAGCCCTACTTGGAAAGAACATGTTGACCACTTAAGATATGTTTTGCAGGCTCTTGAGCAGTCCCATCTGACCACAAAGGCTAGTACAGGTCAAATTGGTCAGAGAAAAGTGGTCTACCTTGGACATGAGATAGGAGGAGGTGAAATCAGGCCATTGTTGTACAAAACTGGGCCACCCCTACTACTCAAACCCAGGAGAGAGCCTTCCTAGGTCTCACTGGGTACTATAGGAACTTCATAGAGAACTATGGGACTATAGCTTCTCCCTTGAATGTGATCTGCTCTCCCAAATTCCCTAAAAAGGTCAGGTGGAATGAGGAGTGCACTCAAGCATTTGAAGGACTAAAGAAAGCCCTTTGTAAAGGGCCAGTCCTAAGAGCCCCTGACTATAAGCAAACCTTCATTGTGCAGACAGATGCTTCAAACACAGGTATAGGTGCAGTCCTTAGTCAACTGGATGAGAAAGGTAGGGAGCACCCCATTTGCTTCATCAGTAAGAAGCTGAAGGAACCAGAAACAAGGTGGGCAACCATTGAGTGTGAATGCTTTGCTATTGTGTGGTCACTGAAGAAGTTTAGGCCATACTTGTATGGATCTACCTTTGTGATTCAGACTGACACCAACCCTTGATATGGTTGATGCAAATGAAAGGGGAAAACCCAAAACTGAGATGGTCAATCAGACTGCAAGGGGTTGGTTTTACCATTGAACACAGGTCAGGATGTCACCACCAAAATTCTGATGGTCTCTCCAGGATTCTTTGACCGACTGGAGTAAGGAGATTCATCCAGGAGTGGATTAAATCCTCCTGTCCCTTAGTCTGGGGGTGACGAGTGTTAGAGATAATGCTCAAAATGTGCTAATTTCCCCTACATTTTGAGACCCCCAGCAACTTTGCTGGATTTCTAGGATTTGATTTTTTACCTGGGAAGAGTGTGAGCCTTTTTTTCCCCACTCTTCCATGTATTATTTGTGTGTTTTACTTTTGTGTTCTTTGGTTATGGAGTTTTAAAACAACTCCATTGGTATCATCTTTTTCTGTGTGTCACACAGCACCTTCAGTGCAGTGGCACAGGGGTTTCTTTCAGACTCCCCAAGGTTTAAATACCTTCCCTGGGACTGACTACTGTCGCCCAGGGCAAGTAAAGTTAAATTGACTTTACTAGTCTGTTTAAATTTACTGACCTAGCACACCCTATCTTACTATAGCGTGCTGGAGGGGTTGCTTAGCTTCCCCAGAGTCAAAACACTCATGTAACAGTAACATGTTACATTTTACTATTTTAAATGGCTGGTGGCAGTGGTTTAGATCAACTACCATGATGTTCTGCGACTGCTAACAATGGTAGCTCACAATCAGGGGTAGACATGTTTTTCAATATGGCGCCCCAGACCTATCTGTAAATACAGACTCCGGTCATTTTTTTTCGCCATTTCTTTTAGGAAAAGTCCTTCTTGTGTGTAACTCTGCGCGCCAAACCAGGTTTGGTCCCTTTGTTCATGCCCTTTGGCGGGCTTCTGTGCTGAAGCCCTCCTCTGGTGCCAGAATGTCTGGGGTGGACAGGATGTGAGGGAGGTGCCTGAAACTCCCTCTGCTAAGTCTCCTATGAGACCTGAATGCACTCTGGTGTGATTGGCTGGCTGACTGTCCGGCAAGGACAGCCAGGCTGAATGAATGGGGTAAAACTGTTTAAAAGCAGGTCTCTGGGACTTGGAAAGCAGAGTGGACCACTGGAACGAAAGAACCGAAGAGGAGAAGAAGGAAGAGGACTGCTGCAACTCCTGGACGACCAGTGAGGCCCTGTTGCAGGTCCGAATTGCCTGAAACTCCGACGACAGAGAAGCCCATCAAGGTTAACTTCTTCCCTTGAGTTTGGTGGGAACAACCAACTCGCAAGCCACCTGGACACCGTCCTATTCTGGTCGGATTTTCATCAGAGTGCTGTTGAAAACCGGATAACCAGAGGGAAGGAAACCAGGGGGACTTTAAGGCACTCCAACCTTAAAACCGACATCTTGCTACAGCTTTTGGCCTCTTCCCTGGGCAGTGCAGGAACCTCCCGACGTCCTCCTTGTCCCCATGACTGAAGCCCAGGAACAGCGAGATCTGCTCGAACTGCCAGGAACAACTGCCTCAGCTACAGCTTTCTTCATTTAAAAAGGTAATGTGCAAACGCAGTCCAACCTAAGGGACTTTAAGGCACTTCAACCTTAAAACCGACATCTTGCTACAGCTTTTGGCCTCTTCCCTGGGCAGTGCAGGAACCTCCCGACGTTCTCCTTGTCCACATGATTGAAGCCCAGGAACAGCGAGATCTGCTCGAACTGCCAGGAACAACTGCCTCAGCTACAGCTTTCTTCATTTAAAAAGGTAATGTGCAAACGCAGTCCAGAAATCTTTTCGGCAATCGAGAAAGTGCGTGAAACTTTCCTCGACTACGAATGCTTGTCCTTCCCGAAACATTTGTCAAACCTTTCGCTTAGCCAAATTCTTTAAAAACCTGTGGCAAAGACTTAGCCGTTATCTACCAGAACGGTGCTATCCTATACAAAAGACTCTGAACCATTGACTTTGGCACAAGCCTGTTGAGAAGAATTGCTGGTTGTATTTAACCGAAACCCTTTGCCCTGCCTATAAATGTATTTGGGCTGTCTATTCTTATAACCTTGTCTTTCTCTCCCTTTTCTAAGCATCTGAAGTGCCATTTTGCTCCTACTTCATTTTTTAGCTAAACTTGTTCAGTTACTTACCGTTTGGATTTTTGTGGTGTATTAGTGTGTAATATTGAGCTGCTTATGCTAGTGTAATGTTTTAGAAATGATTGAGTAAATAAGTATATTCTTTTACTAAGAAACTTTGAGTAAGTGTTTACTTGAATCACTGTATTGGTTGGTCCATTGTGTAACTTGTTCTACTGCTCACTTAAACTCTTGAGATAAGTCTGGCTGCTCAGCCATCGCTACCACTTTACTGTGCAGTACAGGCCTGTACCAAAGGTGAAATTGTGTTTACACTTGTAGTCCTAATTGCATGTAGTGGTCCCAAAGGGTACTGCATGGGATTCTGCCTAACACTTACTAGTGGTGAACTGCTCACCTCTTTTCCTTTGGGTCAGGGCAGACACCAAAGGTGCCCTCTTTCCTCTCTTCTCTTCACCCTTATGGTAGATCCTATTGAGACCCTTATCCATTCTAAACATAGCCACATGCTACAATGGTCTGGATCGCCAGGTATTATTTCACTATATGCAGACAATATCCTCCTCACAATTCGGGTACTAACCTGAAGCCATTAAGGGAGGATGCCGCAATATTTGGTTTCATTCGGTATTTAAAGTCTGGTCAAAGTCTTTGCTCTTCCACTTCGATGCCTGCTCACCACCCACTGAACTTCATAGTTTTCATTCAGCCTTGGTGAACCTTTTATATTTCATTATCAAGGTTTCTTGTGACTGTAGGGAGGGGTTTGCTTTGAACATGTGAACCTACCTTTTTTTCAATTATATTTATGGTTGTATTTAGTTTCAAATGTAAAAGTTTTATAACATTACATGTAAGAAAGCGATAATTGTCAACCTTAAAAGCTACCTTTCTCTTCCGTCAACTGAAATAGAATCAGTGTCCTCTTCCCATATCCTCAAAAGGTTGCATTTATCTCCTTAAAATGGTGGCGATTCCAAGTTCTTTTGCTACTTTTTCAATGTACAGCTTTGGCAAAGTAGATCACTTTTTGATTCTCTTTGGAGTACAGCTGTTAACTGTGTGGGGGGTGTCTCCTAAAATTAGAGACTTTTATTCCCCCATACTATGTGGCTTTGCTGCACGAGACTGAGCTTTACAATGTGGTCTAGCAGGCCCGATTTGCTGTGCGTCGGTATAGTTTGCAGTCAGATGCCCCACAGATTAGAAATGACAGAAGGGGAGCATCTCCTTTTGATATCCGATCAGTTTTTTACCTCCAAATGTGGATTTGTGCACTTTTGCTCTAGTACGCACTACCGTAAGTGCCTGGCCCAGGATTTCACAGTGAATGTTACAGTTGGCCATACCCGGGAGATAACTTGTGGAATTTTCTCCCCAAGAGTGAGGGATCCCTGTCCATCCCAGGTTTGACACTAACACACTGATGAATGCCAAACATTTTGCTCGCCCTGCTGGCTTTCTGAATATTTTATGGTTCCGGCCCTTCATCAAAGAAGTTTGTTCTTTCCAAGTATTTGCCCCTTTATGCCAGACATCATGCAATGTCACTCTGCCAAACAAAGGCCTCCTTGGGGATAAAGAGAAGCACCTGAATGGTTTAACTGTGTCCTTGGTTGCTAAGAGGTTTATTGAAATATATTAAGTCGCCAAATATTCCTACTCACAATGAATCGGTCATTTCAGTGACATGGACGAGACCATATGTTGGCATACTACATTACAAGTACTGCCCAATTGATACTTGTTCTAGATTTAGGAATGATTTACAATTTCTGTAATTTCTGTATTACATTTGTCTAGTGGAAGGATTGTGCTTTGAAATGGGTGAAATGTACTCTACAGTCGTTTCACATTTGTACATGGAAGATTTATTATTTATACCAGTCATCTGTGTAGTGCTATATTTTTTGCTGCCTTCGTTAAAAGGGTAGTTCAGTCAGAAATTGTATTGGCCCAATTTATCAAGCATGTATTTTAGAGCATACATCGATCATTCTTAAAAAGAATTCCAATGCAACTTACCCAAGTTTTTCTCACTTTAACACATGCAGAAACGACAGGTCGGTTACTGCCATGTTGTGCTATTTCTTATCCTCTGATTCATCGCCCTAAATTCAAATGCCCTTGTGGGATTAATTCAGACCACCTGTCCCTCACGCTGACATCACTAGACGTTCACGTCCCATTTAACAACCCTAATGCACGTCTCATGTCAACGTCCTCTGTGTGCAATCTATTGAAGTTTCTCCATGAAAATGCCAAGACACCTCGTTCCTCGTCAACTGTAAACAAACCCTTTCTGATCACATAACATTAGAGTTTCTTTTTCTTTCGTGTCAGTGTATTAAATTTCGAGCTTCCCTGACTCATTTCTGCTCTGTTCAGCTATCTGCCAAGTACGACAAAATGAGAACTGGTACCTACACTGCCGAAAATTAATCAACTCAGTAGTTGCTTTTCATTTCTTATATTATGGACACATTTCTTTACCAAACCATATTTAAACATGTGTCATTAAGGTTTGAACCTATTATGATATGATAGGTTATTTATAACGCACTTAATACTCACAGGTTTCTAAGCGCGGAACCGGGAATCAAACCTGTGTTGCTCCGTGTCGTCTTGCTTCCAAGGCGAGCACATTGCCGCTGAGCTATCCTTCTGAGACAACCTATTAATCTTGTCTTTTCACAATGTGTTTTTGTAACTTAACAGTTTCTTCGCTGGTCTTTCTTTAACATTCAATGTAAATGGAAAACCTCTTTTCTTTACTGTATACAAACAAACACGTTTTTTTTATTTACCTCACTGTTGATTCTGTGGTTGGCAACAATTCACCCCTACCTGTACGAGCCTGAATATTCAGAAGAGAAAATCCTTGAAAGAGAAAATACTTGAGACAATGTGGAATCAGATGTAAGTCATAAAGATCAATCACCAGAGCCTGAACCCAGTCGCATGCAACACATTTCCACCTGGTGTATCTGGCATAGTTGTGAGCTTATGACTACTCTGGTGGAGAACTGCTGTTGCAGAGAAAACTCTTAGTTTCTGCTTAGCCCACATTGCCGAAGAAGACACCACTGCTAGGCGCTACCGAACTGCATGACTTCAGGGCCACCTGCCTTACAAGATCGATGTTGCGAATGATGGTCCTTACGCACGAACTTCGAGCTACAGTTCGCCTTCATAATCCAAGCAACAAGTAAATTCACTCTATATATATATATATATATATATATGTTGTGTGTTTGACAACTGAGACAGCTAACATAATATGTGGTTCCCCTACTTCAATATATCTTCAGTGGATCACTGACGAAAGAATTTTTCTGCAAATTGAATAAATTACTCATTCTAATCTGTAAAACAAAGGGTTCATCTTTAGATTTATCATCCTAACAATTACGTTTCTTTCACTTGGTATCTCCCAAACTGTTTTTGCTGGATTGTGCGTTCACATTTCTAATTGATCCCTACTTGAAATCACAAGTAGTGTCAGTACGTCGCATGGAAAGGTACTTTTTAAAGCATAACAATTCCTTACATTTTACAAGGTAGTGCAAACAAACAAAATGCAATAAAACTGGGTTCATTCGAGGAAACTATTTCTGTATCTCTTACACAGGTGGTACATACTTGTGGCAGATTGTGGATTCATGGAAGACTGGGATTTCTTGTTCGACAAGCAATACTTGCCTGTTTGGTTCGAGCCATTCCTGATGAATTCCCCAGTGACCATAGACAATACCGTGGATTTATACAGACAGTACCTCGACCGCACCAGTACAAATTGTCATCCACTTTACCAAACTAAATACAATTTTAAAAAAAATAGTTAATCTGAACAGTTATTAGAAATGTTTTGTAAGTCCACAACACGTCCAAACATCTAAGAGTATCGTAAAAGATTGGTGTGCTTTAACAAGTTTACTGGCCTATCATGCTCCCCTCTCCCACAGCCACCCCCCCTATGTTATCAATGGCTGTCCACACCTATTGGTGTGCGCTCGCATTGGGGGCTGGGAATGATCAAGGTGTGGAGTAACATGTAGGGTTCTTTTGCATTGGGACCCTTATCCACATGGCAACCTATGACCCGGTGTCTCCAGACTCCCCTTTGAAGACTCCGTCCCTGCAATCAACATGTCTGTGTCATTTGACTGTGTTCTGGGCCAATTGTGCTCGGCTCATCCATCCCCCTCCACTATCAATGACAGTTCGCACCTGTGGACGTGCTCTCACAAGGGGGCTGCACTGGCGGGATTGCAGAGGTCAAACATTGTCATAGAGGCCTGGTGGGTGTGAACAAACAAGTGAGACATTCACATAAACACCCACTTCGGTAATCCTTTATAAACACTGTGGGAGGTAACAAAAAAACATCTGAGAGATCAACCATGGATATCGCCAGCTCTCCAGTTTTTAACCTTGCTTACTGAGTCTGCTCATCTGTTCTTCGAAGTAACGGTTAGTCAACTTTTACTATTGTTTTCTGTAGTAGCAACGTTCTCTTCTAGGCCACTTTCGATAGCTTTTTTACTCAATGTACACCCTATTCTCATTTTATTGTATTCAAAAGGTGTATGCCATTATCAACCGTCCTACGCATTTTTATCTCTGTGTAGCCCAATACATTACAGAATATTGTTTCCAAATGGAATCTTTCGTAATGCAGGTTCTCAATGCAAGTTTGCGTCAGGTGCCATTTTTTTAAAAGTATATCTTCTTATTATCAAAAGGAATATGAGGGTTGATTTATTCACTGTGATACTTTAATAGTGATATTTATATGTCTTAGCAGATCATAGGGACAATCCAACAATGCCTTCTTGTATCGTTTTGGGATGCACTAATAACAGCAATGCTAAACATCAGGGTCCAGTCCTGCATGAATTTTCAAAGGTTTGAAATTTAATAAGAGAATGGCTCTCGAACTACAGATTTCCAGTGTCTGAAATTTAAACCAGAGCCAATGATGTCTTGAATGAAGCAAGGGTCAATCGATTCTGTGTCTGCAGCATGCACTTCTCAGAAGATATGTACAAACAATCTCAGTACACTGAAAAGCATCACTCCAGACTCATTCGCAAATTATTTCCCAATGCAGTTCCAACAGAATTTCAGCACACGCTGACCCAGGTAAGTAGTACATGCTGAATTTCTAAATGCATTTTACCATTTTCTAAATTAGCCTGTATAATATATGTCTTATAAATGACCACTCAAAATATTGAAATAGTCTGAACAAGGAACATAATGAACTGTTTTCAGTTTTTGGGGAATATTTCCATAGATATTTTACTACACAAGTTTCCTTTGTGACACGATGTACTGTGGTTTGTACATTTTGAACTTTTGAACAGATTACTTGTGTATCCCTACTTTAGAGATACTCGAATAGTTCAGTGCAATGGGTGCCTTTCCAATCACACACTCACATTGCGTTTAAAAAATAGGTATTTTTTAAATTACCATTAACATGGAGGAAACCACAGACACATCCAACATCCTAATGGTGAGGCCAAGCAACTTGCACACTTACTTGTTTTTAATCATCTTTCATGTGGTCTAAATGATAATACTAATTTCCATTTTCAATTGAACAATGGTATGAATATATACATCGATCAAAGGACCATGATGCTACATCAACCACTATTCTGGAGTCAACAACAATCTCACTCACCTTTCAAGTAATTTTTTTAGAACATTCCTTCAGATGAGACTATAGAAAATATGTATACGTTCAACTTAAAAAACATATTGATTATTGTTTTGTATAATATTAACTTTTGATACAAACTGTCTTGTAGACTTCTTTATCAATATCGACCATCTTTTACATGATAGTTTTTTGATGTTACATCTTTATTATTACAATTACTGTTATGTAGGCAGAGGCCGGAAAGTCAACAAAGTACTATTCTTCTACTGCAACTGGTCTGGAGGATGAGGTATGAGAAGTGATCAATTATTGATTTATACTAATAGTTATTGATTAACAATATCATTTTTAGATTTAAGATAACTCATTTTGCAATACTGTCTGCAAATTGCACAGCATTCGATCAACAACCTTGATGTATTTATTGCAGAAACGCATTCAACAATGAAAGTAAACCTTCAGAAAAATGTACTTTGTCACTGAATAACAGACCCTTTCACTATATGAATGGTGTATGTTTATAAAATTTAGCTGCTTATCAAAAAATGAAATTGTTCAAACAAAATAACATTACAACGCGTTTAAAGGTGCCATTTGCAGGATAATCTCACACCAACTCCCTGTGACATATTTGAAGGTTACCAGGTACAGTTTTCAAATATGTCTTTTTAAAATGTTACATGTACACAGTGTTAGACTTTGACAATACTAATCTAAAAATTTTAATCAGTCGATAAACTATGTAAAGAAAAAATGGTTAAACTTGTATTGTATGGTCGACAATCATTAACTTTCTCAAGATGTACTTTGCGATCAAAGATTTTAACATTAATTTGTTTAACAATTTCATCAAAGTTCTTTCAATTTGTTATGTACAAGGAATGTAGTAAATAAGTGGTCGAAATTGAAGAGACACATGGCCAAGGGGCATCAGTTTTCAATTTTAACTGTGATGTAATATTTAATATGTTCTAATGATTTCCATAGTGACAGTTTGTTATTATGTGATTCTTTAAGCGGAAGAGCAAATTTCAAGGTTTATGCAATTTCAAAATTTTTTCAGTTTGGTCTGGTAGTCAGCAAATCCAATTTGACTGTTTCAAGGAAAATTCAGAAGAAAAGGGTACACAAAGATTTTTTTTTAAAGTTGTTAATCGTTTTTTCATTGATATAACATTTTAATGTTGCAATTCATACATTCTGTGTGTTATAAATTGAGCATTTATTTTCGATTAGCGGCATAGTTAGAAGGAGCATAAAGACTCAGCCAACTACACAAACTAATGATGTTGTTTGCCAAACTGCTGTCACTGGGGAGCAGCTACATTTTGAGGCTCAGCATTGTCCTCACAAGATTCAGTGTAATAATGCAGATGTCAAGTGGCCGGAATTTGAATTGAATGTCAGCAGTGCCCCATGGAAAGTAACCCAGGATCATTGTTACAGCACACAACGTCACCCAGAAGAAACAGACAACACAGAAGATGTTTCAGAATTGCTTGCAGAACCTCCAACACAATCCACACCCTCAAAAAAAAGAATGCTATCCAAGAAGCAGACAATGTTCCCTGTTTCAACAAATACATGTGGACAAATCGGAAATATCACACAGAAATAAACAGATCATCTTTGCTACTGATTGATAATTGTGCTTGTGATGTGGGCCTCGCTCTTCCCAGTGTTGAGGGCTTAGCCACCTTCATGGAATCACAAACCAATATACTTCCGGATGACTGGCTATTAAAGGAACCAAAATACATTGTATTTGACTGCTGCCTGATTGAGATTATGAAAATAATCTCAACCTATACTTGGAAAAGTGCCTGATGGATATTAACTTCTTTCATCTGCTTTGTTGTTTAGCGGATCAAAATTCAATACAATTTCAAGTTGTTCTAACTTTGTGGGATACATGATCCTTTCAAAATCCCAGTACTACAAATATCAGAATGATTTCTTGTTCCCCACTATTAGCGAAGCATGGACACTCGATCAGACAATAATCTCACAACCAAAAGGCTTTGGCCTGCTGGTGATGGACAGTGTGACAGTCCATGTTTTCCTGATAAATACTGCACTTACCACTGCCAAGCTGTGGAAACCAAAGCAATAGTGAGTTCAGTCATTGTGCAAGTATCTGAATGTACATCTTCTGTTGCCATGGAACAATAAGGTTTCGTTAAATCCATTCAACTTCTGCAATCCAGAGGAATGCAAATAGACCCAATAGCCACTGACAGGCACGTTTCAATATCCAAGGCCATGCGAAAGCAGTTCCCAAACACAAGGCATCAATATGATGTATGGCACTTCGCAAAATCAATTTGGAAAGAAATTACAACTGCTGGGGAAAATAAGGCTACAGAAAACATTTTACATTGGTCACAGTCTATCAGCAACCATCTCTGGTGGAGCTAAAAAACGTGTGATGGGTTTGTAGATATTCTGCTTGAAAAATGGGGTTCATTGATGCACCATTGTTCTAACATACACTCTTGGAAAGAAAACAAACATTTCCACGAATGTGCAAACGGATCATTGAGCAAGGAGCAGGAGTGTAAGAAAAGGTGGTTGGCTACAGGCTCCCCTCACACATCGCTTGAGAAGATTGTGTACGACAAAGCGCTTTCAAGAGACATGAGGGAAGTTCTTCCACACAGGAGATTTGGATGTGTTCCATAATATGTGCCTAAAATACAGGCCTAAAAGGTTGCATTTTAGGATAGACGGTATGGAGCCCAAAACAAGATTGGCTGTACTTGCACACAACGATAACGTTGGAAGGGAACAAGCAAAAATGGCAGGAATATTCGGGATGCCTCGTTTGCAATTTTCCAGCAGTTGGATTTTGTGAAAGATCTAACATTGAAAGTGATAGCCATGCAAACGCATGGAATTGATCCAGATTTTGTTTACAAGGCCCAGTCTATGCCATGGAACATTGCAAAAGAGGTTTGCCCTCCCAAACTTCACAATGTTTAACAAAGCCAGTTTCAAGCTTTTACAGTGTTTGGAAACTGTTTTCATTGAACAAGAAATGAAATAGTATATCACTTGAGATGTAACTTAAATAATGTATTTTTTGATTAATCACTGTTTGTAAAGTAATGTCACTAGATAGGATTTAACATTTCTATTTTTCTTAGATTTGTGTATTTATAACCATCAATATAATTGATTTATATTAGAACAATAAACATCAGTCTGAATGTTTCAAGTATGTGACTCAAATAAAATGTAGAAGAGACTGGTGAGCTTAAAACCAACAGTCACCAGGAGCTACTTTTGGCTCCGCCACGCCAACTAATATAATGCTATCTATCTCCTGTTACCATAGTGGTAGCTCCTGGTAACCATTACTGCTAGATACCCAGGCACTGCTTCCAATCCTAATTCTGAGCCCTGTTTGTGATGAACTCTCAATAGTTGAAGAATCTACAAAGAAAATTGGAGCAGTAGACATACAGAAACTCATGTCGCCAGAGCTCTGGTCCTCTCCAGGCTGGACTACTGCAACAGCCTCTTCCTCAATCTGCCTAAATCCTCCCTTCACCCCTTCAACTAATCATGAATAGGACTGCAAAATTATCCTTGGCCTCGAGCATAGGGACTACATCTCTCATACCAAAGAATATCTTCTTTTGCTGCCAGGATCAATTTCAAGACCCTCTGCATCATCCACAAAGCTTTCTGGGGCCAGGGACCTCACTACATCCGTCTCTTTCCCCAACTACCTCCCCTCTTGCAGACCTTCAATCATCTAGCTACAATTGGGGGGAGATCTGTTTCTTCAGCATGAGCATCCCTTTGTAATGGCCCCACTGCTCCTCCAGGTTTCTGCCTGATCTCCTTAAGTTCATGGAGATTCTAAATACCCACCTTTTCTCTTCTTCACCCACCCCCCCTCTAATGCCCCTTTCTGTTGCATTGACTGGCTGCTTGGTCCCTTCTGAGCTCTGCAAGGCACCCGGCCTTCCTCGCCCAGTGTACCTCAGCACCATGTCTTCCTGCCACTCCCCCCCTCCCACAACCTGCATTTGCCCTTCTGGGCCCCTTTCTCCTGAGGCTGCTGGTGGGTGTGCATCCCTACCGAATCTGGTCCACCCCATCCCCAATCAGTGCTTCCCCTGGCACTTGCCTAGCTCCTTTAGCCCTTTTCTTCCCCTTACCCCTGCACTTGTACACCTCCTCTTGCCCCGCACCTCCCTTCCACCCTAGCACTTTCCACGTTCTGACCAGACCTACACCTCCCCCCTGCACTTTTTGTTACTGCTCTTGCATGATAATTTTACCGGAAATAACTAGTTTCCCTCCCCCGGACATTTCTGACAACCCACTTCACACCAACCCCCTTACTTACCTGTGGGCGACACACCTTGTGCACCACGGTCTCATGCATACCTCGGCAACCGGCATCACAGGGTCCTCTTTCCTTGTTTTCATAACTTTAATCCAACGGGTGTGGGGACAACCCCGCACCCTCTGCTGACATTGTGAACAAGAGTGCAGGGGGACACCCCAGTTGCCCCTGCTGCCTTTGTTCACTATATTGGCACCAAATGGGGAAATTCAAACAAATATCCCATTCATTTTTTGGGGTTCGGGGGGGGAACAATTATACAGATTCCTAGTACAACAGTTATTATTGATTCGGTCTTCCCTGCACCCACTTTTTTGTCTTGTGGCACCTTTAAACAAAACATTTTGTATAGGCGCTTTACAAAGAAACATTAAATAAAATAAATGAAGTCTAACCTTGCTGGAAAGTAGGAATCATAAGTGGCTGCAGATAGCAATAGACCAAAGGTTTATTTGCCAACACTGAAATAACGAGCAAAGGAATAGGTCTTGCCAATGTGCACTATGAACATTCACCTGTGGCCTTGCACATTTACATCTTACTGTGGAGAACAACCAGACGCGCATGGATCAATGCAGAAATAAATAGGATTGCTGGAATAGATATACACAGAAGCCAGTAAGCCTTTCAAAACTGCACTCATTCGAGTCATGCTGGAATTTTAGTGATTTAAACTTTCTCTTTTTATAGTTGCTCATTGCACGTGTTGCCCTGGCAGCAACAGTCCACACGGCCTGCTACAAAATTGTCATCCCTCACCCCACTTTTCCCGATTCAAACATGCAATCTCTATATATTAACCCACCGCTTTTGTATTCAAATTCAGTTTATTTCTGAAAATATGTGGCCCACTTTGGCCCAACAAACTGCCTCACACTATTATTTTTGGGCATTGCCCTATTGGAGTATAGGGAAATCCAAGCCTGCCTGCACCTCGCCTAGGGTCATCTTTGAAAGAATGCGTAAATGTTGTGGGACCAGGTGCATTGATATCGCTCAAATGGAAGTTAATATTTGATTGTGCGATACTTCAAATATTGCGTTGTTTTTCACTGCACAACTTGCCATTAATATTGTTCAGTTGTGTGGCAAGTGTTCCCAAAACGAAACTCCCTCTGACACGCTGAGAACGCTAGATGAAGGATTGCATTGTTATGTGTCCTTGAATCCACTGCACTAACAATTGGAAGGCCAAAGTGTGTCGAATATCCACAAAGAAGTGATAAGATTCACTATACTGAAAGCTTACATAGGAATGTTTCTATTACTGAGATCTGTTTAACAAAGCAGTTGATCATCCGTCACATAGGGAGAATGGAAACACAATACACAATGTAAGAAATGTTTTAAATAATATTTATGCAAGCGAGGAGGGCAAGTGTGCTGTATACTACATGATTTACGTTGTGACAGTTGAATGTTCAATTTGATGCAAATAATAGACATTGTATGTGTTAATTGTAACTTATATATTTAACAAATATGTACTGTGTATAAACAATTATAAATTGAACACTGAAATATATTTTTGCATTCTCAATTTTACATGGTTATATTAAACCGATTGCACCAGTCGTGGGTTACCAGTCGACAGCTACTTTTACCGCAATTGCACAATTATCATGAACAACGCATCTGATGACCAGTATCTGGGACGATCGCCAAACAACAATCTGTCCTTTTGCAGTTACAGTAATGAAGAGCAACATGGCAGCCTATAGTTTCTGAAAACGTGTGATGTGAAAGTGTCGCATTTGAAATTTCAACCACTCATTTCTTCTCTGTAATGGAACGCCATGTGCCTCCATCAGAAATCGGTGATGGAAGATAACTTTCTGTAAAGAATGCAAAGACTGGGATTAATCGATCGATGAAGTGAATCAGCATTATAATATCACTGTTCGCAGTTAAACAAAAAATTAAAACCATGCAATGTTTGCTAGCTATAACCTCTACTGGAAAAATGTACCCATGTTGTCATCTTTTTTGCATCTGTTGTGGATATGTGTGTTTATGTTGCTGGTTTTGCATTGGATAACATTATGGTGTTGATGACTTGGTACGTTTGGATACGCTGCCCACTAACGTCATTAAAATAGGTGGAGCTCATCGTGAGTTCAGCATTAGGGGCCGGTGATCTGAATTAGTGCCACAAGGGCACTTGAATTTAGGGCGATGCATCAACGGTTAAGATTAGTACAAGATGGCAGTACTTGACCCGTCGTTTTCACATGTGTTAAAGTGAGAAAAACTCTGGTAAATTGCATAGAATTTTTTTTTTTTATAAGAATGAACGATGTATGCTCTAGAATACATGCTCGATCGGTGGGGCCAATAACATTTCTGACTGATCCACCCCTTTACCTATTGTGTGGAGCATAAATAAAGAACAACCATAGGTCAATCACAGGCCTCATTACGCCGAGAGACCAGTTTGGAGGCAGTTTGGAAGCCTCTCAGGTGAACATTAACAGGCCTAAATCTGAAATGTACCCACTGATTTTACACAGAATCCACCTTTGAGGTGCTCATGCTTCAAGCCAACTACGCGCCTGCAGTCCAGCAGCAAGGGGGTGACTTAATTGCCTGTGTAAAGCGTGATTAAGCCCCCCCCCTCCACCCCAGTTGAGGCTCTGTGAAGTGGGCATGGAATCGGAAGTCATATTTTATGATAAGGGGTGCCTCAGGAGTTCGGCCTAGCGCTTGGGACAGTTTTCCTGCGTGTTCGCACCCCTTGACATAATTAACAAAAATACAGCCAGGACATTTTGTGAAGTTCTTTTGGACTCAAAGAGACACCATTCTGAAGCTTTACTCAGAAATATGAAACTGACACTGAAGGTAGTGCGTTAATATATTTAATATCACGTCTATCTCCTACCAGCTCTGATTCGCATTGCACATGCTATGGAAACAGCAATTATAACATAAAACATTACCATACATATGAAGAGTACTATTGTGTAAGCTAAAAGCATGATTTACATTTAATAGAGAAAAAGCACAGGTAATCATAAGTGTACCAGCTTGAGTGACATAGAATGTATGTTATGTTGGTCTACACTAAGCTATGTTATGGTAGGGAGTGGTGTAACATACCAAATGCCTTTAGTCTCAAACAATGCATACATTCCGACTTCCCATTCAACTCACGCTTCAGAGCACAATCTGCAGTACACATCCCAACCACGGCTTCCTGTCAGTTGGGACTGCTCTCGCCTCTGGTCTGGGACCTGCGATTAATGTATCTTCCCAGCCCCCACTGCGAGGTCTGCTGGTTGCGCTGTGAACCACAACCCTTTTGCCCAGCCAGCCAGTGATTTTTATATTAAGACGGGACTTGGTCTGCCTATCATGTGTGCATCGTTCACCACCTGGAAGGCTAACCTAGAGCTTAAGACTTCCTTTTTCGTTTTGCTTTGAACACATGATATACCTATGTTCAAACTCAAGAGACAGGCATTGTCCGTCTCTCCTGATATTCTCTACCATAGTAATTGGGCTTCCAATTATTGACCAGACAAAGCATGTGAATTGCTTCCACACAGCTTCACCTCCATTATACTAAGTGGGCTTCTGCAGAGGCAAATTTTGGTGTCATGCTTCCTGACCTTGGCTTCTTATCAGATAGGACTGGTGCGAAAAGCATCTCTTGAATTTGCCACAAGATTGTTTAAGACAGGAAGTTGCCACTTGTGGTTGGGTTTCTTTGCTGGAAAGGGGAAGCTCATCATCTTTCGCTGAAGTCAGACGGCAGGTGTCTGTGTGCGTTTCTGGTTTACAAGCACGTGCATTGATCTAGTCAAGGAACTTATAATATCAGAGGCTAGTGTCTGTTTTTGTTCCTTGTAAAAAAAAAAAAAGCAGTTCATTGTTGGACAGTATGTGCATTTTTATCAAGGAGCATGTATAGCACGCCGACTGTTTCCTCTGCAAAGTGCAAAGGCGCCGGATGTGAGCCAAATTGTCTTCCCAGGTCCTCATTCATTATTCTTAACACCCCCTGCAAGGCATTTTGACACAGATCAAATGATTTGTAGCTCTGAAATCCTTAAAGGCATGGTCTAGAAAAAAATTGTTATTGTCCCTACGGGTCGGCCATGTTTTTTTAAGCCTAAGTGGCTCGATTTTAGAAAACTTTCCTATGGACCTTAACCGA
Organism: Ambystoma mexicanum; assembly: GCF_040938575.1. NCBI lineage: Eukaryota > Metazoa > Chordata > Amphibia > Caudata > Ambystomatidae > Ambystoma > Ambystoma mexicanum. The sequence goes on along the minus strand of NC_090923.1, from coordinate 477,843,830 downwards.
GTTTTCGTCCATTAAACGCACGCGAAAACAAGCACCAGGGAGCCGCCATTTTCTAATAATACTATCTTTTCCCCGATCGCCCTGGCTGACCTGCTTTTGCAGCACTAAATCAATTCCCCCTCCCCCCCCCGGAGCCTGACATTATCTAAACATTGATATTCCCCGCCTCTCCCTGTGACGTTACTGTGCTGCGTAGGCAAACACGCCCAGTCGTCTTCTGCGCGACTCCACACAGAACCCGGAAACCAACACAGATCAACTCAACACAGCGCGCCACAATTCGGAATATGAAACTGTACTTTAAAATGAAACAGCAACACGGTACATTTGGTAAAGTACATTTATTTGACATTTAATGTTTAGAGAATATTCAGCAATTGCAATATGAACTCCGGAAGCCATTTATTTTCTTTTATCTGTATCCGCAATAACTGTTCCGTTTCATCTTGAGTCATGCGCTGTTCCTTTATAGTACACAGGGTGTTCATTTTCGTAAAAAGAATCACTTTGGAAGCACGGTGAACCGCAAGACTGTTCCATCAACTAGGCACTAGTCCAGCCTAAAGGTTGTTATGTTGCTTCTAGCCACTAGTACAGCGTAAGGGCATGTGGGCCCTTGGCGATCGTCCCATAATATGGTGATCGTGCTCCAGTTGTTGACACGAAGCTGCAGGTGTCTGCTGAAGAATCCATCCGCCGGTGTCTCAAACAGATGTCAGTGGCAGAATGGAATCAAATACCTGTTATGAAAACAAAAAAATGATAATTAGTCTCGCTAGCCGAACTTCATTAATATTACTCATTTTATTTATTACGGCCGATCAGAAACTATTTGCTTGCAAGGATAGTTCAATGGAGTATGTTCGTCTCTAAAATCAATGCGAAAAGTAACGAGATAAATCGAGTCCAACACACAATGATAAATGACAGTCTACATGCGTGAGGAATGATATGATATATGCTATGGCATTTGTAACAGGCCTATACTCAAGTGTTTCTAGGCGTGATGAGGCAGGTGGGGAACAAGGGCAGACAGACAACGATCCTACTAGGCCAGGTGTTTTTCTGATCGCGCACGGGGAAGGGCTGTACATGGTTATTTGAATACAAATTAAATAATAGGGCCAGCTGGTGGCAAGTGCAAGGTAAATGCCAGGAGAAGGGGCTGAAGGATACAGAGACAGTCCCGTAGTGCAGGTAGGCAGTGCAGGGAAAAGTGGCTGGGCCAAGGACCGAGATCGGTGAGACCAGTGGACCTGCATGCCCATGTGCCCACTACGAACAGTTTTACTTGCTTTTCCTAGCTCTTCATTCATGCATTTATTCATGCAATCATTCATTAAATCTTCATTCCGGTATAAAAGCGTGTAAAGATTTACTTACATTATATTTGAAATTTCCATTGCGTCTCTTCGTAATGCAGTCTGTAAAACGGACAGTGCTCTTGACAACGATTTTTCGTATACTTACCTAAAATGAAACTCGGTCTAGTTTCTGAATTTTCTGCCTTATCGTCTTACGTTATTGCGCACTCTCTTCAAATGTAGTTCTTTCGGCATGGTCCCTGTCTCAAGGTAAAAAAACAATAGACCCTTATACTTCCAGTGCGACTTGTGGGCCTCATCTGGGCGCTGTCCTTCGCATTCTTTATTTGCAACATCACGTCGTATAGGCAATCTGTGAGAACTTGAAGTTTAGAATCCGTCTATGTAGTGCGCCTCAATGTGCAAATGCGAACTGGCTTCTCTCCCAAATGCCACGGCCCGCTTGGCTGGCGCGTTCTAAGTGCCCCAATTTTGTCCCCGTTGTCTGCGAGCTTTGCAGCCCAAATTGAGACATTTAATTTTTGGCGGAAGGTCAGGGAAAGTATAAAGTACCACAGGAGTGGAGTTAAAAGTGAGATTTATTGTTTGTTTTATTATTTGCAATACGCAAGCCTCCCCTCCGTTAACAGTGCGCAGCATTTACATTTACATGAGATGAGACATGAGAAAAATATATACATACACATATGTGAGGTGAATAGAGAGAATTCAAACATGACACCCAGCTTGTTCGCCACCCATGATGGTGAAGGTAGGGGTTAGGTTTACAGGTACACTGTACAATAACATTTATTTTCAAAAAGACAATCGTATTGCAATTATTTAAACCGGGATTTGTACTTCACAATCAGCTGTGCTTCGGGTGGGCATGGCACAGTCGCAATGTTCAGTGGCAATGGATCACTGCTCTGCACAGAAACGTCCAAAATTCCATATCTGTGCTTCTCTAACACAGCAACAATAAGGCCTTTCACAAAGTCGAACTGCATTTCATCATAGACTGGTTTGATCACCCATTGCTTACTTTGTTTTGAAAACACCTTAGTGTAGCGAGGCATCCTTACTTTACCCCTAGTCCTAGATTGTTCACGTCCAACATTGCTGTTATGGGCCAAGACCGCTAGTAGAGTGCGATGTTTCATGCCCCAAAAGCTAAAATGCAAGCGCTTTGGCCTGTACTTTAGGCACATATTGTGGAACACCTCCAAATCTCCTGTGTGACAGAATTCTGTCAGTCCCCTCAAATCTCTTGATAGAGTTTTGTCGAAAACAATCTTCTCAATGGCTTTGTGTGTCGGTGAAGATGGAATCAACCACTTCTTCCGTGCCTCCTCTGGGGACAAAGGGCCATGTTCACATTGGTGGAAATGTTCATTTGTTGTCCAGCAGTGAACGTTGGTACAGTGGTGCATCAGTGACCGCCATTTTTCAAGTAGTATTTCCACTGACCCCTCACAAGTTTTTGAGCTCCACCAAAGATGGTTGGTGATAGAATGTGACCACTGCAAAATACTTTCAAAACCTTTTTTTTCCCTGCAGCCGAGATTTTCTTATTGATTGATTGATTTAGCAAGATGCCATACGTCAAATTGATGTTTAATATGTGGGAACTGCTCTCTCATTGTCTTGGCAATTGAACGTGTCTATCCATGGCTATGAGGTCGATGTGTATTCCCCTCGATTGTAGATATTCCACTGATTTTATAAAACCTAGTTTCTCCATGGCCACTGAGGATGTACATTGTGTTACCTGCACGACCACCAAACTCACAATTTTCTTACTATCCATGTCCTGAAAGTGGTAGGTGCAGTACTTGGCAGAAAATCCAGGGCTGTCGCACTGTCCATCGCCAGCTAGCCTGAATCGTTTGCCTTCGAATGTACTTGCTAGAGACAATTGTTCAATTTTCCAAGCATCACTAATGGCCGGAAACAGATAATCACGTTGGTATATGTAGTACAGCGCTTTAGAAATGAAATGGAGTCCCACAAACTGAAAGAAAGCCTCTAACTTTCTAAAACTGGAGCCACTAAAAAGTGATGCAGCTGCACACAGTAGATTGCCTGCTGGCAGTTTCCCCAGCATCGGTTGTGCAGACCATGAGAACCTATGATTTAATCGACAGGCGGCATTTATTTTGACGTTACTGCCTTTTATTTGACGAGTCACATTAATCAATGGCTTCCCACATACTTTCCCTCTAATGGAATGCACACATTTCAGCATACTTATAATTTCCATCACACAACTGTCGAATGCAATGTATTTGCTCTCTTTCATTAGACTGTCATCCTGTGTCAACGTTGTTTCGGCCTGGATGTTGTGGAGATTAACACATTGGAAAGTAATATCGCTGATATCAAGTTCTGATGCGTCTATGGATGCTGCGGCTGGTTCATTCTCTGTCATTTCAACATCTATTACTTCAACATTGATGGGAGAACACAACAATGTCGACAGGTTTTTTGGTGGCAAATTTTTGGCGGGTGTAGATTGTGTAAATTGATCTGCAACTACTTCAAAGCTATCTTCAATACATTCAATAACATCTTCTTGTGGTGGTGCGGTCGCACTGTAGCTATGGTCCAATGCAACTTTGCTGTAGTCTCCAAACACAGTTAATTCATGTTCTGGCCATTGGACATGAGCATCTCGAGCCTGAACACGCCTCAATTAATAGTTCCTCCATAGTGTACACGGTCTGGCAAGCCACATCTCTCATTCGCTTCACTGTCTGGGTGTGTATAGTTCTGACACCCACGGGTAACTGGAGGAGAGATTGGAAAAGGGATGTTCAGTTTAAACACAAGATGGTGTAGTAGAATTGACTGGAAAAAAAACATAAAATAGTCCCCAGCACAAACATTTTTTTTTAAAGTTATGAACTGTTTGTAACTAACCTTTTTTTGGGGTTTTTTCTTTGCAACTTTTTTGACTCGACCTTCAACATCTGCACGGTGTAGCTCCGATTCGTTTCCGCATGTCCTCCCTTCCTCTTGAACTGCAACGACTATATTTTCTGTATCCGCATAGACAGCACGGAATGAGGCTCCATCGTCTCCCTGAAACATAGTACTTTCATTACTATGTATCAAAATATTGTTAGCATAAAACACACGTGAGGACGAACACACAGGTACATCTCAATAGCCAAACCCGATTTAAACATTGTGTGTAACAATCAAACGACAAGTATTCTACCAGTGATGATCTATTTCTATGGAACTGTCAGTATCCATATCTCTGGCTCTGCATGGACTGCCATGAATGGTTGTATTGGAGAGGAGGCATCCGCATCTCCCTGAAACACAGTACTTGCATTAGTATGCTTTTCAATATTGGAAACAACACACACTTGGGGTCGACGGCACAGGTACATATAAAGAGATAACCACAAATGATGCATTGTCCAAAAGAATCAAGGAAAATCCAAATATGATCACATTTCATCGACTTATTTCAACGATTCCTTTACATCTGCATCATCTAAATGAGATGTTGTGATTGTGGTGGAAGCTCCGTCGTCTCCCTGAAACACAGTACTTGGATTAGTATGGTTTTCAATATTGGAAACATAACACACACTTGGGGTCGAACGCACAGGTACATATAAAGAGATAACCGCAAATGATGCATTGTCCAAAAGAATCAAGGAAAATCTAAATATGATCACATTTCATCGACTTTTTTCAACAAATTTACATCTGCATCATCTAAATTGGATGTTGTGATTGTAGTGGAAGCTTCGTCGTCTCCCTGAAACACAGCACTTGCGTTAATAGGGAAGAAAGTATAGCAAATGGAATCACGTTATATGATCAGGCATGATGGAGCTGTCATTATCCATACCTCGTGCTGCTGAAGAATATCTATGGATGTTGCAAATGTAGTGCGCACTTCCGAAAGCTGTTGCGCCGATTTGTATATTTGAATGTCAGGCTCTGCATCAAGTGCAGGGGTTGACGCTCCATCAACTGCCTGAAACATAGTACTTGCATTAGTGAGGATTACAATTGTGAAAACATAACACACATCTGGGGTCGACGGCACAGGTACATATCAACGGCTAACCACGAATGAAACATTGTGTAGAACAATCAAACGACAAGAATTCCAGCTTTGATGATGTATCCATACCTCCTGCTGTTGAAGAACATCTAGAAATGTTGTAGATGTGGCGGACATTTTAGCATCTCCCTGAAAGACAGTAATTGCATTAGTATGGATAACACCAATTATAACTGAAAACAAACACCAGTGGACGATAACTAAGGTGTATATCAAATGGAAAGCAGTAACCAAACATTCGGTAAAATACTTACACGATAGAATAGAACTATTACTTGACATGCATAAAACAAGTATGTAGCGGATTAGCCTAGTAAGATTACCTGATACGCACTAGAAGTGGTTGATAACTGCGACCACGTCAAGGATGTAGAATGTTCTTGCTTCAGATTCAAGGGATAGTCAAGAAGTTGTAAAGGTCAATTAATGATTGATAATGAAATGCCAATATTAAAAATAGCCATCTAAGGCGACAGAATACTTGAAAAATGCTCAATACAGCACAGTTCCCTGTCCCATATGGGATACACTACTCACCGTAATCGTATTTCTGATGCTTGTATCTACTTAGATTCACATGCTGTGCATAGGCCGACATCTAGTGGAAGCTGCGGAGTATTACAGTTTGTTTTTCGAAACTCGAAAATGGGCGTCGACACAAGGCGTGCCAGTAATACTATCCCTAGTGTGGCGTCCACTGTACCCAAGATCCCTCACGCGTCTACGATCCTCAGATTGTATTTTTTCTGACATGAGGTAGCATGAGGAGTAGCATGAGTACAGGTAATCCAAACAGATAGACAGAAAGGTAAGACTACAAGCAATCATGCGCCTTCTCTCGGAGGGGAGGAAGGGTGGGTCGCATGTGAATCTAAGCAGATACAAGCATCAGAAATACGATTATGGTGAGTAATGTATCCCTTCTGAGGCTTGTGAATCTGCTTAGATCACATGCTGTGCATAGATTAGCAAGCAGAGTTAGAAGAAGGAGATGGGATGTGAGAAGGGTCATGAGCGAACAAATGTCTTAGAACCGCTTGTCCCACTTGTGTATCTGCCTTGGAATGGGTGTCAATGCAGTAATGCTGAGTAAAAGTGTGAATAGAGCTCCAAGTAGCTGCTTTGCAAATGGTGTCAAGGGGTACATTTGCAATGAAAGCCAGAGTGGCCCCCATGCCTATAGTAGAGTGGGCCCTTGGCGTAAAAGGCAGAGTCTTTTCAGAGAGTGAGTAACACAGCTGGATACAGTTAATAATCCACTTCGAGACGCGATCCCCCTCTCTGCCTGTAGCTACGGAGACAAACAGTTGATCTGTTTTCCTTAGCGGTCTGGTTTTATTTACATAGTAGAGGACCGCCCTACGCACATCTAGGGTGTGTAGTTTCACCTCAGCCGAGCTTTGCGGGTTCTGGAAGAAAGCCGGAAGCTCGATGGATTGGTTTACATGGAATTTTGATATAAATTTAGGCGAGAACCTAGGGTGTGTGCGTAAAACCAGTTTGTCTTTATGGATAGTAAAGAAGGGATCCTGCACTGACAGAGCCTGAATTTCACTGACCCTTCTTATAGAAGTAATAGCTATTAAGAAGGCCGTTTTATAAGTCAGGTGTTTGAAACTGCTTTTATGCATGGGTTCGAAAGGGGGGCCCATGAGCTTGGCTAGCACCACATTAAGGTCCCACCCTGGTGGTGGGTTTGAAATAGGAGGGTGAAGTCTCTTTACTCCTTCCATGAAGGCTTTAACTACTGGTACTTTCCACCACAAAACCTTGCTATGGGAAGTGGTGTAAGCCGAGAGGGCTGCCAGGTGTACTTTCAGTGAGTTAAAAACCAATCCTGCATCTAGCAGGTGGAGCATTTATATAACAATAGTGCAAGGAGTGCAATCAACTGGGTTGATTTGTCTACTCTGGCACCAGATAACGAACATCTTCCACTTGTCAAAGTAACAGTGCCTTGTGTTTGGTTTCCTAGATTCCTTTAGGATGTCCATGCACCTCTGTGGTAAATTGAGGTGTCCAAACTCTATGACCTCAGGAGCCAGGCTGCCAGGTTCATTGAGTTGGGTTGCTGGTGCACTGTTGGACCTTGGTGCTGGGACATTAGGTTGTACCAGGCTGGAAGTTTGATGGGCTCGCACACCACCATCCTGCGTAGGTGTGGGAACCATGGTTGTCTTGCCCACATGGGAGCAACTAGGACGAGCGTCATCGACTCCCTGTTCATCTTGTTCACCACTTTCCTGATGAGAGGAGTTGGTGGAAAAGCATACGCAAACATCCCTGACCAGTTCATCCACAGGGCGTTCCCCTGGGAGTCTGGTTGGGGGAACCTGGATGCAAATCCTGGGCATTGTCTGTTTTTGCTTGTGGCGAATAAGTCTATAGTGGGGAAACCCCACTGAGAGAAGAGATTTTCTACGACCTCTCTGTGAAGAACCCATTTGTGTTCCTCTGGGAGGGAGTCTCTGCTCAGAGCATCCGCTAGGGAATTGAGCTCCCCTGGAACATGTTGTGATGACAGGAAGATGTTTCGTCTGAGTGCCCATATCCAGATTTTCTGGGCAAGCTTGGACAGATATGGCGAGCGATCCCTCCTTGCTTGTTCAGGTAGAACATGGCTGTAGTGCTGTCCTTCCGGATTTGCACTGTCAGGTTTAGTAGGTGGGGCTCGAACGCCTGACGCGCTGTTGTACCTCGAAGGGTTCGGACCTCATTGGAGTTTCAAACCGGGCCTTCTTACTCGGGGGGATAGGATCAGTAGAGCCTGAGGGTGTGGCCCCTTGTGGATCATACGAGAGGAAATATCATAAAAATCAGCGAAAGAAGACATTCTTGACATGACCCCATCTATGTCTTCACTGGACCATTTTTTGGAACTGGGAATGACTCTCTCACCAAGTCTATGGGATTTATCTTGAGTAGCTTTGCTGGTTGTGGACCTATCAGCAGACTTGGGCTTGTCTGTCTGTTTAGGGGGGGTGGAGTGTTTCACAGGTGTGGAAGAATGTACAGGTAGTTTCTTCTGCTGTTTTCCCCCCTCCCCGTGCGTAGAAAAATGTTTTCCCTGTCCCTTAGTGGCTCCGGAGTTTTTCGATGCCTGGCGTCGAGGATCAGGAGAGGTGTCCCTGTCCTTCGATTGTGGGGCCTCGCTGGCTTTAATTGCGGGCTCCGACTCCTGGAGCGCGGCCTGGGGGTGGAAGTCGTCTTCGCCTTCCGACGATCGAACTTCTGTTAGCCTAGGGAGCGAGGCAGTCTTGGCAAGAGTGGATGATTGCCTGGAGTCATGCAGCGATCTTGATCGAGAGTGCCCAAAGGACACCGAATCGGACCGTTCTGTCTGTGCCTCTTTCCGAGAACTCGACGTCGTCGAGTCTCGGTTGGACTTAGTGTGTTTAGTGTGTGTAGTATGTGAAGCGCTTGTGTCGCCGGGGGTCTTCCCCATAGCCGCCCTGCCGGACGACCTTCCGAGGTCGGGGACCTGCGCTCGGCTGTCTTTCGACGCTGTAATGCCCTCGCCATCCGAAAGTACGGCGTCGCTGCCATCGCTGAAGGCGCCCTCCACTGCCATGGCCGCCTGCCTGTCGTGGTGGGCCCAACGCTTCATCGCACAGTCCTTAAGTGTCTTAGGTTTAAACCTACTACACGCTCTGCAGTTGGCTTTGGGGTGGTCCCTCGGCAAGCAGAGATTGCACGTGGCGTGCCTGTCGACCCAAGGGTATTTGCGATTGTACTTGGGGCAGAATTGAAAAGGGGTACCCTCCATACGCACCTTGAGGCAGCGGGCTGTTAAGTGTAGGAAATGTATAAGGTGTACCTATATACCAAGAGTGTAGAGTATGTACCACCCCCCACTCTCCCTACTTGCAGGGCCGAGGCCAGCGGCCTACCAGGCCCGGGCCGAGGCCAGCGGCCTTCCGAGGCCCAAATCCATCGTGCAGCAGCCGACGGTCGATTTCTTCTCCAGCCGGCGTCGAGTGTCGAAGTTCGACGTTGGGTTGGGAAAGGATGTTAATAGATTATTATTTTAAATTCTATCAAAAGTATGGCTAAGGCCAGGGGACTTCGCAAAATGCTTCCGACCAGTATGGCGGAAAAAAACAATCTGAGGATCCTAGACACGTGAGGGATCTTGGGTACAGTGGACGTCACACTAGGGATAGTATTACTGGCACGCCCTGTGTCGACGCCCATTTTCGAGTTTCGAAAAACAAACTGTAATACTCCACAGCTTCCACTAGATGTCGGCCTATGCACAGCATGTGATCTAAGCAGATTCCACAAGCCTCAGAAATATATATACAATGCGTTTGTGGGTTATGAAATCGAAAAAGAATATATTGGTAAATGTCATTATTCAAAAAACTATACAATCATATCAATATCGAAATTATTACAAGGGATAGAACACCTACAATATCAATTAATCCGTTCGGATACCTACACACTACCAAGGCCTAAAGTTAAATCCGGACACTTGACTCACCGGTGGCGGAATGTGGACGAATAGACGAATAGAGTGGGAATAGCGTTTGAGCAATTTCCGTGTCGTTCGCCGTTTATTCTTCTTTGTTACCCAAGATGTTGTGTACATGTCCAAGGAAAAGTGCCGGCTGCAGATGCGGTATCGATCACCCCTCTTGTCCTGTAAGACTTGTTGGACTCTACTTTCCAGCTCATCCAGAGGATATCCGCAATGTCTGACCCATTCTCTTATTCGATCAACAGTTTTCGGGAATACATGCATTGTAGTGCCTTCAGATTTCGCATGGGTCTTCGAAGGGCAACCGCTAATCGAACAGGCAGGCATTGTTGATAAATCTGAAAAGTAAATATCGACATTATTATACAATCTTCAAGATTAAAGATTTAATACAAAAGTAAATGAATCATACAATGATCAATGCAAGGTTTGTTTTGGTCGCAGGAACTATACCAGTTCATTATGTGCGGCTTAGTATTTGCATAAGTTGCAGAAATGTATAAATGATGTGACTAAAAACTGAACATGTGACTCATCCCTTGGATGTTCTGTATTGCACGAGAAGGAAACATGCTTACATCATAGACTGGATCCCCGAAGGATGCAATTCGATGACAATTGACACCGATGAAAATAAATAGATCTATTGATAGCATAGCAATGGAAATTCAAGTCAATAGCAATGAGACCAATGAACATAGCACTATTGGGTACTCTACTCGCAAATAGATAGAAATTTAAAAATCTGCGAAATATGACCAGGATACATGGCCTTACCTTGACCAACAAACAGTTGGATTCAGCAAGCAGAGCAGTATGCTGCGGGAGAATAGGTGCATGGCCACAGGTAGCGCACTGATGGGTATGCTCGAAGCGGTCACAGAAGTTCACGGATAGCACGACGATGAGCAGATTAGCATAGATCTCAGTGGTTCCCAGGTAGCACGTTCAGGAGTTGACTTGCAAAGCACAAAGATGTTCTCATGAGACATATCGAGTGGTTTTTAAAGTATTAGAAACTGGGGTGTGTTTGTGAATGAATGACGTATGTATGTCGTGGTATTAGGTGGGTGGCCTGCTTCAAGGGGAGGCCTGAGGAGGCCATGTGACCGATGGTCCTTTGGCGTGGGACGCCTTTTGAAGTGTACATGTAGTTTGGCACCTTTGCCTTTCGCGCCCCTGACAGCCCCCCATGCCAGCGCTCATCCACTGGCGCGAACCGCCTTTGATACAGGGGGGTGGGATGGATGGCCCTGGGGCGTGCAGATAAGGCACAGGAAGACTGCTGAATGGAGACACACTTATGTGGATTGCAGGGGGGCGGCCTGCTTCAAGAGGAGACCTGGCTAGAGACACGGGGTCCGAGGAGGCCATGTGACCGATGGCCCCTTGGCGTGGGACACCTTTTGAAGTGTACATGTAGTTTGGCACCTTGGCCTTTCGCGCCCCTGACAGCCCCCATTGCCAGCGCTCATCCACTGGCGCGAACCGCCTTTGATACAGGGGGGTGGGATGGATGGCCCTAGGGCGTGCAAATAAGGCACAGGAAGACTGCTGAATGGAGACACACTTATGTGTATTGCAGGGGGGCGGCCTGCTTCAAGGGGAGGCCTGGCTGGAGACACGGGGTCTGAGGAGGCCATGTGACCGATGGCCCCTTGGCGTGGGACACCTTTTGAAGTGTACATGTAGTTTGGCACCTTGGCCTTTCACGCCCCTGACAGCCCCCCATGCGAGCGCGGATCCACCGGCGCGAACCGCCTTTATATCAATATACAGTATATCACCTTTATATCAATGATAGTATATCGTTGCTCATCAATAACAAATGCCACATACCGGAGATTCTTGTGAGCACAGACCCACACTTCAACCGGTGTATTATAGTGGTCAAGACCCTAAGGCCTGTATAATCCAATGGTAATTGTTAGTATAGATATATGTGTGACTTTTATAGAGACATAACCTACTGAAAGACTTTGAACAAGTGGTATTTAGTGCATGCATTATCGAGAATGTGTTATGTTAGCTTAGATAGATAGTGACCACCCTGCTTCACAGCGACCAGACCTTCACCCATTCGGAGCACAGATGTCTGACGTCCATCCTTGAATGGAGACACACTTGATTCATTTAAAAAATCGAGACAACCGTTGTTAAAATATATGTGGCGTTTTATTTTGTATCTTATTTTCATGATACAAAAATACAAGACTTTAAAGATTATACAGGTCAGGTTGCAGCACAGCGAGAGAAAATCCCCTGTACTGACCGCTGCACTCGGGAAGGTTTCTCTAATGGCACGAACGGCACAGGCGGGTATCACTCTTCGAACGCGGTGTCCAAGCCTCCCATGAAGCCACCATGTAAAGGAACGATAGGCGACCAGCCTGTACCACCTGTGAAAAGGAATGAAACTGTTTTTAAATGACCAAGATAAGTTTAATAAACGATTGTTGTCAATGACAATTCTTGTAACTAATGGCATTTTACACGGACAAATGCTATCTAGACAATGCACACTATTGAACGACTTACATGCGTTACAATGATATGTAGATGTAATTTTGGATCTAGTAGAAGAACATGAAATAGGAGTGGCATGACAAGCAGAGTATACTTACTCGTTACTCGGATTACGAGGACAAACAGTTGCTCCAAGTTCGTGCATAAGCACCATCATTATTCTCAACACGGCCCGTGTGAGGCAGGCTGCCCTGAAGTCTGGCAGCTCGGTGATGCATTGCGGTCGTTCCGAAATGTAGGCAAGGCATCCCGAGTTTTCTCGGCAGCAGCAGTTCTCGTCCTCAGTTGGCATTAGCTCGCACCGATTGCATGTGCACCAGGTGGAGACGCCGTCCATTCGACTAGGCCCAGGCTCTTCATCTGTTGATTCGTCCTGCCAACTGCCGTCCGAATCCCCATCGTTTTCGCGGGCTTCCTTTTCCAGTAGTTCCTCCTCGGTATACTCGGGTTCGTACACGTAGGGCATTATTGTAGCCATTGTGTGTTAAACAAACTAAAATAATTTATAGCGGTGGTACTGGTATCTGTTCACACGGGCCACAAGCGGCGAAGGTAGCTGAAACGAGTCACAGATACTCAAAGTAGCACAGAGAGAGGAATGGAATCGGAAATCTGCTGCTGTGTGTTGTGAAACGGTCTATTTATACTTATTGAGGAAAGAGGCGTCCTGACATTTCCATGGCGACACGTCATTAGCTGAAGCGCAGCGAATGTTGACACGAGACGTGCTTTGGCGTTGTGAAAAGGGCGGTACGCGTCTGCCGATGACAGGCTCAGGGGCGGGGGATATGATTTAGTGCCGCAAAAGCAGGTCAGCCAGGGCGATGGGGGAAATGATAGGATTATCACAAAATTGCAGCTCCCTGGTGCTTGTTTTCGCGTGTGTTTAATGGACGAAAACTCGGGTAAGGTCCATAGGAAAGTTTTCTAAAATCGAGCCACTTAGGCTTAAAAAAACATGGCCGACCCGTAGGGACAATAAAAATGTTTACTAGAGCATGCCTTTAATACCCCTACTGGGTGCTATATTCACATAAAGATTGCCTATCTTGGTAGCAAGAAAAAAATGTACACATTCATATTTTAGCAATAATTTACATGATTAGCTTGATAAATTGCTGAGCCCATAGAAGCATGTACTGTGTGCTATACACAATCAAAAATCAGCGGTTGCATCATATTTCACATAGTTCTCACTAAGTGCCAACATCAGCACAAATGAGTACATGTATCTAACATTGAGGTATTCATAATGAGTCCATTATGTTACAATTGGACCTAGCTAAGAATGCCTGAATGAATGCATGTGTTCAATGTGAGGTATTTAGGTTAACTGAAAAAATCATTACTGGCAATAGCTTCAGAATACGACAAAGGATCCTTTGAGAATCCATTAGCAATTAACCAACATAGCGTGGCTCCTGGCATCTTGACCCAATGCGTTGTGGACTGTGTGATTTTGAACACATTCTCACATACGTAAACTGTCAATAGTTTGAATCAGTGCCCTTGAAGGTAGACCAGTATGTGAGTGCCTTTGTTACCCACAGAGATTTGCACATGGAGGTCATCCAATTTGTAGGTTTGCTTTGCACTCAAGCTTGCATCTTGAGGTGTAATGTGATACATCTTCAGTTCTTTGACTCGTGACTGAGAAGCTTGTCCGGGTGAAATTTGTAGGATTTCAGGCATTATGAACTCCGGATTAGAAGCAAGTCTTTTTCTGAGGTGTGTCAAGAAGCACAGAGGGGAGGAAAACAGGATGCTCAGGTCATCACTGTGTACTGTCTTGGGCATCATTTCCTTGTGCCATATATTCCTGGTACCAGAGAAATCCATCACTTGCCTCGCCTGCTTCCCCAGGTCGCTGGTGGTCAGGGTTTGCGAGTATGCATCAATCATTTTGTGGCTGGCTTGTGTCGGTCTGTGTGACAGAGGGTCCAGCTGCTTCCTTGGCCATGCCGTTTGCGGTACTGGACGGATTATGGCAATAGTCTGAGTCGCTTTCGTTGTTTCCTGAGCAGTTTATCTTGCTCTGGCATATTCCCCTGGCAATGCATGGTTTCAGGGGGGCTTTCAATGGACTTGCAGGAAGTACCTTTGGATTCCGCAAAAGTCTCTATGCACAGATAATGCCCTGGTGAGTCTGTTGTGCCACAACGCAAGCCTGGATGGGGAGGCTGTGACACTGACGTTCTTGGGAAGAAGTGATTCTTCTGCACAAACTCTGCATCTGGCTATGGCTGATACCATAGACTTCTTCCTGATTAATGACGAAATGAAATGTTTTTGAAATTGCGAACACTGTTCATATCCAAGACGTCTGCAAAGCTCTGCTCTGTACCAGAAACCGGTTCCTTCCAGGCTCTTCATATTGCGACTTGTCATGATTTAGCGTCTGCGGCAAAATATTTTTTCTTATAACAATTTTTATTAATTTCAACTTAATTACCCTACAATATAGCACCAAAAATGCATTACGGTTCTTGTATACAGTTCCTGTTTCCTCCCTCCCCCACCTACCCCATCCCCCGTCCAAAGCCTACACACACATCTTAGCTCTTCAGGTGGAGAGGAGGGATAAAAACCCGTAGGAAAGGGTTGTGGAACTGTCTTCTTCTAAACTTGCCCAGTCGGACGCAGATAGTGTAGCTACTATTTGTTTCCAGGCAATCAACGTGTTCCCCTCTCTCCCCGCCCCCTCTATTCACAGCTTCATTCCACACCGTTGTCTCAGCAATCACCCATTTCTAGCGATCGTGCCACCACACTTACTTTTAGTCCTCTAATCGCTTTCCAACTAATTGCTATCCTACGTTTAGCAAGCATATACGCCAGGTCTTTGAGTTTGCTCACATGTTTAAGTTTCTGCGACCTGGGGAACCCTCCTAGCATGCATGCACACAGGGAGTTCACATCCAAGTTTATCCCTCTTCCTGCCATGAGATGGGCCACCTCCCTCCAAAATCTCATTATTTCAGGGCATCCCCTGAACATATGTATCATTCCCGCATTTTGAGCATGTCTGTGTTCCAGGGTTTTTGAACTTGGCCATCTTCTTTGGTGTCATATATGCTCTGTGGGTGACATATAACTGAATCTGTTGTAACCTCACGTTCCTTGATTCTTTTTTGTGGTTTCTCTGTACCCTGACCCACAATCCGTCTCCCATTGATTCCCCTGCTTCCTCTTCCCAATCTCTTCCCGTCTGGATCACCTCCTTCACAACTCTAGACATCAATAGTTCATATATTCGGGAGACCTAATGGCCCCCGTCCGACATGTCATAAAATGTTTCCATGACAGTGTCGGGCCAACTGTGCCTCAAACCAAGTACTCTTTATCAACTTCACCAGCCTAATATATGTGATATATTGCCCTCGGTGTAATCCTGCGCCTTCCACCAGCATGTGATACTCTATTCCCGTCCCGTCTTGTCACACATCCCCAAAGGTCACTATGCTCATCGCTTCCCAATGCCCTCTGATGGTCTTCCTTATTTGCACATCCAACCCTTCTAGTGCCACTAGCAGCATTTGTGGTGAGCACAAGCTTGTGTTCTCCCCCCCCCCTTCCTTCATGTCTGTGTTAATTGTAACATGGTGAATGGTCACTCACAAACTTACCACATTCGTTTCCACCATCATGGGATGGATTTATCTATGTGATTGATGCGCTTTCAAAACATTGTAACATTTGAACATCATTTGTACTATTTCAGCCATGTTTTGGTTTAATTTTAGGTTTATGTACTATTGATTGGTTGAAATCACAATAGCCCTGATTTGAAAAAAAGGCAGCAGCATCCGCCAAAACACGTGTTGGGCAACTGTACAGAAATACTAAAACCATAGATTATAACAAAGAATGGTGTGGAGTCTACTTTATTTATGGCGCATGAATTCATTAAGAAGTAACATCAAGAAATCCAAGGCAATTAACACTTTATGTAGTGCACTTGTGGCTGCTGTTGCCATCACAGAAAGGCCTGTATTGAACTGTGAACTGTCAGAGTGCATGGCTTCCTGCATTGTATGTTCGGAGCCTAGCAAAGATGCAATCTGTTTGACCATAGCGAAGTGTGCTTGGAAATATGTATTTTCAGTGCGTCACACCTTCAAACACATTTTTAACAGCCTTGCTATGTATAAACTCAGTTTGGTGTATTCTAATTGTTGTAAAGTGAAGCTAGGCCAGAGCAATGCTTTTAATTGAAATGATCTAGGCGGATCCAAAATGAACCCACAGCACTTCACTTGTGCCCCCACAGTGATCAGAGTTGGTATTCCTATTGGGACACCACAACAAGATTGGTTGAAATGTACCAAACATGAACCATTTTGGAGGCTATGCGCTTTACTATGAAAGGAAGCAATGTACAGAAATACTAAAACACCATATATTATTAAAGAATTGTGTGGATTCTACTTTATTTATGGTGCATTAATTCATTAAGTAGTAACATCAATAAGTCCAAGGCAATTAACCTTTTATGTGATGCACCTGTGGCTGCTGTTGCAACCACAGAAAGGCCTGTATTGAACCCACTGAACTGTCAAAGAGTGCATGGCTTCCTGCATTGTATGTTCGGAGCCTAGCAAAGATGCAATCTGTCTGACCACAGCAAAGTGTGCTTGGAGATATGGATCTTCAGTGCTTCGCACCTTCAAACGCATTTTTAACAGCCTTGCTATGTATAAATTCAGTTTGGTGTATTCTAATTGTTGTAAAGTGAAGCTAGGCCAGAGCAATGCTTTTAATTGAAATGATCTAGGCAGATCCAAAATGAACCTACAGCATTTAACTTGTGCACCCACGGTGATGAGAGTTGGTATTTCTATTGGGGCATGACATGATTGGTTGAACTGTACCAAATATGAACCATTTTGTAGGCTATGCACTTTACTGTGAAAGGAAGCAATTGGTGCAACATGCAGTGTGCATTATAGAGGTACTGTCACAGGAATTCACTGGCTCAGCATATGTACACGTCATTCGAGTAGAGCCTTTGTATTCACACAATGAGTACAGTGTTATTTCAGGACTAGATGGTGACACACGGGCATGTAAATATGGGAAAACAATCTTTTCTGACCCATGTGTCATTTACCCAATGCACATTACCCCATGAATGTAGTTCTTGACATATCATAGAAGGTGTTGTTTGAACGGGAATGTTCAGCACCCCATGCACAATTAAATTGGTGGAGCTTGGCAACCAAGCAGATGCTGCTACTACACTCTTTGCCAGTACACTAAGCAGTAAGAAAGTAGAGCCAGACATCGCCTGACGTGTTCCAACCTTGGACAAGTTAAGTACCTGTATTTGTTCCAGCCATGAAATTATATTCCAATCTGGGACCCCTGTGCTAGGAGTGGCCAGAACATCAGTTACCACAGAAAGACTTACTGTGGATTCTTGGTCGCTTCTAATCATAGATAAGAAATTTTGAATCAACCCCCCACTACATCTGTAATGACAGCTCTTAGCACATAAAAGCCGCTCTAGCGCTTGGTCATTAGAATCTGCAGCATGAAATCATAGCTGTACTGCCTCACTTTCAGTTTGCAGGATTTGCATTAGTGCCTGTGACCAAGTGCAAGTTCTACCTGTTATGGACGCTTGTCCCACCTCACAAGGTACACTCGGGTCAGAGGTGGTGCAGGTAGCTGCTCTCCTGACACGCCCACTTTGGGTGCGCATCAGACCAGCAGTTAAATGCACGATAGATGTCCAATTCTCTTCTTTTATGACGTTATCTAGAGATTGCATCACCCCACTCAGGTGATACTGTGAAAGTATTCCTTGGCACAGCTTACCTATGGATATACGTTATGTCAGGGAGGTTTTATGGGTGTTTCAAGCCCTATATGGGCACACACCAAGTCATGCTTTTCTTTTATTGCATTAATTTGCTTGAACCGCCTATAACACTCATCTCCCTGATGCATAAGTAATATGCTTGGTGCCATTGCGCTCTTTTGCTTCTCTATAGGACACACTCCAGAACTCACCTTCTGCCTTTTTCCACTCAGGGTAGAAACTCAGGTTCCTATTACTGCACGTGGTCTGGAACTGCGTATAGTTTAAGAAATACATCAAATACAGGAATCTACATGCCATGTCTAACGTGTGACCACCTTTGATTTGCCACACCTGTTGACCCCAAGTAGACCATAGGGGGACAGTTTCCCGCCATATTTGTTCAGTCATGTTTGCAAAGTATTCTCTGTCAAAGATGACTAAATCTGCAACATACATGTGTTGTGCATTATGTGGCTCTGGAGGGAATTTATACTGATTTTCATACTTGTAATCCCCCGCTTGGTATGGTCTCAATGAAATATATGGGAACTGTGCTTGGAATTCAGGACTGCCAGTTTGAAACGGCACTGCACAGTGTTCCCAGAACGTGTATTTAGGCCACAGAATGGGTTCACGTTTGATAAGTAAGAAGGCATTGTAATATTGCACATAACACATGGGGCCCCATTTCATGGAGATCCCCCACATCAAGCAAATGCATTTTACGCAAATATGTGTGAAGAACCTAAAGGCTTTAGAACAACTTTTTTACTTACAGGTGGAGTGGAAACCTTGCTCAGACAATGCCCAGAAGTCAGCGAGATGAAGAATAAAGTGAGGCTGACCCATAGTACGAGAAAACACACAGCCAGCATTTTATAACAGCATTTTAGAAAGTGTCCAAAAGAATTCCTTCATTACTTTAGCAACTAGAAAGGCTTTCTGTTTCCACATGGGCAGACTTGCAGTACTTTCCTAAATTGTGGACGTGTAATCAAGATTGGCATATTCTTACTCATCTTGAATGCCTATCCGCATAATTTGACAGATCTCCATCTCATCGTCCGTGGGCTCCTCACTTGGAAGAGGAAGATTTTGTGGAAATATCACGGTAACCATCTGGCACAGGTTTTAGGTCGTCCACAGAAACTTGCCTCGTACCTCTTAGGTGGCAACGCGGGTAGGACAGCAGTTTCACTCCGATTGCTTGCACTGCTGGTCTGTAAAATGGGCCAAATGGAGCCTTCTGTTAAATGTTAAGATATTTATACTGCGCACCGTCACCAACAGAGTTGGTCCCCAGGCGGATCTGTAAAACAAGAGGCAGGCGGGTTGGTTTAGCCAGGTAAAGAGGGAGTACGAGAGAAGTGGTGTGCTGTTGGCGGCGGCAGTTCGGTTTCCGCTGTGCGCTGAGCTTTGGTGCGAGTATCAGACTTGAGCGAGACCTCATGTGCTATTGGTGCGGTTTGTGTTTGTTGGTTGCGGTGTGGTGAAGTGCGTGTGGTTTGCTGGGGGAGAAATGGTTGTGTGGATTTTCGGGTGGATTAGGTATGCAGAGATTTGAAGTTGGGTTGGTGGGTTGTATGTCCTGGTTCTAGCAGACCCTGTTCTATTTAACTAGCAATCCTGTGGGTAGGCTTAGTTGCTACTTTCCTTTCTTGACCATCTAACTGTTGTGGGAAATGGCGTGGCGCGTTCCCGTCTGTATTGTATTTGAACTAAGTGTAATGGGACGGGGTATGTCTAGTCTCCCCCTCTGGTGTTGGAGCTGTGTGTTGGCCGCCCGCTATTCCCTTGCTATCTATTTGATGGTGGTCTGTTGGAGCTTGGGTGTGATTCAGGGCCAGTGTGCTATTGAAGAATCATCCTTGTCTTTCCGTCTTGGTCTGACCATGTATACAGTCTTTTAGTGTCATCTTATTATAGCTGGCTCTTAGTTTGTAGTTTGGTATGTCATAGAATGTCATCCTTAGATTCTGTTTGTATTTGATTGCTTGGTGGGATCCGGGGTCGGTGTCTTCACTCATCATTGTTTCAGCTATGTGTGTGTCCTTGCGGGCGTTGTTCTAGTTAAGCAGTGAAGAGCCAGGATTTGAGCAGTTCCCTGACTAGTAGGTGGTTTACTATGTTATGCAAGTACTTTGGTAAGCTGTTCCAAGTATTTAGTATGAGGTGTGAGAAAGAAGATCAGAGTTTTCTTTTGTTGTAGGGTTTCGGTTCCAGGTGAATGTTGTTACTGGATCGAATCGTTGTTGTTGGGTGATGTAGGTGTAATTTGTCTCAGGAATTCTGCACCTTGGTTAGTGATTGCTCTGTGCATGATGCACATTGATTTGAATTTGATGTGTTTTATTGGTAGCCAGTGTAGTGTTTTTAGCGCATGTGTGATGTGTTCTCTTTGGGGTAGTTTGAGGAGCAGTCTGGCCGCCACATTTTGTATGCGTTGTAATTTTTTTTTAGAAGTCGTTTACGCCAGTAGCCTATATCTTGGTATGCCTAATCTACTCTGGACATGATGAGAGCTATGATGGGAAGTGTTTAGTTGGTGAATGACAGGAACGTAGGATCCTTTTTGCCGCTCGCAGGAGAAAGAAGCATTTCTTGAGTAGAGCGTTTACTTGTGGCTCTAGAATAAGTTTGTTGTCCATCAGGACCCCCAGGATTTTTTACAGTTGAGGATGGGGTTGTACCGAGGTCCTTTGGCCAAGGGATGTAGTGGTTGTCTCCTCCGTCTTTTGTGATGATCATGATTTCCGTTTTGCCTGGGTTGATTTTGAGGCAGTTCAAGTTCATCCAGTTGAATACATCACAAAGGCAGTTCTCTAGTGTTGTGTTTTCTTCTTGAATGTCTTTTTGAAGACCATGTGTATCGTCTGCGTAGTTGCAGCAAGTGAGGCTGTGTCTTTTGATGATTTTTATTAGGCGGTAGATGGATGTTGAATAGTAACAGGGAGAAGAATGATCCTTCTGGTACTCCGCATGTGAATTCTCTTGGGTTGGATTTGAAAGGTTTCATCCATATGGTTTCTGTTCCATTTGTTAGGAAGGATTTGATCCACAGTAGGGCGGTGTCTGTTATTCCCAACCCTAATCTCGTGATGAGGATGATGTGGTTAACTGTCAAATGCAGCGGAGATGTCTAGAAGTATCAAGGCAGTACTGTTGTCCGAGTTTGTTTTTAGGTCATCCCATATTGAGAGGAGAGCCGATTCCGTTCCCCCTCATTAGTCTGAAACCAACTTGTGCCTGGTCTAGTAGGCACTGCTCTTCTATGAATGCTTGGGTTGTTTTATACCAATACAAATGTTGCATTTACTCAATAGGGAGGACAAGGCCTGGAATAGTAGCATACATTTGCTCTTCATCTGTGGGCATGTCAATGGTGGATGCCAGTGTGCCTCACTTTAGCGGACACTACCAAAGTGTTGGTAGTAACTGATCCCCAAAGGTAAATTGCTCTTTCGCAAGTGCTCACACATTATTCCTAGATGCCAATTCACATGCTTAACTGTTGCTTTCATAGTATGGAGCATTCGTTTCTTGGTTAACCCCATGTTAGGGAAATCATGAGCAAGGGAATGAGTTTGTCAAGTTAAATCATACAGCTACTCCAAAAATGCACTCATGCCAACTTATTGCATTTCTTTATTGTCTCTGGTGAGTCCACAGAGTACTCATTTAGTTGATCATTCCATTGATCGGGGTTGTTCTGTCTAGTACCCTTCTGTGTCTGGATCTTCTCCCTGGATATCAAAGTGGACATAGTCAACCCTCATGCTCTTGGAGGGATGTTTGCCTATACCTAAATGGGACTTTGGTTGGCTTTTTCTAATCTGCTAGTTCACAAATGCCACAACCGGTCTAAAAGGCATGGTCCTCTATCCAAAATAGGGATGCCATATAGGTAGTGTCTTAAATGAGAGCATTCTCCTACCAATCCTCTTCCTTAGTCGTTTTGGGTTTGAACCACCTTTCCAGACTGCATAGAGCTCCATAGAGTCTACTCAGCCTGTGTGTAGGTCGGTGGTGCCCAACCCCTCAATCACCACACCAAGAACTGATGTGGAAGTGAAAATGTTTGAAGTTTATGTACACTGCAGCTACTGGTGTCTAATGCAGTGTAATGCACGTGTCATAGGGCAAGTTGTTCTACACAATTAACATTTGGGTATGAGGAACTTCTACTGCAGTACTGAGCAACAAGTCTGAATCCCGACGCTCTACAAGCAAGAGCAAGGAGAGTTTCGGTGGCACGTTTCCCTGCACTATATTTTTAAGCACCATGTTGGTTTAGTCGTCTTGTGCTAGCCCGAGCAGTGTTGTAGAACACTGGGTGTGTCGCAAGAGTGTTTGTGCCCTTTTACTTGATGAAGATCCCAGTTTGATGGGGCTTAATGCGACTTGGCAATCGATTTTGGGGTGAGCACAGTGGCCTTTTTTTCATCTTCAACAGTTTGGGAATGGGTGTGGTCTCTGCTGCATTGCACCAGGTGGAGCTCCTGTGAAGTCTTTTCAGGAGTCCTTTTATTTATAAACAAAGGAACCTGGTCAGAATCCCTAGTCTTCCAGGCTAGTAACTGTATAAACACACAGAAATTGACCAGTTGGATAGGGAATGGTGCATTTTATACATTTATCTTTTAAATTATATCAATAAATGTCACTCTTTTAAATTCAAATTAGTTTTATTTTCATACACAAATATAAAATATCAATTCATAAAACATATCAAAAAGCATTTATCAAAATTCAACTCACATACATTCACTCCTACCAATCATTCAATCTTTCTTACATATCCTACTTGGTCAACAATCTATCTTTCACTGTGAAATGCCCTCCTCCTAATTCATAGATGGTTCTATCTGTGTTTAATCAATTGCACAGATGTAAAAGTTTACACATGTTTCGGTTGTCTATTTGAACTTCAACACATCCGTCCATTTGGTAATGCAACCTTCATCAGGACCACAATGGGGAACTCAATCATTCCCGTCTAACAGAGTAGGGTGAGTTCTATCACCTAAAAAATGCAATAAAAACCTTTAACAATCTAAAACGTAAACCATTCCCTCATCATTTATTTATTACTGTTAATGTAAAAGCACATGATTCTAACAAGTAATCATTAAATCACTGTTTCTGAATGTTATATTATTACATTACAGAAATGCTGATAATTGGATTCATCCTATTCACACCTATGTGTGGAGATCTGTACATCTACCCCCGCCCCAGGGATGTTAAATGTTAAAAGGTATTTGTACCGCGCACCGTCACCAACGGAATTGGTCCCCAGGCACTCTGGCGGATCTGCAAATAAGGTGGGATGGGTTAGTGGGTTAGTAAGGTGAAGAGGGAGTAGGATAGTGAGAGGAGTGGTGTTCTGTTGGCAGCTTCAGCTCGGTCTACACCAGATACTGAGCTTTGGTCCGGATATTGGATCGGTGTCAGTCCGCGTGTGCTGTTGCTCCGGCATATGCGTTGTTGCAGTGTTGTGAAGTGCGTGCGGCTTGCTGTGCGAGAGATGGTTGTGTGAGTTTTTTTTGAGTGAGATAAGTATGCAGAGTTTGATCTTAATATTGGTTAGTGGGTTACCAGACCTTTGGCATGCTAACATTCACAGTTCTATCCAGGTGCAGCACCTGTCGACCCTCACACCTCTATCTGGATGCGGCGCAGGCCAATGCCTAGGATTCCATCTAGGTGTGGGCATGTCAACATTCACAGTCCCATCCAAATGCAACGCACGCCAATATTCACAGTTCTGTCTGAGTGTAGACATGCTAATATTCACAATTCTGAGTGTGGACATGCTAATATTTGCAATTCTGTCTAAGTCTGGACATGCTAACATTCAGAGTCCTAGCTAGATGCAACGCAGGCCAATATTCACAATTCTGTCGGAGTGTGGACATGCTAATATTTACAATTCTGTCTAAGTGTGGACATGCTAATCCGGATGGAGTGGGCGTGTAGGGAGGTGGGCAGAGTGAAGCCAGGAAGCGGGTGGGCAGGGGGAGAGGGACCACGCGCCGAATGCGCTATGGTTCTTTTAAGCACCTTTACAAAATAAAATAGCATTTTGGAGGGAGGTGGGGGGGGGTCAGGAGACTCCTTACCTTTGGCCTGGGCTCGATGCAAAAAAACACATAAGAGGAGAACCTGGGCTCGCTGGAAACGGCGGGGAGTGCCTCCAGCAGACCAGGGGAGGCGGACAGAGTGAAGCCAGGAAACAGTGGGCAGGGGGAGAGGGACCACACGCTGAGTGAGCTATGGTGCTTTTAAGCACCTTTACAAAATAAAATAGCATTTTGGGGGGGGGGGGGGGAGGTTTTCACTTTACACTCTAAATTAGTGGAATACTAACTCAAAAACGTGAAGCACAACTTTGATGGCACTGTCCAGTATTTAGGACATATCATTAATTCGTTGAGAAGGGTTCTTCATAGCCCAGTCCAATGTCTGCAGTCTCTACACCAATCTATTGGTACATCATCTCTTCATGTCCCAATAGATGTCCTACAAGGAAAGGAATCTATATTATACTAAGTATCCAAAACACAACCTGGAGGATTACATACCACCTTAATGCAACCTGATACTTACATCCACATTAAACCTCGTGGGCCCAAATAGTTATATATAGGTGTCCCAAACTTGGAAGTCTACTTTCCCGCTATGGTGTCCCTGTAGTGAAGTAACATAGGATATCATTAACTATAGCTTCCAGATTATCACAAGATTCTCGTGTAATGCCATCTCTAAGTATGGCTCGCGTATTTCACTATTTTATTGGGTATTCTCAATTATTAGCAACCTCACTCTTTCTGTAACTCATGAATACCATGCCCATGAAATGGGTTAGGAAATTCACGAGCTAAGTATGTAACATGCACCGTATTCGTAGGTCGTATCATGTCAGTGTATATTCATGGAATATCACTCTAAATTACCATCCCACTCCGCACTCTTTACGAGTCACACCCAGCGCACTCCCCTTTAGTGGTGCAAGGACCGTCTTCTCAATCTTCCGTCTCTATTGGTCTCGACTGTTTGCTTAGTCACCGTCGTGTAAGAATTACATGATCAACATCCGCGTTTGGCCAATTTATGCAGTAATGCATAGAAAAAGAAAGAGGACTGACCCATAGTGTTTTAGTCCTCAATCAGTTACACAATGCATCATGGCATTTGTAAAGTTGTACTAAGCCTCTGAATAAAAGTTTAAGGTCATATCAGATGATATATTTCGATCTGTTTACAGTCATCTGAATACGCACGAGGGAACCACATCATATGCCTCATTAAATTCCAATCATAGTGAATTGAACTGCACCCGTGTATTTCTAATAATATGATTGCATCAATTAGAACACAGGACAGACCAGCCATATCAAGATAATATGGACATTCACGGTCTCCTATCAAATTAAGTAGTCCACAACATTGTCGATCACTTATCGATGAGCACCATTATCAACTATTTGGCCAGTCTTCTTCATCCAGTGCTATAACCACCTAGATTTGGATAAAAATCCCTCTTTATGTAACAACCATGTACTTGGCAAGACATCAATGGGTTAGACGTATATTCAAGTCTGTTTCACCGTATCTAGCCGATAAATCCAACACAGTTCTATTTTATGTAGAGCCACCGCCATATCGCTGCCTCTTATGCGGTTTCACACTTTATACAATACTAACATTCAGATACCAATTTAAAATGGTTTGTACTACAAAGTGGTCCACTAAGGGTTTTTCTGCCACTTTATTGCGTATACAACTTCTATGCTCACCAATGCGTTGCCTTACCTCTCTCGTGGTCTTGCCCACATATATCAAATCACAGGGACACATGATTATGTAAATCACGTTCTTAGTACGACAATTTGCATGCGTTCTTAATTTCCACCTTACGTTTCCATGATTGAACGCCAAACATGTCTGGGTTGAGGGGCAGGCTACACAATTGCCACATTTGTGATGTCCCACTATAGGTGTTAAACCCCATTGGTTAAGAATTGTTCGTTCTCGGGCCCTGTCTGTATATGTATGTACTAATTTTAAATTTTGATTTTTCTTGAAGGCAAACGTGGGTTTCTGCGACAAACTACCTGGCTGTTTGATTAAATCCCAGTTCCGATTCACAATCTTTTTAATGTTGTTGCTCACTGGATTAAATGTGGTCACACAGGCCAATCTATCCTGCTTCTGTTTCTCTTGAGGAACTAGACACAGATCTCTATTGATATTAAACACCCTCTTCAGATTAACCCTAACAGGTTTTTTGGGGTACCCTCTTTCTAACAGTCTGTATGTTTCGTAAATTCATCCTTAGCTGTACAATTTCTGCGAATTCGCAGAAACTGCCCGTAAGGTAAATTCTGGCGTAAACCCACACGTCAAGCTTCAGGGCCCACTTGGACTGTTCGGGGTTCACTGAGAAATAGGACTTCCGGTTGTGCCACGGGACCCAAGTGCGTGGTGGTATGCAGTTCGTAGTCAAAAGCCCCCGGTGCGTGTGGCCGTTTAACTCCCCTGAGTGACTAGGACTTCCTTTGCGGGCACCTCCAGGGTCCCAGTGAGCTGGAGGTTCGTCAGCATGAGGGGACGCCGGTCACCTGAGGGGACCCACCCAGTGGTGCGGCAGGTGCCACCTTACCTTGTGTTGGGCGCTGATAAGTCTGTTAAATTGGCCACTGTTGTAGGGAATCAGGGGTATCCTGGATGAGGGGCAGTGAGCTTCGGATTGTGGGTGTGTAGTGGAAGCCCGTTCCCAGCCGCAGCAGTCCCGACCGGGCGGCCCCTCACTGTGGGCTAGAGCGAGGCACTGCACTGATCCACCCGAACTACAACGCTGTGGGTGAAGGCTATTCCGCCCCTGGACCGGGCGTGTCCCCACACTGGCTGAATGCCCGGTTGGTGCGGCGGGCCCCGCTGTCAGATGTTAGAGGAGTGGGAGTTAGATGGGAAAGCAGAAAAGAGCATTCAGGTGGCTGGGTCCGGGTTCCTCGGTCTCGTCATTGCCTGGTGGGATCTTGGAAGCAGGCGCAGAGGGGGCGTCAGGCATTGCTCCGGGGGAAGGCGGCGGGCGCTCAGCTCATCGTGGACCCGCTGCTTGCGTTGCAGAGCTCCAGCAGGTTCGAAACTCAGAGG
Organism: Ambystoma mexicanum; assembly: GCF_040938575.1. NCBI lineage: Eukaryota > Metazoa > Chordata > Amphibia > Caudata > Ambystomatidae > Ambystoma > Ambystoma mexicanum. The sequence goes on along the minus strand of NC_090923.1, from coordinate 477,816,462 downwards.
CTTCCACATCGCAGAATGAGGCATCTCCCAGCCCGGTGGACCCCAGTCACACGTTGTGCCTTTGCTGTCCTTACCGCTGCGAGCGGACTATAAGCAGTAGTTGCGTAATTTACTGGAGCCCCTTCACGCTGGGAAGAGGGAGCTTAAGTCCACTTCGGGAAGGGAAGGGAGAGAAAGGGATCTCCACTGCCCTACACAAGGGGGTGGGTTGTGTAGCTGTCACGTTGTGGGCCGGTACGTCCTGCAGCCTGGAGAGACTCCGTCATGTGCCGTATTTTTGCTGCTTTTGCTGCCACCACAAGGTTGTAGAAGAGGGCAGCGACGTTCTCATGCAGGCGGACCGTGTTAATTGCAGGAGCCCTTTCACGCAGGAGCCAGTAGGAGGGAGTCCGCCTCAGGAAGGGGCAGAAATGCAGGTGGCTTCTGCTGAGCTGTAGCAGGAGGTTGGCTATGCTGGAGCAGTCAGCCTTAAAGACAGCTCCCGGCCGAAGAGTCGTCTGCCATTTTGTTGCCGGGTCCTACTTCATGTCTCCCTCGGCTTCCGATCAGATGAATTTGCCGTTCTGGTTGTCGTAGGAGAGTCAAAAGCTGATCAAAGCATGCCAGTACTCTTAAGCCTTAGGACACGTCGCAAATGAATATTGAAACTTCGTTTTCACCAGGGCATTGCAGTTGGCAGCGCGGCACCAGCCGGGAGCTCTCAGAGCAACTCTGACCGCCATGGCTCCAAGACACGCCCCCTCATACAACCTCTTTTTTAAAAACCAACCCTACATCCTGATGACCTGCCTAACTAGAGGCCCATTATGAACCTCCTGTTTATTAGCCAAATCTTGGGAAAGTAGTTTCTACACAACTACTTGTCAGAATCGTACAACTCCACTTCATAAAGGACCATCAGTCAGGGTTCCACCCAAAGTGTAGTATTAGGACAGCCACCACCCAGGTTGTGAATAATGCTCTCCAAATCATAGCTCCTCGTCCTCCTTGAACTCTCAGCTGCATTCGATAGTCGAGCACGACATCCTCTCTCCTTGCTGACGGGATGGGATTCTCCTGAATTGGTTTACCTCCTACCTCTCAAGCAGGCACCAGGCTGTCCAAATGAACTTGTTGCATTCTAACCAGTTCCAAATCTCCCTCAGAGTCCTCAAAGGCTCCAGCCTCTCACCAATCCTTTTTAACCTTTATATGGAGCCTCTGGGCACTCATCTCAAAGATCCCAATATAGCCATCCACCAAAACGCAGACGATACTCAGTTGTACATGAGAGTAAATGGCGTGCAGGACATCATTCATTTCTGCGATTACCTAGCCATCATCCAGTTCTGGATGTTGTCTGCTTACCTCAAACTAAACCCATTCAAGACTGAATTAGTCTTCATCGGTCCACCCGCTAAAAAACAACTTGTCCAACAATGGCTCAATGGTATGCGCCTAGAAGGATTTGATCAACAACTCTCAGATGCAGCAACATCCTTAGGCTTCACCATTAACAGCAAGCTGTCCTTCCAGAAACACAGCCAAGAAGGACCAATTAGCCAAGCTCAAAATCAAACCCTTCATCCCGCCGCAGGGCTTCCGGCCCGTAGTGCAGGCCCTTGTGGTCTTGCACATCGATGGGGGGAAATGCTCTCGTGGCAGGGCTCCCAGCTGATAACCTGGCTCCCCTTAAAAGCAGTCCAACACGCTGCAGCACGTCTTATTAACCCCATCCTATGTGAACTACATTTGCTTCCACTCCAAGCCAGGGTACTGTTCAAGACAGCATATATGATATGATTTGGTATTTATAACACGCCTGTAACCAAGTGTTTCTTGGCACCTCAAGACAGGGGGGGGGGGGGGATGGAAGGGGGGGCGAGGGAAGACGAGACAATGAGACATCATCTTACTAGGTCTTGTGTCATTTGGATCGTGCAAGTGCAACAACGAGAAGTGCAGGGAGGGAGGTGGGGGGGGGGGGGAGTGCAGGGGAGAGGGGGAAGTGGGGTCAGAGCAACATGGCTCCGAGTAAGGGCAGTCAGGGCAGCGCGCCTCTGGGTAAGTGCAAGGAGGCATGGGGCTGTTGGAGTAGCAGTTACAGCCCCTAAGTGAGCAGTAAGCGAGGAGGCAGTGCAAGGATGACTCTTCATGAAGGAGCCTCGTACCCAGTGAGGCTCTGAGGGTACCAAGCAACCAGTCGGGGCAGCAGACAGGTAGATTAGCAAGGAAGCAAGAGAAGGTGGAGGAGAAAAGGAGCAGCTTTTGTAATTTCAGGTGGCCCGAATCAAGTCTGAGGAGGTGGGGAGGCTATTCCAGGGGGGAGGCAGCTGCAGCGGTGAGGGATCAACACCTGACTCTCTGCTTGGAGAAGCGTCTGGCCCTCGGAGAGTTAGAGGTAGTTGAGCGAAGGGCTCTAGATAGAAGGCATTTAGGTAGAGAGATTTGGATATAGTGAGGGTCCCGGCCTCAGAAAGCCTTGTGGTCGATGCAGAGGGTCTTGAACTTTATCCTTACAGCCACTGGGACCCAGTGGAGAGACTTCAGGGCTGGAGAGATGCGGTCTCTGGGCTTGAGGCCAAGGATACGTTTTGCAGTCCTGTTCTGGATTAGTTGCAGGGGGCGAAGGGTAAAGTTAGGCAGATTGAGAAAGAGGCTGTTGCAGTAGTACAGCCTGGAAAGAACCAGAGCTCTGGAGACAGTGAGCTTCTGGGGGAAGGTGAGAAAAGGAAGAATGCCTCTGAAGAGGTACAGCTGGAAGTGGGCCTTCTTGGCAAGGTCTGTTATGTGAGGACAGAAAGAGAGTGGAGTCAAAGATGACAAAAGGTTTCTTGCCTCACCAGAAGGAGAAGGTAGAGGGCCCAAGGAGGGTGGCCAGAGAGAGGGAAAAGTGGGAGCAGGGGTACCAATGAGAAGGATCTCAGTCTTGCTGGCAGTGGGGCAGAGATTGTTGGAGGCACACCATTCCTGAATCACAGATAGACAGTCAGGAATGAGCGAGGATGGAGAGGAGGCTGAGGGAAGCCTGAAGGAGAGCCGAGTCATCCGCATAACACTGAATGTGAAATAACACTATACTCATTACGTGAATGCAAAGGCTCTACTCGAATGACGTGTACATATGCTGAGCCAGTGAATTCCTGTGACAGTACCTCTATAAAAGGCACACTGCATGTTGCACCAATTGCTTCCTTTCATAGTAAAGCGCATAGCCTCCAAAATGGTTCATGTTTGGTACATTTCAACCAATCTTGTTGTCGTGTCCCAATAGGAATACCAACTCTGATCACTGTGGGGGCACAAGTGAAGTGCTGTGGGTTCATTTTGGATCCGCCTAGATCATTTAAATTAAAAGCATTGCTCTGGCCTAGCTTCACTTTACAACAATTAGAATACACCAAACTGAGTTTATACATAGCAAGGCTGTTAAAAATGTGTTTGAAGGTGTGACGCACTGAAAATACATATTTCCAAGCACACTTCGCTATGGTCAAACAGATTGCATCTTTGCTAGGCTCCGAACATACAATGCAGGAAGCCATGCACTCTGACAGTTCACAGTTCGATACAGGCCTTTCTGTGATGGCAACAGCAGCCACAAGTGCACTACATAAAGTGTTAATTGCCTTGGATTTCTTGATGTTACTTCTTAATGAATTCATGCGCCATAAATAAAGTAGACTCCACACCATTCTTTGTTATAATCTATGGTTTTAGTATTTCTGTACAGTTGCCCAACACGTGTTTTGGCGGATGCTGCTGCCTTTTTTTCAAATCAGGGCTATTGTGATTTCAACCAATCAATAGTACATAAACAAAAAATTAAACCAAAACATGGCAGAAAAAGTACAAATGATGTTCAAATGTTACAATGTTTCAAAAGCAGATCAATCACATAGATAAATCCATCCCATGATGGTGGAAACGTATGTGGTAAGTTTGTGTGTGACCATTCACCATGTTACAATGAACAGACATGAAGGAAAAGGGGGGAAGGGAGGGATGTTTTAAGGTGAAAGAACCCACAGAGAAAAAACAATGATAAAATTAGTTTTGAAATCTGCATAAGCATAACCTCAAATTTGATACATTTTGGATTCTTGCAGTTAGTCTCATGTTGGTGTTGTCTTACCCAATCGTTGTGCCTCGTGGTGAATATTCTTATAGCATATGAACAGAGTCATGGGTTCAATCCCAACCTGTCAAGTAAACATATGATAAATGATCCCCTCTTGTGTGCAACAGTCCGTACCCTATTTAGTAGTAGTATCAATGCGCATCTTACTCTTAATCTATACTTTGGAAAAGGGTAATTTCTTATTTTTATTTTCAATATCTCAAACTGCTTATCCTAGTTTCGTTTCTTAGCACATCTGATTATTGATGAGTGTTCTAAAAGAAAGCAAGAGCATGGGGTTATTAAACATTGTTAATGCTTCCCTTGATTGATGACTGTCTCCGTTCCTGAGCATGACAAATATCCTTTTCTTTTTGGGTTTTACATTATCGTGCTAGCAAAATGTTGGACAGTGCTCCGAGTCGTGCGCTGTGCATTCTCCATTGAGGGCTTACCTGCAAAGTCCTAACTTTCTTTCGTCCATGCATCCTAGTTTGCGTCTGTCAGTGGACGGATTCCCTACAGTCCTATGTTGTTCATTCGGCATCATGGCAACCACGTTAGTCCTACCTTGTATTCCATTCTAGCTGCCATACTTGGTTTAAAGATACGCTTCCCATTCTAATACATGCATTTTTGCCCATACTTGCCGAAATGATAGTTATGGAAATCTAAATTAACTTCTAATATAATTTAATCAACCCGTGCACAATTTACAGCCTCTTTCTCTTTTTCCAAATTGTATGCAAGTATTATCATTGCGAGCAGCAGTATTTATTATCATTAAATGTTGTTTTAATTAGCAAACAGCACCCTATCTGAAGGACACAACGTCAGCGATAAACGAAATATTTAAAGTGGAATGGCACTCCGGGTTTCTACTGGCAACGTGGGCCGTCAAAGCTCTCTACACATCAATCAAGCATGATACAGCATTGGAAACTATTGAATACGTGTTTCTACAAGACACAGCATCTAGTTATCATTCAGTCAAAATGTTGGCGATGCTTTTACTTTCTTTACAAAATAATGTCTTTATTTAACAGAGTTCTACAGGCAAACGAGGTGTCGCCATGGGTGAACAATATGCCCCAGCATTGGTGAACCTAGTAATGTTGATGCGACAGAGCATATGAGGAGAATGTTATTCTATGGATTAGATATATAGATAATTATTTGTTAATCTGGAAAGGAGAAGGATTTGGAACACTTCATGAGAAGGGCTAATCAGAACCAAATGGGTATAGAATTCATAGGAACTTCCAGCGTGAAAAGGGTGAACTTTTTGGATCGAACTATATTTATCATATGTTTACTTGACAGGTTGGGATTGAACCCATGACTCTTCATATGCTATAAGAATATTCACCAATCAAGGCACAATGATTGGGTAAGACAACACCAATATGACTCTGCAAGAATCCAAAATGTATCAAACTTTGAGGTTATGCCTATGCGGTTTTCAAAACCAATTCATTTTATCATTGTTTTTTCTCTGTGCATTCTTTCACCTTAAAACACCCCCCCCTTCCTTCCTGTCTTTGTTAATTGTAACATGTTGAATGGTCACACACAAACTTACCACATACGTTTCCACCATCATGGGATGGATTTATCTATGTGGTTGATGTGCTTTTGAAATATTGTCACATTTGAACATCATTTGTACTATTTCAGCCATGTTTTGGTTTAATTTTATGTTTATTTACTATTGATTGGTTGAAATCATAATCGCCCCGATTTGAAAAAGGAGGTGGCATCTGCCGAAACACGTGTTATCACAAAGGGCAACTGTACACAAATACAAAAACACCATATATTATCACAAAGATTTGTGTGGAGTCTACTTTATTTATTGCGCATGAATTCATTAAGTAGTAACATCAATAAGTGCAATTTTTGTTAAAAACGGAATAGAGGAACCATATTTCTCCATTCAGTTACCAAACTCATGCGACAGAAACCTGTCTTCAACGGAAAGGAGGGCGCTGAGGTCTACTTTTTTGTATCCACAGTGAAGGGTTCCTCAGTAAGCATTTAATTGCCTTGGACACAGTCATTAGAACACAGACTTCGTTGAGTGCATGGTACTGCTGGCTGTTGGCAATACCTGGAATATGTCTCATTTTGCTGCAGACGGATATACATCATAAAGTCAAGGTTGAACACAAGCATAACAGAAAGCCGTGTTGAAAATCTAAAATAGCATCACATTCTGGGCCAAGTTACCGTTGACCATGATGGGGAGAGGTGCACTATTAAGGATGGTGGTACTGCCCAGGATATTACACTATTTTGTGAATATTCCATATATGATACACAAACGATTCTTTGCTAAAATTCAGAGTGTATGCAGAGGGTTCATATAGCACAACTCCAGGAATAGAGTAGCATTATGGAAGCTGCAGAACCTGTATGAACAGGGGGCATCAGATGGTCCAATTTCAAAGTATACTACCTGGCTAGCCTGCTCCAGTATGTAGCAAGGTGGTTATCAGAGGCCCCTACATCGGAGTCCAAACTGTTGAGGGCCGAATGCACCCCTTATTTTCTGAATGAATGGATGTGGCTGCCAAAACCGCAGCGGGGGGGGGGGGGGTTGTTAGACCTGGGGGGGGGGGGGGGGGGGGGGCGGACAGCCTGCCAGGTAATTGCGAATACAAGCCTGTGCTCCCCACAAATGCTGCTAGTGGCACTAGAACGGGTTGGATGTGCAAATGAGGAAGACCATCAGAGGGCATTGTGAACCGATGGGCATATTGACCTTTGGAGATGTGTGGCAAGACGGCCGTGACAATAGAGTATGACACGCTGGTGGAAGGCGCACGATTACACAGAGGGCAATTTATCAAATATCATGTTGGTGAAGTTGATAAAGAGTACATGGTCTGAGGTACAGTTGGCCCGACAGCCCGACGCAGTCATGGAAACATTTTATGACGTGTCGGACAGGGGCCATGAGGTCTCCCGAATATATTAACTATTGAGGTCTACAGTTGGGAAGGAGGTGATCCAGACGAGAAGAGATTGGGAGGAGGAAGCAGGGGAATCAATGGGAGACGGATTGTGGTGGAGGAGGGCCACCCCTGCATTCATTAGTCTGGTAAACACCCTGAGGCGGAGTTGCGGCTGAAGGGTAGAACCATGTATTGGAAATGGCAGGCCATGATCCTGAACCGCAGAAAAGATCGATGAGGCTGCCAAATAGGGACATGTAGATAAGCGTCCTTCTGATCCAGGGAGCACATCCAGTCTCCCCTGCAGTGTCTCCGCTATGAGTGCTGGCGTAACCATCTTGAATATTTGAAATGGGAGGAAGAGGTTGAGAGTGGAGAGGTCCAACACAACTCAGGCCAGCCGGTTACTTCTTTTGTATGGCAAAAATCCTGGAGTAGAAGCCTAAGCCTCTCTGGGATGCTGGGACTTCTTCCACTGCCTGGCTCCCGACGAGCGACCACATTTCCACCAAAAGAGTTGCTGTCCCAATCAGTGGGAATGGAGGGGAGGGGAGGGGAGGAATTGGTAGGCGGTACCCCGTACGCACTACGGATAGGATCCAGGGGTCTGTGATCTTCCAACGCCAACACTTTGCGTGAAGGGCAAGCCGGCAAGCCTGCCCCTCTAACCCCCCACCAGAAACACATGGACCTGAAGGGGCGCAGCATGACTCCTTTCCCTGCAAGGCTGTTGCAGAGGGTGACTGAAAGAAGCCCTTGCTCACCCCCTTCTGTTTTTTGCGCCGGTGCTGACTCGGTGAACAGTCAGGCTGCCTAGACCTCAGTTCTTGGAAGCCCCAGAACTCGCCAAATGTCTGCCCCTTATCCGAGCATTGATGCGACTGGATGTACGCCTTGGGCATGGCCTTTATGAAGGATAAAGACTTTGCAGTTTGCGAAATGTTTATCTTTTCATCTAGCTCCTCATCAGTGTTGGAGTGAAAGAGGTCGCCACCCTCGAATGGAAGGTCCAATATGCATTCCTGGACGTCTGGGGTGAATTTAGTAGCCCGAAGCCAGGCAGTCCTCATGTCCATGGCGATGCATATGGCCCGGTCAGAGGTGCCAAAGTGGGCCACAGTGGACTCCGATGTTTTGTCTTGTGCCACCAGTTTAACCTCCGCCAGTCACACCTCGAAACTTGCCTGGCTTTGCACCAGAAGTTCTGGAAGAAAGTCTGCCATTTCCCACCAAAGCCTCTGGTTGACGGCTGCCAGCATGGCATCTGTGTTGGATTGACGAAGGTGCAGTGAGGAGTTGGAATAAATCTTTCCGTAAGCCTCCAAGATCTTTTCCTTGTCCAACAGCGCAGAGGACGAGGTGGCCGAGGACCACTGTGGCTTTGACTAAAGCAACAGTGCAGCGATCACCGATTATTTCGGTTGAGGGTGTGCTGACAGCAAGAGTGGATCTGCCGCCAACAGCAAGAGTGGATCCCTCTCCATTTGCCTATACTTTGCGTCGAGGCGCTGACAGGCTTAGCCGAGTGGGGCTTAGGCCACCCCTTTTTGGCCAAGGCGACAACGTCCTTCTGCATTGGGATCACCATTCTAGCCACAGGGCAAAGAATGAGGACCTCAGCCAGGACCCCCACCTCTGGTTGTTCGACCTCAGGTTGAGGAAGCCCCAAGTACTCTGCCAAACCTGCGAGCCGTTTGTGGACGCCTTGCTGATTACGGCGTGTCAGGGTCATCTTCCTGGTCAGTGTCCACCAGGGTGTCTGGCTGGTCCGGAGCGGGTGGAGGAGTGCTGGCCGTCGAGGGCTGCGGTGTGGAGACCGGACCTGGAGGCTGGTGGGGAACCGCCTGAACTGTGGGTGGGAGGGGAGCCAGAATCAAATGAGCCGGCAAGGGCAGCACCGGGCCCTGCAGCACTGGAGCCATAGGAGGAATGACTATAGGCGCAGGAGGGCACATGTCCCTGATCCCATCCTGAAGGATAGTCCCCATCTGCAGAGATCTCATGAGAGTAAGGAACTTTTCAAAGAACCTGTCCTCACAGGCCGGTGGGGCGGCAGGTGATGTTGACGGGGTAGCGGGCAGCCGCTGGGGCCGGTGCGTACTCAGTCTAGCTGGCTGCAGGGTAAACCTGCCCTGCGATGTTGATGGATAAGCAGTAGGCCACCATGTACCTGGTTGACATCAGTCCCACCTTGTAACTCATTCTCCCACCTGCTCTGTTCCAAGGGGTGGTATCGGACGAGCGGCCATTTTGTCTGGCACAGCAGCGCTCTTGTCAAGCTGCGTGCCAAAGTTGTGGTGCTTGGCTCACTGGGCCCGGCCTCCTCCATGAATCTTGGCAGTGGAGCATGAGACCTCCCTGCACCACAGGACAGGGCCTGGTAGGCGGGTTGCCCTCAGCAGTATCGCCAGTAGAGCTGCGTGCAGACGCCCCTTCGGACATCTGGCCGGTGCTAAAGCGTAGCCCCTCTGGTGTACACCCGGTGAAAAAACTTGCAGTCCCTCAGCACTGTCTCCGGAAGGATCGAATGACCCCTCCGCCTGGGGGACAGTAGCTGATAAAGCTTCGGTACCAGTGCTGGTGCGAGAAACTGAAAGGTTCCTCCCGCTCGGCACTTCTTTGGGAAGGAGTCGCCCTTGTGGGGTGTAATGGAAAAATGCGGCCCTCCTTTGGGCCTTGACTAAGTCCTCTGTAGGCAACTTCTCAGAGCTCCCTCCACCAAGGTAACCTGTTCAAAGCATGCAGTGTAAGCGCGTTGCACGCGGTACAACCCTCCCAGCCGTGGTCGGGGCCAAGGCAGCAGCGACAAGAGAGCGGGGATCGGATGAAGGAAAGAGCCCTTCCCATCTGCCCCTCCCTGCACACGAGGTCATTACATTAAGTTTGATGAAGGGTTAGGAAGACGGAGTTGTCCTCGTCACCACCCTATCCCCTGCCCCACATCATTCCTTCCCACACAACCCCCTTTTCCCACATCAATCACAACCAAACTACATCCAGCCTCCACTATGCACAATACACACGATAAGTTGCCCTATGTGCCTATAGCCTCAACCACCTCCCCTCCTGACATCTCTAAGCGTAACAAGAGACTAACCAGCAGACTAACGCCTAGCAGGCACTCATCAGTAGAATATACCCATAAATCCATACGTTCAGATCGCCCTGAATGCACGGACAAGAATAACAAACACAAAAAGAAAATGTGTACAGCCCCTCTGAACAACCCAGGGGACACTAGCCCTAGTCGACCAGCGAAGGACGCACAAACACAGCCCACTATAGGAGCATTACTGAATGTCAGGTCATTGGTAGCAAACGCTACTGAGATTGCCGACATTATTGTGAACAATAACCTTGACTTCCTTGTAATGACAGCAACAGGCCCTTCTATTGCCCTAGCCGTCCCAGATAATTATTCCATTTTCCGTGTAGACAGACCCACGGCTCGAGGAGGAGGAATAGCCATCATCTTTAAAACCACTCAATATAAGACCAGCCACCCCTATGTCGCTGGCATTATGCAAACTCCTCTCAGTTAAGTTCCAAACCTCATCTAACAGCAAAATCACATTACACATCATTTACAGGCCCCGAGGACCCCCCAGGTCCTTTGAAGAAGATATCATAGCCTTAGCAGCTGACACCACCAAACCTACAGCGCGAAATATCATTTTAGGAGATTTCAACCTTGGTTACAAGGACACTAGCGACCCTCACGCCATCTCTCTAGCCTCCGCATTACTAGAACAAGGCTATACTCAAATTAGCACTAAACCCACCCACGAAAAAGGAAGGATACTTGACTGGGTTGCGGTTCTCAATTGCACCATCACCCTACTAGATCCGACTCCAGTAGTATGGTCAGACCACCACCTTATTACTTTTGAAATGCATATCAACAATCTGGAAAAGAAAAAGCCCATTATTGCTCCCCCCTGCCTCACAAGGAATAAACAAAACATTACAGCAGACGCTCTAGTTCTCCTGGTAGCCCCCTTACTCAATGCCCTAACGGACACTAATGATCCTAACACTAATTAACATCTACAATGAGACCATGACTAAAGCCATTGATGCTATTGCCCCGCTTAAACTACGAAAAAGCAAACCCAAAGCCCATCTCAACTAGTGGTTCACTCCAGAGCTAAAAACACTTCGTACTGGGAATCACGTTGGAAATCATCCCATACACCTGAAAACAAAACCAACCTTGCCATCATCACTGCCACCTACAAAAATAAGATAATCCAGGCTAAAAATTAAACCTACAATAACAGAATAGCCCAAGCCAGCTCCAGCACTAAAGAATTATTGAACATTCTGAGAGAACTAGAGAACCCCAACCCACAGCCAGAGAGATGCACTAAGGATAAAGCCTGGTGCACCAGCATTCAAAATGCCCTCGCCAATAAAATTAAAGGACTACAGACCAAAATAGCTGACAAAAGATCCCAACAGTCATCACACCAGCACCTACCCCTCACGTTAACTCAGGTTTCACATTCAAAAAAGTCACCATTCCCGAAGTCCACAAAATCATTGCGTCTCTTCAACCATCTAACTGTAAGGGCGATAGCTGCCCAGCCCAGATTATAAAAGATGCAGCTAGAGACCTTGCCCCATTCATTACTAAACTTGTAAACTCCTCCTTCTCTAGTAACCTCAAACAGTCCTGGGTTCTACCACTATTAAAAAAACAGACCCTTGATCCGGCCATACCCACTAACTACCGACCAATTACGACAGTCCCCTTTATACTGAAAATTTCGGGCAGAATAGCCTACTTGCAAATACAAGATTACCTTGAAGCACAAATTACTTGGCACCCGTCAATCGGGCTTCAGACTCCAGCATGGAACAGAAACCGCACTTGTCGACCTCAAAAGCCAGATCAATGAATTAAAAGACAAAGGAAAGATGGCCATCCTACTTCTAATCGACCTCTCGGCGGCTTTTGATCTGGTGGATCACTCCATACTTTGCAACCACCTATCCTCAGCGGCCCATTTCTCCTGTTCTGCAGTTGCCTGGATCCAATCTTTCCTCGCTAACAGAACTATGCGCGTTTTCTCACCTTAAGCAGCTGCTGACCCCATCCCCTGCGGAGTCCCTCAAGGATCCTGCGTCTCGCCCACTTTGTACAACATTTTTACAAAGTCACTATGTGACAAACTGGACTGTCTGGGTGTCACCTACACAAACTATGCGGATGACACCCAGATACTCCTACCCCTCTCAGGAACCTATGACAGACATCGCGCGGATTAACAAAGTCTTCATCATTCAGGCTTGGATGGCCACACATGGCCTCTGCCTGAATGAGACAGAATTACTCCTAGTCGGATCATCCAACAACCTTCTCAAACTAAGTCCTCATTACACAAATATCCTAATCGATGGGAACAGTATACCCATTGGCAAACATGTAAAGACTTTAGGTTTCTACCTCGATGCCCAGTCCAACCTAACTAAGCAGATTAACATGACCTCATCGGCCACAGCCTACACAGGCAAGCTGATCAGAGCCTGTAGACCTTTTCCATCCCCCACCAGCGGCCTTGCACTGGCGAGAGTACTTATACAATCTAAACTGGATTATTGCAACAGCCTTTATCTAGGAGCGAACAAAACCATCCTAAATAAACTCCAGATCATGCAAAATAACGCGCTCAGAGCAGCGTTGAATATTCCCAAAAGAGAGCACATATGAAACTAGAACACCACAGGTGGCTCTCCATACATGACAAAATTGTCCTAAAAACTATCTGTCTAACTCACAAGCGCTTAACTACCAAGCCACCCCCTATCTCACAGACAAGTTCACTTGGAAGGTATCCAACAGAATCACTAGATCATCCAACATACCATGTCTGGCAGTGCCCAGATATAATCTCAAAAGGGCCGGAGGCTCAAGCTTCCCGGTATTAGCCGCCCAGCTCTGGAACACTCTCCCTCAGAATATTCAGACTATTCAAACCTTTAACAAATTCAGAAGCCATGTCATCATATGGATACGCAACAAAACATAAAACAGTTCCTGATACCACTAACCGTGAGATGATCTGTACAACTAGCATGTGTCATCCATCCTATACTACTGCCATGACTTATGTATAATATGCAAAATGTTTAATATGTACCATTGTAATTTTTTTTCTGTGAATGCTATACTATGCCATGTAACCATCACCATCCTCTAGCACCCAATTACCTCCGGGTCAGGTGCGCGATATAAATAAAACAAACAAAGCAGGCTGAACGCCTGCTGAAGCCCACTGACGTCGACATGCACCAGGGAGGAGCATGGCACCAGAGGATTGAGTACCTGAATGATAAAAAGAAGATGAGACAGAAGAAAGTATCCGGGGAAGAGCGTGTGGTATTAGAAGGCCATAGCCAAACCCAGGAGCACAGGTGAAATAGGCCCATTCCTGTCATAAGGGGACTCGGGAGTGGTGCCTGTAGGCGAAGTCAGGGAGTGCATGCTCCTAGGGCTGCGCCCCGCTCGACCTCTTAATTCAAAGGGGAAGAAGGTTTTTTGTCTGGTGAAAAAGGTTACATCTCCCGTCCCTAGCAAGGAACGCCCATGCAGTATGGAGGAAAGGGGACGGGACGTAGGAGTACTTAGGTTTAAAAGTGCTCCACAATCTGCAAGACGCTATGGGGAGGGCCAGCATCTGGCCAAGCTACTGGCCTGAATTGCTCAGCACAGGAAGCGGAATAATTATTCCATATACCCGGGATGGCTCGGGCAATTCAGTACACACCCGATGGAAGTAAACAGGGTATTTAGATCCTTTTATTCTGGCCTATAGTGTAATAAACATACCTGTTGGACCACCGAAATTGAAGACTTGAGAAGTCTCCCGCTATCGGTACTATCTGATGAGACTAGAGATCTCCTAAACCTACCCAATCACAATTGGAGACATTATCTGAGCCATTGACACATTACTTGCAGGGAATGACACTGGGTCGAATAGGATGACATCTGAATTTTAAAAGCGTTTCAAAACACTTGTGGCCCTACACTTGTACGATACATGGAAGGAGGTGATCAAGAAACGGGAGCTCCCCCTCCCACTAGATGAGAGGCAGTCATTGTGATGTTGAAGACTGACAAACCAGCTGAGCAGGGTGGCTCTTACAGACCTCTCATCGATTAATTCTGGTATCACGATATTTGCCAAAATACTCTGTATGATTATCCCCATATACTAGTCAGCTAACACAGCGAGTAGACGCTTTGACATCTGTGCAGAACCTGCGATGCAGCTTCGAATCCCGGCAAGACCATATTCAGCCTTATATTGTAGCACAATATAAATGCAAATTATTATTATAATAGTTCACCAGACCAGTCGGTAGCCAGTGATTTTACCTAACAGAAAATAGAGAATTAATTTTAATAGAAGACAATTTTTTTTTTAAATAAAAAATAAAATAATGAAAAGGTACGTGGGGGTTGAGTGGTGTATAAAGCATGGGGAAGCAAGGGAGTTGAGCATCGAGCCACCAAAATATTTTTTTTTTGTTTTTAAGTATTTATTTCTTATTTTGGGTTAGTTTAAAATTAATGCTCTTTTTTTTCGTTCATTCAAATCACATAGATCCGGACCAGTTGGACTTTATTCCTGGGCACTCATCTGCACTCAACTTTCGTCGCCTTTTTAATGTCCTCGCCCAGATAGATCCAAAAGCCCAGGCAGTGGATGCAGCACTAGACATACATAAGGCTCAACTCGGTGTTGTGGCGGTTAATGTATATGGTATTGCATAAATGTAACCTCGGCCCATTTCACGGATGCAGCTGCTGTATGTGTCTCCATCGTCTAGTGTGAGCACGAATGGTATGCTCTCATACACATTCTCCATAACAAGCGGTACACGACAGGGATGTCCGCTGTCACCCCGGCCGTAGTTTTAGCAGATTTAATTAGCCAGAAGCAGAAAACAAAAAGGCTGGTACTCCCGAAATAATATCTGTATACGCACATGACCCAATTCTGTATGTGAGAGAACCTCAGCTACATCTGGCACCGATTGTGAAGGACGTTATTGGTTTTTGGGGCTCGGGTCTTAAAGTCTATTGTACCAAATCCGAGCTTTTTACACCGACGACGGGGACAAGGGAACCACAGGAGTTGTTTGGCTTTAAATGGGCACCTAGAGAGATTAAATACCTGGGAATTATAGTGACTAAGCACCACACTACATTAATGAGATGCAACTATGATACCTATATGAAGCACCTTGCGGCGAAGTTCCGGATATGGGCGCGATTACCATCAACCATAGTAGGCAAGATTGCCCTGATTAAGATGGTGGTGTTCCCAAAACTCATATCGCTTTCAAAATTTCCTAATGTGATGGGTACAGGCGCGTTATAAATGACTCGTATATCAATTATTTCTAGGCGCTGCAAGACAAGGAGAGACTAGGACGAAACAAGCAATCTTACTAGGTCTTGTGTCATTCAGATCGTGCAAGTGCAGGTGGGAGAGAAGTGCCAGGGGGATGCAACAGGGAACCAGTGGCCTGGGGAGAAATTCCATAAGGAACTGGACGTTAACTAATTTAGTGTGCTATGCAGGATCAGTGAGACTTAAGTGGGTTACCCTGTCCAAACCGTATACTTGTGGCAGGGGGGGGAGTGGGGGGGGGTCGAGGGTTTGGTTGACGGCCTCCGACTTAAGGAAATACTGGGTGGTAGCACATGCACAGTATGCGGCCTACTGGTTTACCAGCGACATCCCTTATCCGCATGTTCAAACTGAGCGTCAATCGGCTGGGACACAGAAGATTAGGTCATTAACACTACCGCCAAAGTTTGCAGACAGTGTCCATTCGACCCCACAAGTGCAGAAACCGCTGCTTGGAATAAAATATGGACAATCCTGGGCGTGTCTTAACCATTTCACAGCAACATTCCTATATGGATTGGCATCCCCTCCCTTCCTAGAGCCGATAAGTTTATTGTGCAGTAGTGGGCACTAGATGGGTTTTCAATGCTGGAAGATAGGTACGTCTTGGGGAATTTTGCAACTGCTCAGGAAATACCCGGCCTCATGCAAAGAATCTGCGCGATTGCTCCAGTATGGTGGACTACACAGAGTGTTCCATGGGTCTTGGGCGGAATTCCCAGTTCTGCTACCCAACGATTCAATGCTCAAAAACATCATGAAGGCACATGGGACAAAGGGCATGGTCTCGGTGATGTATGGGTTGCTACAAGAACATGCTCGGGTAGCTCCTATTAAAGCACACTGCAAATGGGCACGGGATCTGAACATCGATATTACAGCCTAAGTCTGGGAACATGTGTATGCAGACTGTTAGGGTCTCGTTAAATTCAAGATTTCGTCCAATACAGTTTAAGATCCACCCTTCATAGGTTTCATTGTACCCCAGCCAGGCTACAGCTATTTTATCAAACGGATACAGGGTCTTGCCCTAAGTGGTGCAGATGCAGGTGGGTATCTCCACATATGGGAATGTCCAAAACTGCGGGTGTACTGAAGGGGTGAATGTATGGCCCTTTCAAATATGTTTGACTGTATAATACCCTACTGCAATACCAGTTTCAAAGGTTTGAAAACTTGAGTGAAAGATTTAGTAGACTTGCTGGACTGGTACTGGTGGTGAGATGTATTTTGTTACCGTGGCTCAAACCCGCTGAACCAACGATCAAAGAGTGGCTACAGGCGGTCACCTGGGGCTCAGACGCGGAAGATCATTGAATTAACATGCCGACGAAGGCCCGCCCTCGAGATATCTGGCAAACCTTACTTGATGGAAACTAGGTAGGAGACCCCCACTATATAATATGCCCCGGAGTTGTACTGTGTCAATACATCCCACTTGATTATATGCATTTGCTTATTCCGTATCTCAAGGTCCGGATTAGTAGGGTATAGTGTTTTAATAAAGAAAGCTTGAGAAAAGTCATGCCAAATCACAGACTATACCAAAGTGATGATCTGACTGCTCCGGTCCTTTTGGAATCTCTGAATCCAATAAAGGCAATTGACAATTGTTTGTTTAGACCACCACATGTGATCCTTGGGCGAGCCTACAACACAGGACAATGATTTTGCAGATTTAACTGCTACCATTCTTTCGGCTAGTCCTGTTAATGGAATGGCAGCTGGGGCAGATGCGCGATTGAAAAGTACAATTATTATCCTCCTGCGATTGCACCAGCGCCCAACTATTAGCAAGCCATGTCATTTGCGCCCACATTAAGTCTATCGCCATCATCATTAACGCAATATTTGGTTTGTGTTCCACGGTCGCTAGTGAACAGCATGGGTCAGTGTTGGTGGTAGATGGGACAGCTACACCTCTGTGCCTGCCTGTAGTAAAACAGGACAGGTACAAGAAATTGGAAATAGTGTGATTTCTTTGAGTATTGGATGCTTGATTCGCCACTGACTATCTCGGCATCTACTCCTTGATGTGACGTCATCAGGGCCACGCAGGAAGTGGCAAACCCGACATTACATCCAAATCAATCCTCAGCAAAGGGTCAACATCAGTGTAAAAAAAAAAAAAGGTCAAAACAAATGGGCAGAAAGGTGGGTGTTAAGAGTCGAGGAAAGAGGGGTAGTAACAGAGTCACATGGTTATACCACCTGTACGTAAAGCTGTAACTACACTGGCGCTACCAAGCTTAAAAATAAACCCAGTGACACTAAAGCTGTGAGGAATGTATAACCCACATTTGTTTGGCCCACTAGTGCACGTAGTACCACAAGAAGAAATTATAAGTCACCCACCGTAGTGACCAACGTACTCTTAGTCCATAGTCTCCTTTCCACCATACTGTATGGGCGTCCCTTCCAAGGGACGGGAGACGGAACCTTTTTCACCAGAAAAAACCTTCCCTTTTAAATTTAGAGGCACGCCGGGGTGCGGCACAGGGAGCAGGCGCTGCCCTGACTACGCCATCCGGCGCCACACCTCAGTTCCCATTGACGCGTCGACAATAGATTTTACATTGCCTAATGACACCAGTATTAAGGGGGAGGTTGGTGGGACGTATGGAGGAAAGGGGACTATGGACTAAGTACATTAGTCATTACAGTGAGTAACTTATAATTACACGCCCCTTCCCTTTTCCTCCATACTGTATGGGTGATTACAACTGAATGTAGCCCCAGGGTGGAGAGAAGAACCGCCTTAAGCAAATCGGCTCCTGAGAACCACCTGTCTGAAGGCCGCATCAGATCTAGAGCCAGCATCCAAACAGTAATGATTACAGAAAGTCGAGGGAAAGGCCCAAGTGGCAGCCCTGCTTATGACTTGCCAAGGGACATTGTGCTGGAACGAGATGGCCGTTGCTTTGGCCCCGACTTTGTGGGCATGCATGTTGGCCGTAAGTGGCTTGTGCTGACCCTCGTACGGTTCTTTGATGGCAGAGACCATCCAGCGGGATAGGTCTGATAGCCTGGCCTTGAGCCTCCGAAAGTGACAAATAGGGAGTCCGACTTGCAGAAACCCTTGGTCCTGTCCAAGTAGAATTATAGGGCACTCCTGACATCCAGGCAGTGCAGCACCCTCTGTGCTTCGTCCTTGGGATCGGGAAAGAACATAGGAAGGACTATTTCCTCGTTCAAGTGGAACGCAGACGGAACCTTGGGCAGAAATGCCAGGTGCGTCCGCAGGACTACCTTGTCCTTGCGAAAGGTGGTATATGGTTCTGAGGCGACCAGCCACTGGATCTTGCTGACTCTGCGAGCTGGAGAGTAACACAAATAGTTGTCATGGTCATCGGGCCTAGAACGCAGACATTAAAGGGCCTCATACACAGAGGCCCCTTTGGCGCCAGGCTCATGAACAACAAGAAGCAAAAACATTCATTTGGGACAAGAATGCTTTTATTTTGGCCAGAACACCTCATTTTGGGTGCAAGGGGCATTTAACATGAGAGCTTCCATCACTAAAGCAGCCCCACGTGTACTCTTGGGTGTTGCAGCTGCTGCTATTGGGTTGCCTTGCACATGCTGACTCTATAGGAGTGGTAGGGTGTGGCAGGCAAGCCAGGCCTAGTGGGCGTGCCCACGATCACAGCTATATAAGGTGCTCCGATCCCTGCGGCCGACTTAACGTTATTCTGCACTTCCATGCAGCATAACGCTCATCGCTGCCTGGGATTAAACTTACCTTTGGAAATCATGCTTCCTGCTTTCATACTTACCAACTGGGGAATCTGCTCTCACCTGTGCACGTCTTCCTTGATCCTGACATTCTTCTCCAAATCTTCCGGAACGCGGACTTCTTCTTGACACTGCAGTTCATCTTCAAGCCTTTCTGGAACGCTGACATCTTCATCCTGGCGCGCCATAGCTCATATTCAAATCTTCATCTTGGCACTGCAACACGACACACTTCGTCAGCGACAGCAGCACCTGCAAGTAAAAACAAAAGGCAAGGGTAGACACTTAAGACATTCAGTTTAAGGTTGCGCTTTGCCTTAAACCATCACTCACCTGTTGTCGGACATTGCGGTTTCAACCATCTTCCCGGCCGTGTTTCGTGCCCCCACAGCTGCTTTTGAGACACATTTCCATTTATTGTGAAGGAAACATAAGAGAAAACATTATTCAGGCATTAACATTAATATTGAGAGCAATAATACTAAGACAGAAAACGAGAAGAGGCAAAGAGGAAACGGAAAGGGACAAAGGAAGAAGCATAGTCGCAGCTGGACTGGACTATTACTTACCAGGGATCAGTGAAGGAACTAGATCCCATCGACAAGCGCCCCTGCCAGAAGTAGCAGGAGGGCGAGCTTACCATCAATAATTAACAAGTGAGCCCTATGGGCCGGCACATGCCCACAGAAATCGCACCTTGGTTAGAAGAGTTTGAGAGGCACAATAGTCACCGATCAGTGCACTCACATTTTCTCATATCCACGCAGGAGCATTGTCACTAATTGCCGCCGATCACAGCTTATCCGCAGATGGAAAGACCAGACGGGGTGCTTTAACTCCTGGGAGGCCAGCAACCGTGCCCCAACACCACTGCAGAGACCAGGTGAGCGTAACACTAGTAAGGCAGTCTTGATGGTGACCAGCCTGATGTCCACAGACGCCATTGGCTCGAATTGTTTGTGCGCCAGGGTGCCTAAGACTATGTTAAGGTCCCACACAGGGTGCGGTCTCTTGACGGCGGGTAGAGCCTAGCAAGACCAGTCAGATGTTTCTTGACTATAGGGTTGGAGGAGGAGAAAACTCCTTCCTCAGAGTTCCTGTAAGCGCAAATGGCTCCAAGAACGGTGCGGTAGGTGTCCACCTGCATGCCAGAATGAGCGAGGTGCGCTGAAAAGGAGAGCACGTTGTCCAAAGTGCACACCAAGGGGTCGATACCCTTTGAGTCTGCCCAGCGGCAGAATCTTGTCCATTTGCTTTTGTACTGGGCCCTGGTGGCTTTGCTCCTGGAGCCCTGTATGATCTCCAGATTGGCCTCTGTGAGGCTAAGGTGCCGAAGCGTCACCTGCTCAGGTACCACTATGTGAGGGCTAGTTTCCCTGGCGCAGGGTGGATGACTGGCCTCCTGCTGTACCAGAAGATGTGCTGGGCCCGTCGGAAGGTGGATCGGGGGCACCTGAGAGGCTGCGTAGCTCTGAAAACCATGGCTTGTCCTGCCACCATGGAGCTATCAGAATGTGGAGTCGGTGAGACTCCGTGATTTTGCAAATTACCCTGTGGATCAGGGGAGAGAGAGGACAGAAAGGCGTAGGCTTTCATGCCGGTCCACTGGAGGTGAAATGCATTGCCCAGAGAGCCGGGGCCCTGACCTTGCCAGGATGCAAACTGGGGACACTTGTTGCGTCAGGTGGCAAAGAGATCCACGTGGGGGTGACCACACTGGTTGAAGATCTCCTGATCAACTAGATCGTTCAGCTGCCACTCGTAATTGTCGGCCCCAGCCTGCTGAGCCCCTTCCGCTTTCAGGTTGGATTCTCCTGAAAGGTGGACTGCCCTGAGGTAAATAATGTTCTCCAGGGCCCACTCCCACATGCTTATCGCAAGTCTGCACAGAGGAGGGTATCTGGTGCCTCCCTGCTTGTTTACATAGTACATGCCGGTCGAGTGGTCTGTCTGGATGAGGACAACCATGCCCCCGTGAAGTGGTAGCAATGCTCTGGGCACTAGCCATATGGTGTTCAGCTCCAACCAATTAATGTGGTATTCCTGCTCCTATCGAGTCCAGGTGCCGTGGACTGGGAGATTGTCCAGAGTGGCTCCCCAGGACTCGAACGAGGAGTCTGGGGATGGTGGCCTGCGGAGAGGGCGCCAAAAGGGCTTGCCCGTCCGTAGGTTGCCGTCCATAAACCACCCTGTTAGGTCCGGGTGTAGAGATGGAGGAACGTTAATCAACTCAGCTTGAAAGCCCCGCTCCTGATTCCATGAGGCTGCGAAGTGCAGCTGAATCCTCCTCATCCTTAGTCTTGTGTGCGGCACGTCTAATAGGACCGCTGCCAGTAGACCCAGGAGATGTTGGAACCACCATGCCGAGGTCACCTCTCTGCTGAGGAAGTGGGCGGTGGCCCCCTTGATGGCCAAGATGTTGTCCTCCGACAGGAAGACCTTCTCGGAACATGTGTCCCAGATGAGGCCCAGGAATGTCAGTCTGTGTAGGCTGCAGCTGTGACTTCTTGAGATTGAGTGAGAAGCCCAGATTGTGCAGTGTGTTCATAAGGGCATGGGAAGAGTGGAGAACTGCTTCTGGAGATGTAGCCCTGGACCTTGTATTGGACATTGAAGCCCATGATCCTGAACCATATGAAAGAACGATAGGACGCGTCCTTCAGGTCCAGGGAGCACATCCAGTCTCCCTTGTCCAATGTCTCCGCTATAAAAGCTGGCGTAATCATCTTGAATTTTTGCAGTGGTAGGGAGAGGTTGAAGGTGGAAACGTCCAGCACAACTCTCAGGCCCGCCTGGTTCTTCTGAATGGTAAAAATCCTGGAGTAAAAGCCAAAGCCTCGCTGGGAGGCTGGGACTTCCTCCACTGCCTGGCTCTCTACGAGCGACCGGATCTCTGCCAAAAGAGTTGCTGTCCCAACCTGTGGGAGTGGAGGGGAGGAGGGAGAAGAGGCTGGGATAGGAAGGTTGTAACCCGTGGATACTACGGAGAGGATCCAGGGGGTACGCAAAATTCTGCCACCAGAAATGTGCATGGAGAGCAAGACTGCACCCCCCCACTGGAGACGCGTGGACCCGGAGGGGCATGTCATGCTTTCTTTCCCTCGAAGGCTGACGCTGAGGAGGGGGACTGGGAAAATCCCTTACTCTTCCCCCCTTTTTGTTGTTTGCGCCGGCTCTGAGACGGCGAGCAGTCTGGCTGCCTGGATCTGCGTTCTTGGAAGCCGCAGAACTGTCTGTATGTACAACCCCTTTCCGAGGACTGCTGCGATTGGTTGTACGATTTGGGTGTGGTCTTTGTAAGAATGGATAAAGACTTTGCTGTTTGTGAGCCGTTTTTCTTTTTGTCCAGCTCCTCGTCCGTAGAGGAGTGGAAGAGACTCACCCCGCCCCCTCCCCCCTCGAACGGTAGATCTAGAATGCACTCCTGGACATGTGGGTTGAATTTTGTTGCCCGGAGCTAGGCCGTCCTCATGCCCATGGCAATACAGATGGCACGGCCTGGGGTATCGATATGAGCCACTGTGGATTCCATGAGGTCCTGTGCCACAAGCTTGGCCTCAGCTAGCCCCGCCTTAAAACGAGATTGGCTCTGCGAGGGGAGTTCGGGGAGGAAGTCCACAATTTCCCACCATAATCTCTGGTTGGCAGCAGCCAGCACGGCATCAGCATTGGCTTGACGTAGATGGAATAGAGTTTGCCATATGCCTCCAAGATCATCTTCTCCTTGCCTAGCAGCGTTGCAGAGGAAGAGGCCGAGGACGGCTGGGGCTTTGAGCATAGTGAAGCTGCAGCAATCACCGAAGAATGTGGCTGAGGATGGGCCGAAAGCAAGAGTGCATCCCCTTCCACCTGCCTGTACTTGGCGTCAAGGCGTCGACTGACCGGCTGGGCCGAGTGGGATTTGAGCCAGCTCTTCTTGGCCAGGGAGACTACATCGGTCTACATAGGAATCCCTGTTTTGGCAGAGGGGCGTCGCATCACCAGCAAGACGTTTGTGGAAGGCCCGGGCTGAGGATGGCTTGTCCGGATCCTCCTCCTCATCCGTATCCTGCATATCTGGAGGATCTTGTGGGGGAGGAGAAGTTGGCGCCAGCAGCTGGGATACAGAGACTGCAGCCGGAGGCTGAGGGGACGGTGGAGGTTACGGCAGGCTCTGGAGCCAGAGGAGGTGGCTGAACCGGGGCCTGGTGGCCCTATTGACGACCCTGGGGCCGCTAGCATGGCAGTGGTGACTTCACTGATGGCGTCTTTGATGATAACCCCCATCTGAGGTGACTTCATGAGGCACCGGAATTTCGAAGAGCCTCGTCCAAGACTCTTACATGTGGATCACGAGGCCTACACTGCTCCTCGAGCCTAGGCCCGGTAGGTGCGACACCCTCGACCCAGGGGCCGGTAGAGCTGCTTTTCGGCAGACCCCCAGGGGGTGTTGCCGGTATTAGGGCATAGCCCCTCGGCCATGGTGCTGGTAAAAGGGTGGAGCCCCTCGGGTGTAGTCCCGGTAAAAGAACCTTCCGGTCGTTCGACACTGCGCCTGGGAGGATCCAAGGACCCCTCGGCCCGAAGACCGGCAGCTGAAGCAGCCTCGGTGCACGTGCCAGTAGAAGGACCTGACCGGTCCCTCCAGCGCAGGAGAATCCCTGGGAAGGAGTCTCCCTTGCAGGGTGCGATGGAGTATATTGGCCCTACCTTGGGCCTGGTTCGATGCTTCACGAAGTTCTTGCGACCCTCTGGAGGAGACCTCTGGAAGAGCTCCCTCTACCTGGCTAGTCTTTTCTTCAGCGCCTTCGAGGACAGTCACATGCCGAACATGATTGCCAACCCTGGTCTGGGCAAAGGCAGCATAGGCAGAGGGCATGGGGGTCTGAAGTTGGGAAGAGCCTGTTAAGGATGGGCACCTGCTGAACCCTATAGAAGTCAACATGCGCCAGGGAGGAGCATGACGCCAGAGGATCTGAATGATAGATAAGACAAAAAAAAAAGACTCCGCACGTGGAATTACATGGCCGAAGCCAAACCCAGACGCGATGGTGAATTCGGCCCGTTCCTGTTGATGCGCTAAAGGGGACGGCGGTGTGGCGCTGCAGGGCAAAGTCAGGGCAGTGCATGCTACCTGGGCCGCACCCTACGCGCCTCTAAATTTAAAGGGGAAGAAGGTTTTTTCTGGTGAAAAAGGTTCCGTCTCCCGTCCCTTGGAAGGGACGCCCATACAGTATGGAGGAAAGGGGACGGGACGTAAGAATAAGTGCTATTATTACTGCCTTTTCAGAAGTAAACATTTATCTTTTAATGTGTATGAATAATAAGTTGAAAAGAAATAAAGGATAACACAAATATTTACCTTTTTCAGTTAAAAACATGTTTATTCACATATAAAATACTCCCATTGGGAATTGGATTCATTTTTACTCCCTAAAAAATCAGTTAACTCCCGACTTTTTTTAAAGTTAAATAATCCCACTTCCAAATCTTATCTGGAGCACTGCTAATATACGTAGGGTGAAATAATTCCAAACACTGTCCCATCACACGTGGCCCATAATTGAGCAACACATTCTATTCATTAGCCACAAACACAGATTGGACACCTGCTGTACTCCCGACAAGCAAAGGGTAAATAAAGGGGTAGACCTGCACTCAAGTCCCTGATCCTACAGGTATGGTATACAGTTATCAAAAAAAATGTGGATCAGTAGAACGGGATGACACTAGCTAAATTTAGTACAATAAAATGTTATTCAGTAAACTCATCACAAGAAAAATTCACCTTGATATCATAAAATCCAATAAAAAACAGTCAATTCATACCATAAATCATAACCACATACAAAACTCATTCAGACATTCAAATATAAAACACCCAAGTGTTTACTACATCAATAAGCATTGGAAATATTGTTACACCAATTATTTTCAGTTATCACATTAAACAGTGACCCAGTCCATAATATCAGGTGTCGTCATGTATCTGGTACCAAATTTGACCAGATGTCTCACAAAAAAGCACCGACATGTGTTTCGGTCGGAGACCTTCAGGATGCAGGGCATGGAGCGAATACTCTGCCCTGTTCTCAACGTGTATGGGCCAGTAGTAAGTCTAAAAAACAATAATAAAAACCATAATGTCATCCCTATTTCTTAAAGTCGGTGACTAATAATGTCACAATGTGTTGAAATTCAATAAACACCTGAGCCCCTACTCACCCCCAAGTTCCAACTCTAAGGAAGGTGAACGGGACGGCGGAAATTAATCCTCCACTGGAATCAGTGTATATTTTGAGCCTGTGGAACCAACAGAAACACCACTCAGTATTCTGGAGAAAACCGAATACTCAGTGTGCATACCTATAACCATACAGAATATAAAACTAGAAATTAAAAATTAAACCACTTACAAGCACCCATGGTACAACTTGGAAATCTTCTGAAGGATGGGACCACCAGTGGATCCCCCTGAGACCCGCGTAATGCTAGGAGGATCTTCCTAATGTGCATCAATCGCTGGGCCATTCACGAAGCTACAAAGAAAGCACATAATGACAATTCCTGAATAGAGGGTATCTCACCTCATGTAGCAATGTCAGCATATATGTAGCGACTTGAAAAATGGGGAACACACCCAAAACCTCTGAGACCGTGTCACCAATTGCGTTCACATGTGAAAGTGTCATAATATATAATAAAACTACATGCCAAAAGGCACCACCCACACGATGCCAAAAACACCATGCATTCCAACAGTAACTATCAATAGTAGAGGAACAAGCCTCTATATCCCTATGGCGTGCCGTATGCCATCTGGGAAAAAGTGTATTTAATATTAAAAAACACAACGCCGCCGTACGATGTGCAACACTCCTCAGAGCTTCCGTGGCGTAACAAACGCCTCATGTCTAATAATAAAGCATATACAATACACTACAAAGCCTCGAGCGTGTCTATCACTGGATCACGCCCTCACAAGAAGTAACGCTTACCTTGTATGGAAACGTAAGGCCCCCTTCGTGGGGAAATTACACAGCCGGCACCTCAATCACTCGCTCGGCTCCAAACTCAAACATAGCAAAAAGTCAATGCGGGCTAAACATAGTCAAAGGACTATGTTTTAAAAGGTGCTGGAAACACCAAAAAAGGACTAACACCTAGGGCATTGACTTCTAGGGCGTTGAAACAAACAGAAGACACAGTGTCTTAAAAGGCACACCGCGAGAAATGCATCCGTGCACAGCTCATCCAATATAACGTGAGCCAGGGGGGAGGGGGTTACACATGAATTAATACGCAACCATCCGAAAAACATACTTAATGGCAGTCCTGTATATAATTAATGTTGCTTCAATCAAAGCTGCGTGGAACCAATATGCACCTGCCCAGCTCAACCAATGAGACCTTAGCCAGAGAGTTGAACACAGATTTCTGCATAACCATAGAACAGGTCATGCACAAAAACAATCATGCAAAGGACTGATCTCGCTTACGTCCCAATTGCGCACACACTGTACAAATCTCGTACTCCATGTGACTCCATGGAGATGGACACATGCCGCCACTGTCCTTAACCTCGTCAAAAGAGTGGATGGGCTTAAAGAATACATGAAGAGTCCACATATTCACGTCCTAAATTATGGAACAAGTACCTAGATTCAAGGTTCAGCTGTTCCTGAAATCAGGGAGTCAAGTTTGATATGTTTTACTTCCAGGCCCTTAATATGTGGCTCTCTACATGCGACTGTTTTGGCCCATCTTCCATATTTTCATTTCTTTGGAAGGAGGGAATAGTACCTTATTTAATTGA
The DNA here is from genome assembly GCF_040938575.1 of Ambystoma mexicanum. NCBI lineage: Eukaryota > Metazoa > Chordata > Amphibia > Caudata > Ambystomatidae > Ambystoma > Ambystoma mexicanum. The sequence goes on along the minus strand of NC_090923.1, from coordinate 477,789,450 downwards.
AAGCTGTCTGTGGACCTCTCGCCCACTACTCCCATTTCGCTCATGTCTTGATGACCTGTCAGTTGTCCAAGGTTGGGTATTACAATGCCAAACAATGAAAACCACTAATGGTATGTCGTCCTTATGCCAACCAAGTTTATTGTAGAGATGTCTTTTTACTAGTATCAATTTAGTGGTGGTCTCAGGAGGAGCCATCAGACAAGCTTTACCAAATTAGAAATCTAACCTCTATAGAATGTAAATGTAGTCACTAATATTATCCAATCCCCCTAGGTTTTGGTAACATTACAGGACGTCAACCATGGCCAAATGTTGAATATAATGGTTTTATTTTTTTTATACACCAGTGGTGTATGCTCTGGCTACAAACCACTGTTTTGATAAGCATGTCAGGGCACCAAGAATGTCATGTTTGTATGCTGTCCCTGCTTCCAGTTCTTGAGTCTGGTTTGATCTTGCTCCAGAACCTCTGAACATTAAGACAGCCTGGGAAAACCCAAAGTACAAAATACGGAGAGAGGGTGTATATATAAAAAAAAAATGTGAGTGGTCAATTTTGGCGTGGGCAGTATGGGGGAAAAGGAAAAATGGTTAGTAAAGAGGTAAGGGGTGCTGTTGATTTCCATAGTGCTTTCAAATTATTGGTCGAGTTAAGTTGAGAGGAGTTTGACTTTACTAGTTGATGGGTGAAGATGCCCTGTACCGAGGTTTAGATATCTGGGAGACCGGGAAGGCAGGTCTCATGTTTCTGGCAGCGGGCTGCAACAATTGCCCCCATTGGGGACTCCAAGGTAGACAGCAGGGATATTTGACGCTAGGGGGTGCAACACCAATTTAGCATCATGGTGAGGTGTATGCTCTGACCAAGGCTCGGTTGAGGCAGTGGGGCTAATGGCTGTAGTTCAGGAAATAGTGAGGAGGGCAGGAGGGATATTGCCAGAGGTGGGGGCAAAGTCAATGGAGCTAGTGGAATATGCATGGGTGCAGCAGGAATACATCTCAAGGATGTCTGGGCATGCCCAGAATTCTGAGGAGTGGGGGTGGGGGGGCATAGTTGAACACTTATCCTGTTCACTTCACATTTTCTCTGCAAATGCCACTTTAATGCAGGTGGACAGTTCTTTGGACAGGTTGAAAGTGCCTTCCGCTCATTGGGCAATGCGTTATAATCTTCAGAGTTGATGCATTCCTCATCCCTAGATCCAACAGGAGGCGATTTCTTTGTAATCAGGCAGTGTGACTGCTAGAATCTGGTATTAGGATCTGCCTTCGCCTTTTTAGGATCAGTCGCTTCCTGATGAGTCCCTGTCCCTCATGGTGTCTGTGTGAGGTCATCGGTGGAATGTTTGGATGAGTGCTGGAATGTTTGGGTATGTTTGAGATCCTAGGTGATCCATCAAAGGCAGTTGCCATCATGTAGCCTGGGTAGTGGGCTTCCTTCCTGATCTTCCTTCCCATCTCCACGGTTAACGCACCAGATGTCACCTGACCTTGAAGACTGCAAATAAAGGAGCTTACCCTACCTGCAGCCACCAGTGTACTTCCCAATCAGAAAATATGATTCACATCATTGTCAATTCTCCCCATGGTGTAGGCCGTTCCCTGTGAGTATAGGGAGGTGAGGCCACTAGCGAATAATCCGTCCCACCCTAGGGGTGTTGGAAAGTACGGCCTCACAGGGGGGGACTCCCCTCATGGGGTAAGAACTCCCATTCCATGAAGGAATTCCCTAACCCTCTTGCACCCATAAAAAAAGTCTGCAGAGTGCAACTGAAAATACTACTGCTACTTTAACATTCCCTCCCTTACTTCCTTTAGGCCAGGAAGAACGATGGCACGCCTTTTTCTAAGTACTGGGAAGACGTCGAGAAGGCATGCAGAGTACATCATGGAAACAACCAAAAGACTGACACTGCACTGGGGTGGGCCCAGCTAGGAAAGAAAAACTGAGAAAGGACTGAAGGAAGCGGAGAGAAGCCAGCAAAGCCCAGGAAGTTCTAACCCAGGAACCGGGCAGCTGTGCTGAGAAGTAGGTCCTCTGAAGAGTGGACATGGAAGAGTGGAAGCAGCAGAAGAATCCTGTGAGCCGGCAAGAAGCTGACTCACTCCAGTGCTGGGGTAGTTGGTGGTTGCATGACCTCTGGGTGGTGGACCATTCAGTCCAACGACGGCATCGAGAAGGCCATCTCCAGACCTTCATAGAGCCACACAGGTGTACCTGAAGGAAGCAAACTGCCTGCAACCCCAGGAAGAACCTGACACACGTTCCCAATACAAACAAGATAACGAACTGTAGGAAACCTGGGTGGGGAGCACGGAGCACAGAGTGGAAATTGAATCGGGAGTAATCTTGTTTCTTATACTCTGCCTTAGGCGTAATCTCACACGTCAGAGTAGGGATACCCAGATAAGCAAGAGTCAAGAAAGCTGAGTGATTTCGCTCATCACAGATATCCAAAGGTCTGGAGTGCACAGCGAGGAATCTCCCGCGTCACAGTGATAATCCAAGTAGGATTAAAGAGCCTAGAGAACAAGAGCCATCTGGAGATAATCTTCATAACATCATAAAACAAGGAAGAATGTGTTATGGTGATGTCTTAGCATAGTCTTCTATTGTGCTGAGTGGAAATCTGGTGAGAGATGCTATGACATGTAAGTTCTGGAGCATTGCTTATAGAATGTTATTGCTTGACTAACCAGTCAGTTGATGTTACACTGTGGAGATGGTTGGGGGTCTCTACTACCCAGTCTTCCTTATAAGCAATAAACCATCTGTCTAACTCATGTTGCCTGGTTCTTTGCTTCTACATTTGGCGACGAGGATGGGATTGATGTAGTAGTCGGAGCGACTATTGCAGCAGATTTTGATTTGAGGATTTGAGACCCCCAACCGTGAGGCCTGCTGAGAAGCTGCCCCACTTCTCGCACCACCCGTATGAGAAGAGACGCTCCTGCACTCATCTGTGTCCACCAGGAAGTATTCGGAGTGTAGATTCAGGCTGGCGTCTCCCTTTCCTGGCGGTGGCTTGGCGAGACCCAAAGATCGCCCCGAATCGTGTTCGTTGCAGCGTCCCCACATGCAATCTGCGTGTGAGTGAGGCGAGTGCCAGCTCTTCTGCTTGATCAGAGCCATTTTTGGGAAGAAGGTGTGCGGCGAGCACGATGGAAGGACCCCGTTGTTGAGTCCGTGAGGAGTCACGTGCCCGGTCACGTGTGTGGAAGGAAGGTCAGGAAGTGAATCACAGTTTGTATCCGCCCAGGGCCACTTGCGGAAGGCGGCAACGCGGGATAGCCGTTGTGTATCAAAATATTGCTATCCAAACAAATTCTGGACTTGCCTATGGAGTTATAACTGAGGTGAGCATCAAGTAAGGAGTCTTCATTGCTCTGTGGATTTGTGCGTGGCATTCAAACGTATTTTGCAGACAGCATGGCTTTGTCTGGAATTCGGGGACCCCAAATGTTCCTACCTTCTCCTGGCCCTCCAAGAATCAAATGGGGGCCCTGGAAGAGAGGCTTCTTACATTATGTGAAGGCTACCTGTGGCAATGGTATGTCAGTAGAAAGGAAGGCATCTATGCTCATGCATCTTCTGGGTTATGAGGGGCAGCAAATTTTTTAAACCTTGCCTAATTTGAGTCAATTGGATGTTGAAGGTATAAATGAATTTGATGCAGCATTGGCAAAACTAGACAAACATTTCGAGGCAAAAATAAGTACTGTGTTAGAACGCTATCATTTCGGTATGAGAACGCAGCATGAGGGTGAGACGGTGGAAGAATACATTACTGCCCTGAGACATTTATCGTTGAACTGCAAATTTGGTGAAAGCTTAGATGAACATAGATCAATTCATGCTGCACTGTTCTAATGACAAGATTTGGGAAGAAGCGTGGCTAAACGATGACCCTTGCCTTGATGAAGTTGTCGCCATTGCAAAAAGAATTGAACATACTTTGCAATGTGTGGCGAAGTTAGCCACAAAAGAATCCAAAGTTGTTCAACAGGTTGAAGTTCTAAAAGTGGGAGACAAAAAGAGGGATGCTGTCAAAGACAAAAGAAAACAAAAGTAAAACGTCCAAACGTGGTGACTCGTACCAAAGGAAGGGTGGAAACGCAGCCCAGACAACAAATAGGTTTACCCAAAGAAAATATTCCAGGGGGGAAAAGGAGAGAGTAACGACAATGTTTTCGGTGTGGGAGTGCCCATCGTCTATCTACCTCTCCGATCTGTCCTACGAGAAGGGCAAACTGCAACATTTGTAAAAGATGGGGGCATTTTGAGAATTTCTGCACTAATTACAATATTGGCGCTGGTAGAAGTATTATGTTTGTTGAGGAGGCTGATGATCCATCGTCAGAGGATTGTGAGGGTTCAGAAAACGAAATTGTTACTGTGAACTTGGTTAAATGTTCTGAAGTTGATGAGTGTGATCACCCTTCTGCCTGGATTGAAGTGAATGGATGTCAGGTCAAAATGCTTGCAGATTCTTGAGCCAAAATCACTTTGATGTCTAAGGCTGTTTTTGAGAATGTTCTGGGTGGTCGGATGGATGATTTAAGCCCGTCAGACAAGGCGCCTGGGGGCTATAATGGTGGGAAAATCGATGTATTAGGGTGTTGTGTGGCAGCTTTCAAATTTAATGATAGAGTTACGTATGGAAAATTGTATATCACCAGGAAGGGTGAGACATTGTTAGGATGGAAGGAGCAAAGGAGATTATGCATTAAGCTAGATCCAAATAGCAAGGAACAGGTGTTAAATGTGGAGAAAGTGTCGGTGAGTAGCAGTTTAGATGACAGTTCCATGGGTTTAATTGCCAAATATCCTGATGTTTTCAACAAGGGTGTTGGTTGCCTCAAAGGGATGGTCCATAAAATTGTCTTGAAGGATGGTTGCACGCCCGTGGCGGCAAAACTCAGACCGTTGCCGGTGTCAATGCGTAATGCTGTGAGAATGGAGTTGGAGAAAGCTGGTATTATTGAACCAGCCAAGGCTGTTGAATGGATTTCTCCTGTCGTCGTTAAAAAGCTTGGTGGGGATTTGAGAGTATGTATTGACTTGAGAGAATTGAACCGTTGTGTGGTTGCCGAACGTCATCCCCTCCCCAACATGGGAGAACTTTTAAGCAGAATCGGTAATGCCAAATACTTTGCCAAGTTAGATATGGCTAGTGCTCATCATCAAATTAACTTAGATGCTGAGTCACGAAAGCTGACAGCCTTTATTACATATGAAGGTATCTATCAGTTTAGGCGCATGCCATTCGGTTTAATATCAGCTTCTTCTGTTTTCCAAAAAGTCATGGACGGATTATTCAGGGGTGTCACAAATGTCTGGCGTTTCCAAGATGATGTGTTAATTTGTGGAAGAACTGAAGAGGAATTGAGAAGGAAAGTGGAGATGGTTTTAGAAATTTTCAGAGTACACAGTATTACTTTGCGAAGTGAGAAATGTGTTTTTTCCACTCAGGTGGTGGAATATTTAGGGCATGAAATATCTGAGGAAGGCCTAAAGCCGAAGAGAGAGCTAGTAGATGGAATAAAGAGAATGAGGTCTCCAAAGAATGAGGCAGAACCTCGATCATTCTTGGGGACAATAGAATTCTACCACCGTTTCATAGAAAATTATGCTGACAGTGTTACCGCACTGAGGGCATTATTGAGAAAGGGGGTAGAATTTGTTTGGGACAGAGTGCTAAAGAGAATTTAATGAGATTAACTCCAAAATCAACATGGCCAAACCCCTAGCCATGTACGATACTAGGAAAAAGACAATATTGTCAGTGAATGCAAGTGAAACCGGCATTGGAGTGGTGATGTCACAAGTAGGAATTGATGGAGCAGAATCGGTAGTGTTGCATGCTTCCCGAATGTTGAGGGGTCCCGAACTAAACTACTCTGTTTTAGAAAAAGAGGCATTGGCGTGTCATTGGGGGGTTAGAAAAACTAAAACACTTTGTGTGGGGTCAGGATTTTGTATTGAGAACAGATCATAAGCCGTTAAAAGCCATTTTTGAAAGTAAAGGTCTGGACAAAGTTTCTAGAAGCGTTGCTTGTTGGGTGACCAGATTACAATGCCACAAGTTCAGTATTGACAGGTAAAAACAATGTGCAGGCAGATCATGCGTCGAGAATAAGAGTTGAAGATGAGGATGATGGAAGGCCGTCTGCAGAATTCGAGAATATGGTGTTTGCCACCTTGGAAGGTGTAATTTACAAAGAGTGGGTTAGAGCATTGACATCAGATGAAATGTGGAGGCGCATAATACATTTCATTAGAGAGGGGTGGCCCAAGAAGAGGTTATTATCCGGTGAAGAAAGGGGTTTGTGGGAGGTAAGATTCGAACTGTCGGTGAAGGACGGATTGATTATATCGGTGGGACAGGCTTGTGGCCCCTACTTGTCTGAGGAGAAGTCTTATTGCCATTGCGCATCAGGGTCATATTGGGACATATAAAACTAAAGTAGTAATTAAGGCTGATTACTGGTGGCCGGGTTTAGACCGTGAGATTGAGAAGACAATTGGTGGATGTGTAGATTGTGTAAAGTCTGGGAAGAACATATCTGCAGTGGTGCAGCCGTTGAGGAGTCGAAAGTCCAAAGGGTGTCTGGCAGGATCTGGCCATGGATGTCTTGGGCCCGGTAGATATGGGTAGTGGTCGTGGTAGATTTGGGCTGGCTTTGGTAGATATGTTCTCACGATGGACGGAGTTAAAATAATGAGGGATGTCACAGGACAGTCTATAGTGGCATTCTTAGAAGAAATATTTGAGAGAGAAGGTTACCTAGGCACATGTTGACAGATAATGGTCCACAGTTTACTGGGGGCATCTTTCAGGAGTACATGTACAAGTGTGGTATTAAACATAAAAAGACGGCACTATATTACCCTCAAGCCAAAGGTCTGTTAGAGAGGGTATTAGGGGGGCAAGTGCATGTGGTATGGACAGGAAGGTTGCGGTCAAGGACAGAATGTATGCTTTGCGGATGGCTCCTAATACTGAAACAGGGGTTAGCCCATTTGAGTTAATGAGAGGCCGGAGGGGCAACACTTTATTGTCTCCAGCTTGATTAGGTCAGGCAAGAGAAACTGATAAGGTGGTAGATGAAGTAATAAGAATGGATGAGCGAAAGAAAAAAATGGGTAAAGAAAATTAACGAGAAGGTTCCAAGAAGGATGGTTGAAGTTGGTGATCTTGTCAGAATCAGAAAAGCTGCTATTGCAAAGAAAGGTGATCCTCTGTATTCGGATCCAGTTAAGGTTGCTCAAGTTTTTGAGGGTGCTGTTAAATTGGAAAGTGGTCAGGTGTGGAATTTATCAAGAGTAGCCAAGGTGAGGAGATGAAATGTATATATACTGTCTTTCAAGTTCTTAAAGATGAAATGCATATATATTCTCTTTCAAGTTTTTAACAATTTTCTTTTTGTGGGTATCAGTTAAAATATATCTGTATATAGTTTTTTCTTATTTCGATAAGGGGGGGGGGTGTTATGGTGATATCTTAGCATAGCATTCTATTGTGCCGAGTGGAACTCTGGTGAGAGATGCTATGACAAGTAAGTTCTGGAGCATTGCTTATAGAATGTTATTGCTTGACTAACCAGTCAGTTCATGTTAAACTGTGGAGATGGTTGGGGGTCTCTACTACCCTGTCTTCCTTATAAGGAATAAACCATCCGTCTAACTCATGTTGCCTGGTTCTTTGCTTCTACATTATTGTTGGAACTGTAAAACAAGATTTCAGAAGCTGTCGGCAAGAAGTGGAGACTTTTGAGGACTATTGTCAAAGAATATCCCAAGGCAGCGCGCTCAAGGCTGTGCATGTTGGGTCAGGAGAAGGGAGTCATTCTCCTTCTCCTGGTACCATTTTTCATTTAGTTGCTGAACTCTTTTGTAGACTAGTGGTAGGGTTTGAGTAGGTTTTTGGACAGACTATTTGGACATACATCCCAACAAGAAGCACCCGAGTTATAGTTGTTTAGGCAGGGATAACCCTTTTAGGGGGAGGTAGGAGTGTATTTTGAAAATAAAACTTGAAACATGCCACCCCTTTGTGCCACTCCCTACTCCACCAGCAGGCTTTCGAGTGCCATTTCTTTATAAGGAATTCACTTTACATATGAACCCGTATTAGCAGCCCATTTCAAATAAATGCTGGTGCATCATGGTCATACAAGCTATCTTTTTGGCTACCGCGCATCCTCCCATAATCTCCACTTCCACCAGTTCTCACACGACGAAAAGAAGTTAATATTTAGGGACTAGGGACTGGGACGGAGAAAACAAACTGGGCATGCATACAATTGGCAAAACACAATGGACACAAGACAAACAGATTGATGGGAGTGAGCATTTAATGTGTGTGATGAACCACCTGGAAGTGGATTCTCGCCCCCTTAGTGGCCACCCTGACCCAAGAACTGGATACCACATACTGACCAGACTGATGAGACCACTGTTCCCGGGATTACGTTTTCACAGAATGTACTCCGGGTGTAGTGGCGTGGCACTCTTCTGTGGACCAGAATACATAGGGCAGTCAAAAATCCTGCATCGGAAAGAATACTGCTGAATTAATCTAGCAATAAACTGCCAGTTCACATGAGGTCACTGGAACCTCTGCTCTCCCTGCAGAGTATACCTATAAGGAGCTGGTCCAACCCAAAAGTCTTCCCACTTCCAGGCTCACTGAAAGCAATCATAGTATGGCTCGCAACAAACCAGACACAGGAGGCACAATACAATTTGAAGCAAGCCCAGCTGGGTAGCTTTGCATTTTATATTAACGTCACATGTAGACGGTACAAAGATCACACACAAGCGGTACAGCAGCCACTGCCTGAAATTAGGGAGTACCAGCAAATTAGTGAGACCAGGAAAGTACATCATATGCTAAGGAGGTGTTGCCTGTTGTGATTGCTTCTTCTACCCTGCCCCCCCCTTGTCCTTCTCCAGCCTACTTCTGCAGGAGTCTGTCCGGATACATTCTGGTTTCACCATCACTGTCTTGTGGCCAATGCTGGATTTTACTTTTACGGACTTCATTGATTCACGGTGTGTCACCCTTTCCCAACTCTCATGCTGGACTTTCTTTGCATCTTGTAATCATGGTGGCCCTGAATCATGCTGTTCCCATCTTCATCTTGTGTCCTGGCTTGCAACATTATGTGTTACTACTGACTTCTGCAATTGTATTCACTCTCCCCCTTTCTTCTCCGCTTTGTCTGCTTACTCTCCGTTCTCTCCTCCTCTCCCTTTCCCCATCTCCTCCCCTCCTACCATTACTTTTTTCTATGCACTTACTCTATGCAGAATTGTCCCTAGACCTACTATGATAGCAGCCTCGTCTGTCTCCTCCCCTCAACCTTACTGCCCTCTCCCCCAGCACCATCTGAAATGTCATCAGGCCTAGTACAATAGAGGCTTTTGTTCCTCCTCTCCCTTTGTGCACCCCTCTCCTTTTGTTTTTCTCCGGCTCTACCAGAAATGTTGTCAGGCCTAGTACAGTAGGTTTCCATTTCATATCAAGAAAGGATGGTGCCTCTGGGTCTTTTGCAGCAAAGAAACTGGAGCCTTCATTGTTAGATCCCACAATGTTCATAACTGCAGAGCCTGTAACTACCCCATCTACCCCCAGATTAAAGTCCAACTGCTTCTATCCTCAATTTAGGAACAACAAACAGGAACTGTGCAAATTTGCTAGAGTCTGGTCATCCCCACTTGATCGTCCATACCCTTTGTCTTTGTGCGATGGTCTTCAATTGTGTCTTGTGAAGCTCCATGTATCAATGCCTAGTCTTGACCGCCTCATTGCGATTACCTGCATTTGAGTGTCGAACACAGGTAAAGTGGCTGCATGTGTTAACAGCCTGTTTGTGATACTTTGCTTGCATGGATATTTGCCTATGTGTCAGACCAGTACCACCTGGGGCAGGGAGGGTAGGCAGGGAGGGTAGGCAGGGGTGACTAGAAATACAGAAAGTTATGTGTTGGTGAACAGGAGATTGGCATCAAGCTACTCTTATGGATAGCGGTACTTAGCAGAACTAATGAAAAACATGCATATGGGCCACTTATAAGGGGCCAGACAAGTCTTAGCACCAATCTATTTCGGCAGGTTGCATAAGGTCTTGACCAGAACAGGAGAAACTTTTCTGAAGATGGTGCAAGAGTGCTTTGACGAAGAGGCAGGTTGTTCCAGAATCTCACAAACTAAAAGATTAGACTTTACACAACATAAGCAAGGTTGAACCAACAAGGTCTGGCCTTTTGAGAGCATAGCACAGGCTGCAAAACACCTAGTTATTTTTGGCGGAGGCGGGGGCGAGGCGCTGCCCATGCTGGAGAGAAAGCTCCTGGTGGGAAAGAGGTCTCCAACGCTTGGATCCAGAGTTCCGAGCCCAGCGGCTCAAGGCAGGAGTGGGAGTGCTGTGGGCCACGGTGCTGCTGACTGGGAGGAAGTGCGAAGAGGAGCAAGGCTGCCATGCTAAATAAGCAGGGGATCCTGTGCCTCAGGAACTATGTGCTCAGCTATCTAGAGGAGGGCTACGAGCCTGCACCTTTGTTAACAGTGGGAACTGAAGTGCAAATGAAACGCATTACCAGACCACAGCGGCCTTACCCAAAATGGCCGTTGCACGCTTCATTTACACATTGCCTAGCAACGTTTCCTAATTAGTTTTGTGCTAGCGTGTATCCGCCGGCAGGTGGAAGCCAGCCCTCTCGGGCGAAGGCCCGCAAGAGCAAAGGGCCCGTTTGCCACAGGGAGCCAGGAGCCTCTGCCTACAGTCTGCTCCGACCATTATTTCCAAATGTGAACTCGCAGGTAATGAACAATACAACAACACTATTGACGGCCTAACCTACCCTAATGCTAGCAAAACCGGCACCGAATCTTACATCTTAGGAACAGGCGGCCCTTTTACTTTTATCGCTGCCGCACTATCTACTTCAGTCTATTAGCCATCGACAATTCTCAGTTCACGTTATCGGATCAAGCCTCTCTGTAATAAAGCCTGTATGGTAATGCGCATTGTGAAGCGAAAAACTGTTTCGTACCCATCGGTGCAGCCTGCCCTACCGATTAGCATAAAGTACTTGCTTGCACTCTAAACAAATGTATCACCATAGCTGTACCTATTTGAATCCTGTCCTAATTTTAACATGTTGAATTTGCCTGTAAATTTAACCAGTACACTACTGCAATAGCAGCCTAAATGCAGCGCCCACAATAATCCTATTTTAGCCTCCCTACGCCTTAGGGCTTCAAAACACTGCTAGCAAATCGTACTTAATCAGCACTCTGTCTTAGAGGTTATATTATCGTATCCCAACACCTGAAGCCGATGGGACTCACCCAGCATCATTACGGTTGCTACTCAATATTGATTGTATTCTCAGACACCTTCATTGCAGTTACATAATTGTTTTACTGAATATTGACTGTATTCTCATCCGACACCTTTATTACAATTACATCATTGTTATTTAATGCCGATTGTATCATCATCTGACACTCTATTGCAAACTCTACTGCTGACGGCAGGTATCTTTTACATTGAATACCGCCCAGTCTACAGGATGGAACAGATCTATGCTATATGGATTTAGTAATTCAAACGAACAACTACATCCAATGATTGACATGCCCTATAGCTGGTTGTTATATTACACTTCCTACTGCAATTCCATTTGGCTATATTATTTACAGCCCATAGGGATATTACTTAACTACAGTGCAACACTGCGGCCATATTATACAGTTTAGCATAATACTATCTTACAGTACAGTGCTATACTCTGCATCCTTGACTTTGGAGCAATATGTACACCCCATTGCTAAACCTAGTCTCCTTAGGTAACCTACTTACATTAGGGCCATCAACCAGTCTTTCGAGACCATCTACCCCAAATTTGCAATATTACACTTAACATGGCAGTGTCCCTAGCTATTATGCCTATTTTAACCTTACCTAATAACCATGCCCATGGACAACCATCAAGCAACTTGAATCCCCCCCTGCCAGAGAAATAACTCCCCTAATAGACACACCACTACCCAAAAAAAGCCCACTACCACTATCTCATCCTCACACATCGCATAGCCGTTTGCACAAAACATTCAAACAAAGCGTCTGAGCCCTTATGTTAGCAGTCCCTGACAAATACACTATTTTAAGAGCAGACATATGCAAGGCACGAGGAGGAGGTTTAGCTCTTTTTGCCAAATCTAATCTATCCATGAGATTAGTCTCTTCCATAGACATCAAATCCTGTGAATCCCTCACAGTCAAATTACCCATCGCCAACTCCCAAACTCAAACCATACACCTCATATAGACTGCCAGGTCCCATTGGTTCCTTATAATAGTGGAGATATCCTCAATCGGACAACCTAAAGAGTACCTCACAAGTCCTATTGTTAGGGCATTTTAACTTGGGCTTCAACGATCCCAAAGACCAACAAGCATCCAACGCAACCAATATCTTGGTAGATCTTGGCTTCACCCAGAGAGTGAACTCACCACCACACAACAAGGGAAGAATACTCGATTGGGTTGCAGACTATAACACTTCAATCACCGTCACTGCCCCTCAGGTTTGGACAGACCACCTCCTTCCAACATTCACTTTGGCAACCAAAAGGCCCACCACTAAGCTCACTCCGCTCCACCCACATTAACAAGGAACAAAAATAATCACGGTCAATAAAGTTGTACCCCTTATCCTACCTGCTCTGAATTCACTACCAGACAGTATGGAACCCAATTTGTTAGTTGACGAATACAACAAAATCATGCTCACATCTCTTGATGCCATTGCTCCATTAAAATTGAGACATAGTAAGCCCAAGGTCCACCTAAACTCCTGGTTTACCCCACACTTGTAAACTCTAAGAAACAGAGAAAACGCGAAGCTTTATGGTGGTTACTTAAATCTGCTGAAAATAGAACCCGATTAATATTTCATCTCAATATAAAACAGACATACTTTTGGCCAAACAAGAAACCTTTAATAGAATCTCGCAAACTAATTCTAGCATGAAGGAATTTTGTAATTTTAAAAGAATTAGAAACACCTATCCCAGTACAAGACAATTGTGTTAAAGATAAAACATGATGCTCGAACATTCAGCACGCACTTGTCGACAAAGTCTCTACCCTCCAGACCAAAATTGCAACAAAAAAAGTAAGCCTCCAATTTCCACGACTACACCCAATGACACTCCCAGGCCCTACCACGAACCCTCACCCCGCTTTAGTTTCTCAAACACGTCTATTCTTGAAGTCGAAATAGTCATACTTCCCTTCAAACCCTCGAATTGCCAAGGTGACCAATGCCCAGCCCAACTAATTAAGGATGCGGCTAGAGACTTAGCACCTTTTGCATCTAAGCTTATCAAGACCACTAGTGGACTGAAGGAGCTGTGCCAGGGACCTTGGTGATGTCTGTCGTGTTAGTGTAGAAAGGGGGTACACCTTTCTCTCATCCATTCATCGGTATCTTGGCTGGACTGCTTTTTGGTCTGAGGGTATGTTGGGATGGATTAGTGAGATTTGAGATATTGGCACGTACTCTGTCCAACCAGACGCCGCTGGCAATGGTGGTTGACTTCCAGGGAAATTGCATTAAAGTGATGCTTTGTCGAATACTGTGTTTCGTGAGGCCCTCCCGCAGGTCATACAAAGCTTTTTAGGGAAAACGTGGGATTGGTTGACTCACATTTGGTGTTGTGGGAAACCTTTAAGTGTGTGGTGCGTGGGGAGTGTAATGAAGCAGAGATACTAAAAGACATCAGGAAGGGGTTGTCCGACGGTGAGACGGTCATCCAGCGGATCCAGGGGGAGTCAGATTACATGGGAGACCCAGTGAAACAAAACAGGATTTGTGATAAATTGGAGAAATACAGGATTGCAGCAAATCAGGTTAAGTTCGTCAAGAAGGCATCTGTCCGACAGTATGGGAAGGGGCAGCCCCCAGTGAGGGTGGCTCAGTCGTATTCATGCAAAGCTCATGTTGCAGTAATTAAGAACGCACAGGGCACCCCCAGTTATACAGATGGGTATGTATTACAGGCGTTGGGTAATTTTATGCACATATTTACTTATCCCAGAAGCAGGGCTCTCCAACAAGAACGAGCATAGAGGGCTTATTTGATTGAGTGGCGCTCTTCTGCTGCAGCTCAGATGAAAGGGAACGTTAAAGTCAGCCTATAACAGTGCAGGAAATTGTGGGTGATATTGAGGAGTCTGTCGGGGAAGGCTCCCAGGCCAGACCGGCAGATTTTTTTCTCAAACATTACACTGAGTTTACAGTCTGAGGGAGGCTGCGGTCATCTTACTGAAACCTGGGAAAGCATGGTGCCCTCATTCGCCTCCGTTTGCCTTAGCGATTGAGCCAGTGGCGGAATTGGTTAGAGACTGGCATATACATCGGGGACTGCAGTTGTATAGCCACAAACTGGTGTTGTCCTTATATGAAGAAGGACCCTGCATCAAACTTGTAGCTGAAAATTATGGATGTGATCGAATTTAGAAACTATTCCGGGCTGAAGGTTAATCCAGCAAAATCTGTGCTTTTCCACTAAATGCGTGTAAGCAGCAGTATGTGTTTGGGTTGAACTTTGAATGGCATATGGAGTATACTCGATACTTGGGGAAAGATTGCCCAGTCACCAGAGGCGTTATAGAAATGTAACTTAGGCAACCTCATCCACCTACCCATGTCCACCTCAGCCTGTGTCAAAACCATGCCACTCACTCTATGGCTGGATGCCCATGGTTCCAATGATATCGTTCCACCGGTTTGTCATCAGTTTCTAAAGGTGCCGCTCATGCTTCAAATGTCCTATTTTGGGGAGATCAAACAGTTGAGCCATTTTATCCGGGCAGAGAAACAACCTTACATGAAGTGGGACTCACTGATGCACCACTGGATAGGGGCGGATTAGCGCCATCGGGTTTTGAGGCGTATTATGAGGCAGCACAGGTAGCCTATCGGGCATACTGGTAGAAGGCTGGCATGCATAGTGAAATCTGGCGGTTGTCAGACCAAGAGGATCTCGAAAAACAGTCGGCTTAAGTTGATTCATTTCAAATAGCTTCATCAGTTTTATTATACGCCAGCTTCCCTACTCACATTTGACCGGATATGGTGAATGAATCCGTTTGGTGTGCTGCATCGCCTGCAGGCTTTGTGCATGTGGCATGGTGGTGTCCACCAGTGCAACACTTCTGGGAGGAGTAATTTACTGAGTGACAGTGGAGCTGGTGACTCCATGCTGTTGCTGGCCTTATTGGGGTATACGAAACACATTGATGGGCATGTGAGAAGGTAGAAGGTAGGCGGGTTTGTTGCTGTGGTACTGGAGGGATGTGGGGGGAGAAACAAGCCGCTAAAAGTTGAACACTAAGGATACGCTAAGTTTTGAACACTAAGGATATTCTTTACTGCAATAAGATGGACAGTCATGGTCCATCCGTGTGCTAAACCAAGAGACCTTTGGGCTAAAACAATCTCAGTTTGCAAGCACGTCGACCTAGCTTGGAGTCTGAGAACATCAAGTGTGAGGAATGCCATGGTCAGGTCAATGGTGGTAATTGGTGGGGAGTGTACGAGACTTGGCCATGGGGTGAGGTGGCTAATTCTGAAACGTGCTGGGATAACAGGGCAATGAAGGCATTGTACATAGTTTTGAGGGGCTGATGTTCCACCAGCAATGGGGTTGGGGAGTTCTTTTGTAAACATTTTCTTTCTCCAAAAACTCCCATGGTTTTGAATGTAGCATTTGAGGGAGAAGCCAGAATCCCAAAGTTTCGTTTTTAAACCTTCTCACATTGAGATCTTCAAAGGAAAAATGGAAAGAAGAGTGGAGCTGCCTTTAAAAACCAGAACAGCACTTGAGTCGACAAAAACTGCTTCCTTGGAATCAATTTACAACCAATTCGACCTGTATCCAACCACTGACCGCATCTGGACAGCTTAACGTGACTTGGTCTGTGTAGCCATTGAACGTGCTATACATACATAGGAAAGGCAAACAGTCAATGGGAGTTAATAAAAATGGACCACTTGTGTCAGGTAGATTTTAAAAAGAATTAAATACAGAAGACCACGGACAACCTGCGGGCACCTCAAACATGCACACAAGACCATTCAGTCCCGAAACTAAATAATGTAACCGAGAAGGACAGGAAGCACCAATGAACAGGGTCTTGCTACCTCAATTTGCCAGCCGTTTCTCCTGTTTATGCGGAGCACCAAGAGGATAAGTCTGCCCTTAACAGAAGGTGCCAGCCAATTATCCCAGACCTGCAGAAGGTCCGATTCCATACCAGAACAGTTTGAATTCGGACTAGAAAAGGCTGCACTGGGGACGACCTCTTCCGATGGCACTGGATGTTATAAGTAGGACGCACGTAGCCTCAGTTGTAGTTTTGTCCCCCAGAACGTGTGCCACCAGTCTTCTGCCAGTCTGACACACAAAGCCTTGCGGAAACGTAAGCTGCAATCGCATAAGAAATTGTGTAGCAGGGAAGGTAGGGAGGGAGCGATATGGAATACGTCGGACCATCCCATCGAAAGAACGTTACCAGGTAAGAGTAACTTGTTCTTCGAGGGGATTGGGTCCTCCGACGTATTCCATACCTATGACAGACTCCCAAAGCAGTACCAATGCAAGGAGGTGGAAAAGAATTTAGAAAACAGAAATTTAGCATGCCCAATTAAAATGCAGAGTAAAGGACCTCCTTGCCAAAGGCCAGATCCTGCCCCCGGATGGAATCGAGGGAATAGTGACGTACAAAAGTATGTACCAAAGCCCAGGCGGCTGCATCACAGATGGTACGAATAGGAACACCCCTCTGCAGGGCAGTGAAGGCAAGCGTCCCCAACCAGCACGATCCTCCCCGCAATGAGAGACGATGACGGACTCTCCCAAGTCGGGAATAAGGCCAAGACAGAGTGCGGGTGAGCTTAAATGGGAGTTTATCAATCAGAATAAGGCATGCAAAGAACTCTGCAAACTCCGAGAGTGCTCTGTCTGACAATGGCAAAGACAGGCGTATATATTTACAAAAAACGTCATAAGAACCTACATACTATAGGGGGCACAAGTTCGATGGGATTGGGTGGCGATGACTAACTATAGGTGCTGCTGTGATGTGGTTGGCTTTGGCTGGAGGACGTCACTGGTCAGCCTCGTGGATTGGGCTGGGCCTGGCAGGTTGGCTGAGTTCATCCGGGCGGTGTTGTTGTGTCATCGCGGCCAGTGTCAGAGATGAATGTCTTTTCCTGACTTATTTGCCCTAGGCCATGCACACCGCAGTCATTCAGTCATTGCAATATTATCTTCTTTAGTAAATCTTCCAATAGGTTATTCTACAGGTTAATGCAACACAGGAGGAATGCACCTTGTGAGGGGTCTGATGGTCATTCGTCAGGGCATGGTTACCAGTGTCCTGTTGACCGGAGCCATAGGTTGAGGGTCTAAGCTCCAGGGCATGGGACGGGCGGTACATGCCTTCCTGTCTTGTTAGATGTGGTTATGAATGTGCCGCTGTGTGTTGCCACAGTATTGGGTGTCCTGATTGCACAGGGCCATAAGTCTAAGATGATCCGGTGGGTTGTGGGGTTTACGAGGGGGCGCCTTTGGAAGTGTGTTCAGGAAGAGGTTTACTGCTGTGCTGTAAATAATGCAGGTGGCGGGCCGTGGCCTTGGGTGCTGCAGAGGGGGCTACAAATCTTTGAAGCGGCTCCAATCTGGTTGGGGGAGGTGGAGCAGCGCGGCGCGGGCCTCTGCTCTCATGTTTGGCAGTCTTCGCAGGGTGGGAGGGGGAATGGCCTTGCACATATTCACAAAGGTATCTTCCTCGTGTGTTGCCGGCTTTTAGAGGTGAAAACATCACAATCATTTAAACACTTCATAATATTTGTTTGAATACATTTCAACTTTGCTGGATGTGTCTCGATTATATCCAGTCTGAGCACCTTATGTTTTAACAATTACAGTATTTAGTTATATGCATATACATTTGCAGTAAGTGAGGTAGTAGTGAGGTTGGTGGAGTACATAGAAAATGACCCGCCACCGTACATGACGGTGGTGGCACATAAGGGGCTTAGACATACACGCATGACAAGTGCATTTTCGCACATCCTTCACATGAGCCCTCTGTATGGTTACATTCGTGTACTCTAGCAGCATTAGTTCAGTTATGGCACGGGACCGCGGGGTGTACGGTTTTCAATGATACATATAGAGAATATTCCCCCGGAATGCTTTTTATCATTTGCACACCCCTGCAGGGGTGTGGGTCCTTCATTGCTGGTGTCATGTAAACATGCGTTTCTTACAATAATTACACAATTTTACAGGTTTCTTTAGTAGAAGTAGTTTTATGGAAAGGATACACGTATTACACATAGTTTTTGACATTCCTATTTGGGTATTTTTCTGCTTTCATCGGATGACCATTCTACAGTTCTCCCCATCACCCAGGCCTCGCTGACCGGGTCATGCTGGGAGCAGTGATACACTGTGGAGGGTGAAATGTTACAGTGTTAGTATCTTGTGCTAGCTCATGTCCGTTTTATTCGTGGGAACGGGCTCACAGCGGATCTGCCAGGGTGCTGCGGCGACAGGGATAATTGAAACTCTCCAAGGGTGGGAGCCGCGCTACAGTGCGCTGAGCTCGCACCATCTTTGATAGACAAAATGTTTTTTGGGCCTAGCTAAATTCAATACGTGTGGGCAATGTCTTCAGCAGGTGAACCCTCCACCACCTGGGCCCGGGTGGTCTGAGGGGACGCCCAATGAGCCATGGCCCTCACCTGGGGTGGGGATGTAGGCAAGGGGGGTCTTTTGGACCACTCCTCCCCTACATTTCCCCCCTTTCGTTACTTAAGTAACAAATTCTTTAACTCATTCAATCTCCTACACTCTTCTTCGTCCATAACTGCCTCATCCCATGCTGGTGTGCCTTTTATCGGCATCCAGGCTCTGCACACCCCCCTTAAGCTCTCACCCCTCCTAGCATATTCATCTGGGGTACAGGTTAGGTATATACATCTGCTCTCTCCTTCCAAGCCTACCCACACCTGATACCATTCTAGTATACGGGGCTCTCTGATGGTGGTGTGCCATAATTTGTCTATGATATCCTTGTCATGATACCTGGGCACTAGCTGGTACCTGGGTGTATCATCAGTTCCGGTTTGTACCTGCATTCCTGCATAGTTTGCATTGTCCCACGGGTGTTGCCCATTGTCACCATCATCATTGCACCATTAGGTACTGCGTTAGCACAACATCGAAGACCCACCTGCCACAGGCAAAAAATTAAAAAGGAGGAACACCACAGCTGACATCAAAAGTTTCACAGTTGTTCCAAGCCATGAGGGGACCCAGGAGAAGATGTTATCGAACCACGTGCTGTCTTCTGCTCCACCTTCCATTTTCATTTTTTCTCCTAGGTTGTGGACTGCTTCGATCACATGGGACAGGGAGCCGTTCTCTGCGTCTTCAGAAGGTACGAAAGTGCAGCAGGCACTTCCGATTTTTCGGCAAACACCTCCATCCATTGCCGTCAACAGGTCCAAGACATACCTGTTTTGCATGGTCATCAGCCGTAAAGCCCTTAGTTCCACTTTTATTACGTTGAACCCTTCTTCAGTGTCATTTGCCAGCTGAATCAATTCCCAACGTGTTATCTGGAGCCATTTTGCATTTGCCCTTGCTTGGACACTTGAGATGAGTGAGGCAAAGAATGTTTCTGCTGAGCTGAATAATCGATATCTGTGTGGGATCTGAGCCAACAGTTCTGATGATGCCTTTGATATGTAGTTCGATGCTCGTTTGTTACGGGTCAGCACCTCTTCCTTGCTCCCGGAAGACAGGACATACATCCGTGACTCCGCAGTCGGCTGGGCTGCACTCTGTTGTATGCGTTCCTGTGCCCTTTTGCTCCCATCGATGTGGCTTTCTGGAATTACCATTAGGGCTGAGTGTAGAGTGGCCATTGAGCAGCTGCCACTCCATGACGGGGGAAGGTGCAGGTATGCCTGGTTGCCGCATACCCAGTACGTGTCCATCAGGGCCGCTGTCCCTTTTCTCAGATATGGGATGGTGAGGGTCTTGTTACAGTTCTTGTTTGTCCCCATGGAGGTTTTCCCTTCTCCTTTAAAACATAGTTCATAGTCTATTTCGTTCTGCAGTTTGAAGGGTTTTTCAATGGTGGTCACCCAAGTTAGTTTTGAAATGTGTTCCTTCCATACTGGTGTGCATGTTTCTTCTATCCATTGCAATTTCTCTGGTGCCACACCTCTTAGTGCGTCAGCTTTACACATTACTTCTTCATCCTTCCACTTGTTGTCCGAAAAAAGTGTCCCTTGTATTACAAAAAATGGTTCCTCCAGACATACCACCCCTGCCGTCTTCGGGTAGCAAGTTTTCTCGTTCTGCAGCATTCTAAAAGTAACACCATGTGCCTGGAAGGTGTTCTTAATCCTGCATAACGTAAGATGAAGGAGACACTGGGCATCTATAATTGGCAACTCTTTGGGTAGCAATACTTTGGGTGTACCTGAAGCATGGGGAATGAGGGAGCAGACATAGCAGCTCTCGTTTGTTGTTTGTTTAGCTGTTGCACTCATATCCGCATACCATTTATTCGTCTGGTGAGGGTATTGTGGGTCTTCCATTCTATCTAATCCTAACCCATAGTACTCATCATACTTCCTCCTTTCCGCTCCCCTTTTCTTTGTTATTTATTTTCCTAATGTACTTCCCGGCTTCAAGGGTGACAGACACAGTAGACCCCCCTTTCTCCTTCCCGCCCCCCCTTCACCCAATCATCATATAATATTTCATGTGTTGCTTTCATCCTTCCATTTTCTTCCATCCTATTAGTTGACAATGTGTCTATAGCTATGGGGGCAGGTTGGCTGGTAGGGGTGTTATACAACCAGGATATGGCGGAGGGGTTTCGGTCGTTCAGACTGTGAGCATTGTAATTAGATATCTTTGGCGGGGATCCTGTTTATTTTGCATTTCACCCTGTGGCTCTTCGTTTTTTTATCATGACAGCATTGGATGGTGTTGTATAATAACCCCATACAAGTTTCGTCCCATACCAAGAAGTCACCTTCCTTAGTATTTACACTCGTGGTTGCATTACTTCCAGTAGTGCTGTTAGTCCCTCCCCCCTCATTCATCTCGATAGAGATGAACACTACAAACCAATATGTAACCAGGCCAAACATTATTATAAAAAACAACGTAATGCACACAGATAATTCACACTCATACGAATATCTGCATCTCTCATTTAATAATTCTCTCATTCTACTAATTCTATCCGTTGCAGGCTGCCCGTTAGATGCCATGGTAGTTCCTGTTCGAGATATAAAAGTGCATTAAGTGCATGCATGTAAACATTTTGCTGGCGCTATCAGTGCCAATATATATTGACGGGGAATGGAAGCGGGTAGGGTTGCAGGGAAGGGTATTCACAGACAAGGGTGTAAACACGTCATAATTTGATCACTTCATTAATTACATATAAGTCCACAAGATAAAAAGAAAAAACATTTTTTTTTCTTCAGTAACATCTTAAAAACAATGCAAGTATACTTATCAGTCATTTTCCCATTCAGGTCCATTACTGTCACACATACACAAGTTCATATTCAGACATTCTGCTCAGCTGCATCGTTTGCTGTTGTCTGTGCCTCCTCATCTACCTCCTCTTGCACATTACTATATGCTTTTCGTACATCTGTTAAGTGTACCCAGTATTTTAGGCCCTTTACTTTTACTGCCGTGTGCGTGCAGAACACTACCTCGTATGGGCCATGGAACCGTGGAGCATTCCATCGACGCACAAAACTCCTGACATAAATGAATTCACCCGGCATCAGCTGTAGCTGTTGCTCAGGCTCCGTGACAGACCCTGTTATGTTTCCCTCCTCTCTAGTGAAGGGTGGAGAGAGCTGCTTTGATATTGCGCGCGATGCCCTTGTCAATTTCTTCAAATAGTCTGTGAACTCATCTCCCAATATCGCGGCGCTTCTGTGTGCATCTGAGTGTTCGCGCAGTAGAGAGTGTGCTGTGCACATTCGTCTCCCAGTCACGATCTCGTGCGGGGACAAATGGTGGTCTTTGCTTGGCTGATTTCTCAGCTCAAATAGCGCAAGGGGCAGACAGTAAATCCAATTCTTTTTCAATGAAAAGCATAGTTTTGAAAACCTGCCTTTTAACAGTCCGTTCATCTTTTCCACTACGCCATTACTTTGAGGATGATAAATCAAACAATTTATGTTTTATTCCCAATAATGTAGCAACTTCCTTGAAAAGCTCATTTACAAAGTGAGTGCCATTATCTGAGCGAATCACGTCACAAATTCCCCAGCGCGGGAACACTTCCCTCACTAGGAACTTTACTGCGCTTTTGGCATAAGGTCGTGCACATGGTCCTGCTTCTACCCACCTTGAGAATGGGCATACAACCACGATCATGTACCGTGCGCCATTACACCTTTCCCCCATGTCCGCGTAATCGATATGTAGCTCTCTGAATGGGCCAATGGGTTTTGGAATTGTTCCCCGGAGCGTGCGTAATGTCATTCCTGAACTGTATATCTGACATGTTGTGCATTCCATCGCTAATCGAGATACGTGCTCCTGGAGACAGGGCACAAACCATTCTTCCTGTATTTCTGCTGCGATGTGCTGTTTGGTATTGTGTGCAGGGAAGTGTAGTTGTTGGAATGCAATTTCCAATAACTTGATTGGCATTACCACTTTCCCTGAGTTATTTTGCCGCCACAGTAAGTCTGTTGCCGACTTGCTGCACCCTCGTTTTGTCCACATCAATTTTTCGTCTGCACTAGCTCCTTCCTGTAATTCTAGTAGTTGTGATATAGGCATCATGTTGTAGCCTTCTGGGAGCTCTTCGTTTGTCTTGTGCTGCAGCATGTACTCACCTGCTTCATATTTCTGAAAATAGGAAGCCTCCTTGGCAGCAGCGTCCGCGTTTCCCAAAGACACAACGTCTGTGTTGGATGTATGTGCTTGGCACTTCACTATTGCTACCGCAGTTGGGTTTTGTAGGGCCTCAATTAACTCTTTCAACAATTCTGCATGCTGTACTGGTGTTCCGTCTGCCCGTCGAAATCCCCTCCGCCCCCATCTTGCTAGACCTCCATGTACTGTCGTTGTCATGTAGGCTGAGTCTGTATATATTGTCACTGCGCAACCCTTTGCTGCATGTAGTGCTTCTATGAGCGCAATCAGTTCTGCTGCTTGTGCGGAGTAACGTGATGGGAGGCGGTACTGCACTAGTGTTTCATACTCACCGTCTTCTAACCTTACCACTGCCATACCAACATGTTTTTCTCCCGTGTCCACATCAATCGATGCAGACCCATCCACGAAGTACACTTCCCCCTCGCTCAGAGCGTTCTCCACACCACTGTGTCCTCCCCTCTTTCTCCTGTGTAAGTTGCACAATCGTGGTCCTGCATGTCCTCTAGTGTGCATGCTTCTGTAATGAATGTTGCGGGGTTCACTGTCTTGCATCTCACCACATGGATATTGGCGCTAGACAATATGATCTCGTAGGCTGTTGCCCGCTGTGTCGTCAGTGTGCTTTTTGACCTTTCAAGTATTGCAAATAGTGAATGTTCCACAAACAATGTCACAGGGCATCCCATTACTATTGTGGCACTTTTTTCAATCGCGAACGCGGCTGCAGCGAGTGATTGCTCGCACGCGAAATGGCCTT
Source organism: Ambystoma mexicanum (assembly GCF_040938575.1). Classification (NCBI taxonomy): domain Eukaryota; kingdom Metazoa; phylum Chordata; class Amphibia; order Caudata; family Ambystomatidae; genus Ambystoma; species Ambystoma mexicanum. The sequence goes on along the minus strand of NC_090923.1, from coordinate 477,765,663 downwards.
GCATCACGGCATCTAAAGTACCACTATAGGAAGCCAAAGGCTTGTGTCCTAGGGACGTCTTTTGTGTCAGAACAGCTGTCATAAGTGTTCCCTTGCAGTGCGAGAATAGGTAAAATTCGCGTCCATAATCAGGATTTGCTAGTACTGGAGCGCTTGAAATTAACTCTTTTAATGATTTGAATGACGCGCTCATTTCTTCTGACCATTCTATTTTTTTATTTTCCTGTTGTGCTTCTTTGAGTGCTTGTAGTAGGGGTCTCGTGTATGCTGCATAGTCTAATATCCATGCTCGGCAATAGTTGCACATTCCCAGGAACTTCTGCATGTCTTTCACTGTTGTGGGTTCTCCTACTGATCTTATTGCTTCTACCCTGTCGGGGATTATTCTTTTTCCATCTTTTGATATCAGCTGTCCCAAGTATAAGACCTCTGTCAGACAGTACTGTAGCTTTTCCTTGTCTACCTTGTACCCCTTATTGGCCAATAGAGTCAGGAGCGTTGTTGAATCCTTTCTACACGTTTCTTCGTCTTGTGCACACACTAGTAAATAGTCTACGTACTGAATGATCGTACTCTCAACTGATAGGTTTCCCAAGTCTTCATGCAATATGCGGTTGAATATGCTTGGGCTCTCACAGTATCCCTGCGGTAATCTGCAGTGTTCATATCTCTTTCCCCCCAGTGTGAATGCTGTCAGGTATCTACTCTCTTCAGCCAGGGGGATTGAGAAAAATGCGTTTTTCAAGTCGACTACTGTGAAGTGTGATGCCGCTTTTGGTCGTGTGGGCATGTACTACCAACATTGCACGCAATGGGCATATTCCAGGTGTTGAACACACTATACCTCTCTCAGTGAATGATATGGTCATGTTGAGTTTACTCAGGAGATCCCTCCCTAGTAAATTTATTGGCGAGTGTTCATAATACAGTAAGGGTGTCTTTACAGTCTTCCTCCCCCCCCCACCGTTACGTCCAATGCTTCTGTGTAAGGAACTTCAATTACAGCCCCAGAGAACCCCTGCGTCTCTAACTTCCGGTTAGATAACGGGAACCGGCCCTCCCTGATACATGATTTCTCCGCTCCCGAATCCACCATGAATATGAACTGCTTGTCTCCTATCTGCGCCCCTACCAATGGTTCCTCTGCTGCATCGTAGGTGGTAGATAGAACTGGACACGCAAGTGTTCTCTGTGGGCTGTCCTATGCAGGGTGTCTCATCGCCCCCCTTCATTAAAGACACTTCCTGAAACCACTGACACTCCGTTGTAAGGTGCTGGTGCGGGGGCCCCGTTTGCTGTTGTCGCAAAAGGGTTGCCTGGCGTGTACTGCATGTTGTCATTGTTTTGTGGGTGGTTCTGTGTTCTATACTGGTGCCCCTGTTGTTGCTCATTATTACTTTGGCCTGGGTTTCTCGGGTGTTGTTGTCCCATTGGAAGACCATATGGGCTCCCCGGGTGGGGATGGCCATACTGTTCTACCTCTTGGAACCCGTTATTGGGCCTGGCTCTGCACTCCCTAGAGTAATGCCCCCATCTTCCACAGTTCCAGCAACTCCCTTGTGCACCTCTAGGGCCCTGCCATCCATTTCCTCCCATTCCCCCGTACCCCGGTCCACCGCCTCTTCGGCCTCTGTACCCACCTCGTCCCCCTCGAGGGGTCCACTCTTGCCACTGCGGACCTCTGCCTTGTTCCTGCCCGTTCCACTGCCGCTGTCCTGCTCCAGCCCAATTAGTTGCCATCCTTCCTATTGCTATCAGCCCCTCCTCCTCATCTCCCTCCCTGCTGTGGGGGAGTGCGGCTACAGCCGCTGCGACCTTCACCAACTTTGTCTGCACTAGTTTTCCTTCGTCTGCCAATCTCTTCTGCGCCACCTCCTTCTCCCTTTCCTTTATTCTCTTACAATGGTGTACTATTATGCTCTGGATCTCAGGCCATCCCTTTGCCTCAATACCTGCTATCTTGTCGAGCGCCTTTTGCACTTCCTTTGGGAGCCCTCTTTTTATAATGAAGTAAAATAAAGATGTCGATTGATACCAGGGCGTGCCCGTTTCTGTTCTCCACATCTCTTGGACCTGAAAAATGTAATCCATAGCCTCCTCCCCGTCATTCATTGTACACTGCATTACTGACTAAGTCTGGTGTATCTGGCAACGTTTCTCGCAAGGCATCCCACACCCTTGCACGCACTGTGTTAAAGGAGGCCCCGTCATGGCGGTCGCAGTCTAATGTTACTCCCGGGAAACCGGCCTTGACCCATACTCTATCAGCCTGATCCCCCACTGCTGATACAAGCAAGCTCTTCACATCTCCTATTGCTAGGGGTACCCCGGCAGTGTGTTTCTCGAAGGCGTATATCCACTTACTTGCCCCACCCGATAATGGGGGCAATAGCTTTAATAAATTGGCTTTATCCATCTGAGCCCATGGGATATAATTCAGCCTCCCTCCTCCCCTATGTATCAATGGGAGCTGTAGCCTTCCTTTTGTCGTTGCATCTACACCCGTTTTGGCTGTTGATGTTCCCAGTGATGCCATTTTCCCCACCCTATTCCTTAATCACCCCGTCCACTCATCATCCAGTGTTCTCATTGAACATGTATCATCCACCCCTTCACTTCCCCCTTCCATTGCCATGCTCAACCTGTCGCTTTCTTCTAAATCGTTCCTTATATCACATAGTAGTTCCTCTCTGTCCCCTATAGGTCTTTCTTCATTACCAATACCTCCCTCTCGTGTCCCTACTTCGATTATTTGTGTCGGTTCTTCCTCAATTCTGAACAGTATCTCACCTTTTTTCCACCCGTCTTCAAGCGTTCTATTCTCACTCGGCGCTCTAGACGTGCGCCCTGATCTTGCTGCATTAAGTGCCGTTTGTTCACATATGTCTTTTATCCTTGCGAGCTCATCTTTCGCTATTGAGAGTCTTGATTGTAAATCATCCGTTAGCTTTTCTATGTCCACCCTTTGTGTACATGCCTGGGCTTGCTCCCTTGTACTTTCATATGGCGGGGGTGCCGTTGGCCGCTGGGGTGTAATAGTTGTCAGGGGAGGAGGGACATAAGTGGGGTCACTGTACCCTTCTGCGGGCACAGGCTTATTACCTCTATCGGTGGCTCTATATTTGACAATTCTTTGGCATCTCTCTGCATCGTCAGTGGTGGATGGTAGGTCAGGATTTAATGCTGGTGCTTTAGGCGGTGGTATCTCTTCAAATAACCTCCAGAGATCTAATATTTCCCTCCTGTTGTGCAACTGCTTCCCCTTGTATTTCAAACAAATGCATGTGGCCACCATATCCAGAACACTTTTGTCAAATGACCCTCCCTCGGGCCATATCTGGGGTAACCCCTCTCCCTTCAGCTCTGTTATCCATTGGTCATGATATTTCTTAATTCACTCCGCGTACCCTGGTAGGTTCTTACAAATATGTGATAAGGGTGTTTCGGCCCCCATCTTTGCGTTTTCCTAGTACTTGTGTGTCTCTGTGTGTCCACAATTACAATGTAAACGTATTACCAATATGGGTTTCGTCTTCTACTTCACATTCAATAATGGGCTCCTTTGTGCTCTTCCCCCTGCCTGCACAATACAAAACTGGCTGTACACAGTCTTTATTCTATTCTCTTTGAGGGGCACATACAAGAGCAAACCATCAGTGATTGCGACATTAACCCGGAAATTTTTCAAAAAAGGTACACCAACTTCACCCTGTCATTTTTGTCTCCAAGAAGCTCTATCTGGCCACACTTACCATGACCATTCAATTACTATACATTTATAGCCATGTTACACACTCACAGCACCAAATTGTCTTCTGACGCATACGAGGTGCACACCTCTCTGTAACACTCTATTCACAATTCAAGCTGCCCTCCCTTTCCTCCCTAACCGGCTGTCCCCATCCATCATATTCAGATATATGGCTGCACATATATATCTATATTGGTGTTGTTTTTTTTTTCTCTCTCTCTCTCTCTCTCTCTCTCTCCCCCCCTCCCCCTCCCCCTCCCTCCCTCACGTTTTTGTACTGATCTCACTTAATTTCCCCCCCAACCCAAAAAAAAAGAAGAAATAGCAGTCACTAATATATTCTCTGTGTCCCCCTTTGCCAGACACTTATCTTATTATCCTCTTCTTCATATATTCCCAGTACTAGTCAAGATAGCACTATGCGGCGCCGCCTTCCACCCCCTTTTGGAGCTAGGTTCCCGTCACTTTTATCTCTTATTCACCTCTTAATCCTAATGGCCGTATGCAAAGAAAAAGCAAAGAAATTTTAGGATGATCCTTAGTAGATCTGCGCACCCCCTTTTCTACCCCTCTTCGTTCTCTGTCCTAGATTTCTTCCCCCAATCCCTTTACGATCGCTCGCACTCAATACTCACGTGCCCGTCTTGAACCGATAGTCTCCGAAACTGGGTCCGTCCAGGCAGTGTTGCCGTCCACTCAACAGTCAGCCCCGGCTCCGGCGAGCGGTACTCAGAGGGGATTTTTCAACTGGGATCCCGTACCCTCTCTTGAGTGCGTACTTCTTAGTGTACCGGTCGCCGTTGGCGGGCAGCCTCCCGGAGCAGGCGCACCGTGCGTATCCCTTTTCGAGATTCTCGTGCCAAAAGGGGACAGTAATGTTAGATCGGGAAAAAACAATAATAATCACGCTTTCGGGGTCACCACTGAAGGCAAGCGTCGCCAACCAGCACGATCCTCCCCGCAATGGGAGACGATGACAGACTCTCCCAAGTCGGGAATAAGGCCAAGACAGAGTGCGGGTGAGCTTAAATGGGAGTTTATCAATCAGAATAAGGCATGCAAAGAACTCTGCAAACTCCGAGAGCGCTCTGTCTGCCAATAGCAAAGACAGGCGTATATATTTACAAAAAACGTCATAAGAACCTACATACTATAGGGGGCACAAGTGCGATGGGATTGGGTGGCGATGACTAACTATAGGTGCTGCTGTGATGTGGTTGGCTTTGGCTGGAGGACGTCACTGGTCAGCCTCGTGGGTTGGGCTGGGCCTGGCAGGTTGACTGAGTTCATCCGGGCGGTGTTGTTGTGCCATCGCGGCCAGTGTCAGAGATGAAGGTCTTTTCCTGACTTATTTGCCCTACGCCATGCACACCGCAGTCATTCAGTCATTGCAATATTATCTTCTTTAGTAAATCTTCCAATAGGTTATTCTACAGGTTAATGCAACACAGGAGGAATGCACCTTGTGAGGGGTCTGATGGTCATTCGTCAGGGCATGGTTACCAGTGTCCTGTTGACCGGAGCCATAGGTTGAGGGGCTAAGCTCCAGGGCATGGGACGGGCGGTACATGCCTTCCTGTCTTGTTAGATGTGGTTATGAATGTGCCGCTGTGTGTTGCCACAGTATTGGGTGTCCTGATTGCACAGGGCCATAAGTCTAAGATGATCCGGTGGGTTGTGGGGTTTACGAGGGGGCGCCTTTGGAAGTGTGTGTTCAGGCAGAGGTTTACTGCTGTGCTGTAAATTATGCAGGTGGCGGGCCGTGGCCTTGGGTGCTGCAGAGGGGGCTACAAATCTTTGAAGCGGCTCCAATCTGGTTGGGGGAGGTGGAGCGGCGCGGGCCTCTGCTCTCATGTTTGGCAGTCTTCGCAGGGTGGGAGGGGGAATGGCCTTGCACATATTCACAAAGGTATCTTCCTCGTGTGTTGCCGGCTTTTAGAGGTGAAAACATCACAATCATTTAAACACTTTATAATATTTGTTTGAATACATTTCAACTTTGCTGGATGTGTCTCGATTATATCCAGTCTGAGCACCTTATTCGTACACTATGTTTTAACAATTACAGTATTTCCTTATATGGATATACATTTGCAGTAAGTGAGGTAGTAGTGAGGTTGGTGGAGTACATAGAAAATGACCCACCACCGTACGTGACGGTGGTGGCACATAAGGGGCTTAGACATACACGCATGACAAGTGCATTCTCGCACATCCTTCACATGAGCCCTCTGTATGGTTACATTCGTCTTCTTGTGTACTCTAGCAGCATTAGTTCAGTTATTGCGCGGGACCGCGGGGTGTACGGTTTTCAATGATACATATAGAGAATATTCCCCCGGAATGCTTTTTATCATTTGCACACCCCTGCAGGGGTGTGGGTCCTTCATTGCTGTGTCATGTAAACATGCGTTTCTTACAATAATTACAGGTTTCTTTAGTAGAAGTAGTTTTATGGAAAGGATACACGTATTACACATAGTTTTTGACATTCGTATTTGGGTATTTTTCTGCCTTCATCGGATGACCATTCTACAGTTCTCCCCATCACCCAGGCCTCGCTGACCAGGTCATGCTGGGAGCAGTGATACACTGTGGACGGTGAAATGTTACAGTGTTAGTATCTTGTGCTAGCTCATGTCCGTTTTGTTCGTGGGAACGGGCTCACAGCGGATCTGCCAGGGTGCTGCGGCGACAGGGATAATTGAAACTCTCCAAGGGTGGGGGCCGCGCTACAGTGCGCTGAGCTCACACCATCTTTGATAGACAAAATGGTTTCTGGGCCTAGCTAAATTCAATACGTGTGGGCAATGTCTTCAGCAGGTGAACCCTCCACCACCTGGGCCCGGGTGGTCTGAGGGGACGCCCAATGAGCCATGGCCCTCACCTGGGGTGGGTATGTAGGCAAGGGGGGTCTTTTGGACCACTCCTCCCCTACAGCAGTAGAGACAGCCATACCCCTGGTAGAATGGGCCCGTAAGTCGACCAGTGGATCTTTACCCGCCAAGCGATAACACTCGGAGATAGCCAAAATAATCCAGCGAGACAGTCTGTTTCGTCACAGCCTGTCCCAAACGCTTTCCAGCATAACCAATGAAGAGCTGATCGTCCACTCTGACCCGGGACATGCGTGAAATATAAAAGCTTATCGCTCTCCTAGGATCAAGCCTATGGAGCCTCTCCTCTTCCTTACCAGGATGTGGAGGAGGATAACATGCCGGAAGAACCACCTTCTGGCCTAAATAAAATTCCGACACCACCTTCGGAAGAAAAGAAGGACAAACTCTAAGGACAACCCTGTCCTTATGAAACACAGTGAAGGGTGGCTTAACTGAAAGTGCCTGTAACTCACTCTGCGAACGGAAGTGACCGCAACTAAAAATACAGTTTTAAGAGTTAACAGTCTCAAATGGCATGAATGCAAAGGCTCAAACGGAGCACCCATTAGAAACTTGAGAACAAGGTTCAAATACCAACCGGGCACCTGGAAAGGCGACGGAGGGAACACATTAGTGAGCCCTTTCAGAAACTGAGAAATTTTAAAATAGGAACCCTCTTCAGACGAGGGCTTAAATATGGACAGTGTCGCCAGGTAACCTTTAATGGTACCCACTTGAAGGCCCCTGTGGGCCAAAGAAAGCAAAAAAAGAACCATGGGAATTTCACATGCAAAATGATCCACATTCTTAACCCTGCACCAGTCGCAGAACTTTCTCCAACAGCAACAGTACAGGGACTTTGTTGCGGGCCTTCTGGCCTAAAGCAACACCTCCATCACGTCTTCAGGGAGGTCCCAATCCTTATACCTCAACCTTTCAGAAGCCAAGCGTGAAGGTTGAGGATCGGACCTCTGGATGGAGAACCTGAACCCCCCCCCCCCCCCATCCCGTGAGAGCAGACCGTCTCAGTAGGGAAGACGACGTGGAGGGCAGATGGACAAGTCAAGAAGGTCCGGGTACCACGGCCTCCGGGCCCACGTAGGAGCAACGAGGATCATCCGGGAACCGAACCTCCGTAACCTCTCGCAGTACTTGCGGGATGACAGGGACTGGAGGAAATGCGTACAGCAGTGGGAATTACCACTCCGCCACGAACGCGTCTCCCAAGGGTCCGCTTGGAGGAAATTCCCACAAGCAGAACCTCTTGCCCTTCCGGTTGACACTGGAGGCGAAGAGATCCACTTGGGTCCCCCAAAGGGCGAAGATCTCCAGGAGAATCTCCTGAGCCAACTCCCACTCGTGAGAGATCACGCTCTGCCTGCTCAGAGCATCCGCCATCTTGTTTTCATCTCCTGCCCGATGAACTGCCGAAATCGGAACTTCCTGCTGGATTGCCCAGAACCAGAGCTGCATCGCCTCCCTGTACAGAGGAAGTAAGCCTGCCCCCCCCCCCTTTTTGTTGGCCACTGTGTTGTCCGTCAGGATCAGGACATTCTTTCCTCGCACAGTTGGCAGAAAAGCCTTCAGGGCTAGCCTGAAGGCCCTCAGCTCCAACAGATTGATATGGAATCTGGACTCCGACAGAGACCAACAACCGCTGACTGTCAACTCGGCATGAGCTCCCCATCCCATGAGGGATGCGTCAGTCACGATAAGTCACCTCCGGCCAGGGCAGCCAAAATGGAGCCCCCCCCCCTCATCAGATTGCCTTCGTCAGCCCACCAGAGAAGGTCCTGGGCGACCGAAGACGGCACCTGAACAGGGTCCGACATACTGCCAGAGGACAGGCCACTGGAGCTTGAGTGCCCATTGCAAAGATCTCATCCGCAACCTGGCCTCTGGCACCAGAAGAATGCAGGATGCCATGAGGCCGAGCAGTCTCAAGAACTCAACGCTGGGAGAGTCTGGGCAAGTTGAAACTTGTGCACCATCTGCTGAATGTGATGAGCCCTCACCTGGGGAGGAAGACACTGCCCCAGGGAGGTGTCGAGCACTGCTCCGATGTACTGGAGCCTCTGAGTTGGCGTCAAATGGGACTTCTTTAAGTTGAGGGAGAAGCCCAGCTTGTGGAGGGAGTGGCAGGTGACAGACAGATTATCCAGGACTTGCTCGGGAGAGCACGCACTGATCAATCCATCCTCCAGGTAGGGGTAGACGTGAATCCCCCTTTCCTGAGGTGCACTGCCACCACTACCATGAGCTTGGTGAAGACCCTCAGGGCGGAGGTCAATCCGAACGGCAGGACCCGAAACTGAAAGTGCGAGTCGCCAACCGCGAACCTCAGGTACTTCTTGTGCTTTGGATGGATCGGCACATGAAAATAAGCGTCCTTGAGGTCGAGAGACATTAACCAGTCCTGAAGTTGAAGGGCCTGGAGGACTTGAGAGAGTAACCATCTTGAACTTGTCCTTCCTGCGGAGTTTGTTCAAACCGCGCAAGTCCATAATGGGTCTCAATCCCCAGTCTTTCTTGGAAATCAAAAAATATGGGGAATACCATCCCTTGTTCCTCTCCGCTACAGTCACCAGTTCTATGGCGCCTTTCTCCAACAGGTTTTGAATTTCCTGTGCAAGGAGCGGATCGGGACACTTCAAAGAGAGATTCCCCGGTGGATTGTCTTGAGGGCTCTGCCGGAAAGGAAGACAGTAGCCGTGTGTTATGATCTCCAGAACCCACACATCTGAAGTAATGGCACGCCACTATGAAAGATGGGACATGCAGCGTTCCCTGAGGGCAACGAGGCAACAGCCCGAGCGGCCTTGGCACCTAGAGTACCTTGTTTTCCACCTCTGGCACCCCTACGGTGGCCCCTTTGACTGGCAGCTCCTCTCGCTTTACCAAAGGATGAGTAATAATGAAGGGAACCTCCCCTCCATTGCTGTCCCCTAGGACGAAAAGGTGGAGGTTGTCGAACTGCAGCACCCAACGACTTTGCTGCAGCCTTTGAGGTATGCACCCTCAAGGCTCTCGTCAGCCTTGCTGCCAAAAAGATGTTCCCCGTCAAAGGGCATGTTGAGGAGCCGGGCCTGCACATCAGGAGCAAACACCGACTCCCGCAACCACACAAACCTGCGTATCACAGTGCTCGCCGCCATGGACCGGCTGACGCAATCTGCCGTGTCCAAACCCAACTGAACGGCATCACACATGGCATCCTTGCCATCCGGAACCGTGGTAAGGAAACCATCCTGTTCGTCCCCTTCGGGAACATGTTCAGCCGCCAAGGAAACAGTTCCACAGAGTGTGCATGAAACATGACCAGGCACATATGGAGTTGGCCGCCTGAAGCGCCATAACCCCTGCAGAAAACACTTTCTTCGCCCAGCCGTCAAAACGCTTGTCATCCCCATCAGGAGGGATGGTAGGCTACGACGCCTGCTTTGCCGGGGCCGTAGCCGCCTGCACCACCAAACTCTCCAGAGTAGGGTGCTTGGACAAATAGCAGGGGTCACTACTGGCTGGGCGGTATTTTCACGGCAAAGACTTGCCCACTGCCGGGAGACTCAGGAGCAGTCCAAGCCGCTGCCACCCTCCTCTGTAGAGCCATATGAAACGGCAGTACCGGGTCAGTTGGTGGACCAATGTCAAGGATATCCGTAAGGTAATCCTGAACAAACTCCTCCGGGGGAGCAGACCATCCTAAGTACTCGGTGACCCTTGGCATAAGGCGCCGGTACGAAGAATTGGCATGAGTGCCAGGCTCAGGCCTACAAAACTCCACCTCCGGAGAGGTGTCCAGCCCACTAGCATCATGCAGGGACTGCCTCAAGTCCTCAAACTGGCTATGGCCTGAGAGAATCTCGTCTGGCATCGTGTCGGGCACCATGCCATCATCAGAGCCCTCATCCACCTCTGAAATGAACTCCAGATGGCGGTAAGAAGGCACAGAACTTGAACCAAAGCCATGCTTGACCTTGGCCAGAGCCTTTCTAGGTGGTTCCCCCGAGCCACAGGGTACCCCCGTTGACAGCCTCGAAAGGCATCGGGTGAATCGGCGTCAACACAGTCCTCGAGGCCGGGGCCCCGAGCGTGTCCCTCGACAGCCAGCACACCGATGGCATCGATGACTTCTTTGAAGGCAAGCCCTCGAAAGAGTCAGTCGATGACCTCGGCGCCACCTACTTATAACATCCGGTGACGTCGGCCGTCGGAGGAGGTCCTTGAGGCGGCGTATCGACGCAGACGCCGAAGATTTTCCGAAGCAGCACAGCTGTGGTGATTACTGTCAGATATGGAATACGGAGGACCCAATTCGCTCAAAACATTGGTCAAAAGCAGGGGACAGCATAGAGGAAACAGACCATCAGGATGAACAGCCACAAGCTCACCAGCAGGCTTCAAGATTAGAGCCACTGTTCTGCTAAAGGTGCAGGGGGGGATTATTTTCAGCTCAGAATTGATAGTGGAGTGCAAAGTTGCAGAGAGGTAGAAGAAACCTAGCCTAATCCATAAAGTGATCAAACCATACCTGGTGGGCTACCCAGGTGTGAACAGGATCAGGCTCTTAGAGAAGACCCAGGGAATGACCAGGCAAGGCTACGGGTTAGTTAAACTAGTCCTAGTGCTTCTAATCTAGTATAGGTCTAAAATAGGGAAGACTTAAGCAAATCGTTTGAAAGTAACCCGCCTTTGGGACAAAATCATCTTGCAGTTAATTTTGCAGTGAAGTTAAATGTTAGAGATATTTGTACCGCGCACAAGTCACCAACGGGGTTAGTCCCCAGGCGCTCAGGCAGATCTGCAAATGAGAAGGAACGGTTAGTAGGGTGAAGAGGGGGTAGGATAGTGAGAAGAGTAGTGGTCTGTTGGCAGCTTCACCTCTATACACCGGGTGCTGAGCTTTTGGTGCTAGTATCGGGGCAATGTCAGTCCTCTTGTGCAGTTTATGTGTTGCGGTGTGGTGAAGTGTATGCAGATTGCGGTGCGAGAGGTGGTTGTGTTGTTTGTGTGAGATAAGTAGAAAGTTTAGAGTTGTTTTTTTTTGTTAGTGGTTTAAATGATTTGCAGATAATCACGGTATGGCTGAATGCTTGGGTTTCGCGATTCCTGCCTAGTGCAAAACGGCTAGACTTGGGAGACCCACACAGTAGGGGAGAAGCTCATGCCCAACTGGGCAACCAAGTACAGTAACTTCGCTGGATATCAGAAATAGTTGAATAATTCAGTGCCGTCCTAAAACGTAGCTAGCATCGAGAGTCCGCAAGGGGAGAGGACAACACCCCGACAGATTCAGATTGGTGCAACGCAGCAGTCAGGTCTCCTCTTTACCCTACCATCTAGGTGAACATGTCTGTTGAAGAGGGAGATTTTTCTCCAAGGTGGTAGCAAATTAAGATCAAAATAGCTTGGCTAGTTCGTTCTCTCTCAGTGGACTATCAATTCAACTGCAGGAATCAGCTTGACCTCAGTTACAGGTTCGAATCACGGCATATCCACTCAGCCATTCATCCATGCCAGGATTTGAAGAGGAGTACCCATGTTAGTGGGTAACCATACTGTTATCTGATCTAAAAGGTTTGTGCAAGGGTCTAGGTCTCAGTCAGGTTTCACAAATGCAGAAAAAGCAGCGGTGGGCAGGATCATGTCGCCCTGTGAGGGGAAAGGACATCGTTGACAGCTGCAATGTGTATTATATTGCAATGGGCGCACGTGCAGCTCGAGACGTCTGGGGGCAAGATAAGGGGTGGGGCGATCAAGGGGGACACTTGGGTTTCACACCAACAGGCACTGCATAGCAGGCAGACATGTAGTATTTCACGTGCACCTCCCAACAGCGGTGTGCTGGAGAAAAGTTACAAACTGGCTTTTCCCAGGAGACAACAGTCTCTGGGAAAGGGAAACGGTAGATGCATACAAGTTCACAGAGCTAGGCAATGAAAAACAAATGCATCTTCTGAAAGGCAAATTCAGAAAGGCAAATTCAGTGGTGTCAGCAGATTCAGACTGCCCCATGGCAGATGAACCTGGGAAGAAGGCTGTGGAACGAGATAGGCGGGAACCAATCCACAGATGAGTGTGTCTCCCTGGGACACAACAGTGTTGTGTATTCGCTGATGTCGGCAGGGTACCTTGAAACTGTATGAAAGATTTGACCGCAGTCAGTTCTTATCAATCAGTTCTGTTGCACTGTGCGGTTTGATTAGTGCTTGCTCAGCTGTACGCTCTTTTTTGATTACTTTTGTGTTCCAGGCGTTACCGGTTTGTGGACCCCTGACATACACGAGATACAATCCTAGGTCTTGGAAAAATCTAACCTTGGGATAGGGTACCTTGTGCAGATTCCAGACAGTGCACTTAACCTTTGTGAAAACGTTCCATTGCAGGATTCCATTTTGACACCATGTCAGAGGGTTGGTGGGCACTGAAATGGACAACTTATCAGGCGCATAGTTCGACACATTTGTGATGTCATCTTTGATGTCCTGGGTGTTAGTCTTAGTGCACCGTGGTGGCACGAGTTATGGTTGCTTAGCTTACGATAACTGGTGAATTTCAGGGGTTTTCCTGTTTTACTTGGAACGTCCCTTTAACTAAGTTTTTTCATTGAATTTCGTGGGTTTTTACCAGTGCATGCTATTTTCCTACAACTTAGTAAAATCATACTTACCCAATATAGCAATATGTGTGTCCCGTTTACAAAGTGTCACCTTAAAACTCTGCCATTTCCCACCTTTCGGAATAATTTGTAACACTTCTATACACTTTTTGCAACTAATTCAACTAGTTTTGCATACGTAAACGTCTACAAACATGACTTCATAGCAGACCTTCCGGACAGTGCCACATAAGCATATGCTGGCGCGCGGCATGATGACTGATCTAGGAACCTTCAACTTCTAAATTTCCCTTGCACAGCTCCAACAACTATTCCTACTCATTATCCATTAACAATCTAGTACACAGTACATAATTTTTGCAAAACTGCTATTTATCTTAAAATTGCATCAGCTAATGCCATCCCTCCTCTCCAAGAGCCACCACCACTGTAATCAAGGAGCATGAGACACACTGCCCCCTACCTTAGAAATAACACGCGCAACATTTTCCCTTGTCCACCTACCCCTCCATATTAGTGTTTGGTTCCTCTTCCCTCATTTCCCCCCCCCCCCCCCCCCCACCTTTCGTTCTCAGCTCTCCTGCCCAAAAAAAATACATCCAAGAACAACAAAAGACATATTCCTTAAGGAACCACCTTTCACAGTTAAAAAATAGAACTATAAAAAAAATGTATAGACGCCATCTACTTTATATTTCTCAGTAAAGTACATCAATAAGATTTTCCAACATTTCCATTTGCATTTTGTGTTATGCTAATGGGAATATTGTGGCGTTCATCCTCCATTCCAGGGACTGGATTGGTAGATACCGGCCCAGCAGCCCAAGTTATCAGCCCAAGCGAAGCAAGGGTGTGTAACAAGGTCTCTGGACCATTATCCGCCCCCCCCATTCCAGTTCCTGAAATGGGGGATGAAGGCCATTAGCACCCTAGGTTCCCAAAGCAGGAACCAGGGGTGCTTAAAAAAAAAAATAAAAAAAACATTTAAAAAAAAAAGAATTTTCTTCCTACACCAGGAAGCCTGCGGCGTCCCGGCATAGGATGGAAAATCCTTTTCCAATATGTCCACCATAGAAAGGTAAGGCGAGGGTCCCATACAGGCCACTCTTTGCCTTTTGCAGGCTGTAATGGAAAGCGAAAAGAGAACCGTATGACCATATTACCACAAGCACATTTTTCTTCCATTTCAGATCTATCCTACTTTTGAATAACTTTACCACAAAGCCAGTCCCAGGTGGCCATGGCCACTTCAATCCTATGTTCTGTCCCTTGTGGCCATGGCCAGTAGCCAGATTATCTGGATCATGACCTTATTCCATGACCCAGACAATCTGGCCACTGCCCATGGCCACAGGCTATCCCTCAATCACTAAAAGTATACCGCTATTTTTTGTAGCTACATTATGACACTTGGCAAATAAAACACTGGCACATTTGCAAAACCATGCTTGTAGATCCTTGCCAATGCTCCTTACGCAGGTTCGCTGTCAAATATAGGCACATACAATCGTCGTATAACCTAGCCCCCACTTGACAAAAACCATTCAGACTTTACGAAGACATCTATATCTATAATTGTTTTTCAAACCTTTGTGTAGATTGTCAAATGACACCACATTTATAAGCCTTTACAATATTTTGGGACCCCCCTCTAATTTTGCTCTCGATAGAATCCCACCAAACTTCCCAAAAACATGTATATTTAGATCCATTATTAGTTCGCCAAATGTAGTGTAGATTCGTCAAATGGCACCTCATTTATAAACCTTTAAATTATTTTGGGACCCACCCCCCTCTAATTTTGCCCCATCATGACAGAATCCCACCAATCTTTGCATAAACAGGTCAGGAATATACATGCAAAATGTCATGCAGTTCCATTAAGTGGCGCCAAAGTTATAAGCCATCCAAGAACTGCATTTCACCAACCCTGTGTAAAACCCCTTTTTTGCTTCTTGCAGCCATATCCCATCCTCATCACCCCAGAGATTATTTCATAAATATGACAACTGCAATGTTGTGTTTAACATGTTTTCACTGTGAAGTCCACGGACATCGCTGAAGTTCCCGAATCCAAGATGTGCGTCATATTTTTGGAAATGCTCGCCTTCACCATCCAATCAGGGTCATTTTAAAAACAAAAACTACTGGATGGATTTTCACCAAATTTGCGAAAGCACGCTTTTGGGACCAAGCCGCTGCTCCTGGTCCAAATTTGGTGAAAATCCGTCCAGCGGTTTGGGCTGTAGGCGTGAGCAAAGTTTTTTCACCCCCCCCCCCCAGACCAAACAATCACCAAACTTTACAAAAAAGTATAT
This sequence comes from Ambystoma mexicanum, assembly GCF_040938575.1. Lineage (NCBI taxonomy): Eukaryota > Metazoa > Chordata > Amphibia > Caudata > Ambystomatidae > Ambystoma > Ambystoma mexicanum. Next base: position 477,750,099 of record NC_090923.1, on the reverse strand, counting down.
GGCCCACTCTGAATTTTGCAAAGTTTGGTGAGGATTCGTCCAGGGAGAGCTGAGTTATCAGCCGCCCAAAAAGTGCTCTTCCTATGGAAACAGCCCTATCATATTACACACACGTATTCTTCCCCCGGTCCGACACTACCAGGCAAAATGTTACAATTCAATGATTATGATGATAGAAACACCACCCTCAACAGCCTACACTCCAGAGATAGCAGGCAGAGATAAGTCTTTGAATGCATTAGACTCTATACAATATTGCGTCAAAGACTTGGAGAAAGCCACAATGACCGCCCAGTGTTTGCCAAAGACCAAGTTCACTGCACACAAGCACATACGTCATCTTCGAATCCTTGTCCAGTGGAAAAGCACATTGAATTGTGGGACGCAATTCAATTTTAATTCAAAATGATGCCCCATCAAAATGCAGACAAGTAAATGTATGAGGAGAAATACATGCAACACAACATTATCACAATACAGAATACTAAAACATTAACACCAGGCCCATAAATAACCAATTTTTTAAAAAATGGGAACACCTCAACAAAAATCAAATGGGGGATGTTGGGGAGCACACTAGGAAAGCTGGTAGCAGAAGTTTGGCAATCCTGTGAGGAGAGTTAGGCCACCATTCCAGTTGGGGAAAACCAGGTGGTGGTGTCGCCGCAGCAAAAGGCATAGGAACGTTGCTAGGTCCGGGATCTCAACCCGCTCAGAACACACCCAGCTGTGGCTCAGAAGGAGCATGGCCCAAAGGGTAGGTAGGCCGAGTTGCTTCAAGTGCCAACTCAAAGGAGCTAGAGAAAACCGCACTATGATCTCCCTGCATATCTCATGATTGGAAGCAGGGTTAAAAATAAAAAAAAAATAGAAGGGTAATGACTTGCTTATGAACCATGATAAAGAGATGATGCTCAAAGGGATACCAGGGAGAAATCTCTGGCACAGCAGCCGTGGGTGAAAAAGCACTCATCCCTCCACACCTCTCTGGGATGACAACCCATGGAAAACATGCAGCAAGCAGAGAGCTGTGAAAAGAGGGGGAACCCCAACTCATCCATTCTTCAGGGGGTAATGTTGCTCAAGTCCCGAGGAGGAAATTCAAAGAAGTCTTCCCAGTAATGCAGCTGCATGAATAACCTAAAGGTGCAATTAACAAGATGCAGAGCTGCCATGCTCAACTGAAGCTTTTTTTCTTTCTATCGCTCACTACCAAGTAGCTTGAAGGTCAAAAATGTGATGCCAAGTGTGTCTTAACCTGTCTAACTTGCCCAAGCATAGAAAAGGATTGACTGGCAATGCGAAAGGGTGTAGCAGGGGAAACAGCCTAGCATTGGTGTAATTAAATTACTATTGCTCTGCGGCAGTATCAAAGACCCTGGTATATCTTCTTCCCCTTTTGTGCCAAGGTGGACCGAGGACAGGGTATATTCTTCAGGAGAGATGTGAGCCGATAGAAAAAACAGACCCCAAAATATAACGCGTCCAATGAAGTTTCTATGAAAATGGACGCATATAAAATTAAGACTGCAAATCTATTTGCTGGGGGGGGGACTTGTGGTAAGGGGGACGCTAGGGAAGGGGGTCGGGGAGGGGGGGGACAAAAGGGGTTGGAGTTCTAGTTCTGTTGAGGACAATGAGTGGCAGCAGGACAAACTAAAGTCACGACTGCAGCAACTGTAAGGGGGATCTCGGGCGTCACAACCGTGGAACTGCCTACACCACGGGGGGGGGGGGGGGGGGGGGGATTGGCCGGTGGTTGGACAGGGAACATGAACTGCTTTGAGGACTCCACCAAAGCCATTGGAATCGATGGATGAAATAACTGGTAAAGCATATGCACGGATACTAAAACTTGGTGAATGGCACTCAATGAATATCAAGTTACCACACGGGAGGGGGATGGTGAGACTCATTGTCCTTTGTTAATAACTTGCTCGTTATTGAGCACGTGCTTGTATAATGTTGAAAAACAAACATTTTTTTTAAAAAGACTGTAAATCTATTTAAATAAACAGAACCACCCTCCCCACACACCCCGTAAGGGAACAGGAAATGCAAAATGCTGCAGAATAGCACTCTGGGTAGATGGGGTGTTCAGGCACTCGATTGGCACAATGTTCAAGCAGGTGTCTTGTAAGAAAGTGGCACAGAATGGGGTTAGGGGGCCCAAGTGTCACTACGATACCAAGAGTGGACCAGGGTGAGGCGACCTCTTCACGGTACCTTTCCGTTGTCTTGGGGTCAGGCCAGTGTCAGGAAGAAGCCATTTACGCTGATCCAGAAACAAGTCTGTGTTAAGACAGGGCTCTGTGTGGATCAAGTTGGGGCCCAACAATACGCATCATCTCGAGCTCTTAAGTGTTTGGCTCTCTTGCAGTCTGTTGAAATGATGCTTCCGCTGGGTCTAGTCAGTAAGTGACAAGGATTCCAGCAAGCCAAGTCAGTAGTTTAGACAAGGTTCAGTTTGATCAATATACTGTAAATTCGATGCTTCCACGTCATTAAGCTGGCACCAGAGTTGTGGCAGCCAGCTTGAAGATGCGAAGGAGTTCACAGCAATGCCAAAAGCAGCACAGCAGGTTCTGTTGTCAGTTCGAAGGGCAGAGACCATGACAAAGCAGCTTGAAGCTGCGAAACAGTACTCCTGCTGCCCTTGGGACTTTCAGGTTGCAATGAGACCAAATACAGGAACTCTAGGACAAGGAGAATCCTTCTGATGCACCCTATAGAGCTTGGCTGCTATCAGTAAGGGCTCATTTAGCTCCAGTGGCGTTATGGAGAATTCGCCAGAATGGCTAATTTCCCCTACCTGTTGAGTCTCTCAGCAGCTTTGCTGGATTTCTTTTTTACACTCTTACATGCGTTTTGCTGTGTGTTTTACATTTTGTGCTCATGGACTACGGAGTCTCACCCAAAACATAAGCATCCTCTTTTTACTGTGTCACGCAGCACCTTTAGTGTAGTTTGAGGGTTGTCTTTAGACTTCCCACTGTTAAACTCCATTTTCTGTGACTGACACCTGTCTCCCAGAACATGTAAATTTGCCATTGACTTCACTAGTCTTTAAATTTACAGACCCAGTACAACCTATCTTCCATAGAGTACTGGAAGGGTTAATAGTTATCCCTTTGTCTGTTTCTCATAGAACATTATTTTGTTACCCTTTCTCTAGGATTTGGCTGGTGTCAGTGGCATCTACCATTTTTATTCCACCGCAAGCTATGAAAATAGCCTTGGTACTGTTAGAGGCTATGGTGGTAGCCTCAAACTCTAACCCGCTGGACCCCATTTATTTTGATTCCGGTCGGGTTTATTTGCCATTTCTTTTTGTAAAGGTCTTTTCTCATTGTTTACTCTGCACGCCAAACCAGGTTTTGTTCCTTTGTTCGCCGTCCTTTGGCTGGCTTCTGCACAGGAGCCCTCCATAGGCGCCCGAGTGTCTGGGTGGACAGGATGTGAGGGAGGGGTTTTAGGCCCCCTGCACAGGGTCTCCTTGGAGACTCAAGTCGCACTCTAGTTTGATTGACTAGGTGGCTGTCCTGCCAGGACAGCCACCCTGCTGTGTGATTGACAGCCAGGCTGTGTGAATGGGGGAACACTGCTTAAAAGCAGGTCTCTGGGACTTGGAAGGCAGAGTCGCCACTGGAACAAGAGAACCAACAAGGAGCTGAAGGAAGACTGCTGCAACTACTGGACATCCCGGTGAAGCCCTGCTGCAGATCTGAATCGCCTGAAACTCCGACAGAGAAGATCTGCAAGGAATCTTCTTCCCTTGAGCTTGGTGGGACCAATCAGCGCCCCAAACGCAGGCCTTCCTCTCCTGGTCGAATTTGTTGAGCCTCACTGCAGTGAACCAGATAGCCAGGAGAAACGGAACCTGTTTGGGTTTTAAGGAGCACACCTTTTATTCAACGCTTTGTTCTGCTGCTGGCTTCTTCCCTGGGCTGTGCAGGACCCTCCAGTCTTCCTCCTGGTTACCACGACAGTCGCTTCAGGAACTGTGAGCCTGCAGGAACAACTGCCTCAGCTACAGCATTCTTCATTTAAGGTACTGTTCAAATCCTGTCGTTCGTTCTGTCCAACAGCAGTGAAAGAGTTTGGAATCTTTCGCCTCCCTGAAGGCGTGTCCTTCTCTTCTCCATTGAATAACTTTCTCCGACCAACTTCGTTTTGAACTCTTGGAAAAGACTTAACCGCTAACTATATTGAACTGATCCTCTGCAAAGACTCAACCATTAACATTGGCGCAGGCCTATTGATTTGAATCCTAGTTGTAGTAAGCCTTTTCTAGATTGCCCTGCCTATCACTTGGTGTTGATTTTGGATAACCTTGTCTTTTCCTTCCTTTTAAATTACTGAGTGCCATTTTGCTCACACTTCATTTTGAGCCCAACTTGTACAGAATTGATTGGGGTTATTGTAGTGTATTAACATTGTGATTTTCCTGCTGCTTTATATAAGTGAACTGTTTTAGAATTGATGGTGTAAATACATGTATATTCTTTTACTCAGAAACCTTGAATCAGTCTTTGCTTTAACCATAGTAATTGCTGTCCTTTGTGTAACTTCTGATACTGCTCACTTTACTCCTGAGATAAGTCTGGCTGCTCAGCCATAGCTACCACTTTACTGTGTAGTACAGACTTGTACCAAAGGGGAATTTGTACTTGCACTTGGTCTTAATTGTGTGTGCTCCCTAAGGGTACTGCAAATGATTCTGCCTAACAAGTGGGAGTTTTCTCCCTGGCCATACACAGGACGCACTGGTGTAACAGAAGCTTCCCCCCAACGTGCCCTGAGGATGGTCAGGGAGCAGAGCCTTCTTCTGACTTGGGATACCTTCTGGCAGGTGACTTTGGAATGGACTGCACTACCATAGGATCGAAAGGTGCATTCTTGTTCTCAAAAGACATGAATGCAATCCAAGAAAGAGGGGATACCACTCCCTGAATGCAATTCAAGAATGAGGAGTTACCCCTTTCATTATAAAGGCAAACTGCCACAGGGGTGAGGGCAAAGCAATCATGTAGTAAGGGATCCAATGTGTTTAAATAAGAGCCCTTTGCCTTGTGACAGAGGGGGCCTTGCTTGCTGGAAGTGGGGACAGGAAAAGCCCAACCGAAAGCAAGATAGTGGAAGCCCCCCCCCCCCCCCCCGTGTTATGTCAGCGCTGCCTCAGACACATCTTTCCCAGAACTCCCGGAAGACGTTTCTATGCCCTGGGGAAAGGGGTGTTGCTCCCTAAGGGAGAACAAAAGGTGGTAGCATTACTACTACTGTTCCAGAAAGCAGGATATAGGCATCAGTACTGTCATATGAGCCCAGCTCGCAGAGTTGACACTGGTTTGATATCACATTGCTGTGGCTTATTAATGGGTTGCTCTCATCTGCCACCATGCCACAACCAGACATGGCTCATTTAAAATTATAACAGACAAACATAATTTTGATCAGAGGTGCAGAAGTTAAGCGGTTACCTCTGCCTGCAGTGACTGCGCCAGCATGTCAGGAATGCAGAGGACGCCTGAACATGCTCTGTAACATTACAGAGCTAGCACTATAAATGCAAAGAGACTGGTTACAGCAAGGCTAACGAGTGCACTGTTTGCATTTATGAAGGGGGTCCGATAAGGGGACCACCCCACCAGAAACAATTCCCTGCATCATTTAAAAGGTGAATACAAATAAAAGGCTAGGGCTTTCAGACCCTTGCAGCTAGCAATTGGTGTAACTGCACATGCAGTGGTGGGCTGCACCACATGGTTTTAATACTAGATAGGGTGCATGGCTCCAGCCCTACAGCCATGGAGATGAAGACCACCCATTTGCATGCAAGAAACGTTACAGGAACTAGTATGGAAAACGATGTATACGGGCTCCAGCACTAAAGGTCGAGCTATAGTCGGCAGATGTGGCTGTCTCTGTACCTTCTGAAAGGATTATGAAATTCCGACAATACGACTTGGAATGGGTTTCTACCTAGGAGTTTGGGGGTGTTAAAGACATCGCTTTTGCATTAAGAGGTACACTTAAATTGTCGACGCTTCATGTTTTTTTTTTAATAATGTTTTGATCACTTGGATTTAAATGTGACTGGAAAAAAGTTAACAGCTTGTTATGTATACATGTCGATATGACAATGACATCAGACTCCGTTTAGGAACACTGCTTTCTAAACAAAAATCCATCTGTGCTGTAGAACACTTCAAACGTAGTAGTATCAAGAGGTCTATAGGTTCATCCCACGGTTACAACTGTACTAGTTTATACTGATGTACAAAAGATAAAATGTAGTTCTCCGGAAAGAATTACAGCTGCCCCCATTGTGTACAGCCTTTTCATTTACAACTGTATAACACAAAGTACCCGGAGTAGTGTGCTGCCGGTTGTCAAACCATCAAAGAGTGCTGCACCAAAGATTGTGATTAAAATAGCTACCTGGGCCAAGCGAGCGTTTGCGAGTACCACAACAGGCAGCATCTATGAAGTGTACCCAAACGGTACGAGTAAACGTTCACAGCAGCCGCAACAGTGAGTGATAGGATATCGAGTGTTTTACTCAGGATAATCCGTATTGCCTAGGCACTACTGCACATTAAAAGCATTCGCAAAGCCAACAGTTAGGGCTTCAGTGTAGGCATGGGAAAGTCACTTCTGAAGCCTGACCAAACTTTGCACTCCAAAAGTTCCCATGAGTGTTATGGGCGGGAATGGCCACAGACCATGCTAACCAGACAACACCAACAAGCCGGGTGTCCCTCATATGGCGTATCGCCCATCTGTATTCTAACGCAATTGTGTCGATGTATGAGTAGTGCAAGCTTAACCCAATAGGCCAAACTAAAAAGGACTTCGGCGACAATGCCCACGACAGGAGGGGGGGGGGGGGCGCATATCCATTATGTATATGTCTATGAGCCATTGCAGTTTATTTAATGTCATCATGTTGCGGGGTGTGAATGTATATGTTCTTTCAAACAAAGCAGCCTAATTGTTTAGCGCACTTTTCCAGGCGGCTATTGCGAAGTCATCCTGCCAGGCTTTGTCGCTTCCCGCAAGAAGACAACGGGAAACGCAGTCGAGAACTTAAGAGGCAAACCCCTGAAGTGAACACTGACGAAACGGGTGCAATGTGTCAAGCGTGCGTTTTCGTCATTTTTAGGTTACGTCGGGATTTTCAAAATTCCAACCTATTTATCGTCGTCCTAAACGAATAAAAATGCGCCCACGAACCCAAACCACTGAATCACACAAGGCTACCATTATTAGCGTCGTTGCATACTAATGTGGGCTTACAGCTCTGCACAATCATTGCATTGATGGCCGTTTCAGAGGCGCATGAAAAACAGGCCATGTTCCTCCTGAGCAGTCGGCCCACTATGGAAAGCGAAGACCATAGACTGAAACATACTGCACACTTCAGCTGTTTGCAATCGGATAGCCATTTTCATTTACTAAACACTCGAAACCAAAAAAATTGTGATGCGGTAATGGGCAAGCGTAAATACTGCACGGAAATGTCCAAATGAAAATAACTATGGTAATATTCTTGTGTGGTGTAGTGTTTCAAGCAAGTTAGTTCAATTGGAGGAAAATAAAGCAACACGTTTGAGTAAGATATACCAGACTTCACACGATGCGCCATTTGAAAGCTTGATTCCCGGTCACGCACAGATCATCAATACAATGTATGTACACTATAAAAGTCTGATTTAAGCTTCATGTCGTAACCTCCGGCTTAGCTTTGGCCTTCGCTTTTTTCTTTCTATACACGCCGAATAGGCCAGTCACTAATGAACCACTGGGAATTACGTCAGCTCCATCACATGCGGAGCAGCTAGAAGAAAAAAACGGAAAACTCCCAGGAGCCGCTTTCATGACTGAGGTAAGCGGAATTCTGTACACAATGATGCGTATTGCCAACGTTCTAAACCAATTGCCCGCCATCACAACACAGTCTACCGGGTTACCAAGTAGTGTGTAGCATGTTCCGCTTTAAATATACACCCTTTAAACATACTGAGAACAATACTGGTGAAAAATCCACAATAAAATAAACCGTGTTTTGAAAAACAGAAGGGAGGTACCGGCAGTTTATATACCGTCATATCGTTCATTTTTGCTGCATTTTTATGCAAACTACTCACACCTTAATTTCTAGAAATGTGGCATACGGGCTGTGAGGTGTATAGTGGATCGAATAGGTTACGCCATGCATTCGCTTCACTTGCAAAAAAATCGTTTTCAGCGGATTTAGAAGGGGTTAATGAAGAACCCTGTTTTTTTTTTGGAACACATACGTAAATTTGTGTCGTTGAATGGTCACAAAAAAGTAGCAGTGTGCCAATTTTGAAACTGTATTCGTATGATCCAGAGGGATTTCACTAGGAACCCATCCACAAACGACAGAAAGCAGCGTGTTGGCGTTCACAAAAATGCAGGTGGTAAACAGCTGTCAAAAAGAGGGGGTTTCATGCAGCAAATCACTGGCTGACCAAGTCACTAAGAAACCAAACCCTTAATAACATGCTCACCTACGTCATATGTATGCCTGGGTTGTCCAATGACCGGAAATACAGGACGTGGCCACCGAAGACACCAAGCAAGAAAACAACCCAGCCAAAACATATACAGGGATAGGGGGTGCGGGGAGGGCAGGTCACCCCAAGCCACTTCTGCTGTCAACTTCCTGATCCTTCAACACCACAAAAGACCTGTTGGTGTGCGAAGACAGAATTCCAGTAAAATAGGGCTTTTATATGCCAATGGTATGAGGCACCAGCGGGTTTGAGAAATGTGTGCCAATGGCTTCTGCAAGCCAACAACAAAAAGACAATACATGAGTTTTACCACATTGCTGGATTATGGCCGTCAGTTTACACAAAAAGCCCAGTAACAATGGACCACATCGAATATCTTCTTTACCATCTACTGGTTTTAAGGAACCCCACCCATGCACCCATTTGCTTATCAATCTGACCCAAATAGTTTTTAAAAGAAGTTAGATTCATTTGTTTTATTACAAATAGTCAAGGATCCTTCCAAAATATAACTCTGTAAAACAATCACTTGACTGGACATCTCATTTACAATATACAATCCAGGGAAAAAATTACATGCAGTCTATGAAACTGCTTTATACAAGAGCCCTTGGCCACAACAAAGAAGAGCTTGGCAGTACTACTACAATTTTAATGGCTATGGGGTGAAGATCAACAATTCATTACATTATCTAACTTCATTTATGAAAGTGGGGCAATACATACATAATTGTACAACAATGAATGTGGAGCTTTAGCTAGAAACGGTCATCATGTAATTCTTGGAGGGGCTGGATCTGCCAATTCGCAGCTCCTCTTTACAACTTGTGGGGTTGTTTTCCAATGCTTTGGTCATTTTCCCCCCTGGGGGAGAGCTCTCATAGAGCACACAGATGGAGCCGTCTTCTCCTATGCGATAGGACACCTCAAAGGGATCGACCCAAAGAGTCAATTCGCTGGGCAAGAGCTCGAAGACCCTCCGATGGCTGAGTCCTATGAGGCCGGCTGCCTTGCCTATCAAGGGATCCATTTTATGGTTTATCCGAATGCACCGATATGCCGAGCCTTTGCAAGGCATCTGGGGGAACCAATGATGCTTGTAATGATCTGATGAAACAAAAGAAAGACATATTTAATGGCAAATACTATGTTACTAGTTCTACATAATTAACTACAAAACTGAGGCATTGGACACATTCTTGTGGTTTAGGATTTCATACGCATGTAGCCGAACAATGAAATGCCCTTCCAAACTTTCCTGAGCTTTCAACACATTCTGCATCTGAAATTCTTGATTATGCATTCTGTTTAACGCCACACAAACCAAGCAAGCTCCCACGGGCCTCCATAAATTGATCTGCGAAAACACTAACGAAAAAACCAGACTTCACCCAACCCTACGAGGAAGAAGCGATGGCAGAGCAAGTGGACAACAGTCTTCACTCACTAAACTACACGAGGCTTTTCGACTTCTGCCCAGTCAGGCTCTAATCCCCACCAGCTAACACCACACGACTGGGTCAACTAGACAGCCAGTAACGAATACCCTGAATCCAACGCACATGATCAAGCTCAACCCCCAGAGATGTACAAACATTGTCCACAAGAGCCTCCACGCCCCCCTGCCAAACCCCTAACAGAGCCCAAGGGTTAACTGAATTTCTCAAAACAAACATGTCATATTGACGGTACAAGCCGTAAAATGTAGCAAGCTCTGTATCCCCGCAAGAGCAGACGCAGACCCTTCCAGTAAGAGTCAACTGCCTGCGTGCGAGCCTTCCCTCGGCAACTTTAAGAGTTGTCGACTCCGATGACCCTACCCCCCCCCCCTGCCCAAGGCGCTTTCGCCAGACTGAAGCACCTCCCTCGAACCCCCGCCGAAAAAGGCGCCTGAATATCGGTTGTCAGATCAACCCCTTCAACACCAGAGAACAATCCTAACTTTACCTCTTAGGGAGCCCTGCAGGGTGTCGCTGAACTGCGAGATCTGGTCCTCGGCCAGTAGGCCGGTTGTTTTCAGTAACTTTGTGATGAAGCCCACAGCTGTCGATATCTCAGTCTTCATTATTTCAAGGCGGGTCACGGTTGCTCCGGCTATATAGATATATTTTTATTTTAGATTTGTGTAGGGTTAAAGTTGGCTCATGGGTGCATGGGGAAAAATTATAAAATCTCTATATTAAAAAGATAGACGTCCTGCCCTCCCCTTATGGGGGTGACTGGCAGTGATTGGGGTCTGTGGCCCGCCCGCTGCACTGCTGGGCCCAGGTGAGCACTCCAAACTTGGTGGTGGCTCTTCTTTCTACACGGGCCGCACTTCTCCCTCGGGACGCCGTGTCCTTCCGCAGGCTCCCTTTGTCCTGTCAAGGGGGCTTGCGTTTCCAGTCGCGTCGACTCGGTCCCTTTTACCCTCGAACCGCGGCCCGAGGAAACCGAGAGAAGGTGGAGGTGACCGTCGCGACGCGGAGGGAACGTTTTTTCGTTGCGGGGGTGGGATTTTTTTTCTCTGCCGCCGGCGGAGCCCTCCGTCGCCTACCTCGGCTTTCCCTTCTCTGATGAAGCAACGCACGCTGAGTCCCCCCCCGCCTCCTTCCCAACAACCGATGCTGGTAAACACGGACAGCGGCGTCACAGCCGAGCTGCAGCCAATCGGCACGCGATCCCCGCTCTAGACGTCACAAAGGCCCCTTGTGCCAGGTTCACGTATGCACACAAACAGAAGGCAGGGGGAGGGACTAGACCCTGCAGCCATGTTTGTGGGCGGCGTCAAGCGCCAGGACTCTGCCTGGCAACAAGTGGTGGCTAATTGACTTCCAGAACCCGCTTCATCTCTCCCCGGATACGCAACTTTTACACATTGCCACAACTCTCAAAAGACTCACTAAATATCCTGCATGGCAAATTGTTCTGTTGCAACAGTCAATAGGCAACAGGATTCGCACATTTCACAATAAGGGGTCTCACTATTGCCAACATTTTGTCCAACACGTACAACAAAACAAAGTAAACATAATTGAAAGAATACGTATTTGACAAAGATTAAAAATCACGTATATGAATATGTCATAAGGAATGTCGGTACAACATTTAAAGCTGCAGCGTGCGCAAAGAACAGATGCGCACTCTGCAAATGTACAACATGCCCCGACAAGTCTGCCAAAATGTAGTTTTACTTTATGTTTGTTAAATTTGTACTCTTGGTGCCCGGTGTATTGTTGAAGCAATATGTATTAATAAATTAGACCGCTGGGGTAAACTATCCATAACGTACCATGTTTTAAATTGAAGACAGACCGAGTCTTCAAATAAACAATTTAAAAGTATTCGCAGCAGTCTAGAGATCAACAATTTTCGATTAATAGGCACTGCGAGGTTAGGAATGGACTTGCCCACCACATTGTTCAATAATATTGCGCAGTTCAAAACAAAATGTGTTATTGATTTTACTTAAAAACAGAGTGCATACTGTATATCGCAGAAGTATTGTCAGCTTCAATGGTATACTTTAGCCTTCAGTAATATGCATTAGCGACTGTATTTGGCCTATAAATCTGGTATTGTACATATAGTCCCCACACATCAGGGGACCGGGTATGTAAAGGCTTAGTGTGAATAAACGCCACATCCATGTTATAACAATAAGCAATGTATTCAGGCCACACTGTTCTCGGCGGCAATCCCTTCCCCTAGGTAATAGCCACCCTTATGTGGGCCAATACCAGGAGTTACATTTATTTTAGCCATCTTACTAGTTTCACTCTGCATTTTACTTTATAGTTCTTAATTGCTTTGATCTGTTTATTAATTGTGTAGTATTTTCTTTGATTGAAGTATTTTAAAAAGGTACCAGGAACGCTATATTTTAATACCTAGATTCGAACTTACTTGTTAGTGACCGTTAGCCGGAAAGAGTATGCCTGAATTGTAGCATATACTCTCCCTTACATCAGTTTATCTTCCTCAACCGCCTATTGAGATTAGTTTAACTAAAAACTACAAATCCCATACAGATTTGTAGTTCTTGCTCCCTCATTAGCACAAACCAGGCAGGAGGGGGCAAGACGGTCTGTGCCGGTCCATGAAGACGACACGGTACGTTCTCTGTTAAGGGTCTAATTGCAGCATGGGTTTATCAGAGGTTCTGGAGGCCGTGTGAGGCAGACTAGAAGTTAACAGCCTTTCATCTGCACAAGGCGTGTTTAGCACAGCTGATGGGCGAACCGCCTACACACCCTCTGCAGGATCAGACGTGGCTGGCAATTTACTCATTGATGCCACCCCACCTCCCCCCCCCCCCCCATCTACAACAAATACAGCCAGTCATACGAAACCTCCTGTACCAAACTGCATTGTGAAGCTTAGGCCCCTCTCCCACTATACATGGCCCTTCTAAGTGTGCTCCCCTGTATTTGAAACTGCATTCTGAAACAGCCTCTCTCCCACTATATAGCAATCTCAGTGTGCTCTCCTATATCAAACTGCACTGTGAAGGTTAGGCCCCTCTCCCACTATACATGACCCTTCCAAGTGTGCTCCCTGTATCGAAACAGCATTTGAAATTGCTTTTGAAACTGCATTCTGAAACGTCGGCCCCTTTCCCCACTGTGCAGGACTCAAATCCTGTTCTCCTGTACCATATTGCATTATTAAGCCCGGGCCTTCCTCCCACTATACAGGATCCGATTCTAGGTGTGTCCCCGTACCAAATTATACTGTAAAGCTCAGGGCTCTAGCCCACTGTACAAGCCTCAATATCAGTGTGTTCTCCTGTACCAAACCACATAACGAAATTTAGGGTCCCACCCCAGATATACAGGACCCTAGAATCTCAGCATGTTCTCCTGTACTAAACTGCACAGTGAAACCTAGGCCCTCCACCTCAATACACGATTCTCAAGTCTGGGTGTCCCGTCCCAAGTCACATTATAGAACCCAGGCCCCCGCCACCACGCAGAACACACACCTGGGTGTGTTCCTTCTGCACACAACTTTACCTAGGTGTACTCCCCTGTGCATGAACTGCATTGTGAAACCTGAAACTCAGCCTTTGCGCACAGCATCCAACTCAAGGTGTTCTCACCCTTAGCTTGTACCGTTAAACCTGCTACACTGAGGCCAAAGCCTCTCCCACTGTCTAGGTGTTCAATTGCTGCCTGAAACTCAAAAGGCCTGGACCTTCCTCCCAATATCTAGGCATAGATATTAAGAGCGCAGCGTTCCCAGGTGAGCTGAAGTGGCCCCCGACCCATTCTGGGCCTGTTTATTTATTTGGGCCGTGCCCCCATGTGCCCTGTGACCCGCGTGCAGCCTCCATTTTCCAACCCTCTGCCCTTCCTCTTCCCCTCCCTCCGCCCGCCTCCCGATCCTCCCTGCATCTGTGATTGGTCCACATTCTGGCCTAACTGAAACCCCCCAGGGCAGTCTTCTGCCTGGCAGCCACTGCCTGCAGTATAGTTTTAACTAGTACTATACCCCGAGAGAACCACAAAACCTGTGCCAAATCTAGACAGAAATGTGATTGTTAGCATATGTGATTCTTAGCATGCACCAAACTTAGAACTCTGAACCTAGCTTGCCTCGCATCTAGATAGAAATGTAATTATCATATGCCACACTTAGATGTAATTTCTCAAGTTTAGTCTGCGCCAAATCTAGACAGAAATGTGATTGTTAGCATATGTGATTCTTAGCATGCACCAAACTTAGAACTCTGAACCTAGCTTGCCTCGCATCTAGATAGAAATGTAATTATCATATGCCACACTTAGATGTAATTTCTCAAGTTTAGTCTGCGCCAAATCTAGACAGAAATGTGATTGTTAGCATATGCCACACTTACATGGAATTCTCAAGCTTAGCCCGCTTCATCTAGATAGAAATATGATTATTAGCATATGCCACTCTTTATTTTAGAAATGTGATTGTTAGCATATGATTCTTAGCATGAACCTAGCTTGCGTCGCATCTACATAGAAATGTGACTGCTAGCATGTACCGCACCTAGCTGGAATCCCACAATTGCAAGGACAGCAATGCTAACCAACCAACAATTCCATCCCTCTGCATACACCTCTCAAACTTTAACCAAACAACCACAACCCGAAAACGCAGCAATCCGCACAAACTTCACAACAATGCAACAAAACAAACCACACAGACTTGCACAACAGCAAACTACTACGGACCATAAAACACCCCAAGCCCAGCCAACGGACCCACCGGCCTGAGGCTGCCAACAGCACATCACTGCTCTCTTGCACTTTTCCAGCTTATTCCTGTAAGGATATTTGGCATGTTACAGCACAAGTAGCATTACAGCACTACTGCACAAGTAGCATTACAGCACTACTGCACAAGTAGCATTACAGCACTACTGCACAAGTAGCATTACAGCACTACTGCACAAGTAGCATTACAGCACTACTGCACAAGTAGCATTTTTTTTTTGCAGCACCACCACAAGGGTGCGGTGCATTGCTATATGGGTTAGCAGATTAACAAAAAAAGACAGGCAGACATCTTTCTGCACTACTGGGGAGAAGACCTGGCTGTGGGGGTGTCCTGCTGCAGTCGAGACTGGGGAAAGCTGAAAGAATTACCTTTCCACTGGCAGAGGCAGTCCTATCTGAAAAAGCTGAGAATTCCAGGCAATGACTCCGGCTTGAGAAGGCAAGCGTTCCTTTTTGTTGGAGTTAAGCCAAGAGAGCCACATTCACAGAGAAAAGACTCTGAACAGATAAGGTAATTACCTAACTGGGGGAGCTGTGTGTGTGCACGAAAGTATGCAGTCAGTGTAGAAAAATGAAAGTCTCGTGCGTGTCTTAATCAAGTGCTAATGTTGCAATTTAAGTTCTGTTCTCCGCCACTATAATTGCAGTGTGTCATTGAAAATGCTTTGATTGTTCCCTTTTATTGCTGTGAAGAATGAGATCATGTCTAAATGAAAATTTTATAATACAGAAAATATTTGAAAACAGACGGGTGGTTTATTTTCTATTTACCATTACAATGCCAATGATGTGGGGAGATTTTTAAACAGTGCAATGGTCATTTTAAGACAGATGTGTATGTCAGAATCAGTATGAATAATTGTGAGTGACTGTAGTATAACTTGTTGGAGGTACATGAGCCAACGGGAAGAGAGACTCTCTGAACATAGCTCCCTACCGTATATAAGGTAGTGGAAATTACCACAAGACTACCACATATAGCTCTCTGTCGTAAATAAGTCAGTGAGTTTGCCCATGGTGGCGCACCAACACTATCACTGGAAATTGTGGTTTCCCTAGAATGCAGGTCTGAGGTCTCTCTAGTGATCACACGAAAAATCTAAGCGAAGATAAGGGATTCTGGACATTGGGGCCACAAATAAAACAAGGGAATTATGCTCACCAAAATACCACCAACCACGTATACCAAATATGCAGGTCTGGGTGCTGAAATAATGCATGTCCATTGTATTATTGTTGCACATGGCCAAATCTGAATACAAAGAGTGATTATTGCTAAGTTATTTCTCGGCGGTAATAAAATACCGTCAGGCCCCAAATCTCCACAAAATACCCAACATATTTATGGTGCGTTGCAGGCCGGGAAAGTGATCATAGAGTACCTACTGGGCGTGGCAAGCGTGTCTCACACTGCCATTTGCACATTAAAGGGAACCCATTTTATAATAGCAGTGTGCCACTAAAAACGAATTTCAGAATGTCACAAAGGGAAACCACATTCTCAGATCTAGTGCAATATTTAGAGGCAAAGTTATTTGCACATGGGAATTGGTCTTCGAACAGTACCTTAGAATGGAGTAACCGCATTCAGGGTGAGGTGCAGAAAGAAAAACTAGACAATATTTTTGCAGAAGGCAGCATAATTCAGGTCTGCCTTACAAGATTATTGAATGCAGCCGATAAAAGTGCAGAGAAAGACTGTTTAATACGGCTATGCGGCAAAATATGGTTTATTTTAAACAAGTCACTGCGAATGCAAGAGAATGATACTCAGCTAATTAACAGGTTAAAGACTGAATTAGATGGGGCAAGTAAAAATCAGGAAATGTTGAGAGCAGAATTGGATGTATGCCAAAAAGACATGCAATTAAAATGCAGAGACTTTGATACTCAGTTATCCAAAAGCAAGAAACAATTTGAAGATAGTGAGCAAGAATTGACACACTTAAAAGCCTTAGTGGATCACATTAGGCAGGATAAAGATGAGGTTGTTTCAGAAATGCAGATTTTACAAAAAGAACATTGCGAAAAAGAAGGTGATCTCCAGAGTGTAGAACAAGAAATGATTAAAATGATCCAAGAAAGAGACAAGAGAAGTAAAGAGTTCAATGAATGCCAAATGCAAATGTGCGATATGCAGGAGGCAATTAATAAAATGAGTGATGAAAATAATTATTTGCATGATGAAGCCAACAGACTCCTTAAAAAGTGTAAGGACTTAGAACAGCAAATGTGCATTCCCATGTCCCAGGAGAGGCGGCAGGGTACCACATTCAATGGAGTGGAGGTGAATTCTAACTCTGCCCAAAGAGCTAGTGCCCCAGCGACTGGGCCGGTGACTGAACTTGGTTGCAGTGCCCTTGGGGGATTTGATACTCCCATTGGGGGCAGCCACCAATCTCATACACCTGAAAACAGGATTGAATCACAAAATAGTGCAATTCCATGCATTGCAACAAGTAGCCCCATAAAAATAATGAAATCCATTAAAGCCCTGATCAAACCATTTAAAAAGGGAGGTGAATGCTGCATTGAGGATCACTTAGAAGCGGTGCATGACATTTTTAAAGCGCTCCAGATACCTAAGGAACAGTACAGACAATATTTTCATTTAACTTTAGATGCCCCGACAGCCAGCATCATAAGGGGATTAAATGAACAGCAGAATATGACATGGCTGGAGTTTGAAAAAGAAATTAGGCGTCATTTTTCTCCTTTTCAGTCATTGCAGGAGGCAAAGAAAGTTGCGTACACTATTACTGCTGGACCTAATACATCACCTCGCCAATTTCTACAAGACTTAAAAAGAGCATTCTCTCGCTTTGATGTATCTTTTGACTCAAATTCCAATGAGTTTAAAACCGCATACTTCTATGGGCTACAGAAAGACATCATATCCCAATTGGTCCATGAATTTGACCGTGACAAGTCCCTTGAATGGATTGTACATCAAAGCACCAAGCTATATGAGGTACTCTATTGTCAGGGTAGAGAAAGTGATAAAATGAAAGATACTAGGCCTAAATCTAAAGAACCCTCAGCCACAGTAATGGAAATCAGGTCAGCCAAAATGTCCCTTGAGTCTGCTCAAAGCCAAGGTAAAAATAATGTGACACCTGAACAAAGGGGTAATCAACAAAGATCGCCATTTACTGTACCAATATTCCAATCACATGATCCTAGTAATAGAGAGAGCTACATCAGCCCTAGATATTTAGGAGATAGACCCCGGGTAAGATACCGGTCTGATATGGCAGGTATGAACAATAACCAGAGACAAAATCAAGATCAAAGAAATGATGGTCCCTACCAGTCATTGGGGACACAGAGCAGATTTGATCCCAGCACCATGATATATGGTAATCAGGATAGGCCCCGATATGTGGATCGATTTACTGATAATGGAAATCAATATAGGGGCCAGTACCCACAATCTGAGAGACAGGACATGAAGCAAAACGTGAACTACAGTCCACGCCAGTACAATGATTCCCCACCAGGGGACTATAATCAAAGGATGGGTGCAACCCGCTCCCCTCCACAAATGAATCAAGAGTTCAGAAACCATCCCAACCGGTATCAATCACCTGAGAGGTATCAGAATAGATCCAATCAGGGGGAAAACAACCAATATCGACCTAGGCCACAGAAAGAGGATCCTAGAGAGGTGGAAAGGTTCCAATGCCTTGAGGCCCAAGTGAAAATGTTAGCTGAGCAAATAGGAAAGCTCTATACAGCGCAAAAACCACCTTCCAAAGAGGGGGCTGATGGCCATAGCAATGACCGGGGGGCTTCCGAAAAGTGACTAAGTACTCATGATAACTGCAGTGCCAAAATGACAGATAGCTCTGATATAATTTTGCATAACGACTCTGAGATGTCTAATGGATTAAAAATGAAAGTACCAGTAAATGAAATTGTGACAGGAAGTGCAAATACTTCTAAAAAAGAGGTACGGTTTAACTTAGAGCTAAATAAAACAGTAAAGATTTGCACAAATGAAAAAGAAACATTAGGAATTCCAAAAGAACAAAGGGACAGATTTAAGAAAAATGACTCATGCATGGGGAATACCAGTGAACAGGGAGTAAGTGGGGATGCCATAGCTCCTTCCCTGGGCAAGCAAAACAATTACCAAACACAGACAGAAAAAGGAAATACTCACAAGGAGGGTACAAGTCAATCACCTGAAAAATTCTTTGAGCCACATATTTTTGAAGAGGCTGAAAGGGCTGGTATTACACTAAATGATCACAAATGCACAGAATTAAAAAATGACAAATTGCTGAATGATGTTGTGACACATGTTCAGTTGGAAGGTTGTAATGTGGTCTCTGATGTTACCCAGATGGATGGGCGAACGGTGGCCACACTCCAAAAAACCTCTGAACATGGAGAAATGAATAAAATATCTCGCACAGAAATGGGTAAAAAGGAGGGAAAAATGTCTTTTCATTTACCAATGTGCTTAGCCAAAAGTGAAAAAGACCTGAGAAAGGTGAGCCCTGAAATCAGTAAGAATTCACATTTCTTATGTGTATTAGAGGAAGTTGAGGACAGATATTATGCACCCATCACTGTAGAAGAAAAATGCCACACCTTTGCTATGATTGACACTGGCGCACAGGCCACAATTATGTCCAAGGAGCTGGTAAAGAGTATCAATGAAGGGAGGCCTCCACAGAGTCAGATCACAGTGAAGGCAAATCAAGGCCCAGTGCATAACTTTAATGGGGAGGAGGTGCCCATCATAGGTGTAACTGAGGTTGACATAAAAATAGGAAAGCACAGAATGAAACAAGAGGTATTGATCACATCTATTTGTGAAATTCCATTTCTGATGGGGACAGATTGCCTGAAAAGATTGTCTCCTCTCATAGATGGGGTGAATGGAGTGCTGTGGTCCTTAACCAAAAAACCATTGAGGCCTAAGAAACTAAAATCACAAAACAGCAATATAAAAGAATGTCACACCGTTGCCAAAACAAATGATGCTGTGGAGGTATATCTCCAGAATAGCTGCATACCTAGTGTCACTGTTATATTAAGGTGTCAAGACAAAGATCAGAGCGACAATGAAAAACTACCTGTACAAATATACTTGGACCCAAGGAAAGATTGGCAGACTGCCATAGACGAACACACATTACGTTTCTATTTAAAAGAGAATACATGCAAACAGAATATTGTTCCTAAAACAGATTCAGAAAAACACATTACCACTCTGGCAGAGATACACATGGAAGATGAGCAACCATGGGTTCACGCTGGTATAAATGATTATCTTAAAACAATAAAAGCCACTTTAGCGCTTGAACATGAAAGGAGTTTCATTAATGAGAAATTGTTGCAAAAAATTATGGAGAGGGAAGAAATCCCGAAATTTAGGATTAAAAACCAATATGTTTCTGGGTTGGACAGTCCAGACTTTGAAAACCGAATTACAGGCAGATGCATGCTTAAAATTAGCATTGGGCAGAAAGCAATTTACCATAATGTATGGATAGTGAGTGGAGCACAAAATGAATTTTACATGGGCAATGACATCATGCACAGAATGTGTATGGTGTTAGATTTCCTTAATCAAAAAATATGGTCACGCCTAGGTGGGCCGGCGCCTGAATTTGAAGACAAAAGAAGGGCTTATCATTGTGCACAACTAGTTCCTTATGCAGTCGAATTACAGATGAGGAAAAATACTATTGTTCCTGCATTTACAAAACAGTTTGCAATAACACTGAAATGCAAAAATGGACAGCAGATGAAAGGCTCTGATGCATTTGTATGCCTGAATGAATCCATAAAACAGCAAGGCCTGGATTATGAATACATTCCATTGGTAGACATTGGTGAGGGATCTGTAAAAATCATGGTGAATAATAAAGGTTGTCAGGATATTCATTTAGAGGAAAACTCCCCATTAGGAATGGCCATACAAAAATCACATTATACGGCAGATTTAAATAACATGGTGATTGGGAATATTCCTGAAAAATATGTAGATGCCAAGGGCGAGTTGCCAGAACACCTGGACTCTCAGCCCAAAGGAATATTTAAAATTCATTCTGTGTATCCTTATGATTCAAATGAGACAGTGTGCTGCCATCAAGAGGATTGCATAATATTTAATTTAAATGAAAATGAAACAGGAAATCAGCCCATTGAAGTGGAAGCTGATATGCCAAAATATTTGAAAGTGGCAGCCCTACAAAAAGACACAGCCACACAGTTAGAGGAAAGCGCTGAGATTCCTTTACCAGAAGAGTTTCCAGAATTTTCCAGAATGGTAGAAGAGCAGATCTCCTTAGCGGATGCATGTAACAGCGATGAGGATCGACGCAATCTGAGGGAAATATTTATGGAGTTTAAGGATGTATTTGCAAAAGATGCTTATGATTGTGGTTTAACTGATTTACATGTGGCCACACTACCAGAAGGTTGTAGCAGAAATCCAGTGTTTGTACGCCAGTATAGACTACCGCTGGCATGTTTAGAATCATTGGCAGAGATTATTAAAAATTTGGAATCACGGGGAATAATTAGGCCCATTCATAGCACATCCAATACGCCTATTTTAGGTGTGTTAAAGCCAAATGGTCAATGGCGGCTATGTGCAGACTTAAGAGAGTTAAATAAAAGAGTACCAGTATCTAGATGGCCACTACCATTCATTGATCAGGGCCTAGCTCAGATACATGGTTCAAATGTATTTACCACGTTAGATCTCACATCTGGATATTGGTGTGTGCCATTGGCAGAGGAGATACAACACCTATTTTCCTTTACATTTGACAGGACTCAATATGCCTGGCTTAGAGCTCCGTTCGGGTACATCAATAGTGGGAGTGAATTTGGCATATTTTTGAGAAAGGCCATGCCGGATGCAGCGGAAAGAGGGACAATAGTTTATGTGGATGATGTCTTGATAAAAAATGAAAACCTTAAAAGCCATTTTGATGAAATAAGACATGTGCTTGGCCAATTGCAGAAAGCAGGCGCCAAAGTATCTTTGCAAAAAGCACAATGGTGCAAGAAAAAAGTGAACTTTCTAGGGCATGAAGTGACTGAACATGGGCTAAATCCACAAAGGAAGAAAATAGAGGCCATACAAAGATTAAAAGATCCTAAAAATGTGAAAGGAGTAAAAAGTTTATTAGGGATGACAGGCTATAACAGAAAGTTCATTGAGAATTATGCAGAAATCACTCAACCATTGACTAAACTGCTTAAACTAAATACTCCCTGGAAATGGGAAAGAGAGCAGTCTGATGCAGTGGCTAGATTGAAGGAATGTCTTGTAAAGGCACCATGTTTAGCATACCCCATAAAGGACAGGGATTTCTTTATAGAAATAGGCTTTTCTGAACATTGTATGTCAGCAGTGTTATCACAAAAACACGATTTGAATCACAAAACCATTGCATATGCAAGTAAGGCATTTTCCCAAGTTGAAATGAAATTTAATGAATGCGAAAAGGCCCTATTAACCACTGTGTGGGCGCTACAACATTTCCGCCCCATTGTTCAGGGAGAAAAGGTGATTATTGAAACAAATCATCAACCTTTGCAATTTTTAGAGAGTAAAAGAATTAGATCAGGCAATCTAGCGCAATCCAGAATCACTTCATGGACGCTGGCATTACAAGGTTTTCCCGTAGAAGTAAGATATGGACAAAATAAAAAGAGCCCAATTGCTCAAGGGTTAGCTGACTTACATGACTGTGCAGCTGAACAAATACCAAATGAAATGGAAGTGGAAGCTAGTTTGCAGGAATTTGAACAATCACCACACAAAGCTTTTGATGAAAAAACATGCGAGGATTTGCCAACTGTATATGTGGATGGTTGTGCTTTTCACATTGAAAATGACAGTAATAAACAATTAGTGGCAGGAATAGGAAATGTCTGGTTGAAATGTGAAGGCGTTCCTAGTATAGGGATGAGGATTGGAGATAGGAGCAGTCAGGTGGCGGAATTGGCAGCCATCTATAAAGCAATTGCGACTGCAGTTGATAAAAAGTTCAGTGAAATTGTCCTGGTGACTGATTCTGACTATGCACGGAATAGCTTTGTGGAATATTTGCCTGGTTGGAAAGCAAGAGGCATGGTTACATACAACAAAAAGCCACTTAAACATGGAAAAATGATACAAGCCATAGACAAATTGGTGTCAGAAAATAATTTAACAATATACTGGAGAAAAATTCGTGGGCATTTAAAAACACCAGGAGAGGATAAGGAGGGAAATGATAAGGCAGACCATCTGGCTAAGATTGGGGCTGTGATGGGAGAATTGCTACCTATTGATTATTTAATGGGTGAAATACAAATTGATGCAGTCACACGTTCTAAAGCACCAAAGGAGGTAGATCAACCGGTGGTGCAGTGGAGTCATGACACGCCAGACCAAGATTTGATTGAGGCACAAAAGAATGATCAAATTTTGGGAATCTATTATAATCATTTGATAGATCCTGAACAAAATCCTTTAACAGAAAATGATTGCATGGGAAAAGAAGAATTGAGGGTGTTATTAAAGAACAAAACACGAATTAGATTACAGGATGGACTCATGATTAGAGAGTCCATAACAGGGCAAATACAGTGGGTAGTACCCCTTTCATTCAGAGGACTAATGCTACACCATGCACACGATGCCATAACTGCAGGCCATAGAGGTTCACAAAAGACATTAGAAATACTAAAAGATTATGCTTACTGGCCACATATGTCCCAAGATGTGGAATTATATACTAGAGGATGTCTAGTATGCGCCCAATTTAAACCTGCTTCACCAATGCATAGAGCACCATTGATGAAAAGAGGCCTAACTCTCCCATGGTCAGATTTGCAAATAGACTATGTAGGTCCTTTAAAAAGGTCGAGCAGGGGACACCGCTATATTTTGAGTGTGGTATGTTTGATGTCAAAGTGGATTGAGTGCATTCCCGCACCAGATTGTAGTGCGCAAACAGCAGCCACATTGCTGGTGAACCATGTGTTCTCAAGGTTTGGGTTGCCACAAAGAATTGAGTCAGACAGAGGAAGTCATTTCACAAGTAATCTAATGAGTAAGGTATGGCAAATACTAGGTGTGAAAAGGAAACTACATATCGCATATCGGGCGGCGTCTTCAGGTACAGTTGAAAGAAGCAATAGGTCTGTTGTGGACATTTTAAAGAAATTTGTGGCAGAAGCAGGTTCCAGCTGGGATTTGCGTTTACCATTGGTTTTGATGGCAATCAGGTCGACTCCTGCCAAAGCATCAGGTGTTAGCCCCCATGAGGTCTTAACAGGTAGGAAAATGGTGTTACCACAACACCTACTATACAGAACACATGAGCAAACTCTAGTGAGTGCATCCACAGTTCATGAATATATTGATGAACTGAGGAGGCATTTGCAACATGCATTTGCTTTTGTGCAGAGAAATCTGGAAAGAGCTGCTGACAATGCTAAGTCATATTATGACAAAAAGACATCAGTAAAGGAATACAATGTAGGGGATCAGGTGTACAAGTTTCATTTTGGAAAAAGTAAACAGAAAAATTCTAAATTTCTGGCAGCCTGGCAGGGGCCATTCCGAATTATAGATAAAGTCTCTCCTGTAGTGTATAAAATTTTGAAAAATGAAGGTGAAACAGCAATAGAGCAGTTTGTCCATGTAAATCAAATCAAACCATGCCATCCCAGACATGAGATCAGGCAGCTTGAGCATGTGGAAACGGATAGAGTCCCTTGAGAAAATAAATGGGTGTGATCAGGAGGCAGTGACAAAGAAGTTAAAAAAAAAAAAAGTTGATTGTTATGATGGCACATAAACACTGTAATATATGTGAAAATATATAATATAAATAAATAAATAAATAAATAAATGCACATATAACGGAAGCTCGTGGTTGGTGTGCAGAGAGAAAGTGTATTAAATATTGAATGCTGTTTTATATGTGTTTGTTTTCTTTTAACTTGTGTTTAATTTCAGAAAAAAGAAAAAAAAAAAAACGAAGTATTTTTACCAAGCATGTTTTATTTTTGGCAAAAGGATGAAGTTAGTATTGTGCTATGTACTTAATCTGTTTATTTTCTATTTTGATTTAGACGATTAACATTATTTGATCGGAGGTTCCGGGATCAGAGGCCACGGGAGACGATGGAGTCCTGGAGTCCCCTGGATGAAGACCAAAAGATGCCTGCCTCCAGGTGGAGGTGAAGACAAAATAACCGGAATGCCAAAAGAGATGACTACTGTGGATTCAAGATTGCCAAGATGAAAGAGTACTCGAATGAACCGAATAACATCGCTGGCCGGGACATACCAAAAGAGACAAAGCAAAAGTTCCGGCATATGAAGTTCCACGTATTTATTATTTTAATTATTTATTTTAACTTGTTATATTACTTATTTGTTTTAGTTAGTTGTTTTATTTCATTGTTTTTAATTGACTTGGAAAATTTAAACTTAAAGTAATGCCACTTCCACTGAGAAGGCAAATGTGGAACATTTTATGAACTGATGGACTCAGATGAAATGTTAATTGCAAATTTTCATTGATGCACATGAATATTCATTTTGTTGGATTGCTATATTGTAAAAAAAAAAGAAAGAACAAGTTGTTTTTAGAGATTGGCTTGGATTATAGCCAAGTTCTAAAAACAAAAGGAGGGTATATGTAAGGATATTTGGCATGTTACAGCACAAGTAGCATTACAGCACTACTGCACAAGTAGCATTACAGCACTACTGCACAAGTAGCATTACAGCACTACTGCACAAGTAGCATTACAGCACTACTGCACAAGTAGCATTACAGCACTACTGCACAAGTAGCATTTTTTTTTTGCAGCACCACCACAAGGGTGCGGTGCATTGCTATATGGGT
The DNA here is from genome assembly GCF_040938575.1 of Ambystoma mexicanum. Taxonomy (NCBI): domain Eukaryota; kingdom Metazoa; phylum Chordata; class Amphibia; order Caudata; family Ambystomatidae; genus Ambystoma; species Ambystoma mexicanum. The sequence goes on along the minus strand of NC_090923.1, from coordinate 477,724,446 downwards.
TAGCAGATTAACAAAAAAAGACAGGCAGACATCTTTCTGCACTACTGGGGAGAAGACCTGGCTGTGGGGGTGTCCTGCTGCAGTCGAGACTGGGGAAAGCTGAAAGAATTACCTTTCCACTGGCAGAGGCAGTCCTATCTGAAAAAGCTGAGAATTCCAGGCAATGACTCCGGCTTGAGAAGGCAAGCGTTCCTTTTTGTTGGAGTTAAGCCAAGAGAGCCACATTCACAGAGAAAAGACTCTGAACAGATAAGGTAATTACCTAACTGGGGGAGCTGTGTGTGTGCACGAAAGTATGCAGTCAGTGTAGAAAAATGAAAGTCTCGTGCGTGTCTTAATCAAGTGCTAATGTTGCAATTTAAGTTCTGTTCTCCGCCACTATAATTGCAGTGTGTCATTGAAAATGCTTTGATTGTTCCCTTTTATTGCTGTGAAGAATGAGATCATGTCTAAATGAAAATTTTATAATACAGAAAATATTTGAAAACAGACGGGTGGTTTATTTTCTATTTACCATTACAATGCCAATGATGTGGGGAGATTTTTAAACAGTGCAATGGTCATTTTAAGACAGATGTGTATGTCAGAATCAGTATGAATAATTGTGAGTGACTGTAGTATAACTTGTTGGAGGTACATGAGCCAACGGGAAGAGAGACTCTCTGAACATAGCTCCCTACCGTATATAAGGTAGTGGAAATTACCACAAGACTACCACATATAGCTCTCTGTCGTAAATAAGTCAGTGAGTTTGCCCATGGTGGCGCACCAACACTATCACTGGAAATTGTGGTTTCCCTAGAATGCAGGTCTGAGGTCTCTCTAGTGATCACACGAAAAATCTAAGCGAAGATAAGGGATTCTGGACATTGGGGCCACAAATAAAACAAGGGAATTATGCTCACCAAAATACCACCAACCACGTATACCAAATATGCAGGTCTGGGTGCTGAAATAATGCATGTCCATTGTATTATTGTTGCACATGGCCAAATCTGAATACAAAGAGTGATTATTGCTAAGTTATTTCTCGGCGGTAATAAAATACCGTCAGGCCCCAAATCTCCACAAAATACCCAACATTCCCACTAACCCACCCCTCTCCTCCCCTTTTCAGAGCCGCCAGGGGACCATTTCGGTGGTGACAGTGCGCGGTACAAATGTCCTTTAACATCTACATCTTAAAATTAGGCGTCAAGTACCACCTACCTCTCCCAAACTAAATCCCCCTCTCACCTAGGTGTCCCTTGATCACTGCCTGCCTTCTGCAATGCCTAAAACCCTCCCGATATCTAGGTGTCGCAATCTTGACCACTTCCTGCCTTGCAGAACCTGGACCCCCATCGGCTGCTGTCCAAGGATCAGGAATCAAGCTGTTCAATCTCTTGGCTTCCGCCGAAACCTACATCCATCGGACATCTGATATCCTACACCCAAGAGTACAACTCATTGTATACCACCTGCAAAACCTAGCCTCTCCACCTCTTGCTTCCCACCCATCTGGATATCCGTGCCTGCCATAATTGAATCGTAAGTCAGACACCCCTGAAAACCCAATAACCACTAAAGCCAGTAACTCCTACCATAGCCCCCACCCTACCATAATCCCCACCATAATTTACTGTAACGCTCACCTGATTCCCGCAGAGGCGCCGGTCTTGACTGGGTGAATGCCGTATCTTCAAAGGTGATGTGTAACACACGGTTGGCTCTTTGGGCTGGACCTCTGTGCACTATGTCTGACTCGAAGAGTAAGATGTCTGCAGATAGAAAATATGGGATTAATGAACTGGGGTTATTGGGTGCCTCTCTCCTCTTCCCTTTCTCTTCTCCTGTAGAACCCCCAAAGGTTAACGCCCTCACCTTAGGTAAGTGAACGCTGAGCTCTCCATCTGCCTCGGGGCAGGGTGCCGTAACCAGTTTCTTCACTGGATAAGGGTGCAGGCCTCTTGACCTCAGAGGACTACTGTCTGTCGTTAACTGCACAAACGGTAAGTTCTGGGCACTTCAAATGTCTTAAAAGTCTTTTGTAATGCTATCTCTTGTTTTGCAGGGTTCCGGCGATGGCGGGCTGATGAGAGTTGAGGATCGAACCCGCGTGAGGAATAGAAGCGCCTGGAAGCACGTAAGTAAGCGCTTGTAGCCTGCTTCACGATGCGCACTAACTGTCCCTTTTATCTTGCAGGTACAAGTTCGGAGCTTTAGAGAAGCTGAAGGGTGCTGGAATACCCACTGGATTCGGCGTGGGAAGGAGTAATGGCACGTGAGTAATAAAGTTGCCCAATGTCTTTAAACGCACCTTCTTTTGTCTTTCAGATGCGGGATGCAGCGCCGAAGGCCTCCGGAGCGTGCGAAGAGCTGGTAAGCTTTTGTCTTTCAGATGCCGGAATGCAGCGCAAGGCGTTGGTGACAGCCGATGGACCAGGTAAGAGATGCGCTGCCACTGAAGACCGTAGTGCTAACCTGTTCTTTCTTTGTCTTTACAGGTGCTGCTGAAGACTGGATTCCAGGATGGTAAGCCTTTGTTCCCTTAGGCCCAGGATCAGAAGCAGAAGACACGATGAGCGTTCTGCTGCAGAGAATGCAGAATAACGCAAAGCAAGATTCATCCATCGGGTGTGGTTTAAATAGCCTCCTGTAGTGCTTGGGTGTCTCCTTCCACAGCCACGCCTAGGTAAGAAAAGAGTTCCTGCTTTCCAGAAGAGTTCCAGTGTTCTGAACCTAGGGAGTGGCTCCTGCCCCACCCAACAGGAAAAGTAGTCCCAAACAGAAGAGGATCAGGGGTTCAACTGGCAGGTAAGTAAGCAGCATGGTCTGCTGCAGGTAAGTCCACCCAAGCATTATGGCCCGGCGCTTCCAGCGCTGGGACTGGGCATCTTTATGAGCCTGGTGCCACTGGCGCCAGGACAGGGTCCAAAAGGTCCCAATTGGGACTGGCTGGCACTCGGAACCGGGGTTATGGGTCTGCTTCCAAGGGAGTCGGACAAGTCCTGATCTTTTGGAAGCAGAGATCATGACATTTACTGCACTCATAGCTCATAACAAGCCGCGCCAGTCTCCCACGTACAACACTCCCTAAAACAGCCCTCCAGTTGTAAGAGGAACACCCCATCCCAACCGACTAAACAAAGACACCTCAAACTTCCAGACACAACAACTTGAGGACTAAAGTCAACACTAACTTGACACAAGGAATTTGACAACTACCCCTATAAACCCAACACCCAGACCAACTCACCCTTCAAGGACCCAAAATGCCCTGATGCAGAATTGGACGCCGACAAAGAGAAAAAGAACACTGTACAAATAATGCGGATGCACAAGCTCAACCACCCCTAGCAGAAGGCGCCTTCAATACAGAACACAGTGCCAAAAAATACTATCGACCGAACAAACATCGTAAGAGAAAAATCCTTACCTTACACCGTACCTCGCACCAACCAAAGAACCTTGATACTTCAACAACATTTCCAGACGGATACAAAAAAACCTCAACGGAACTAAAGAGTGGACCCAAGAAGAGAATGGGATGACGCCAACCCCCTTACTCCCTACATCACAAGGAACATAAGGGCACTATCGATACCCACATCAAATGATGAGATGAAGCAATAGATGTCAGCAACCGAACTATCAATCTCACAGACCGATTAAACGACAAAGCCGCCTTCACAGAAGCTCAACCATTTGGAGTCCACATAAACGCACCCCAACTGAACATCGACAAATCAAAACCAGGAGCAAATAAACCAAATCACACCAAAAAGATCCACTGCAATCACATTTTTTTTTTAAAAAAAAAAAACACAATTTTTATTGGTTTTTACATCTCAACAACACAAACCCATCTGACAGTATACATTCTTAGTTTCACAACATCATACATTTATGTACAATTGTCACTGCCCTCTACTAACCCCCCCCTTTTAACTCGAGCCTACTCCTCTGTCCCTTCACTTGTCAGTTCTCTGGAGGCTCGTCTTCTCCCGTGCTCTCGGAGGCATCGTGCTCACTTCGACTGGTCGGGGCATTCCCAGATAGTGCGGCCACTAACTGTCTCCAGGCCATCAGTGGTCCCACTTCCTCCTTCTCCTTCTCCTTTCCCCTCCTTCCCCCCCCCGTTGGCTGCTTCGTACCAAACCCGTTTCGGCCCACTTTAGAAGGCCGTGCCACCATACCTCCATTCTGGGTTTATGGCATGCTTTCCAACTCATCACTATTCTGCATTCTGCGTTTGGCCAGAATGTGCGGCAGATCTTTGTTTGCCGATGCGTTTTAGGTTTCGTGGCCTAGTGAAACCTTCAATCATGCATGCTCACACGGACCCCACATCTAGCCCAATTCCTTTCTCTGTTAAGCGTTGGTTGACATCCCCCCAGATCAATTAACCTCCGGGCATGCCCAGAACATGTGCATCATGCCCAGAACATGTGCATCATCCCCATTGTTTAGGGCATGCCTGTGTCTTAGCGTTCTTAAATCGGGCGAACCTCTGTGGGGTCATGTACGCCTTATGGGTTACATATAGCTGGATTTGTTGTAGTCTTGCGTTTCTGGAGACCTTTTTGTGGTATCTGTGTTCTTTCCCATTGCCCGTCTTGCATGGGCTCCCCCGCATCCTCTTCCCACTCCTGTCTTAGCTGGGTCACCTGATTCCCACTCGGGACATTACCAGTTCCAAGATCCGGGATATCTCGTGCCCCCCCCTTCTGAGAGGTCATACATTGTTTCTATTACTGTGTCTGGCTGGTCTTCTAGTAGGATTGCAGACCAGGTCTTGTTTTCTTACTTAACCAATCTAGTGTAGGTAATATATTGCCCCAGATGCACACCCGTTTCATCTACCAGCGTTTGGAATTCTAGTACTTTCCCGTCCCGCCACATGTCTCCCAGAGTTGCTATACCCGCCGGTTCCCAGTGTCTCCTTATAGTCTTTAGTTGCTCGTCCGTTCCTGGCAATGCCACTAGCGGCACTTGCGGGGAGCACAGGGTCGGGTTCTCCATAACCTGGCATGCCTTATGCCATGTCTTCCACCCCTGTTCCAGCAACCTCAATCGCCTTTTCAACTCTGATTTGGGCAGCCATATTAATGAGTTCAGGAAAAACAGGGCGCATTCATCCTTACACAATCTTGATGCTGCTGTAGTTTCTTCCAATAGCCACGTATTGTAGCTGCCCGGCCAAATGGTAGATATCAAAATGTTATCTCCCCCCCCCCCCTCTGTCATACGCATTTTGAAATTTCCATAGGGCAATCCTATTTCTGGTGTTCTGCCAGATGAAGCCTCTGCATAAGCTCTGCAGTTTACCCAAGAAGCTTCTAGGTGGGATGTATGGGATATTTCCAAAAAATGCAGCAACCTAGGCAATACGACCATCTTCAATAATGCTACCCTCCCCACCATTGCTAGGGGGAGTTTAGCCCAGAATTTCATGCCGTTTTCAATTTTGATATTGCCATATCTGTATTGTGGTTGTGTTCGGCGTTTACATCGTGATAGATATCGATCCCCAAGTATCTAAAGTTTTTGGTCTCCCAAGGTATCTGTAAAACTGGTAGGTCTTTATGTGCGATTTCTTTGCATCTCCCAAAGGGAAATGTGCACGACGACTTGGGTTTGATCGCTATGCCCGAGTGTGACACAAATCGCTCCATTACCTCCAAGATGTATTGCAGGTTTTCCTCGGGGTACCTTAGGTACAGCAGTACATCTGCATACAGTGATATGAGATGCACCCCCCCCCGTTCAGTTTGTTGGACCCCTACCTCATATTGTTGTCTCAAATAAATTGCTGGGGGGTTCTAGCGCAAGGATGTACAACATTGGAGACCATGGGCAGCCCTGTCTGGTTCCCCTGCCGAGTTGCCATTTGTCTGAAATAATCGCTCCCTTTAAACTCTGGCCAGTGGCGAGCTATACAATAGTTTAACCCATCTTAAGTACCCTGGCCCCACCCCATATTGCTTTAAAGTCGCCATGAACCAGGGCCATCTTATAGAATCAAAGGCTTTCACTGCGTCAAACGAAATAGCCATCTCACCTGCGTCCCCCTCCGCTTGTTATATGACGCGGTGGAGCCTCCTATGGTTGTCTGATATACTTCTGCTCTATACATACCCAGGTGTATGAGTTTGCCTATAACCAATTTGAGTCCATTTGCCAGCACCGCCATGAGTATTTTGCTATCCTGGTTCAACATGGATAGCGGTCTATACGACCCACAATCTGTGCTGGGTTTGTTCGGTTTTAGGAGCGGAATGATTATCGCCTCCCTTAGGGATTCTGGTAATCTCCCAGTTTGGAAGGCTTCATTTAGCATAGCCAAAAGCAGTGGGAGTACCTCCAACCTATATGCTTCGTAAAACTCGCTAGGGAGCCCGTCCGCGCCTGGGGCTTTATTAGTGGGTAATTGTGTGACTACTACTTCTAGCTCCTCTAGTGTAATTGGGGCATCTAAATTCTCTCTTCTACGCTCAGTTTGGGCAACCCTATGTCCTCTAGCGTCTCATCTCCTGCGTTTCTATCCCCCCGGTGTCTCTGTATAGGCGTTCATAGAAGTTAAGAAATCACGCGTTCACGCTTTCTTGGGTGTCCCATATTTGGTTATTTTCTCCCCTTATCGCTGATCTGGGCGTCTTGTTTTTATATAGCCATGCCAGCAGCCTCCCCGGCTTATCTCCTCCCGCATGCTGTCCCTCTATTTCTTATAATTTAAGTTACAAAATCTCTCCCGGTACCCGCCACAGTTTTGTTGTAGTTGGCGCATGGATTCCACGTCCTCCTGTGTAGTGTCCCCCTTACTCATGATAGCTTCTAGTTTCTTTTCTGCAGCTCTCGAGTTATGTCCCCTTGGATTTAGATATTGCTGCACCCCTCACCACCACCTTTAATGCCTCCCACAGAGTACCCTCTGACGTTACGCTGCCGGTGTTCTCAAAATATTCTATGATTTCCTCCCTTTGGTCCTGTCTGAACCCTGTGTCTTTCAGCGCCTCGGCTCTAAGCTCCACATAGGAATCTTAGCTCTGGCGGGCTGGTGTTGCCAGGTTAGGACTAAGGGTGAGTGGTTGGAGTACCCCCGCTTTATATTCTGAGCTTGCCATCTCCCTAGCGAGTTCTGGATTGGCGAACACAGTCTAGCCGTGTGTACAGGGTTTGTGGAGCTGAGTAATGGGAGTAGTGTTTATCGTGTGGGTGGTGCTGCCTCCATAGGTCTTCTAGCTGAAAGTCATCTAGCAGGGTCCTCAGGGTTCTGACAGCAGGGGTGGGCATACCTAATTTCCCATCTCATCTGTCCAGTTTGGGGTCCAGCGTGCAGTTACAATCCCCTCCCCAAATAACAGCGCTGTCTAAGTGTGAGCTTACTTTACCATACAGGATCTTGAAGTAAGCTACTGTGTCTTGGGGCACGTGTTAAGGATGCATAATTCTATTTTCCAGCATTCCCCGTATCACTACCATCTTCCCATTTGGCTCCACTTTGGAATGCAGTAATTGAAAGGGTACAAGTGGTCCCAGCCAGGTGATCCATGCCAAATGGCATATGCCAAATATGTAGCTCCGATAGTGGTCCCCTTCCATCTTCTGCCCATCGCCTCTTGTTTCTCTTTTGTGAGGTGAGTTTCCTGTAACAAGGCTATATCTATTTTTGCCTCCTCAGGTATGTCATGATCTTATTCCTCTTCAACTAGCTATAGAGTCCCCTGACGTTCCAGGTTGCTATCCTGAGGTCTCCCATTTTCATCCATATCCAGTCCCTCCTCCATCTTCTCTTGTCCACAGCTTAATGTACCACGGTACTTGGGTGTAGGCTCGTTCACCAACAGTTACTCTTCCAAACTCCTCCCCCCCCCTTCCCTCCCTTCCCATCTCCAAACGTTGCACCCCCCCCCAAACTCCCCAACTCCCTCCCCGGCCCCCTTCCCCCCTTTTTTCAACTTTTGCCCTGCTCCATCCCTAGATCTCAGGCTACCCTGCATCTAGTCCTTTCTCGGTAATGCCAGTACTCGGATCCCAGCAGGTGGGATCACCCTATTGGTATCCAGTCTACGAACTATGGGGGATGATCGCGAGTTCCATCTGTGTCTCTGCATTGCTATTCCAGTAATTCCACTTGTATTCAGTGCAAGCTATTCATATATCCACCCCACTTTGGCTATATTCCAGTCCAATGTTAATGCCCCTGCCGTGCAGGCCCGCCTCCCCCCCGTGCAGCCCCGGGTACTTCTGAGGAGCCAAGTTCACTTGTCCCGCCTGTCTTCCATCTGATCGCCCGTTCCTGCTGGGCAGTTGCGCGCATCAACCATACTGTTGCTTCTTCCGGGTTTCAAAAAAATGTACCTTGTTGTGTATCACTTTCAGTTTTGCAGGGTGTAACAGCATATATTTGTACCTCGCCTGTCGCATCCTCCTCTTGATGGTCCCATAGTTCAACCACTGCCTCTGTACCAAGAAGGTGTAATCCGGGTACGCTGTGAGTGCAGCGGATCCTCTACTGATGGTCCGGCCCTTTCGGAAGTGCTCAAGTATTTTCTCCCCATCTTTGTAATTTAGTATCTTGGCAATGAGTGGGCATGGTGGGGCCACTTGGAGGCGGTCTTCTGGTCAAGGCCCTGTGTGCTCTTTCCACTGCAAATCCCTGCGACAATGCACTGCCATCTATTTCTTGTAGTAGCATATTCTCGGCGTAGTTAGTGGGGTCCGATCCTTCTGTGCCCTCCGGGAGAGATTATGCAGATGTTTCTACGTGCCCGCCCCTCTGCCTCCTCCACTCTATTTTCCACGTTATGGACCTTCTGTTGCAGTACAGAGTTTTGACATTCGTCGTGCAGGTCTCTGTTCGATTTCGCTTCTTTTTCTAGTTCCCCCCGTTCGCTCTGCCAGCTTCCATACGTCCCGACGCAGGAGGACGACATCCACACAAACACCTCGTCAATTTTCAGTTCAAGTGAAGCTTTCAGTTCCGCCATAGCCGTCTAGTTTGCTTTCCCATGAGGACTTTAGCTCTCCTATGGCATCCAAGATGTGTTTGGCTGTTCCGTCCCGGGGGTTCTCCACCTTGGCCCTCTTGCTTCTTAGGTCTCACCACCTCTTCAACTTGAGTTGGCGAAATCCTCCATAGTCTGTTGCTTACCCTTTTTTTAAACCAGTCACTGGTGCTGTGGTTGGCGGTCTGTTCCGCCTGGGTGTTATCAGACACCTGCTTTATGGCTGCATGTGCCTTCGGCGCCGCCACACTTTCAATGCGGTTGTGTCTGCCACTGCTTGCCTTTGCTTCCCTGCTGTAGTGCCCCGTTCCTGGCCACAATTGGTGTGTTCGTGGATTGTGTGTTACTCCACCCTCCGCACCAGTGCTGCTCCTGTGCGTTACCACTGCTATCCGTTGCTGTGGTGCTATTGCTGCCCCTTGCTGTTGCACTGTTTCCATTAAGGCCTCATCCGGTCTTTGGGCCGTGACCTTTTGCCTCCCCTGTCCATGGGCCACTCAATGGTGGTGCTCGTTCTCCACGGGTTACGTGATAGGAAGTCCACGCTATGTGCATTTCTGCACCTGTACTTCCCAGTGTTTTATTGGTGCTTGTCTGTCTGCACCCTTATACCTGGATTGTGCAGTGATGCTATTGGCATTACCTGCCGTGCACGCCGCGATGATCCCTTTGCGTTAATGCGAGTGGTCCATTAACGTTCTGTCATGGGCAAGTATCCTCGTTAGATCAGTCTGATCGCAGGTTACCAAAATATTTGTTGTGCTTGCCCTGTCTGTGGAGGCCTTCTGCGCAGTGCAGGACCGTAGCAGTGTCACCACTTTGGTCCGTTCCTTAGTTGGGGCTGTCCCCCATGGGTGTTTGGCCTCCCTTGTCTGAGCACCCGCTGCAATGCGTTCTGCGCTTTTAGCCAGCGGGCACCATCTTCACCATCTACGTTTGTGAAGCAGCCGCAACAGCATGTAGCTCTCCCCTCTTCCAGCCGGCTCTCCTGTGTCGGATACTGCATCTTCTATTATTCGCGGCGGCTCGGTCAGTCTTGTCGGCTCCCCTGCTTCCAGTCCTCGGGGTTCAGTGTGCGCCGCTTCGCATCCTTGTTACGTTCTCCGCTCTTTCTGCCATGGACTCAGTCGTTACCAACATCAAGCTTCAGCCTCTTCACATACCTGGTCTGATGCCCGGGCGCTTCTTGGCCATCTATTCCTTAGGCTGCAATGCTTCAGTTGTTCATGGGGGTCTGCTCAGCTTCGTGTTGCAGAGGCTTGGGGCCACCGTGCCTACGTTTCACTTTTCCGCCCCCCGAGCCGGGGGCTTGGCATTATCCGCAGCGTGCTCGTCTTTTGCCCCCAGATAGTGTCTCCTGCAGTCTGCTTCATTCTGTGTGCGGCGGGGCCCGCTTACAGCAGGCTCAGGTCGCTGCTCAGTTTCGTTTCCCCTTTGTCTGCCTCACAGCAGGGTCCTTTGTCTCGGGCGGCTGCCATTTTATGCATCCGAGCAATCCGTAGTTGCAGATGGGCGCATTGGCATTTCTAGTGCTCTGAAGTTTGAGAGTGCGCTCATGTTCCCCCGCAAGTTCAGACATCCGTAGTTTTATTTTGGGGCGCGGATGCCTCAATGTTGATAGTTTTGTGTTTCAGGATCCGCAGAGACTTCAGAACATGTCCTATCCCATGGCTCTAAGGCCACACCCTCCCACTGCAATCCAATTAATGCAAAATCAATGTCTAAACAAGCCACCGAAAACTACGACATAAGTGACAGAGGCATCGGCATAGTTTCGTAACCGAACATGGCTAGATGACAACTACAAGATCATAACATTGCCTAATGACACCAGTATAATGGGGGGGGGAGGGTTGGTGGGACATATGGAGGAAAGGGGACTATGGACTAAGTACGTTAGTCACTACAGGGAGTAACTTATAATTACTCATCTCCCATCCCCTTTCCTCCATACTGCATGGGCGATTACAACTGAATGTAGCCCCAGGGTGGAGAGGAGACCCTCCTTATGCAAATCGGTTCCTGAGAACCGCCTGTCCAAAAGCGTAATCAGATCTGAAGCTGGCATCCAAACAGTGATGCTTGCAGAAAGCAGAGGGAGAGGGCCAAGTAGCCGCCCTGCTTATGACTTGCCAAGGGACATGGCGCTGGAATGAGATGGCCGCTGCCTTGGCCCGACTGCGTGGGCATGCATGTTGGCCGGGAGCAGCTTGTGCTGGCCCTCATACGCTTCCTTGATGGCGGAGACCATCCAGCAGGATATGGAGGCCTTAGAGGCACGATAGCCTGGCCTCGAGCAACCGAAAGTGACACATTGTCCAACTTACAGAAGCCATTGGTCCTGTCCACATAGAATTTCAGGGCATGCCTGACATCCAGGCATTGCAGCACTGTGCTTCATCCTTGGGATCGGGAAAGAACGTAGGAAGGACTATTTCGTTAAGTGAAATGCAGATGGAACCTTGGACAGAAATGCCAGGTGCGTCTGCATGACTACCTTGTCCTTGTGAAAGGTGGTTATATGGTTCAGAGGTGACCAGCGCCTGGATTTCGCTGACTCTGCGAGCCGAGGTAACACCAACTAGTAAGGCCGTCTTGATGGTGTCCTCGGACGCCATTGGCTCAAATGGTTTGTGAACCAGGGCGCCCAAGAATATGTTAAGGTCCCACACTGGATGCGGCCTCCTGACGGGCATGTAGAGCCTAGCGAGACCTGTCAGATAGGGTTGGAGGAGAAAAGATGCCTTCCTCCGAGTTCCTGCACGCACCAATGGCTGCAAGGTATGTGCGGCAGGTGTCCACCTGTACGCCTGAATGAACGAGGTGCGCCGAAAATGAGAGCACGTCGTCCAAACTGCAGGCCAAGGGGTCGATTCCCTTGTAGTCTACCCAGTGGCAGAATCTGGTCCATTTGCTTTTGTACCGGGCCCTGGTGTCCTTGCTCCTGGCACCCTGTATGATCTACAGATTGGGCTGCGATAGGCTCAGGTACCACGCTGTGAGGGCTAGTTTCACTGGAGCAGGATGGACGATTCTGCCCCCCCCCCCTGCTGTGCCAGAAGATGTGCTGGGCCCATCGGAAGGTGTATGGTGGCACCTCCGAGAGGCTGAGTAGTTCTGAAAACCATGGCTTGGCTGGTCACCATGGAGCTATCAGAATGAGGAGTCGGTGAGACTCCTTGATCTTGCAAATTACCTGTGGATCAGGGGGTTAGGAGGAAAGGCATAGGCTTTCATGCCGGTCCACTGGAGGTGAAATGCGTCTCCCAGATAGCCAGGGCCCTGCCAGGATGCAAACTGGGGACACTTGTTGTGCCAGGTGACAAAGATCCACTTGGGGTGACCCCACTTGTTGAAGATCTCCTGAACAACAAGGTTGTTTAGCTGCCACTCGTAATTGTCTGCTCCTAGCCTGCTGAGCCTTTCCGTCTCCAGGTTGGATTCCCCGGGAGGTGGACTGCAGAGAGGTAAATTTCGTTTTCCAAGGCCCATTCCCACATGCTGATCGCCAGTCTGCAGAGGAGGGGTTCTGGTGCCTCCCTGCTGGTTGATTTAGTACATGCTGATCGAGTTGTCTGTCTGGATGCGGACACCCTTGCCCTTGAGAAGTGGTAGGAATTGTCTGAGCGCTAGCCATATGGCGGTCAGCTCCAACCAATTGATGTGGTAATTCCTGCTCCCGTCGAGTCCAGGTGCCATGGACCAAGAGATCGTCCAGGGTGGCTCCTCGAGCGAGGAGTCTGTGGTGATGGTGCCCTGCATAGAGGGTGGCCGAAAGGGCTTGCCCTTCTGTAGGTTAAAGTCCATCGACCACCAAGTTAGGTCTGGGTGGCGAGATGGAGGAACGTTGATTGTCTCGGATTGCGAGCCCCACTCCCGATTCCATGAGGCTGCGAAGTGCAGCTGAATCCTTCTCATCCTTAGTTGCGTGTGCAGCACGGCTAGAAGAACCGTCGCTAGTAGACCCAGGAGATGTTGGTACCACCATGCCGAGGAAGTGGGCGGTGGTCCTCTTGATGGCCGAGATCTTGTCCTACGACGGGAAAACCCTCGGAGCACGTGTCCCAAAGGAGTTCCAGGACTGTCAGTCTGCATAGGGAGCAGCTGTGACTTGAGGTTGAGCGAGAAGTCCAGATCATGCAGTGTGTTCATAAGGGCATGGGACGAGTGGTGAACTGCTTCCGGAGAAGTAGCCCTAACGAGCCAGTTGTCGAGGTATGGTAGATTGAGGCCCTGCGCTCTGAGGAGTGCCGCTACAGCGTTAATGTGCCTGGTAAGGACCCTGGGTGCTGAGTTGAGGCCAAACGGAAGGACTTTGTATTGGAAATGGTAGCCCATGATTCTGAACGTAGGAAAGAACGATGGGGCTGCCAAATTGGGACGTGCAAGTACGCGTCCTTCAGGTCCAGGGAGCACATCGTCTCCCTTGTCCAATGTCTCCGCTAAAAAAGCTGGTGTAACCATCTTGAATTATTGCAGGGGTAAGGAGATGTCGAGTGTGGAAAGGTCCAGCACAACTCAGGCCAGCCTGGTGGTTCTTCTGAATGGCGAAAATCCTAAAGTAGAAGCCGAAGCCTCACTGGGAGGCTGGAACTTCCTCCACTGCATTGCTCTCTACGAGCAACCAGATCTCCGCCAAAAGAGTTGCTGTTCCAACCTGTGGGAGGGGAGGAAGGAGAGGCTGGGATAGGAAGGCAGTACCCGTGGATACTACAGTGAGGATCCAGGGGTCCACAAAATTCTGGCGCCAGAATTGTGCATGGAGAGCAAGCCTGCCCCCCACTGGAGACACGTGGAACCAAAGGGGCGTGTCATGCCTTCTTTCCCTCAGAGGCTGAGGAGGGGGGACTGGAAAAAGCCCGTACTCCAGCCCCTCACCCCAACCTTTTTCTTGTTTTGCGCCAGTTCTGAGATGGCGAGTGGTACGGCTGCCTGGAACTGCGTTCCTGGAAGCCGCGGAACCCTCCATATGTACGACCCTTCTCTGAGCGCTGCTGAGATTGGGTTTACGATTTGGGCATGGTCTTAGTAAGAATGGATAAAGACTTTTCTGTTTGTGAGTTCTTCTTGTCCAGATCTTCATCCATAGGATTGGAAGAGGGCCGCCCCCCCCCAGCCCCTAGAATGGTAGATCTAGAATGTGCTTCTGGACATCCGGGTTGAACTTTGTTGCCCGGAGCCAGGCTGTTATGTCCGTGGCAATGCAGATGGCACAGCCCGAGGTATCTATAGGAGTCACTGTGGATTCCATGAGGTCATGCATCACGAGCGTGGCATCCGCTAGCCCCGCCTTGAAGCAAGATTTGCATTGGGTGGGGAGTTCCGGGAGGAAGTCTGCAATTTCCCGCCATAACCATTGGTTGGCGGCCGCCAGCATGGCATCTGTGTTGGCCTGACACAGGTTCAAGGATGCGGAGTAAATCTTCTTGCTGTACGTCTCCAAGATAATCTTCTCCTTGCTTAGCAGCGCCGTAGGAGGCGGCGGCCGAGGACGAATGAGGCTTGGAGTACAGTGATGCCGCAGCGATCACTGAGGAGTGTGGTGGAGGATGGGTCGAGAGCATCCTCCTCCATCTGCCTGTACTTGGCGTCCAGGCGTTGGTTGACCGGCTGGACTGAGTGGAGCTTGCGCCAACCCTTCTTGGCCAGGGAGACTACATCAGTTTGCAGTGGAATCCCCGTGTTGGCAGAGGGGCGTCTCGTGAGTACTTCAGCCAGAACCCCCTCTGCCAGCTGTTCGACCTCGGGTTAGGGGAGGCCCAGGTACTCCGCCAGGCCAGCAAGAAGTTCATGGAAGGCCCTGGCTGAGGATGGCATGTCCGGATCCTCATCTGTATCCTGCTGATCTGGAGGATCTTTTGGAGGAGAGGTAGATGGCGCTGGAGGCTGGGGTACAAGCACCGCAGCCGGAGGTTGCAGAGTTGGCTGTGGAGCCGGATGAGGCGGCTGCACCGGAGCCTGGGGGCCCGATGAAGGCGTCTGTGGTGCCTCTAGCACGGCGGGGAGGGCTCCAGACTGCCTCTTTGATAACCCCCATCTGAGGAGACCTCACGAGGCCAAGAAACTTCTCAAAGACACTTCCTCACTGGCCAAAGAGGTGGCAGGGGGTATCGACAGGGTAGAATGGGGCTGCTGGAGCCGCTGCGTAACCAGTCTGTATGAAAAGCTGTGAAAATGAAGGGTAGACTGTAGGCCATGTACCTGGTTGAGGCCAGTCCCACCTCGACACTCTTTGCTGAATTCATTGAATGGTGTCAGACGGGTGCCCCTTTCTGGCGCAGCAGCCATTTTGTCGAGCTGCCCGTCACGTGCCTGCGACGTGTTGCTCGGCCCGCTGGGCCCAGCCTGGTCGAACACTCTTGCGTGTGGATCATGAGGCCTACCCTGCTCCTCGGGCCGGTATGTGCGACACCGTCGACCCCGGAGGGGGTCGGTAGAGCTGTGTTTAGGTGCTCCCTTGGACGGGCTGCCGGTAATCGGGCGTATCCCTTCAGCCGTTGTGCCGGTAACAGGGCGTATCCCCGGTACAACCCCCCCTCTGGTCCCTCAACACTGCGCCCGGGAGAATCAGAGGCCCCTTCAACACGAAGGCCAGTAGCTTTAGCAGCCTCGGGGCACGTGCCAGTAGAAGGACCTGGCCAGACCCTCCCACGCTCAAGAGTCCCTGGGAAGGAGTCTCCCTTGCGGGGTGCGCTAGAGAATATTGGCCCTAGTTCGATGCTTCACAAAGTTCTTAAGATCCTCTGGAGGTGACCTCTGGAAGAGCTCCCTCCACCTGGCTATTGTGTTCTTCAGCGCCTTTGAGGACAGCGAGTCACACGCCGAACACGATTGCCAACCGTGGTTGGAGTCAAGGCAACATAGGCAGAAGGCATGGGCTTCTGAAGTTGGGAAGAACCCGTTGCAGGATGGACACCTGCTGAACCCTGTGGAAGTCGGCATGCGCCGAGGAGGAGTGTGACGCCTGAGGACCGAGTTCCTGAATGATAGATTAGAGAAAAAAAAACAGAAGTATCCGCACATGGAAGCCAAGCCCAGGAGCGCTGGTGAATTTGGCCTGTTTCCGTTTGACGCGGAAAAGGGGACTGGGGAGTGGCGCCGGAGGGCGAGTCAGGGCAGCACATGCTCCATGAGCCACTGACCTGTGCGCCTATGTTTAAAGGGGAAGAAGGTTTTTTTCTGTTGAAAAAGATTCTGTCTCCCGTCCCTTGGAAGGGACGCCCATACAGTATGGCGGAAAGGGGACGGGAAGTAAGTGTGAAGTAAGTACCGAGTCTGGAAATGTCCATATAAGAAAACCAGACCACTGAAAAACAAACCCTATCTGACCCAGACTCCCTTCTCCTGGAGAGGCAGTGATCTGCTTTGCTTGTGTGTTCTTTTAGCATCTTATTTCCATATAGTCTCTAGCCACTTTCTCTACCAGGGCTTGCAGGTCTTGGGATCTTTTTCCCCAGGGCTCCAAGTTTATTTGATCCTTGTATCCACATATTTTGGGTGGTTACAACCTTGCACAATGTCTTGGTTGGGCTATACCACCAGGATTATGTTTCCCTTCTTAGTTTAGGCTGATCTTGGGCCTCAGTCTGAAATACAGAAAAAAAAAAAGAATGAAAAACCGACTCTAATCCCTATTGAATGTTGAGATCTTCTCCCCTCTTCGGGGGTAGTCTGATCCACCAATTAATATTCTATTTCTTAGGTTTACATAATAGTTCCACTTATTTGGTTACAGTTCAGATTTATACATTTTGTAGTTTTGTTTTCAACAGATTAACTGGGATGAGTTTCTTCATTCATAACTTCCCTTTTGGTTTCCCGGTCCTCCCAGTCTCCCAGTTACTGCTTTCTTCATGGGGCTGGGGGAGAAGTCTCTGGGGCATGTGGTCACTCAGGAACTTTTCTTCTGCTTGGTTCTTGCCTCCTTTTTCTCCATTGGCGTGTCTTCACCCGTTGCTTGCTTCGTGCTACGGTCTGGCTTTCCTACTGGGCACTGGTGCTTATACGTCTGCTTGTTGGCATCCACGTAGATGGTAGTGCTCCCTGCCCACCGCAACCTACTCATGGTCATGCCACCAAATGCTGTCAGGTCTTCAGACCCATGGTTTCCTAGCAATTTGATAGTCTTCGCACTGTCCAATCCTCTCACTAAAGTTCTTCTGAATTTCGCAGGCTGCGGATCCCACTTGTGTTAAGCTAACAGCAGGCCTCCCCTGCTGCCATACGATTCCTTCTTCTCAGCATGTCGTACTCTCAAACATCCTTGTTGCAGTGAAGTCGAGCTTTGTCCTTAGAGAGACAGCTTCTTTGCTTGGATGCTCACGATGCATGTAGTCCACTCTTGGATTTTATTGCTGTTGCATCTCTGGCAGTCCCATGTATGCCATCATGTCATTAACTTCCAAGATGGCTGCCAGGGTGGAGCCAACAGTGCAAAGTGTGCTACGTACAACCACAATTAAAGGACATTCCAGTTAAACCCCTGCCCCAGGCATGTTGTAGCATGGAAAAGAACCAGGGAAATATCCGTGCATCCAGGAGGGAGCTCTACGAAGCGGTGTCCGGAGCGGCAGCCCGGCAGGAGCAGTACAAGGCAAAGTGCGCCGACAGCCGGAACATAGCAGAGAGGGTGTGAAGAGCACCCACCAGCAGCAGCCGGACCGGAAAGATAAACACGGCAGGGGTCTGCACCTGAGAGAAGACACCCTGGTCCTGGGAGGTCCGGATAGTGAACGTGATAAAGAACAGTCTAGTCCAGTGGGTGGTCCGGGTGAGGAGCACACCCCGCCGCCGACAAAGACGACAGGAGGAAGATTGCCAGAGGGCTGGTCCGGCAGAGGTCCCGAACAATGGAGATAAGAGGGAGAGAGACAGCAACCCGGCGATGACCGGCGGGAAGAAATGATTGCATCTCCGGAGAGCAGCGGGAAGAGAAGCGGGACGCAACACCGGCAAGAGAAGGGATCGAGGCAGCCCCCGTGGAGCCAGAGTGGAGGAGAGAAGAGGAGGAAGGGAGGGAGGCGTGCACAGTACAGCGTGGGACAAAGGAGCAGGGAAGAAGCCGAAGAGTAGACAAGTGGGCATACGGTAAGAGGTGCTCCTGACGGGCAGCTAGCCCCAGCCCCCACATAATCAGCACATCGCCCTCTCAGCAGGGGCAGCCAAAGTGAGACCCCAAGTAGCAACAAAGATAGGGCAAGGGCAAACTAAACCCCAGACCCACCACTCTAAGAATATAGTAATTGACAGACAGCAAGTGGTTGGCATTACCAAGGAGCATCTTGGGGGGAAGCAGAGTCTCAATCCTCCCAGACCTGTAGGGGGGCTGAAGGGGCATCTCACGGCAAAACAGCAGGTGCCACAGGGTGAAAAGTCCACCCCCTCAAGAACAATGCGACAGACCCATTTGGGGCGACAGCCCATTGCAAGACAGACCACAAGCAGAATATTGCACACCCGGCCCCAGACCGCACAGCCCTGTCATAAAAGATATTGGCAGCAGAGGAAAGCGGGCAATAACTTTGTACCAGAAGGACAGAAGTAGGCAGTGAGGAACAGCCCTTCCCCAAGTCCCAGAAGAAATCCCGGACACTCACAAAAACAACCTTGCAGATAGAAGCTGACCCCACAGAGGAAAGGGGACCGAAGGGGACAGGTCCCAACCGGTTCCAAGGCTAAGGGCAGGCGGAAAGAGCCAGGCAGGAGAACAAACTGAACCACAAAAAGGAAGTGGGAAAAAGCCACCAACCTCATCCAACACGTGGGATAAGGGCAGAGCAGAAACAGGAGGGAAGAGGACAGAGGACTGGAACAGGTCAGCAGCCGAGAACAAGGAAGGGCAAACATTCGGACAGACTGCATCAGAGACAAAACGGGATGTCGAAAAGCAGGGGGGGACCCCCAGATCCAGGCAAAAGGAATCAAAGAACCATGAGGGGGCAATTCAGAAAATGTGGAGGAAAGAGGGAGGAACCCTGCAGGACAGTGACCCGGGCGCAGACAGGAGCAAGTAGGAAACCTCCTAAGAAAGGCCCAGGACGAAAATGGGGTCACACAAAAATTCAAGGATCAATGCTTCCAGAACTTTGAGACAGGATGGCAAACATGATGCAATCGCAACTGGAAAAAATGTATGAGGACCAGACAGGAGCAATGAAAGGTCAAGAGCGAGTTACATGGTTTGGAAGCAAGAGTAGACCCCAACGAAAAAGCCCTGCAGGAGCTGGCGGGGGACAACCATAAAATAGAAGATATGGTGCACCTTGCTAGGGTTACGCATAATCTAGAAATCCAGACTGAAGACCTCGCAAATAGGTCAAAGAGGGCATACATCAGTGTAAAAGCAATCCCGGAGACAGTGGGAGATGCAGATTTGCAAAAACAATTCAACAAATATTTGCATCCCTGATCGACCTACCGGACCCGGAAGAAATTCTGGTGGACAGAGTGCATAGTGGGGGGCCAAAGAAAAATGAGCCAGGCCTAGGGATATCTTGGTAGCAATGCACGAGTACAAGCAGAAGGAGAACATCCTGGCATCAGGCAGACGGTCCGATGAACTTAAATATAAAGGTACGTTGGTGCAACTGTACCAGGATCTCTCCCAAATTACACTTACCAAAAGTAGGCAGATGCGCCCGATAGTACAAGAGCTGGTGAAACGCAGCATAAGATACAAATTGACCTTCCCATTTGGACTCCTGTTCCAAGTTGATAAAAGACAAAGAAGAATCACCACGGTTGAAGAAGGCACAGACATATTGGACATTGAGGTGGATCAGTTATACAGTGAGATGCAGGGCCCAGGAAAGGAGCCCCCGAAAAAGAAGGCATGGGAATGGTCAACCCAGGAATCGAAGAAGAAAGCAAGGAAAAAGCAGGGACCACAAGGCCCGAGAATCCTGGATAGAGAGATGCACCACAGGAAACTGAGCCCCCGGAAAGGAGCCCCCAAAAGCAAAGCTAACCATAGTGCCAGGGGATAAAAAGCTTCTGGGGACGGGTATACATACAATATAAGCAGTGGGAGAATTTTGGAGGTAACATGGGTCAGGGCGGACCCGCCAAAAAGGGACTACTGGGGGAGGAGATGGGCTCAACACCAGAGTAGGAGAGTCGGGAGGGGCTAGAGGACGGTTTAGCCACCCCAGGGAGGGAAGGAGGTGGAGGAGGGGTGGTTGGAGGCAGGTCCGGAACCAAGTCTGGAGGGGGGTGGGGGGAGGGAATAGAACACATCCAAGGAGGGGAAATCTCACAAATCCATTAAACAATGGCTAAGAAAGGAGTGATAAAGATCTCGCTGAATATAAAAGGGGCTCAACTCACCAGTTAAAAGGAAAGAAACTGGACCACTACCTAGCAAGGGAGAACCTATACTTAATCTCCCTGCAGGAGATTAACATACAAGAAAAGGACAAGCATAGAGTTATAATAAGGGGGTATGACTGACAGCTCGGGGAAGAGAGGGGGCACTCTTATAGCAATGAAAAATAATCTGGAGCTTAAAATAACAGGTGCAAGTACAGACATTAATGTTAGGTACATTGCAATGATGCTCAAGGGCGAAGGGGAGACGATAACTGTAGCCTCAATGTACGCCCCGAACATGGGGCAAGACTGCTATATTCAATGGTACATAAATTAGAAGGGTTTGCCAAAGGAAATATCTGGAGAAGTGCTAGATGATTTCACACTCAAAATAAGCCATCAAAGGAACTGAAGGGGACATCGAAAACCTAGCGCTAGTGGACACATGGAGGTAAATGAGGGGAAACAAGGGGTTACACCTTTTACTCCCACGTGCATAGATCAGCATCGAGGATTATATCTGTCCCACGCCCCCTGTTGGCAAAGTGAAAGGTGGATGTGGGAGCCATCACCCTTTCAGATCATGCTCCCATCACAATGTCATTCACACCATCAAAACAGCTAGCAGACCTTTGGAAGTGGAGGTACCCAGCATACAAGAATGAAATTCTTAGGTAGGAACTGAAAGAGGGGATAGACCATTACTTCCAAATGAATGAGACCCAGGGAGTAGACCTGCGAATAATCTGGGACGCATTTAAGGCTACTATAATTAGAAAGGTAATAGCAGTAAAAATAAGACTGGAAAGGGAAATTAGGCGACTAGAAAGGGACCTGGAGGATAAATTGAAGACACTTGCACTCCAAATGGCGGCTAGACCCTCCGGGGGTTGGGGGGGTGGGGCGGGGGTATTTCGAAAAGGAGTATAGGGCGGTAAGAGGCCAGCTCGATAAATTACTAACATGCAGGGTGGAGAGGGCCTGGATGAATCTTAATTATATGAAATCAAATAAAGCAGATACTGTTGGCAAGAATGCCAATAAAGGAAGAAAAGGATAGAACCATCTGAAAAATAAAACGGCAGAGGGGGAGGAGCAAACATTAATTCTAGCAAGAGGAAATTGACAGTTTTATGGGAAAGTTTACAAATCAGAAGGCCCTAATGGGAGACGCCAGGTGGACTATTTGGAAAATTGTAGATTACAGAGGATCACGAGTCAAGAAAGGGAGGAGAAGGAGAGAACCAGAGAAGGTGCTTAAAGCGATAGTCGCTCCCCCCCCACCCCCCAAAGCCCTGGGACCAGAAGGCTTTACATCAGAATTTTATAAAACATACAAGGAGGCCTTGGCCCCACGATTGGTTTCACTGTACAATGGATTTGGGGAGGAGGGGGTAATAACCCACTCAATGGAAGAAGCAAAAGTGATACTTTTGCCTAAACCGGGGAAGGGTCATACAGTATGCGGCTCATACAGGCCAATTGCACTCATTAACGTAGACACCAAAATGTAAACTAAAATATTGGCAACCCGTCTGATTCTCTTCTCCCCGGGTGGATAGATCCCAATCAATCAGGATTTTCACACGGAAGGCAAACTCACGATAACACTAGAAGAATTACCCATATCAGAGACAGTCAATAAAACGTGCACTGCGGCCCTTGGGGTCGCGCTGGATGCAGAAAAAGCCT
Organism: Ambystoma mexicanum; assembly: GCF_040938575.1. NCBI lineage: Eukaryota > Metazoa > Chordata > Amphibia > Caudata > Ambystomatidae > Ambystoma > Ambystoma mexicanum. Next base: position 477,702,457 of record NC_090923.1, on the reverse strand, counting down.
TCTATAGGAACTGCCACTCTACTCTCACATTGCGCAAGATGTGCTTCGGAGAGGTTTTTATATCAAAGATTGCAGCCAATTACAAAACTCCCTGTCTGCGCTTACTTATAAACAGGGAACTTTTTTCTCTGGTGGAAGTCTATGGGCATGAAACAGGGATGCCTGCTATCCCCGCTATTGTATGCCATACATCTGGAGCCTCTCCTGAGCAGGATTAGGGGGGGCCCATGGGAGGCGGTGAATAAGGTCTCTGCATTCGCAGACTGCATGCTGCTAACAATAACTAACCCGGGGAATCCCTAAAAGCAGTAAATAGGGTGCTGGCTCAGTTTGAGAAGGTAGCCAGGCTGAAAATAAACAAGAGCAAGTAGGAGGTTCGGAGTATATAGATGACGCCGGGAAGGGGAGTCAAGACCCGGAACACCATACTCGTGGGCTAGTAATAAACTGGACAAGCAAACTATCCCCCTCTACTGGAAGCCTTCAAGGAAATGCTAATCAGGTGGAGTCCACTGTCCATATCCTGATTAGGCAGGATAAAGGCCTTAAAAATGGTGGTACTGCCGAAACTGCTATACGCATTTATGGCAATTGCTGCAAGGGTGCCGATGCCCTTTCGAGCCTTACAAAAACTCATGCAGCCCTTCATCTGGGAGCAGAAGCTGCCAAGAATTTCATATCAATTGATGATGGCGCCTAGGAATAAAGGGCACTTGGGAGGACCAGACACTTTAGCGTACTACCAGGCAGCCCAAATTAGAGTGCTGAGAGACTGGTCGAAAGAAGATCGAGGGAAATGGTGGAGAGAAATGGATAGAGCGGTGGTGGGTCCAGACAGAAGGTGCTATGGCTACCCTAGGAGGATAGACCACAAAATATGTACTGTAGGTCCATTGAAGCCCTGTTGGGGCACACATGGGATGAGGTAGTAAAGCACTCCAAAATAATTCACACCAGCGTGGGATAGGAAAAGGTATGACAAATGGCAGGACGGGGGCTGTAGGAAGATACAGGATCTATACAAAGGGGAAGAGATCAAAACATTCATCCAATGTAAAAGTGACTTTGGGCTGTAGGAAGGGGAAAGATTCCACTACACCCAGCTGAGACACTGGGCCCTAAATCCTAGGTTAAGGGAGGCAGCGACGCAAGAGCTAACCCCATTTGTAAAAATGTGTGACCACCTCTGGGGATAAACATTTGGTAAGGGACCTGTACAGACTGATCAAAGAAGGGGGAAGAAGCTGGGGCAGGCAGGTTCATGCTCAATTGGGAGAAGGAAGACGAACAAGAGATTGACAGAGCAATGGAATAGCCTTTAGACTAATATTCCCAGACTGGCACACGCTACAAATCCAAGAAATCTGGATAAAAATGTACCAGTGGCATCTCACCCCCAGTAGACTCAAAAAAAAGACACCCTCCAGGCAGTGCTGGGCAGAGAGAAACCTGGGGAAACACTTGGTGGCATTGCCCAGTAGTAGAACAGTTTTGGGACATGGTCCAAGAAGCAATAAGGGGCATACCGGGAACGGAGAAAGCGCTGAACAAGGGGCTGTTCATACTGGGCGTGGATGAAGAACTAGAAAAGATGCACTCAAAGGCCCAGCGGAAATTCTGTTATCCTGGTGATGGCTGGGGCCCTGCTGTTAGCTCGGAAATGGAAAACAAAAGAAGCACTCTGAACATGAATGGGTGGGAAAAATCTGGATCCTGGTAGCATTGAAAAAACAAAGTAACATGAAATCAGGGGAGAGCCCATGAAAATCCTTACGGACTGGGACTTGGTGTTACAATTCCTAATGAAAGACTGCAGGAGAGCATGGTACCCAAGGAAGATGCAACTCTTGGGGCTGGTCTGAGGAACACCCTACACAAGAGTGGACCACACTGGACCTGGGAAGGGGAGAGGGGGGGGCTTCTGGAGACCTTTACAGTTGTGTGAAATATTCTTAAAAATGCCTATAAAAAGCATTTTGGAAAAAAGAAAAATAGTCCTTATCCCCCAAGGGGGGTTGGGGGAGGGAGAGAAAAATCTCCTGCCGAGGTCCCATTTGCCACAACCCCTAGGGGGAGAAGGGGGTTCACCCTTGGGGAGCAGGGGCAAGCTGCCTTGGATTTGTCACACCACCCATAACCAACCCAAATCTAGACCCCATAGCCATTGATCATTGTACAGGGAGATTTTAACATCTGGTTTGAGAGAGAAAACCAAACTCCATCAGCGCTCAGGGCACAGACCAAATGCAATCTTCTGCAGGGATGGACTTCGCACTACCGCTCCAACAGTAATAGTCATATGGAGCGACCACCACAAGACTGTTTACTTTGGTCTCCTCAACTATGCTTTGTCCCCTCGACAAAATCAACTTCGCTACCAGGACTCTTTGTACGAGGAAGTCTCTGAAGTGAGCGAGTTCAGTCATCAGGCTGGATGGCTGAGTATGCAAAACAGGGCCAGATTTACATTTCTTCTACCGTATCACAGGTCTATCCACAGTAAGGCACCACTGTATCGATCCTCTTCAACTCTACAAGCCTTCTCGTACTCTCTGCTCAGTCTCCTGGACTACCCTTGTGGCTCCTTAAGCTTCCCCTCGCTTCTGCCCTCTTGCATGGAATTCTCCCCCCGCCACCCCAGCCCCCAAACCTCAAAGAAACAGTCAACATGGATTTGTTTGAAACCCAACTAAAAGCCTACCTCCTTGCCTCAGTTACCCCATTAAACTACCTCATCTGCCAGCTACCTAACATTTCTCCTTAACCCGTTTTGTGCCTCACTTATTCTAGCACTTCACATCATGAGTACAGCTGGGCGTACCACCTGCCTTCACTTAAAGATAGCCAATGCTGGTTGTCATTAATCCATGTATGTCCACTTACGGGTAGTCCCTGGTGACGGTTCCATTTACTCCCCTCTACAACCTGGTCAGAATGTCCCTCAAACTCACCCCATTTTAAGAAGCTCACTGCTTCCCATCAAATCTGATTTCTTAAATGTGTGTTCTTTTTTGATCAAAAGAGCATTGGTTGTGCCTGCCATTTGCCGTACTAAGTGTTCCAAATCCACCAGAATCTGAGTGGTCATTGTTTCCACCACAGTAGACCTCCAATAGCAAAGAATTGATGCCAGATGTTGTCAAAAATAAACTGAATGAAAAAAACTGCTGCCCCCAAAACCTTTCAACCCATCGCAAAAAAAAAAAAACAGCAAGATGGTTCACACCAGAGCTAGACAGACCGGAAGTTAGAGAAAGCATGGAGAAAACATTACTATCAACCCAACAACACGAAGTACCAACACATTCACTTACAGCAGTGTTGAAAGGCCATAAATCTCACCATGCCAAAAGATTCAAATCAGCAATTTTGCAGATTTTGTAAATTTCACTCATACCGTCCCAAAAGCTTTGCATCATCAAGGACTATCTCAGAAGCAAAATAAACGAAATCCAACAGGTCATCGACACAACCAATAACTGCAGCAGAATACACCCGCTTAGGAACAACCTGTCTGGGCTACCCCCTTAGGGCTGCTTCAGAAGCAGAACATAACAGATCACAAAATTTGAAACCAACATACTCCAAAGGTCTGCAACATGACGGCACAGAACAAGACCCTAAAGAAAAACACATCAACAGGATTATGAATGTTGGCCAGTGCCACATCTAGATTGAATTGTTAATGCTAGCATGCTTCGCATCTAGACAGGATTGTGAATATTAGCCAGTGCCAGATCTAGATAAAATGCAGAGATTCACATACCACATCTAGAAGAACGTGGAAATGTAGCACATTTCTTCTAGATAGTGATGCCAATAACTAACCCACTAACAATTTCACCCCTCTGCATACACCTCTCAAACTCTAACCAACCTTAAAGCACAACAAACCGCGCACACTTCACTACACCACAACAAACCAAACTACACAGCTTCGCACAACACACGGCGGCTAGCGACCGGAAAGCGCCCCCAATCTCAGCGAACTGTGTTAACTGAACTGACGCTGCTAAGAGCACATCACTGCTCTCTTACACTTATTCCGCTCGTCCGCACTAACTCACCCCCCCACCCACCTTTTCTTTTCAGATCCGCCAGAGTACCAGAGAACCACTCCAGTGGTGATAGTGCGCGGTACAACTATCCTTTAACTTTAAAATTCCATTAATAATCAAGCTACCAACTAAAGCACACCCAAGGGCCCAAAAACCTTGCACAATCTGGAAAAGAAACTGGAAGACGATTAAAAGGCAGTAACTTAGAACAATTGGAACCCACAAAACCATCAACCGCCAAACTGCACCGAGTGGACCTAGATGAAAAAACAGACTTAATCAGGAAATGGATCACCGAAACAATTGAAAGCATCTCCCCGGAAAAAGAAAGCGAAAGAAAGCAATGGCAACATGGTTTACCCCCCTCCTAAATACAATGAAAAGTAGTAACAAGCTAGAATGGAGGAAAAATTACAATCTGACCAAAAAAATAGAATACCAATGACAAATCTGAGCATACAATAAGGAAATTTGCAAAGCCAAAAAACTACTGTAACAATCGAATCACCAAAGCCGTCTACACCCAAAAGAACTATTCAGCATCATAAGTGAAATGAGGAACCCACCTGGGTGCAACACACCAGTACCTTCACAAAAACCTACCACCTCGCAGACCACTTACATCGGATCATATTAAGTAGACCAAGCAACCAGAAAGCACTGGCTGCCTCACCATCATTGGAACTACAGGACACACTACGAAGCTTCACCCAAATATCGGTAGAGACTTTGTCAAGCTGGTAAAACGTAATAAGGAACAAGTTACTTACCTGTAACTGTTGTTCTCCAGCATGGGTCTGGCATGGATTCACATGCTCATGAATATTCCCCGTCGTCAGGCTGGGAATCCTCGGTAAAGAAAAAACCAGTATCAGTTTCGTTTCTGATCTGTCTTTCGTAGTAATAACCAATCACTGGTCTCTGCGTCATACTGACCACAGCCAATGACTGCCCTCTACCTAAGCACCGCCTCTGGCAGCCATCTTCAGATTTGGAAGCACGTGAAGTGGCAGTATGACCAAGTGAAGAGCCGCAGAGGGGTAGGCGGGAGGGTTCGCATGTGAATCCATGCCAGACCCATGCTGGAGAACAACAGTTACAGGTAAGTAACTTGTTCCTTCTCCAGCATGGGGTCTGGCATGGATTCACATGCTCATGAATAAAGAATACATAGCAGTACACACATGCACAACCACGGGAGGTGGCAAAGGCTCAACATTAAGCATCACATAAACTCAACATTAAGCATCTTACCTCCTCACCAGGCTCACCTCAGGCGAACAGGTTGCGCAGCACTGCTTGGCCGACCCTGGACTCCTCCCTGGAATCCCGGTTGACGCAGTAGAATTTCGTGAAGGTGTGCGTCGACCTCCACGTAGCAGCCCTGCATATGTCCAGCAGGGGCACACCAGATAGGAACGCCGTGGTAGCTGCGATCGCTCTGGTGGAATGGGCTCTCGGACGGCCAGGCAGCGGTCGGTTTGCCAACCGATGACAGTACATGATACAGCCGGAGAGCCATCTGGAAATGGAAGCCTTCGAGAGAGCCTTCCCCTGATTGACAGGTCCAAAGTTCACAAAGAGTTGTGACGTCTTCCGAAAACACTTCGTGCGGTCTACGTAGAACTTCAGCGCTCTAGCCACATCCAGCGAGTGCAAAGTCCTCTCAGCCGGCGACGAAGGCGACGGGAAGAACACAGGCAACACCAAGGGTTCGTTGAGATGGAAGTCCGACGGCACCTTGGGCATGAAGGAGGGGTGCGTCCTGAGCACTACCCTCGTGTCGTGGAAAGTCAAGTACGGGGCCTTGCAGGAAAGGGCCTGGATCTCTCCCACTCGTCGTGCGGAGGTGATGGCCACAAGAAAAGCTGTTTTCCACGATAGAAACTTCAACGGGGCCGAGTGTAGAGGCTCGAACGGAGGTCCCATGAGCTTGGTCAGCACCACGTTGAGCTCCCACGCCGGGGCCGGAGCCTTCACCGGCGGGAACGATCTGAACAGTCCCTTCATGAACTCTTTCACCAGACGATGAGACCACAAGGACGTCCGCCCCGTGGTTCTGGTGTATCGGGAGATCGCAGCAAGATGAATCTTGATGGACGCGTGTGCCAGACCAGCTTTGGCCAGCGTCAGCAGGTACGGCAGTACTTGGGGAGCCGTAATCCGTAGAGGGTTAATCTTCTGTGCGTGGCACCAGACAGAGAACCTCTTCCATTTGTGTCCGTAGCATTTAAGAGTCGAGGACGCCCTGGCCTTTGCAAGAACCTCTCTGCAATCGGCCGGTATGTCGTATCCTCCAAACTCTAGCGCTGCAGGAGCCAGGCCTGCAAGTTCAGCGACTTCGGGTCGTGGTGGAGGATGGCGCCTCCTTCCCTGGAGAGTAGATCCGCGTCCGCCGGCAGCTTGATCGGCGGGGACGCTGACAAGTCCAGAAGGTCCGGGAACCATATCTGCCTCGGCCACGCAGGTGCGACGAGGATCATCCTGCACCGTGACCTCTTGAGCTGGTTGACGAGCCGGATTAGCAGAGGCAAGGGAGGGAACGCGTAGAGGAACAGGCCCTCCCAGGGGAACAAGAAAGCATCGCCCATGCTCCTCGTCTGGGGAAACCTGCTGGCGAACCTCCGGCACTTGGTGTTCGTCGCCGTCGCGAACAGGTCGATCTGGGGTGTGCCCCACCGTCGGAAGAGGCGATCCACCAGATCCTGCCGTAGCTCCCACTCGTGGCACGAGCGCAGCTCCCTGCTGAGTGAGTCGGCGATGGTGTTTTTTATCCCTGCCAGATGAAACGGCACCAGAAAAATCCCTTGGGCGACGGCCCAATGCCACAGGTCCTGCGCCTCCTTGGACAGCGCTGGGGACCTGGTTCCGCCCTGTTTCCTGATGTAAAACATGGTGGTGGTGTTGTCGGTGAAGATCCTCACCACCTTGCCCTTGAGGGACGGAAGGACCTGAGGGCCCAAAACACTGCACGGAGCTCAAGGACGTTGGTATGCAGGGACTTCTCCGTCGGGAGCCAGAGTCCCCTTGCGTGCAGATTTTCGGTGTGCGCTCCCCACCCTTCCAGGGAGGCATCCGTGGTCACAGTCTCCTGGTGGGCTGGGGTCTGGAAGTCCATGCCCGCCGTCAGATGCGCGCGGGTGCCCCACCACCGTATCGCTCGTCGGAAACTCTCGTCGAGCTTGATCCTTTCCTCGAAGCTGCCCGTCGTCTGGATCCAGCGCGCATCCAGGAATTCTTGCAACAGGCGCATCCGGAGCCTGCACATGGGAATGAGGTAGATGCAGGAAGACATCATCCCGAGGAGGGACTTGATGGACCTCACCTTGGCCGCGTCGGCCACCAACATCCGTTGCACCTTGCCCAAGATGGTCCTGGTCCTCTCCTCCGACGGGGAGGCCAGAAGGGACACTGTGTCGAGCCTCGCTCCCAGAAACAGTGCGACTTGCGCGGGCACCAGGTGGGATTTGGCGTAGTTCACGGAGAATCCCAGGTCCGTGAGGAGTTGGACGGTCCTTGCCGTGTGGACCACGGCGAGCTCCCTCGTCTTGGCGCGGATGAGCCAGTCGTCCAGGTAGGGGTAGACGTGAATCCCCTCGCGGCGCAGCTGCGCCGCCACCGGTGCGAGGCACTTGGTGAATACCCTGGGTGCCGACCTTAGTCCGAAGGGAAGGGCTTAAACTGGTAATGACGCCCTTGGACCACGAATCTGAGGAATTTTCGGTGCCCCTTTAGGATGGGAATGTGGAAGTAGGCATCCTCCAAATCCAACGACGATAGGAAGTCTCCTTCCTCCAGCTGCCCCAGGACGTGCTGGAGGGTGACCATCCGGAACTTCTGCGCCTTGATGAACTTGTTCAGACGTCGCAGGTCTAGGAAGGGGCGCCATCCTCCCGTCTTCTTCTTCACGAGGAAGTATCGCGAGTAGACTCCGGAGCCCCGAAGCCTCTTTGGGACGAGTTCGATGGCGCCCTTTCTGAGCATCGCCTTTACCTCCAGGAGAAGTTGAGGGACGGGACGTTCTTTCTTGGCCACGGGGGGGACGCGCGGGCACCTTCTTTGAAACTCGAGCGCGTGGCCCCGGGCCAGGGCGTCCAGCACCCAACGGTCGGTGGAGATGGACTCCCACACGCTGACGAAGCCCGCCAGCCGGCCTCCCACCGGGGTGCTTCGGTGGGGGCCCGACCCCACGGCCGGTTCAATCCTGCTTGGACGCGGCCTTGCCGCCTTGACCTCCTTGGCGACGACGGCGGGGTCCGCTAGACTTGCCTCGTCCTCTGTAGGCCTCTTGCGACGACGAGCGGGCCGCTTGACGGTAGGAAGCGAAACCGCCGCCGGAACCTTTGGAGGCGCCCTTGCCTCCGCCGCTCCGAAAGGGCGTTCGTCGTTGCTGCAGGACTCCAAGGGCCCTGGCCGTCTCAGTATCCGCCTTGATGGCCTGAAGGGAATCGTCCACTGTCTTCCCAAACAGGTTGTTCCCGTCGAAGGGCATGTCCAGGACTCTGGTCTGGACGTCCTGCCGGAAGTCCGTAGCTTTGAGCCATCCACGACGTCGAAGGCAAACGCCGTTGCCCAGCTGGCGGAACCCAGTGTCGGCGATGTCCGTCGCCACGGTGATGGCGTGGTCCGACGCCACCTCACCTTCCTGCAGGATCTCAAGGGCCTCCGCCCTCTTGTCGTCCGGCAGAAAATCCAGCAGGGGAGCTATCTTGTACCAGAGCTCCCTGTCGTAGCGGGCCACGATAGCCAAGGCGTTGGCCGCTTTAATCGTCGTCGCTGCCGACGAGATGACTCTACGTCCCATAGCATCCAATTTCTTTCCCTCGCCGTCCGGCGGGGAAGTTGATGTGGAGGCCGCACCCCCCCCCCGCTTTCTTCCTGGCTGCCGCGGAGACGACGGAGTCCGGGGTAGGCTGCGCCCGGAGGCATAGGGGGGCCGTGTCCGGGACCCGGTACTTTTTCTCGTACCGGTCTCTTCTAGCTGGCGTCGTGGAAGGGTTCTTGAGGAGGGAAAGGCCCTCATCCCAAATGTCGTCCAACAGAGGCACTGCGAGGACCGTCTTCCTCTTGGCCTCGCGCCGCTGATAAAGGAAGCCTTCCTTTTTCTTCTCCTCAGGGCAGAGTTGGAAAAGCTCGGAAGCCCTGGAGATCATGGAGTGGAAAGATCCGATCTCGTCGGGCGGAGAAGCCCTGGTGGGAGGCGACGACGGAAAATCCTCGTCGTATGCCTCGTCGTCCGTACCCGTCGCTGCCGTGTCAGTCCCCGTATCATCCCCTCGGGTGGACGGGGAGGAGGGCTGGACGGGGCGCGACGGTTGAAAAGGAGGTGGTGGATGGATCCTTCTTCTCTTGGTGGGGGGAACACCAGAAGGACCCGGTTCTGGATCCCCCGACGGGAGAGGTTCCTCCGTCGGTAACGGTAGCCTCGTCCTTATCTCGGAGCATAAGGACTGTATGGCCAACAAAATGGCCGCCGAGTTGTCTTGCGGCGCTGGCAGAGGGGAATCCGACGGGCGAGCAGGGGCCCCGTCGGTATCCTCGACGATGTCGTCGTCGTCACCTGCGTCGGGGTCAATTCCGACGGGCTGGCCTTCTTCCACGCCTAGGCCGTGGCTTAAGACCTCGATCAGCTCCTCTTCTGAGGTTGAGGCCGAATCTACGACGCCGCCCTGCCCCCCCCTTCTTCCCCACGGAGGGTTTCACGGGGGTCCTATCGATGGGCACAAAGGAAGACTCCCTCCGCGGAGGCAGGGAGATTCTGGGCCCTGAGGTCGCCACCACTGGTGTAGCCACCACAGGCTGAGCCAGGGCCGCCGCGACCGTTTCGATAGAGGGCTTGGTCGGATGGATCAAGGCCTTCACCACCTTAGGTGCGCTCACCGCCTTATCCTTGAGGGAGGGGCACTGCCACGCTCCTCCTCTGCCTTAGAGCTCGACCGGGGCCTCTCCAGGAGCTTCGCCGGGTGCTCGGCCTTCCTCTTACCCGACCCAGAGCGTTGGCTCGTGGTTGATGGTGCCGGGGAGGGTGCGCCCTGCCTGGCGCCCGTAGAGCCCGACCGTTCGGCGCTCCCGGTGCCAGCGGACTCGCGGTGCTTGGCCTTATGTTGGGCCCCCGTCGCCGGGGCGCCCTCAAAGGTCTTAGAAGACCGCTCGGATTTCTTCTTCTCGCCAGACGGGCTCTTACCCTCCAGCCAGTTGGCGAGACGTTGATGGCGGTCCTTCATGGTCCGTTCCGACATGTTGCCGCAAAACGCACAGTCCTTCTCCACGTGCGTCTTGTCCTCATGAAGGCAGTAAAGGCAGAAAGAGTGTTCGTCCTCCTTGAAGACGTTCTGCAGCTGGCATCCAGGGCAGACCCTGAACAGCTTTCCGGGCGTCGAGCTTCCCTTCTCCTGGGCCATCTCCGAGACCGGGCCTGAGAAGCTTCTGGAGTCCTCCGAAGTGTAGCTCGACGAAATCTTCACCCTTGAGGGGCACAGATGAATCCGACACGGGTCCCCGTTGATCGGATGTAGGATCGGTGGAGCTTGAGGCTCTTTTGACCGAAAGAATCGAAGTTTTTTGTGAAAAAGCGCGAAAAATAGCACTAACGCTCGAGAGCAATAGCACGAGGATCCCAACACATGAACGTGCGGTAAAAATCTGAAGATGGCTGCCAGAGGCGGTGCTTAGGTAGAGGGCAGTCATTGGCTGTGGTCAGTATGACGCAGAGACCAGTGATTGGTTATTACTACGAAAGACAGATCAGAAACGAAACTGATACTGGTTTTTTCTTTACCGAGGATTCCCAGCCTGACGACGGGGAATATTCATGAGCATGTGAATCCATGCCAGACCCCATGCTGGAGAAAGAAGGCTCCCCTATGCACACATGCCTGCCAGACATCTACAAATCAATCCTCACAACGGGCACACCGCTGGCAATTATAAGTTACTCACAGCAGTGACTAACTTACTCCTAGTCCATACGGTATGATCGTCCCTCGCCAAGGACGGGAAACGGAAACTTTCACCAGAAACAAATTGTCTTCCCCTTTAAAATTTAAATGCGTGGGGGCACAGCCCTGGAAGCATGCACTCCCCAGACTGACTCCGCCTTTGAACACCGGCACCACTCAGTCCCCTTTGACGCGTCGACAATATTATGATTGCCTAATGACAGATGTTAAGGGGGAAGATGGTGGGACGTATTCAGGAAAGGGGACTATGGACTAGGAGTGAGTCACTAAAGTGAGTAACTTAGTATTACTCCTACGTCCCGTCCTTTCCTCCATACTGTATGGGCGATTTGCAGCCCTGGGGAGGAGAGTTGCCCCTCTAAGAAAACAAGCTCTTCAAAACTGCCTGGCCAAATGCAGCATCTGACCTAGTCAGTCTAGAAAAATTAGACACCCCTCGGACGGAAGGCAATGCAGGATAATTGGTTGGCCGAGGACCAACCGCCTCATTTAAAGTGGTAAGAACATATGCTCATTAGTCATTACATAGTTACTAGCTCAACTAGAGTGAGGCCATTTTAAGAGGACCAGAATGGCCATTTTGTTTTCCCTCTGTTCTCTCCAACGCTGCTACTTTGCCTCATGTAAAACTGCTTTATGTAGATATTATTCCGCTTCAATGGTCCAAGGTTACTAAAGACACGTTGAAACATTACGCTGGAGAGCCAGACAGAAATGCCCGGTTCCCTCCCTCACATATCCTTGAAGGCAAGGAGCAAGGCATTTTAATCAGTACACGGATGCCAGCGAGTCTCCTTAAAAGAATAGCAATGTATGAAACTAATATTAAAAGGGTTTGAAGTCCCTTCTGAGCACTGTGAGGCCCCAGAGAGCAAGCTGACCTCTAGAGCGTGAATCGAAACCAGGCAATAGTAAGGCCTGGAATGTGCCAGTCCCCTACGCGCAGCTTGCCCATGAAAACAGAAGCAGTGTTCTCCCAAATAAAGAATGGTGTCTGTAAATTCGAGATCGCAAACGGTTACTAAATATGGAGGTCTAAGGTGTCATATTAGTCACCATGGTCAATCATCGCCTCAAATTCAAAGGGAATGAATTAGGGGTGGCATCAAATGTGTCATTACTGATTGTAAGATGCTCATTTTGTATATACCTAACTGATGTACGATTTTCGTTCTCTTGCATCCCCTGAGGTCTGTTAGACACGTCACGGGGCGTGGGACCATTTGGCCAACTGGGACTATTTGTTTTGCAATAAACCGTAGATTTTGGGAATACAACCTCGTGTCTGGCGTATCAGTTTGTGTGTGGCGATTGTGTCTTGTTTCCACATCCGAGGGTCCCTCAGGGGCCCCTTTAAGATGGCGCCTGAATAGGGACCCTCCCCTACTTGTTGCATCGTGTACGTTGCAAAATAAGGAAGGTGGTAAGAACGGCGAGGACGGGAGCGAATGAGCCGGGATCAAGAGGTGTTCGGGGCGCCCTGCTTAAGTGATGAGATTCCTTTCTGCAGATCTGCACAGAGCTGATCCCTGATCGACGTCCCCGGCCAGCGAACAAGGGGGCGAGGGTCCCAAAACGAGGCAGAGCCAAGATAGAAAACAGACACGTCATTGGTTGCGTCAGTATGTGTCTTTAGAAGACAAATTGACTAATCAGGTGAGTCGTGCCCTGATTCGTAAGTGATCCAGATAATGGTTGAGAGTTGATTTTGCAAAATCAAGCTCCCAGAGTAAGTTTGATTAGTCAAGTGTAAGGTTAAAACATGCCTGGGGTATTGTCCACCTTAGCAGGATTTTTCCGCTGCGGCAAACAATCTTTGGAAACTGGCCAGGTAGCGCCACCAGGGGGAACGCCGGCTTATGATATGTATGTAAAGTATGTTGTGAGAGCAATAATGTTTTGTGAAATTTGGCATAAGCAAACCAGAATCTTCAGTGGCCGAGTAATGGTAGTTTTGAGATGGATCGGATAGATAACCTGGAAAAGGTTTTGATAAGTAAGAATGCACGCCCTGCGGCACTGGATATCCTTAGGGACTGGAGGAGGGAAGCAATGCTCCCATCTAGAAGTAGAGAGAAACATGCGTGCAGGCAGAAGTCAAAAGCAGAGAAAGCTGAGGAAAAGGAGGAGTGGAGTAATAGTTTGAGGAAGGCATATAGACGCGATCAATTGAATATTGAAAAAATATATCCACAAAGAGCTACACTCGTCAGACGAATTAATAAACAAAATATTAACTGAAATAAAACTAGGCCCAAGGGGAGAGACTAGAAAGACTACGTCAGCGATTGCTGTTCAACTCCCTCCCGCTGCTCAGCCCCTCCCAACCCCAGCAAAGCCACAGGCTGCATCAGTAACTGCACTGCCCACTAGTCAGCCAGCCCCGAGTGTTTCGCAATTACCACAGCCCCAACAGACATCTCACTCATTGCCCCCTCCGTACCTCCTGCCCAAGAGGGTGCCTCTGTCCCGACTCCCCCCCCCCCCCCAATGAGCGAATTTGAACAATGTGAATGTATGAGGGTGACCCGCAGCGTGATCAGCAAGGAGAGAAAGCGTGAGCTGCAAGAGCAGGAGGAAATGTAAATAGACGAAAATGATGGGGCATCCACGCTAGCGTCACTGTATGACTTCAGAAGGAACAATGAGAGACAGGTATTGTTGGAATGCATGGGGGAATATTTGTTGACACAATGGAAAAAGTTAATTGGGAAGTTAACACCACAACGATAGTTGGATTTGAATGCATTAGCCCGTTGTAGAGGGAGAGATGAAGAAATAAAAGCATGTGACCAGACTGTTTGAGCTTAAGAATGAACTGGATGAGGAATATTCCAAAGTACTTGCCACACCCGGGTGTAGGCGGAAGGATATTGAGAGGTAGGAAGAAAGCGGAGGGACCTTATATGCAGCAGAAACCTTGGCCGCCACCGGGGCAGACAGGTGATGGACAGACTGCGAGTGTGTATGCAGGAGACAATGAGATGGATGTCAAGCCCTAGGATTTCCGTGGGGAAAATAAATGAGATATGTAATGAGTACCCATTGCAAAGAATAGAAGCCCTGTGGACGATAGTAGGGGTCCTACTCCAGCAAGTATCGGGACACAACAGGGGAAGGGGAAATGCACAGGGCAGGAATAATTTAAACCTGTACAGAGGGCCTTTGGGATTAAATCAATGTGCGTATTGCAGAGAGGAAGGACACTGGCGAGCGCAATGTCCACACTTGCAAAATAGAAGTGGGTATGGTCAGAGAAGGCAGCACAGAGGGCACCCAGGAACAAATGGCCACAACAGAAACCATATGCAGCTGCACCAGAATAATCAAGGGAATGGTGCACAGAATCAAGGCCAGGCTTCGAATCAAACTACTTTTACCCAGAGCCAAAATCAGCAGGGTATACACAATGGAAATAGAGGAAGAGGCGGTAACATTTGATACTCAATCGGGTGCATATTACAGTATGCAGTGATTACACTTCGGATGATGTGTTGTTTCCGCAATAGGACAGCCCACGACAGGGGTCGGAACCGGTGTCCATTCCCGTGAATCAGAAAGGACCCTACGTAGAGATGAAAGTTGGGAATGAAGAGCATAGATTCCTCGTGGATATAGGGGCACAGAAGTGCTCGATAGACCATCACTTGGTTCCAGATATACCTCTGTCAGTGCGACAAAATCTCAGTAGGGTTCGCAGGTACCCCAGTAATAAATCCTGAGTCCAAATCAGTAGCAGTGACAATAGGGCCTTTTACTGAACATTGTCCATTTCTTTTAACAGAGAATTATGGGGAAAATCTCCTGGGATTGAATTTATTGAAAAAACTAAGCACAGTTATCCACTGTACACCAGATGGGGTATTCTTGACCATTTCTCCTCAGAATATGCCAACATCTGAATTTGTGGCTAAACCTTTAACAGGGGAATTGAGTGGGGTGCCAACTTGTATTTGGGCAGTGAATGACAATGATGTGGGATGCTTGAAGATGGAGCCAGTGAAAATAGTTTTAGAAGGAGTAACGTTATCGCGCATCCCGCAGTATAAAATTTCAGCAGGAGAGAAAGGATTGAAAAGTATTGTTTCTGATTTGGTGAAATTGGGAGTGATTGAAGAGATTACAGGCAGCACATGTAACAACCACATTCTTCCAGTGTATAAGAAAGGGGGGAATGAGGTACCGTACCGTTTTATAATTGATTTGCGTGCATTAAACAAAGTAGTAGATCCCCAATTCCCGTTAGTTCCAGATGTTACCACAATTTTAACCAGGATTCCTGCTTCGGGAGAATACTTTAGTGTTATTGATTTGAAGAATGCTTTCTTCAGCATTCCAGTACACAAGGAAAGCAGATATTTGTTCGCCTTCACATTAGGACGATCATTCACATTCACACGTATTCCACAAGGCTAAACTGAAAGTCCAAGTATATACAGTAGAGCATTAAAATAACAGCTACACATGCTAGAACTTCCAGGCTGTGTATTGTTGCAGTATATTGACGACCTATTAATGGCTGCTGACACGGAAG
Source organism: Ambystoma mexicanum (assembly GCF_040938575.1). Taxonomy (NCBI): domain Eukaryota; kingdom Metazoa; phylum Chordata; class Amphibia; order Caudata; family Ambystomatidae; genus Ambystoma; species Ambystoma mexicanum. Next base: position 477,686,906 of record NC_090923.1, on the reverse strand, counting down.
AGATTTGTAAAAAAGGTACCGTCTCGTTATCGACTCATCTAGCTGCTCATGGTCATAAAGCTAGCTTAAAGCAATTTCAGTATTATCAGAAGGCGGTAGCTTATTTGGGTTACCTACTCTCAAAAGAAGGGAGAAGACTAACGCCGGATAGAATAGAGAGCATTTCTGGTATGCCTATTCCAATGACACAAAGGAGTCAGAGCTATAATTGGCATGGCTTCCTATTGTCGTCAGTGGATTGTGAATTTTGCGTTAATTGTGAAGCCAATGGTGGAGTTGACAAAGGAGGATGTAGTGATGCCATTGCAGTGGAATGAAGAATGTCAGAAAGCATTTGATTTGCTCAAAACTGTAGTGTTCTGCTCCAGTTTTGGGCACGCCAAATTACAGAAACGTTTTTAGGTTGTTTGTGCATGAGAATGAAGGCTGCGCGTTACCCGTTTTAACACAGGAACAAGGTGGAAGAAATAGGCAGTTTCTTCTGCGCTGGACCCTGTAGCGCGTGCATTACTACGATGTTTGCGAGCTGTTGCAGCGGCTGCTGCGTCAGTGAAACAAAGAAGGGAAGGTATTGGGCACACTTTAATTTTGATGGTGCCACATGCCATAGACGTTTTACTCAATAGAACGCAGACGCAACACCTAAACTCTGCTAGATTAACTAGATATGAAATAGTGTTTGCACCCAACATCCAAATTATGAGGTGTAGCGCTTTGAATCCAGCAGCAAAGATGCCAATGCCCGCGAAAGACCTTGGTGGAAATTAATCACCCCCCCCCCATGATTGCTTAACGATTACTGAGGAGGAAACAAAAGGGAGAATTGATTTGAGTGATACTCCACTAAAAGAACCAGATGCATAACTGTTTTGTGACGGTTCCTGCTTTAAATTACCGGACGGCACATCAACTGCCGCATATGCCATCACCACATTAAAAAGCATTATAGAGAGTAAAAGAATTCCTTATAACTCCGCCCTAGCAGCGGACATACTTGCCTTAACGAGAGCCTGTGAAATTTCTGAAAATCTAAGTGTGAACATATACACTGACAGCCAATACGCCTTTGGCGTGGTTCATAATTTTGGCCGACTGTGGGGAGAGAGGTTTTCTAACATCACACGGGGCTAGAATCCAACATAGCCCTTGTACGATTGCTGTCTGCACTTGCGTGTCCAAAGCACTTGGCAATAGTAAAATCTGAAGCACAAAAAGGCGACATGCAAGGTCGGAGAGGGAAACGCATTTGCAGACAGAATTGCGAAACAAACTGCCACTGATTTGAATACAAAAATGTTAACAGTACAGTCGGAGGAAGTACCCTGTATGATAGAGAATGGAATTTTTGCTGTCAGAGAGGCAGGTGGAAGCCACTGTCGATGAAATACAAAGGTGGGCTGAGGGCTCTGCAGAATTGGATCTGGAGGGTTGTTGGGTGGACAAGAGCAGGAATTGGATGTTGCCAAATGCCTATGTAAATGTAATGGTTACAATGGCACACAGTCCCACCCATATTTGTGCAAAGAAAATAATTCAACATCTAGCTACAGTCTGGGAAAATCCACTCAAATGCCGAGGGGTTGGTACAGAATTGTATCACATGCCTACAACACAATGTAGGAAGGGGAACAATGACTCCAACAGGCAGTTTTGGCCCTCCCTCTATGCCATTTTAGGTGATCCATTTTGATTTCATAGAAATGGAGAGATGCCAAAACTTGAAGTATGTTCTGGAGGTCATATGTGCGTTCAGCAAGTGGGTGGAAGCGTATCCATTAAAAGACTGCACTGCCATGAGCACGGCAAAAGTAATGCTGAAGGAGTATTTCTCTCGTTTTGGTCTGCCTCGTGTCATATGGTCTGACAACGGTCCGCATTTTGTAGGTGCAGTGATACTGCAGATTTGTGCAGGCCTCCAAATCGATAAGCGATTTCATTGTTCGAGACATCCGATGTCAGCCGGTCTTATTGAATGCCACAACGGAATCTTGAAGTCCAAGATTAGTAAGATCTGTGCAAGTAGCAAGCCAAGTTGGGTAGATGCATTGCCAATAGCGCTACTGTGTATGGGAACATCTGTGCAGGCGAGAACTGGGCTCTCCCCGTACGAAATCATCATGGGGAGACCAGCGAATGTTTGGTGTGCACCTCAGCGGAAAAGGCTGAGGGAAGTAGAACATCCTGTACTCAGCATCTATTGCAATCTGTTAATGAAAAAACTGCGTTTGATTCATCAGCAGGTGAAGGAGGCGCCGACCATGAGATACACTTGCCCAGGACACGCATTGGAGCCAGCAAACTGGGCGCTAGTGAAAACTTTTGAACGGAAAACGGTGCGCACCGAGGTGGCGTGGGCCCCAGCAGATCCTCCCGACTACGCAGACGGCGATACGGGTGTATGGACGAAAGGCGTGGATACATGCCACGCACGCCAAAAGTCCCACCACCACTTGACACTTTGACTGATCGGGAGAACGACCAGAAAGAGCCAGCGGTTCAAGAAACGAAAAATGCAATTGCCAGTTCCTTGCCACAGAAACTGCCCGATCCTGAAACAAAGCCTGATGAAATTGACATAAGAGGACGGGCACAGAATGCCCCAACGTTGTCCAGCAGAATCTGCATCACTGCTGGCAGACACCAAGCGTATACCTCTGTGGCGTCCACCATCGTCTGTTGTGCCACAGCCTGCTTCGTCACCTGGGCGCCCATCATCTGCCATTGCACCCCAGGCGGACTCCAAGCTTGAGACCGAAAGTGCACCCGCACTATTTGTCGACCACACTATACCGGGAGCAAAATCGGTATAACCTACGGAGCAGAAAAAAGGAGTGATCACACCATCTTTTTGTGATTTTATTGCCTCCGTTTCCTTTTCTTGGATGAAGTAGGAACCGGAAGCCTAGAGGAGAGTGGCGTGAGGGTTGTGCAAACCAGACAGCTGAACGAACACAACTCCTCTGTGTTAAATCCATGTGTCCGGAACCGGAGCAGACAAGCGGGGCGCACATGGTACAAAGGAAACTGATTAATGTGCGAATGCACAGAGATCTTGCCAAACGACTAAGCAATCCAGGCTGATAAGAACTTGCATGGAAAGACTGTAGACATTTATCGAACTCTTACATTCCAACAAGCGCATCAACAGGAGAATATTCACGACGAACACGGCAGAAGGACGACGAAAGATGCCGGAACCAGCAAATGTCCCCTCCTGCACCAATGCTGATAATGAGTTATACGCAGTACATAGAAAGGTGAAAAAAGCACATGGTCGGAAGAATTGTATGCTGGGTCTAACAATAATAGTGTATATTGAGTATATTAGCCCCAATATTGACCTCATCAGTATTGTGGTACCTGGAGGAAATGCACCCTCTGGAGGTACTTTTGCCTGTTTTGAACATTTCCACGACGGAAAGCCCAGTTCATGTGATTTCCTATACCTTGAAGAGACATAGGAAGGGTATGGGAACACCACATTACTATTGATAATGAACATGACACTCAATAGTAAGAAAAAACAACTGTTGGGTTTGTGCCCACCTACCCCAGCATGGTGGTAAGGGAATAGGATGGCATGTACAGCCCCTGCCATTGACCTCTGCATGCTATGCCTCTGAGTGCCTTATATTATGGGAAATGGAACAAGAGTGAAACTGGTCAACTAGACAAAACAAACGAATGAATTCGAGGAAGTGATTATGAAACCGGTGGGTTGCTCCATATTCCATAAAACACAATTACACCAGCAAAATGCCACAGGATAGATTGTCTGTGCCTTATAAATAATCTGTGATCACGTTTCATATGAACCCAGAAGGAAACAAGGATGCGAAGCCCCCTTCCTATACAGTAAATTCTAATCCACGTTCGGTCCCTTTTTGTTTACAGAAAAAGGGCACTTTTCAGGTGGGGACATTCACTGGATGCAAAAACATAGCATTCCTTGATAAAGAAGTGGAACCAATATATGTGGGAGATCCTGTGTACTTCATATGTGGAGAAAATGCATCGGTAAAGACAAAATCAGTATCAGTTTTGTTTCTGATCTGTCTTTCTTAGTAGTAACCAAGCACTGGTCTCTGGGTCACACTGCCCCCAGCCAATGATTACCCTTGCCTTAAGCGCTGCCGCTGGCAGCCATCTTCAGATTTGGTAGCACGTTAAGTGGCAGTATGACCAAGTGAAGAGCCACAGAGGGGTAGGAGGGAGGGTTCGCATGTGAATCCATGCCAGACCCATGCTGGAGAACAACAGTTACGGGTAAGTAACTTGTTCCTTCTCCAGCATGGGGTCTGGCATGGATTCACATGCTCATGAATAGAATACATAGCAGTACACACATGCACAACCATGGGAGGTAGCAAAAGGTTCAACATTAAGCAACTCTTACCTCCTCACCAGGCCCACCTTCAGGAGAACAGGTTGCGCAGCACTGCCTGGCCGAGACTGGACTCCTCCCTGGAATCCCGGTCGATGCAGTAGAATCTTGTGAAGGTGTGAGTCGACCTCCACGTAGCAGCCCTGCAGATGTCCAGCAGGGGTACACCAGACGAGAACGCCGTAGTAGCAGCGATCGCTCTGGTCGAATGGGTTCTCGGACGGCCGAGCAACGGTCGGTTTGCCAACCGGTGACAGTGCATGATGCAGCTGGAGAGCCATCTGGAAATGGAAGCCTTCGAGAGAGCCTTCCCTTGGTTCACAGGTCCAAAGTTCACAAACGGCTGTGATGTCTTCTGAAAACTCTTCGTTCGGTCCACATAGAACTTCAGCGCTCTAGCTACATCCAGCGAGTGCAAAGTCCTCTCGGCCAGAGTGACGAAGGAGACGGGAAGAAAACTGGTAACACCAAGGGCTCGTTGAGATGGAAGTCCGACGGCACCTTGGGCATGAAGGAGGGGTGCGTCCTCAGCACCACCCTCGTCTCGTGAAAAGTCAAGTATGGAGGCTTGCAGGATAGGGCCTGAATCTCTCCCACGCGTTGTGCGGATGTGATGGCCACAAGGAACAGTCTTCCACGACCGGCACTTCAATGGAGCCGAATGCAAAGGCTCAAATGGCGGGCTCATGAGCCTGGTCAGCACCACGTTGAGCTCCCACGCCGGGGCTGGAGCCTTCACCGGCGGGAACGATCGGAACAGTCCCTTCGCTCTTCACCAGGCGATGATGACCACAGGGATGACTGTCCTGCAGTTCTGCTGTATCGGGAAATCGCTGCCAGATGTATCTTGACGGAAGCATGAGCTAGTCCAGCTTTGGCCAGCGACAGTAAGTACAGTAGCACTTGAGGGGCCATAATCTGTAGAGGGTTAATCTTCCGTGCATGGCACCAGACGGAGAACCTCTTCCACTTGTGTCCGTAGCACGAGAGTGGAGGACGCCCTGGCCTTTGCAAGAACCTCTCTGCAGTCCACCGGAATTGTACCCTCCAAACCCTAGTGCTGCAGGAGCCAGGCCTGCAAGTTCAACGACTCCGGGTCGTGATGAAGGATGGCGCCTCCTTCTCTGGAGAGAAGATCTGCGTCCGTCGGCAGTTTGACTGGTGGGGACTGACGAGCCCTGAGGGTCCGGGAACCAGATCTGCTTCGGCCACGCCGGTGCGACGAGGGTCATCCTGCTCCGGGACCTTTGAGCTGGTTGACGAGTCTCAGTAGCAACGGAGGGAACGCATATAGGAACAGGCCGTCCCAGGGGAACGAGAAAGCATCGCCCATGTTCCTTGGCTGGGGAAACCTGCAGGCGAACCTCTGGCACTTGGAGTTCGTCGCCATCGCAAACAGGTCGATCTGGGGTTTGCCCCATCGTTGAGTCGATCCACTTGATCCTGACGCAGTTCCACTTGTGGCACGAGCACAGCTCCCTGCTGAGCGAGTCGGCGGTTGTGTTTTTCCCTGCCAGATGAAAGGTTACCAGAAACATCCCCTGGGCAACGGCCTGGTGCCACAGATCCTGGGCTTCCTTGCACAGGGCTGGGGATCTTGTTCCTCCCTGCTTCCGGATTTAGAACATCGTGGTGGTGGTGGTGTCGGTGAAGATCCTCACCACCTTGCTCAGAGCTCCAGTATGTTGATGTGTAGCCTCTCCTCCGGGAGCCAGAGGATTCTCGCATGAAGATCTCCAGTGTGTGCTCCCCACCCCTCCAGGGAGGCATCCGTCGTCACCTGGTGTGCTGGGGTCTGAAAGGCCGTGCCCGCCGCAAGATGCGCGGGTGCCCCACCACCGAATTGCTTGGCGGAATAATTCGCTGAGCGAGATCTTGTCCTCGAAGCTGCCCGTCGCTTGCATCCAACGGGCATCGAGGAACTCCTGTAGAGGGCGCATCCAAAGCCTGCACAGGGGCACCAGGTAGATTCATGAGGACGACATCCCGAGAAGGGACTTGATGGACCTCACCATGGCCACGTCTGTGGCCAGCAGACGCTGCACCTTGCCCAGGATGACCTTCCTCCGACGGCGAGGCCAATCGCGCTACTGTATCGAGCCTGGCTCCCAGAAACAGTGCGACCTGCGATGGAGCCAGGTGGGATATGGGGAAGCTGATGGAAAGCTGGACGGTCTTCGCTGTGTGTTCGACGGCGAGTTCCCTTGTTCTTGCTCGGATGAGCCAATCGTCCAGGTAGGGGTAGACGTGGATCCCCTGCAGGCGCAGCCGCGCCACCACTGGCGCTTGGCACTTGAATACCCTGGGCGCCGACTTCAATCCGAATGGGAGGGCCTTGAACTGGTAGTGCCGTCCCTGGACCACGAACCTGAGAAACTTTCGGTGTCCTTTTAGAATGGGGATGTGAAAGTACGCATACTCCAACTCCGACGATAGGAAGTCTCCTTCCTCCAGCTGGCCCAGCACGTGCTGGAGGGTGACCATCCGGAACTTCTGTGCCTTGATGTATCCGTTTAGTCGACACAGGTCCAGGATGGGACACCATCCTCCTGTCTTCTTTCTGACGAGGAAGTATCTTGAGTATACTCGGAGCCCCAGAGCCTCTTTGGGACGAGCTCGATGGCTCCTTTCGTGAGCATCGCCGTTACCTCTAACAGTTGAGGGATGTGGTTTTCCTTCCTGGCCACGGGAGGAATTCGTTGCACTTTAGAAATTCCAGAGTGTGTCCATGGGCCAGGGCATCCAGCACCCAACAGTCGGTGGAGATGGACTCCCACACGCTGACAAACTGTCAGCCGGCCTCCCACTGGGGTGCTTCGGTGGGGGCCCGATGCAACGGCCGGTTCAGTCTTGCTTGGAATCAGCCTTGCCGCCTTGGCCTCCCTGGCGACGACGGCGAGACCCACCCGACTTGCCTCGTCCCCTGTAAGCTTCTTGCGACGAGGTGCGGGCCGCCTGATGGTACGCCGAGGAGCCGCCGCATCCTTTGGAGGCACCTTGCTTGCCTCCGGAGTTCCAAAAGGGCGGTCGCCGTTGCTGCAGAACTCCCAAGGCCCGAGCCGTGTCGGTATTGATGGCCTGCAGTGACTCATCCACTGTCTTTCCAAACAGATTGTTCCCGTCCAAGGGCATGTCCAAAACTTTGGCTTGCACGTCTTGGCAGAAATCCGTCGCCTTGAGCCATCCCCGCCGTCTAAGGCAAACGCTGTTGCCCAACTGGCGGAAACCAGTGTCGGCAATATCCATGGCTACCGTTATGGCGTGGTCCGACACCTCACCTTCCTGTAGGATCGCCAGGGCCTCTGCCCTCTTGTCCGGTAGGAAGTTTAACAGGGGGGCGATCTTGTACCACAATTCCCTGTCGTAGCGGGCCACAATCGCAAGGGCGTTGGCCGCCTTGATCATAGTCGCCGAGATGACTGGTCGTCCCATGGCGTCCAGTTTCTTTCCCTCGCCGTCCGGTGGGGAAGTTGACGATGAAGCCGATGTCCCCCGCTTTCTTCTTGGCTGCTGCGGAGACGACCGAATCCGGGGTCAGCTGTGCCCTAAGGCACAACAGGGCGGAGTCGGGGACCCGGTACTTCTCGTACTGGTCCCTCTTGGCAGGCGTCGTGGACGGGTTCTTCAGGAGGGCAAGTCCCTCGTCCCAGATGTCATCCAGCAACGGCACCGCAAGGACCGTCTTCCTCTTGCCCTCGCACTGTTGGTAGAGGAAGCTTTCCTTCTCTTCGGGGCAGAGCTGAAAAAGCTCAGACGCCCTGGCAATCATGGCGTGAAAGGAGTCAATTTCGTTGGGCGGGGACGCCCGAGGAATCAGAGACGGGAGGTCAGTCCCATCGTCACTGCCGTCATCCGTTCCCCGTCGTGGCAGTAGCTGGTCCCGTGTCATCCCTCGGGACCGGGGAAGGCGAAAAAAAGCTGAGAAGGCCACGAGGGCTGAAAGGGCGCTGGATGAATTCTCCTCTTGCTTGGAGGACTTCCCGACGGACCCGGTTCAGCTGGGTCGTCCGTCGGGGGTAGGGGCAGTCTCGTCCTATTCTCTGTGCCTAAGGCTTGGATTGCCGTCAAAATGGCCGCCGAGTTGTCCTGCGGCTCGGGCTGCGACGGTTGCTCTTCCAAGGGAACCTCTTTGTCGCCACCCTCGCTCTTGTCGTCCCCCTAGTCGGGATTCCTCCAGTGGGACCGGGCCTCTTCCAAATTCTCGGTCAGTTTCTCCTCGGAGGTTGTGTCCGTAACGGCCACCACACCCCCCCTCTTTTTCCATTGGTGTCTTCACATGGGTCTTCTCGATGGGCTTAAAAGAGGGGAAACTCCGGGCCCCGAGGTCGCCTCCACTGGGGTAGCCTCCACAGGCTTCACCAGGGCCGCAGCGACTCCCTCAATCGAGGCCTTGGCCGGGATCAAGGCCTTTACCACCTTGGGCGAACTTGAGGCCTTCACCTTGGGGGAAGGGTCACCGCCCTGCTCCCCTTCGGCCGGTTCCTTCGAGATCGACTGCGGCCTCTCCAGAAGCTTCGCTGGGTTCTCGGATTTTCTCTTCCCCGAGCCGGAGCGTTGGCTCGTGGTTGATGGTTTCGGTGAAGGTGCGCCCTGCCTGGCAGCCGAGGAGCCCGACCGTTCGGCGCTCCCGGTGCCCGCGGACTCGCAGTGCTTTGCCTTCTGTTAGGGCCCCCCCCCCCCCGTCAACGGGGCACCCTCACAGGTCTTAGAAGATCGCCCGGACTTCTCACCTGCTGGGCTCTTGCCTTCCAGCCAGTTGGAGAGACGGGTCTGACGATCCCTCAGTCCAATTCGACATGTTCATGCAAAACGCACAGTCCTTCTCCACGTGTTTGTCCTCGTGGAGGCAGTATAGGCATTTCGAATGCTCGTCCTCCTTGAACACATTCTGTAGATTGCCTCCAGGGCAGATCCTGAACAGTTTGCCGGGAGTCGAGCTTCCCTTCACCTGGGCAATGTTCCTCTCGTCTGCGAGGTAGGCCTCAGAAAACTTCTGGAATCCTCCAAGAAGCGTAACTCGACGAAAACTTCACCTTTGAGGAGTGTAGAAAAATCCAAAATGGGTCCACATTGGTTGGAAGGAGAAACGGTGGAGCTTGAGGCTCGATTAAACCAAAAAAATTAGATAAATCTCTTTGAAAAAGCGCAAAATGCAGTAAAGCTGAGGAGCTATAGCATGAGGACTCCCAACACTTGAAAGTGCGGTAACAATTTGAGGATGGCTGCCAGGGGCGGGGCTTAGGGAGAGGGCAGTCAGTGGCTGGGAGGCAGTATGACCCAGAGAGCAGTGATTGGTTACTAAGAGACAGATCAGAAACAAAACGGATACTGCTTTTTTCTTTATCAAAGATTCCCAGCCCGACGACGGGGAATATTCATGAGCATGTGAATCCATGCCAGACCCCATGCTGTAGAAACACATTCCATGGCCTACTGAATTAGGAACAATGCCCACGCCATCTACAACAGTAAAAAACCTTAATGGACAACGAGCTAACTCCAGAACCACAAGTAAACGCAATAATTAAAACATGTTTCTTCATCCTGCACATGATCAAAAGGACACCATCATTCCTCTTCTTTACCCATAAAACATTGACCAGCATCTGCCTCATCATGTCCTGAATAGACTATGCCAACAGCCTATACCTCGGAATACCCAATTATCTTCTGAAGAAACTGCAAAATACCCAGAACGCAGCGGCCAGACTTCTCCTTAAGGGACCACATCTCTCCAGCACCAAAGATGCTACACTGGCTACCTATCAAACAACCCACATTCCAAACAATGTACTTAATGCACAGAGCAATACATGGCCAAGGAGCAGAATTCCTACAAAAGAACCATTCACCAACTGACCAGACCTTCGCCTGTAACCGAAACCATACTTCAGGAAAAAAACTCTTCAAAACTTGGAACTAAAACCAGGATAAGGAGCAATGAAGTCTATTCCCGTAACCTAGATCAGAGGGAAGGCATCTCGCTCTAGGAGACCAGGGAAGCAGTGGAGAGCACACCCCCAAAGCCTCATATATCTACTAGTACGCAACCAATATAGGGGCATGCATCACCCTTTAGCCACACAAGGGAAGAGAAACTCTGAAGACCAGCACATACCTTGTAGAGTGAGCCTCCATGGGACACCACAATAAGAGGCGCAGGCAGGGACGCGTAACGGATGCCTGCAGCAAGGAGGTAAGATGGCACAACCCACTCACTCTAATAATCTCAACCCTCTGCACACACATTTCAAACGCTAAACAAAAAACACATCTATGGCACAGCAAACCGCACATACTTCACTACATTGCAACAACAAAACAAGACAGACTCAGACATGCTGACTGATAACGCACCTATGCACAGTCAACAGTGTTAACCGAACTAAAGCGGTCAACAGCACATCACAGCTCTGAGCCTTCTCCCACTATGCCCTACTAAGCCCCCTAGCATCCTTCCTTTCAGATCTGCTAGAGTTCCAGGGTACCACTCCGTTGGTGATAGTGCACAGTATAAATGCTCTTCATCTCTCTCGCACAGTCAGCTACGAAGGCAAGGGACCACAACTCTCAACACCCCTTGCAGGTTTCTGGAGACCATGACACCAACAAGGATATTTAAGCCACACCTTCCTCCAAGCCCATGCTTAGCATTGCATGCATTTCACTGGCCTTTCCTGCCTTGCAGTGCGCATCAACAATCCTACTCCTTCCAGGTTCCCAACAAGAGCCTGCAAGTAAGAGAAAGAAAGGTTAGCTATACTTACCCACATTCGGAACCTTTAAGTCGCGTCTGAGGTCTATCGCGCTGCTGCTCCCGGTAACCCTCAAGGACTACTGATCATTAAACACTCCCGCCTGCCGCCACAAGCCGACCGCAACCAGTCTTGAGAATCACACCAGCACAAGAGTGTACAGACTAACCCGTATCTGAGGACACGCAGCATCTTCAGTAAGATCCGGAAGACCTGCAGAACACAAGAATGCAATCAGTATTGGGACACTGTATAAAACCAGTGGAGTAACTGGTGCATATATGCATCAGCTGCAAAAACATTGTGACATAGCAGCATTCAGAAGTCAACTCGAAGTAGCTAGACTACAGTTGGTCGTGCCTGTGCCTATAACTGGTTTAGTGTGTGCGAGTGTTCTTGGGAACGAGTAATAATTGGGTCCTCTTAGCCACAGTATCTTGGGTGGGGCGCACTACATCAATCCCCTTGGGTGAGGAAACATTCAAGAACAGGAACAAGCGCACATTAAAATCCATTCTTCACTGGCCCTTTCATGGTTGTGCATTACTCAGATCCCATAGACCTGGTGGAGGTGGTCCACCCAGCTTCCATTAGCTACAGAAGGTAAGACAAGCGTGACTGAACACAACATCCATGAGCCTTAGCACAGCCCAAGCACCGTGAAATCCACCATCTTGCTAATAGATCTGGCCACACTCATACAGGAGTGGTGCAAGTAGTAAACCCACCGGACAACTGCTCTGAATAGATTGAGATAGTGGTCCAGCTGGATCACCGGCTGGCTGAGTGGAGAGTTGATAAAAATCCTGAGGTGAGCCCCGGAACCTGAATGTCAGATCAAGAGAAGCAGCAAGCACGACGACCAGAACAGCAGCCCCTGAACCTACGCAGTTTGGGAGGCTCGGAGGCCCCCTCACTAGAGAAGACACTACCTACAACATGTTTATACTGTGGAAAGTCAGGGCACTTTCGTGAATGCACAGCAAAACAAGAGTGGACGAATGAGCATGGGAGCGACCGAGAAGAGGCACTAGGACCAGTCACTTTCCAAACACCATACGCAGTGATAATGTACAAGGGGGGAGGAATCTGCACTAACATGTAGAAGATTTGAAGTGCTTAGAAGTAGAGGTGCAGCACTAGAAAACCCAAAGCCCTGGACTCCATTTTATATTTGGGCCCAGACGAAAGAAGCTGCAGGCCCGCGCCGTCAACGTTCCGGGTTCATTGAGCCTAACTTCATACCGACTCCACACAACCCCATGTTCCCACAAAAGTCAATTTCCCTTCGTTCCCAGTGTTGCTAACATTTAGCATTTTCTAAAAGAGTGCACCTTGCCAGAGCGTGAGAACACACGGCTCTGCGCTGCGTCCATTCATCTCCACTAAATTGCCATAGGGGCCCGACCCCCACCCTGCCAGTCCCACACCAGACACTCAACGCCCACACCTTTTGCATTCCTCACTGAGCATGCAACCCACCCGCCCCCCCCGGTCCCAATCCCCCCCAACCCATCAAGTGTCCAAAGATCTAAGCATGCACAACTGTATTTCTTCTTACCAACACATATAAAGATCAAAACCCAGGGTGGAGACCTTGAATGCAGAAACTGCGGTATCAATGAAGTCCTGAATGTGTGGGTCAATGTGCCTGTGTTTTATCCTCCCTTTCCTATGGCACCACTTCCCGTGCCGCCCAGGAGCCTGCCACTATGAGTTAATGTTCCGGCTTAGCTGGTTTAGTTTAGATAAGTATAAATTAGTGTGCTGACCATCACCGCAATGAGCCCAGCTGACCCACGTGGATCCAGATCTACATCCAAGTTTTACTTAATTGTATAAAGGGGACTGCCTAAGGAGGTGCAGAAAGCACTAGATAAGATAGTGTGGGTAAAGGCAAAAGGATGGACAGATTCAAAGCATTAACCATTGTAGAAGGATCAAAGAGCGCGAGAAAGAAACTATTCAGAGGAGGCGAAACTAGTTCAAAATAAACCAGGGAAAGTAGCAGCAGTGTCTGCAGTGTCGCCCCAGAACATATGGGCGAGGAAGGGTGTGCCTCCATTGCAACACGAGCAAGAATGGCAGCGGTACGGCCAAACAATGGACAAGGCCAATGGGGAGGAAACCAAAACTTTCCGGGATCCCAGTGGAAGAGAGGGCCTCAACGAGGAGGGTTCTGAGGTCAAAGAGGGGCATTTGGCAGACAAGGACCAATGAGTGGTGGGCCAGGGCAGTGCTCGTCTTGTGGGAGGTGGGTACACTTTAAAGGGAATGTCTCAGTAGACTGGCAGGAAATTACAATTACCATCAACAACCTTATGGATCCCCACCACCGCGGTAGCCCACAAGGGCCACTTCAGGGAAAGTCTTTAACCCTGTATGAGATGCACCAGGCTTATACTCAATTGCCTCCCCATGTTTCAGGCCCCAACACCCACTGCAAACGATCCATACAGCCACACCAACCCCACCCCAACAAACACCACACAGAAAACCAGCACCAATTTGCTACCGCATCCAACGGAGCAGCAGCCCCTTAACAGGGAGCCATGGTGGTAGGGCGACCCTTTTTCTTTCCCGGGGACAGACACCTACCCCGACTAGGACAGCCCACAGAGCAGTTGCATGTCCAGTACTGTCAATGACCTTACATCCAGGAACCATTGGTGGGGGCAGAGATAGGAAATTAGCAATTCAACTTCATGGTGGACTCAGGAGCTGATAACTCGTGCATTAGTGAAGGCAACTTCCTTCTATCAGCAAAGACTCGACACGCAGGGATTCTCTGGTGCTGTATTAACGGTTCCATAAACAAAAGATTTAGATGTCAAGGTAGGAGGGAAGGTTATACGAGCACCCCTCTTGTCAACTTGCTGGGTAGGGATCTGCTCAAACATAACATGACCATATCCTTTAATGACAGGGGGATTGTCTGTGCCACCCCTGGCAGATGCCTCCTCAGATCCATGCTAGTAATGCATGCTATGGCCATTTAGATGGTGAAGGGAATACCTGTCAACCCAGACATGTTTTATGGCAGAAAAGAGTGGAGATTACATGAAGATTTCATTTTCTGACCTGTGGCGCTTCCAGAGGTGGTTGCTGGCACAATGTCATACATGGAAGGATTGCTTGTATCTGCTAAAAGAATTGTAGTGCTAGGAGCCGATCCCCACAGATTCTAATGGTGCACTATACTGTGTATTGACCCCAATGTGCCTCTACGAGAGGCGAAAGACCTAGACCCGTTTAAAGATGACAATGGAGAGAATACTCAAGATTTGCATACCAAATCGAAAGGTACAGGGCCCCTATAGGCTTTTGTCAGCGGACCACCCCCATTATTTGCAATATGTCCCTACACACTTGTGGACAACCAACCCTCATGATGTAGGTATGCTAAAAGTAGCACCTGTAATCACACTCAAGCCAGGAGCCATACTCTGAGTCAAATATCCCCTGTCCAGAGAAACTAAGGAGGGGGATACAGGAAACACTGCAGGCCTTGTTGCAGCAGGCGATTATAGTGCCTTCCAGGGCACCATGTATTACGGCTATATATACGATAAAAAAAGCCACTGGGGCAGTTGGAGGATTTAGGATTTATTCCCCCCTCAATGATATTGTACAGAGAGTTTGCATTTGTCCCTAACCCGCCATCCATTCTGTGCAGCATTCCCAAGGAAGCCACCCATTTCACAGTGGTAGACTTGAAGAATGCATTTTTCTCAGTGCCCCTCCACCCAGACTCACAGTACCTTGACTGCATTCACCCCGGGAAGAAAGCGATATGAACACTGCCGCTTGCCTGAGGGGTACTGTGAAAGCACCAGTATTTTCAATAGGATTTGCATGAAGATCTAGGGAATATCCAGGTGCCCAGGACGATCATTCAATACGTAGACCTACTAGTCTGCAGCAACAGTGCACAGAGTTTACGAAGCGGTACCACCCATGCGGCACTAATGAAGCAAATGCCATCTGCTGGTAGCTTTTATTACAGCAGATTTTGCTTCATTATTGTCGGAGAGCATATAATGCAGGCAGGAAGGCTGCTGGCGGCAAGTGCTTTTATAAAAAAAACATTTATAAAATTGCAGTGGCTTTCGCTTTTAGTCTCCCGGGCTCCCCCGGGGCAGGCAGCCCGTGACACTCAAAGCAGAAGCCAGCGTAATCATTAATACAACGCGGTTGTACTTATAAATGCTGTAGTTTTCTAAGAAAAAGAAAATAATAAGCACTTACCGGCAGCAGCCTTCCTGCCTGCATTCTATGCTCTCCGGCAATAAAGAAGCAAAATCTGTTGTAATAAAAGCTACCAGCAGGTGGCTTTTGCTGCATTAGAGATTAACACAAGCACAGGAGGCTCATCCATTTCACAAAATGGGTGCCTCCCAGTGCTTAAATTTATTGGGTTTTAACATTTGTTCAAAATGTTACATAGGAACTTTAATAAAAAAAATGATGTTAATATACATTTGATTATTGCCCATCTTTTAAGAAAACGTTTTTAAGCACACTTTCCCTTTAACGATCCAACAATGGAAGATAGGGTTTCCGAATATGCCATTAAGTGGTTTGGTTAATTTTTGGCAAATCGACAACAGCAGGTCAAATTTGTGGGATACATGTTAGACCCTACTTTGATGGCACGCGGAGGCCCACAAGGGTCGTCTCGGTCATCCCTTTTTAATTTGTACCTGCGACTATTTGGGATTCTGCAGAGGCATGGGGTGAACCATCACCCCTATGCCGATATAAAATTGGAAACCGGATACCTTTAAGGTTAAGCAGCACCTGGAAGCTGCGAATGGATGTCCAAAAAACAGCTCCAACTGAAAGTCTAAAACAGAGCTGGCGTTCGGACCCAAGCATCTTATTCTGACAGCTAAAGAATTCTTTGTTCACAATATTCCTGGTGTAGAATTGAAGTATGCCCCTAGGGTACAAATCTGGCCTTTACTCATGGGAGAACAATCTTGGAAGTGAGGCGTAGGTTGGCGCCAAAGTGAAGGCTGTTTTTCACTCGCTAAGGCACGTTTTGCCATTTATCCCAGGGGAGGATCATGCGATGGTGGGGCTACAAGTGCCCACTTAGACTACTGTAATAGTCTTGATGGGCATCCCCCCCGCCAAACAGTTGCACAGGCTTCAAAAAGCCCAGAATGCAGCCATCAGACTGATCAGCCGCTTAATATATCAGTCCATGTAGCCCATCTGCACCTACCCTTACACTGGTGGACAGTGGAACATTGTATTAAATTTAAGGTAGCATGCTTTATTTTTAAATGCGCTGGCCCTGCAGTATTTGAGAAAAAAAGATCTTCCGTTATCAGCCAACCAAGACATTCCGATCCAAGGATCAGCTGTTGCAGACCGTTCCTCCATCAGTATGTCCCGAGGTGAGAGTTTTGCAGTTTTTTGCCCTACTTTGTGCAATGGCATTCCTAAGGAGATTAGGGCCTTTAAAACGCTCTACCAGTTTCGAAAGGCCCTCAAGACTTTTTTAAATAAAGGGATTTGGAGTCATGGGGGGGGGGCTTTCTATCCAGTGACTAAGAGGGATGTTGTATGTGTACCTTTTCTCTTGTCATAATCCGTGTAATCAGCTGCACCTTTATATGGTTAAGTCCTTCTCGTGCGTGTACCAAAAATCAAATCTACAACAACCAGAAACTGAGGCCGTTTAAATTTAAATCTCAAATGGACTGTACCGAAGAGACTGAAAAGGGATGAGATGCCAAAGAACCAGCGAGAGAGTATGAAAACCCAAGAGCAGAGAGCAAGACACCCAGGGGAAGCCCCGGTACGTAGCATAATGCAGAGCCTGTGTAAGCCCGAGCATCTGATGGAGCAAGAAACACTGGAGTACCAGCTTGTGAGAGGAAGGTGTATTGATTGATTTCCACGGCCTTCCGGTCCCAGCCCTCCATTTCTCTTGTTTTTAAAAATAAATCTAGCTGTGTCCTCACCACCAATGGTATACTGCATGAAAGACTAACTCTGGAGCCTCCGTAGTGCGTCTCATACCAATGCTCGAACTTCATTAAATGCTCCATGTGCCTAGTCTCCCAGAGTTACTCCTGGGAATCTGGCCTTAACCCACACGTCCCCAGCCCGCTCCCCCAATTCCGGAAACCAACAGGCTCTTAAGATCCCCTATTGCTAGGGGCACCCCTGTTAGTTTTTCTAATTTATATATCCACTTGCTCGCCCCTACTGTGAGCTGCGGGAGTGCCTCAATTAAATGTTCTTATCCATTTGGGGCCAGGTCACATACCGTGTCCTCCCAGCCGCCTTATGGATGAGGTGTCTGCATATTTGCCCTACTTCCCACACCCTTCCTCATAATTCCTCTTCTCTTTACCAACACCATTCCTCAACCTGCCCCGCTCATAAATCTCGTGGCAGAGGTGGTGGGTGTTCTCGGCCACCTCTTCTCCCCTCCCTTCTCCTTCACTCTGATTGTGTGAACATACAAGCATCCCCTTTCGCCACATCCTCTCCCAACACCGTATTCTCCTCTCCCAACACCTACACGTCTTATACCTTCAGTATCCATCTTAAGCAGCACTTCCACTCTCCGGATCCTTCTCTCAATGCACTTGTATGCCTCACTGTTACAGGGGATGTCTGTATCCTTTTCAGTTATGTTAGTAATCCTGTCAACCTATGCTCGTGATCCCTTTACCTATAACCCGCTGGTGCTGGCACTTCAGGCAGGGAGTATACAGAGGTGGGGTAGCGGTAGCCTGTGGTGTTGAAACTGCAGGGGACTCTAGCGCAGTAGAATGGGTCCCTATTGCAGCAGGTACTTTAACTTGGATTAGTGTACCCTTCTGCAGGATATGTTAAGAGTCCCCTACTCTCCACTGACATTCCACCTTCTCCCTGTCTGCACTTCCCATCGTTCTGTCTCTGCCCTTCTACTCCATTCCCTTTATCCTCTGCATTTGCGAACATACGCCACAAAATCTTTTCTGTAGCTGATTCTGCTTATATTTGTCTACTAAAAATTTGGATAGGTGTTCCAAAATAATCTTGTGGGGGGCCTGCCCTGACCATGGGCAGTGCATCCCCCTCCTCCATTCTCCGCGATCCACTGTTTGATATTTCTCCACCCCGTCACAATGCAGTGGCAGGACCTTGTACATGTGCTCTATTGGTGTTCAACCCCCCCATGCTAGTGACGTGCATCTTACTGACAACCCAAAAATCTTTAACCCACTGCGCACGCTGCCGCTCACTTGTAACGACAAAAAATTCAAACAATAAAATCAACCTCCCATTCTCTCTAACCCTTCCATACCCACACACCGCTCCAGAGAATCGGGCAGAACCGCAACACACACAACTACTGCTCCTTCTAGGGCCTACTCTCCACCCAAGAAATGCAATCACCTTAAATTAACACGCTAAAACTAACAACCACTACTTGTTCCAAGCCTACTATTTATGAGACTGCTACCTTTTTATTTCCATAAACCTCCTTTAAAACTAATCTGCCTTGTGGTACCACCTGCCCTCTCCTTCCAAGGAGGTGATCCCTGCCTTATCATATGCCTTGCTTTATACTTACCGAACCACTCATTCGATAATACAAGTTTTACCAACAAATAACCCTAACCTCATCCACGTCACATTGATGACCTCGCGCTCCACTGTTAGGAAGGCATGTTTTCAAAGCAAGACCGACACAAGTGATCACAGTTTAAGGGTGTTCATTAAACTGTAAAAATGGGAGAGATGCACCCAATCTAAACCTAAGATGGGAGCAAGCTATGACTATCAAATAGTCCTAGTGGAGTCTAGTCAAATCAAAAGGGCCTACACTAAGAAAAACCTATTGCCAGTCCTTGCCTCCTAAATACAAAGTAGTGTGGGATAATGTTCACAAAGAAAGTGTTCTCAAAAGGACAAGTCAGGATGTTATAGCCAGGATTTTCCTTCCCCACGTTTGAAGCATGGGACACGGTGGGACTCTCGAGCAGAGCACACTTCTGGGGCTCCTCCGGCCCGAGTTTACAGTTCCTTTTTTCTCCCATCGGGGCCTTCTGTGCCCAGTCTATTTATGCAGTCTCTTGCATCAGAGGGCCTGATGCACCACAAACAAAATTTCCTTCTATTTATTTTCACGTTGGGCGATTTATCTTCACCCGAGGATCCCCCTCAGCCAGGCTTAAGTTTGAGTTCATGTATCGGCGCCCCCAAATATCTTTCTCTGTTCTTATCCTCAGATTATGGGTTGACTTTTCCCTTTTCCCTCCATTTCTCCAGCATTCGTATCTTTCATGGATTCACATGCTGTGAATATTTCTCTGTCAGGCTGGGAACACCTCGGTAACTTTAACATAGCGTTTTCCAATGGAAACTTGGACACCGAGTGTCTTATCGGCGTCCTTTTGGGTGCTTAGGCTGCACTAATAAGACCTCTAGTATAAATAGCCCTGCCCCCGCGGCTTCCCTTCAGATTTTAACCTCCAAGTATAGGAAACCCAAACCAAAGTTTGCCTGCAGGGGCGGCCGATGGACGCATGCGAATCCATGAAAGATACCTACGCTGGAGAAATTGAGTTACAGCTAAGAACCTACTCCCATCTCCAGCATTGAACCTTTCATGGATTCACATGCTATGAATAGATTACAAAGTAGTATGACAACTTAATGGTGCATGACAGGCAAACAAAAAACCCCATGCTTCCAGGCAATAGTAACCACAGTGAAAACAATGCAACAATAGGCATAAGGACAAACCTCATAAGAACAAACCAAACCCCGGAAGCTGCAGGGTTTACCTTATTGGAAAAGGTGTTGGAGGACCGCCCATCCAACCTACACATTCGCCACATGTTGCTGCCCCAGACAGTAATGAAGGGATGCAGCACCGCCTAAGAAGTCACTGAGTGGTATACCCGCCCACAGCGCCGTCGCCTTAGGAGTGGCCCGCAAAGGCATGCCAGCCTTTCCGTGTCAAAAGGAAATGGTAGAGGAGACGGAACGGGAAAGGCCTTGCTTAGAGATTGACTGCCTCCTGTTGGAGGGAACGAAAACCACAAACAGCTGCCTAAAAATCCTGAAGACTAGTTCGGACGAGAAAACTTCAATGCCCGCTAACATCCGAGTGCAGCGCTCTCTCCGTAGGAGTGGTAGCTTTAGCAGAGAAAGTAAGGCAATTGTAGCATTCTTGTGAAACTCCGACAGCACTTTAGGGATAAAGTGCGGATTAGTAGACAGGCGAACCTTGTCCCTCAGATACAGCGTGTCGATGGCCAGAGCTTGCAGCTCAGAGACCCTCCTGGCCGATGTAATAGCCACCAGAAAAGCAACTTTCCACGTGAGGAACTTCATCGAGTCAAACAGTGGCTTCATGAGAGCTGAGAAAACCACATTGAGACAAGGAACTCACCCTGCAGGTCTAGTGGGATTTTTAAGAATTTGCAAGGCCTGCACTAATAACTAAAGGGTTGAGTTTTCTTGGTGCAGAAGAGTGGCTTCCCTCTTCTGGAGAGCAGACTGGTTCCAACAAAACAAGGGACTGTGCCGAGGGAATGGCTCCCTTCTCCAGGTCGCAATCCTTTTCTACAATCAAAACTTTCCAAATAAGTCTTAAAGAGTACTTCAAGTTCTTGGTTCAACTCTGTACATTTTTTAAATATTTTTTTTTTAAAAAAAAGGTCAAACAAGTTATTAATGATACCCAACTTGTATTAATACTAACCTAATAAAAATTTTTCTGGGGCATCGCAAGTATTTATTTCAGGAAGTTGGGGGAGCAAGAACATTGAGACTAGTCTACATAGTAGAATTGCTTAAAATCAGGATTTGCACAATTGTTTGAAGACAAATGTTCTTGGAGCAGAAAATGTGCATGCTAGTTCCCAAAGCAGTATAATCCCATCCACAAACACTTCTCAACTACAGTTTGCTCTCCAGAGACCACTTGGGTGTCTTCATACAGCAAGGGGTCTTGTATAGCACTGCGCTGCCATAGCTCTGCAAGAAAAAGGTGGGGGGATTATTGGTGGGATAGTAGGAGAGGCATATGATGGGTGCAGGTTGCAAGTAAATAGTTCCTGTGTGTTGATCGGTTTTCCATGTGTTTGGCAGAGACCATTTGGGAGAATGTTATCCATAGGGAAGAGCCCCAACACCGGATATGATACAGCACTTTAGGTCTGGTTTTCCATGGATGTGGGAAATGAGATCGGGCTAAATGAGAGCTTAAGTCAGGTTCTAGGCCTGTGTGTATAGTGTAAGGCGATAACGATATTAGAAGGGGGTCTGTCCGTCAGGGGCAGACAAGACACCCTGCAACCTGCACTACCACTATGGGCTTCTTGCAGACCATTTCACAAGCTCATATTGCCACTGTCAATCCCACTCGGTCTCCGACTCAAATGGATACACTAACCCATGTGCAAAAAACAAGCATTGGGAGTTGGAAAGCGGAATGAAAAGGGGGCAATTTAGAAATCCCATTCATTACACGCTGTTATGGAGGCAAGACCCTTTGGTTCAGAGAAAAGACTGCATGAAATTCCATTTCACCTTCCCTAGTATAGTGGTTGGCAGGCAAAGAGACTCCCCAAACCTCATTAACCTGCTCAGGTGCTGTGCTCAGTGGCTTGCTAAGACATTTGCCCAATGGGTAGTAGAAGGAGTTTGTGGTTGGGGGCGGGGGGGGGGGGGGGGGGGGAGACCAATGCTGGTTGTAGTTCAAAAATTGTATGAATCCAGGTCTTCAAATGTTCACCAGCCTCATCACAATACACTCCTTGCACCTCCACCTGCAATGGTGATATCTGCCGGCTTTTTGCAAGTTCCTTCCAGCCCCACTGGCGATCAGGTACCGACCGCTGCTCCTTCATACAAGGGGTCTTCACGGGCAGGCTGGGTCAGGGGCCTGAAATTTCCCACACAATAGCAACCGTAAGGGACAACCTACGCTGAAGGTTTTTGTTGCTAAAGAAAAGAACAGTGAGCAATCAAAGTCTAACCCGGGACAACAAAGTCCACCTTTGAATATGATGGCACCGGTCCAAACAGGACACAGCAAAGAAGATGACCAACATTTCCTTCCTCTCCATATACTACAGCGTTTTCCAGGTGGTGCAAAAGCTAAGTGTTAGTTTATGCTGCACTGGTAAACATTTTTGTGAAAGAAGACTGAGCTCAGCCGGGTCATTCCCACAATCACCAAATCTGAGTAAAGTCATGTTTCTTTGTTGCCTTTTATAGTTGAGGTAATCAGTAATTTAAATTCAGCTCTTTGTCCAACCATTTTCTGCTCCCATTTCCAATTCCCTTTCCATATTGCTTTATCACAGAGCCAGATATCCTACACATTTTAGTGAACAGGTACTATGTGCTGGATAATGGGTGTGCCCATTCAACTTTAGCTTTAATGGGGGTACTCCGATACTTCACAACGCTGGGAAGGAAGCATTTTACACTGGTTCACAATGTTTTCTGTGAATGCAAAAGAGGGCATTTCAGGCCTACTGTAGTCGCGCCCAAGGTCAAGCCGGCCGCCTATGCTCAATCTTCAAATGGAGCTGCTGGTTTGGGGAGGGAAGCCGAGAATTACCCGAGGCAGGATTGGTGGGAGTGCTGGTCATACCAATCCAATTAAGAGTTTCCCGTTCAGTGTGCTGGTGATAGAGAAGGGGGCGGAGGGGGCGGGGGGGCTTGTAGAAATCTTGGATGCCTCCCAGCTTTCTTAAAAACTAGCTTCCAAAAAAATGTTTTCATTCCAAAGTTTAGGTGCTAAATGAGGAAAGCCAATCCCCCTGCTTTGGCCCTTTTGACTGTCAGTATGTGCAGTTGGTTGGAGTAGTGCGATCTCTTGGGGCGAGAAGAGGTATCTCTGATGATGGTTTAGGATAGGGAGGGGGTTGAAACCCTAAGGCATTTGTGTGTTAAGGAGAGTTAAATGGGAGCCAGTGGGCAGCCAGTCTGGCTACTGGTGGTCTCTTTTGGGAATGTTGATTGCTGCTCTGAGCATGTTATTCTGGACTGTTTGGAGCCGGTTTAGGTTTTTGACTGAGGTACCTGCAAGAAAAGCATTGAAGTAATCTAATTTAGTGCCAATGGTGGCTCAGGCGATGGAGAGGCAGTTTTGGTTGGAAAGGAATGTTTGATGGTGTTTAGTTTAGTGCTGTGGGCAGAGGCAATGGCATGGACTTGTAGGGTCATAGACTGGGTGGAATCTAGATAAATCCAAGGGTCTTCAGCATCAACAAAATAATCATCCCCCGTCTCCTCCTCAGTGAAGTTGTTTTGTTGATGGTGAAGTTGGAGTAATTGTGGTTCAATTTAGCCAGTATTTCTTGGGACCTAGAATGCATGATTTAACCAGAAGGCTGTGTGGCTAGGAGACCGGCGAACCAAGCTGATCTCTGGTCATCTACAGAGGTACAAGAGATGCAACCATTTTAGTCTGGACACTGAATTCTGCCTCTTCCAATTAGAAACGAATGACTGGAATGCAGTCTTATTTCTAGGTCCATTTTCTATGCAACTGAGTTGCACTTTGTGTCATGGCCCGCGCTTTAGCAAAAAGTGGAGCCCCTTCCACACCACCTCAGACACTCCCATTACTTGTCCCCAATGTAATTCAGCGACTACCCTGAGACCATCCTTCAGTAGGGTTGGTCATCCATGACTACAAGGACCATCCATCAACTACAAGGACCAGTATGGTAGGGGTGGCCCGGTTTAGGGTAGAGCTATAACTCTACCCAGAATCCTAGCCACTTAGCAAACCAACATTACACAGGGTGATTAGGCCTTTCTCCTTCTATACAGGTCTCTCGAGTTTAGCATGGGTTCGGTGTCCAAATTGCATTGTGATAGTTGGACTGCATGGCTAAGCCTCTCCCACTATACAGGTCTCAAATTTCGTAGGGGCTCCGGGTCCATATTGCATTGTGAGATACAGATTGCATCGATAGGCCTCTCTCCCACTATACAGGAAACACTCAACAGCAACAAAGAACCACAACTACAGAACACAACCACGCAGTCAAGAACAAGAATCAAACCAACACAGAGACGAGACAAATCGCTCTACTTAACTAGTTACCTCGCTGACAACCGGTCACCAGAACAAACCAACCCAACACCAGAAGCAGCAACATCAAACTACCCAAACGCGCAGAAGGATGAACACCACACGAAACAACAAACACATGACTGATGCGATAACATCTTACATCACCAAAGCAAGAACTTTCAAACAACCACAACTCATGGAAGACAAACCAGATGAAAACAAGAACCCAAGACAGAACCTAGAAGAACTTTCGAAGACGCTGACACCCCAAAACCTACATCAAGAGATCGACCAGGAAGGAAACCCCAACACCGATCAAAAGACTACCTCAACAAGAAAGTCCAAACCAAACACCTCCAAACTCCAATGCAATCTTATAAACGCTAGATCCATGTCAAAACACTCAGATCTTCAACCTAATCGATGACAGCGGTATTGACATCCGGTTCATCACAGAAACATGGCTGGACCACTAAAACAAAAAAAAATATTTCACCCTCCAGGGCTGCCTTCCAAACGACTTCAAATGCCTTCAAATAAACAGGAAAAACAAGAAGAGGAATCGCAATAGCATTCCAAGGACACCTGAAAATAAAAAACAAATCGCTCAACATCCTCAACTGCAAAACAATGGTAATACACCTAACAGCAAGCCCAAAAACCAACTTCACATTCATCCTGTTGTACAGTCCGACATATCATGCAACCTTCGTCGACAACTTCATAGAAGCCATCACCAACATAGCCATCAACCATGAACACCTAATCATCCTGGGGACTTCAACATCTGGTTTGAAGACAGTCACACCAACTCCCAAAACTCACTGATTGAACAACTCAATACCATGAAACTACAACCAGTCAAAGGGGCAAACACACTCGGCAGGACACCCTTGACGCAATGTTCGGCCAAAAGAAAAAAATGCCACGGCACCGCCAATAATACAAATACTGTGGAGCGACCATCTCATCCCATTCATGACCACTCTGCCTACCCAAGTCTACATCCAACCTCCCAAACTCACAACCACCACAAAAAGAAACTGGAACACGTCGAAGAAAGCAACCTATTCGAACAACTGGAGTTAACAAAACCCTCAACCACAGAACTAGAGCTGGCTGACCTATACGGAAATGCGAACTACTACACCAATGGATTGCAGACATAATCGACAAGATCGCCCCAGAAAAACCATTCACCCAATCAAAAAAAGAGCAATGGCAAAATGGTTCACTCCACTATTAAGCACCATGAAAGGAAAACAAAAAGATGGAACTGGAATGCAGGAAAGAATACAACCCAGACCCCCCAAAAAAAACAATGTTCCAGAGACAATTCCGCGCATACAAGAAGGAAATTCAAAAATGCGAAGAGAAGGCATTATGACAGAATCACCAATGCCACCAACACACAAAGAAATGTTTAACAGAATTAAAGATGAGAAACCCACCAGGCTGTGACAACACCCCTCAGAAACTATGCAACGACCTGGCAGACTACTTAAAAAAAATAATAAAATGACATCCGACAAACCATACCAACTGACCACAACACTACCGAGCGATCCCATCACAGAACCTCAGCACAAAAAACTTTCCTGAAACATCAGCAGAGGGATTCGCAATGCTGTTAAAACACAGCAAGAAAGCTGGATCACACATGGATCCCTGTCCCCAGGACATCTACAAATCAATACTCGCACAAGGAACGCCAGCAGAATACGATAGAAACCTTTTGAACCAATCACTAACAGGAAATGTACTGAGGACCTTCAAATCAGCATATATCAAACCTCTTCCGAAAACAAGTGGCGACGTAGAAAACATCAACTACAGGCCGATCTCCAACATTCCCTACCCGGCAAAACTCCTGGAAACCTACGTGTATAAATTAACCCAAGCACACTTAGAAAAACACCTGCTAGACCAAGCTCAAGTTGGTTTCAGACCTGCAAGAGGGACAGAAACAGTACTATCCATCTGGGATTACCTAAAAACGAACACAGACTAAAACATACCCTCAGCCCTTATCCTTCTCGACCTCTCTGCAGCATTCGACACAGTCATGACACCCTAACCAAAAGGCTAGAAGACATAGGCATAACAGACAGCACTACTGTGGACTAAATCATTCCTAGCAGACAGAACAGAAACCGTTGGATCAAACCCTACAAATCCACTCAGAGAGTTGACTGTGCAGTGCCACAAGGATCCTCACCATCATCACAGTACTTCAACATCTACCAGACACCGGTTATCAGAATCTTCAAAAAATACATCACATGCTAAAACTACCCAGATGATACTCAAATCATATACAAAACCAAAGACACCTAAGCCGATCACGCAAACCTAATCGAGTGTCTAAAAGAAGTCTTCAACTGGATGACAGCCAAGAACCTGAAAATCAACCCAGAAAAGACAGAAATCAATCATATCCAAAGACCATGAAAACAAAACCGCCGTCCCGTGGCCAACTGAAATGGGAACCGCACCATCACAATCTAAGGTGGTAAAAAATCTGGGAGTCCTGATGGACAACACCCTAACCTTAGAACCACAAATAAATGCAACTGTAAAGAAATGTTTTTCCTCCTCCACACAGCAAAAAGAATCTTACGTTTCCTTTCCTTCACACACAAAACACATCATTGTCGCCCTCATGTCAAAAATCGACTATGCAAACAACCTCTACCTCGGAACACCAGAATACCTCCTGAAGAAGCTACAACAGATCCAAAATACAGGTGCCAGACTATCAAGAAGAGAACACACCACTCCGGCTCTAAACACACTACACTGGCGCCCAGTAAAACATTGCCTCACCTTCAAAACAATGGATAACGCACAGGGCAATCAGCGGCCAAGGAGCAGAATTCCTACAAAAGAAAATCTACAAGCCAACTAGACTCCTCAGGTCATGCAACCAAATCCGCTTGGAACCAAAACCATATCTCAAGAAAAAACCTGGAGGCACCTCCTTCTACCACTTAGCTGCAAAAACCTGGAACATCCCAAAAGAAATAACACCAAAGATCCCCTCAAATTTAGGAAATTAGTAAAAACCTGGCTCTTTAACACCACAGACTCAAACTGAAAAACAAACAAAGGAAAAAGGGACGACTTAACTGGACTGACCAACTCCCAGAACCGACTGGGAAGCTCCCATCGCACCGGGACGAGTCTCAACGGGTAGAGTGCAACACCAGCAGCACCCATGGAGACGGAATCAACAACCCTACAATAATCCCACCCAACATCCGCACTCCCCCTAGCTGCCTCCAGGTACCAGTGTGTTTGGAATTGTCGGGATATTGGCAATCACCACAATAGCTGAGCTGTGGACATTGGCAGGTGCACTGGCTGTATGAGTGGGAAGGGAAGATGGGTAGGGCTGTGAGGCAGGCTGGGGGAGAAGGGGGCTAGATGTGAAGGGGACCTTGAAGGCTGGATGGACCCAGATCAGGACAGAGGCATAGGGGTGCTACTGAAACCCATCTGGGGAGATTACAGAAACCCTCCGCCTCAAGTCAGGATAGAGATGCCAACTAACCAACTGCACAAACAATTTCCCCCTCTGCATATATCTCTCAAACTCCAAACTACAAACCTACAGCACAACACACCGCACAAACTTCACAACATGGCAACAACAAAACAAAAACACCCAGACTCGCACAACAGTATACGACTACCGTCCACAAAACACACCAGACTCAGTCAACAGACCCACCGGGCTGAGGCCGCCAACAGCACATCACTGCTCTCTTGCACTTTTCCAGCTCCTTCCCACTAACACCCCCCTTCCCTTCCTCTTTCAGAGCCGCCAGAGCTCCAGGGGACCACTTCGGTGGTGATGGTGCACGGTACAAATATCCTTTAACATGAATTGCAGAGAGCTACTCATTGGGGGAGGGTAAAGGAGGTTAGGCAGGGTATTAGCAGCGTAATGACAGCCAAAGACTCGCTTCTGTCGAGGTATCTCAGGAATGATGAGTGCCGTCGGCAAACGGTGACTAAATAGGTGGAACACCACGCCCCTCGGATCATCTAGGCGAATCAGGACACACCCCATGGACCAATGGAGTGGTGGGTGTGCACGTAGGAGCACCTGAAACGGAAACCGAAACTATCGACAGAGCAAGTCTAGAGTGAGGCCAATCACAACAGAGTTTGTGCTGGGGCTTGCATGCCGGCCATGACTGGTGTAGGGAGGCCGGCTCAATCAAAAATCGCTGTGCATATAGGGGGATGTAGTAGAACCACAATCCCGGCAATGTCATGTCTGCTGATGCAGTGGTTTAAGAAAGTATCAATTTCTTATATGTGGTGTCTCCTGCATTTATTGTTGTAGTCAGTAGTGTTCATTAATACGATGCCCCCAAAGTTGGGGCATCATATTAATGAGCACTACAACAATAAATGCCTACGTCTCCTAGGAGACACCACATCTTATAAGAAATTGAACAGGGACCCTACCTTAAGACTACAGGAAGAGATCAGCAACCTCACCCTACATGCAGAGAACAAGGGCTGGATATGCGAGGATGAACACAAGTTTCTCAACAAAAAAACCCAAGGACACCAGCGTTTTATATTTTGCCCAAAATACACAAACATGCCACACGACCACCCGGTCGTCCCATTACATCAGCATGTGACTCATTAGAACCATTGTCCTTCTACAAGGATTACTTCATGAAACCCTTCATTGGAAAGATTTAATCTTACATCAAGGACAGCACAGATACCATCAAAATCCTACAAACCGTGGACCTCACACCAGACTATCTTGGTCACGATGGACGCTGAGGCCATTTACACCTCAATACCACAACACAAAGGATTAGAAGCACTGGCAGCCTGTCTGGATAAAAGAACCAACGTCACCTCGACACCTACCAACTTCATCCTCGAATGCATTCGCTTAGCCATGTCAGAAAACCTCTGAACACCAAATACAACAGGTCAAAGGTGTTAGCATGGGCGCTACATTCGCACCGGATGTAGCCAACTTATACATGGCCCAATACGAGGAGAATCACATACCACAATGGCAACCTCTACAAAGAACACAGACTATGGTGCCGATACATCGATGTCCTCTTGATCTGGCAAGGCAGCAAGTAACAATTGACAGCATTTCACCTTTGGCTGAATCTACGGACCACACATCAAATTCAGCATTGAACGGGACTTCCAACCCATCAATTTCCTGGACCTGCACATATACCGATCAGGCAACCTACTGAAAACCGAACTCTTGCGCAAACCAACTGACGGGAACAGCCTTCTTCATTTTACCAGTTACCATCCGCAAGGACTAAAATACAACCTCCCCTATGGACAATTTCTACGCATACGCAGGAACTGCACGGAGAAAGACATATCTGAACACCATGCAAAACAATTACAATCACGCCTCACAGAAAGGTTACCCCAAGAAATCCATCAGAATGGCCAAGAAAAGGGCCGCCAACACTGATCGTACTATTTGTCTTACGCCAAAAACCAAGGACCCAACAGACAGGACAGTCTGTTTCACCACTTAAATCCCGTCAGCAACCTCATCAAGGCAACGATCAACAAACATTGGCACCTTATCAAGAACAAAGGGAGCCTAACCAAAAAACCACTGTTCGTGTTTAAGAGATACATTGGTTCAAACTTTTCTCGAACCGAAAAAAGCAAACACCACTTTGGAAATTTACCTCCCCCACCCCCGTTGTGGTGCACTACAGTTGCGGTCACTGTGTGGCCTGTCGATACACGGAGACCAGCAAAACCTTCAGTCAAAGACTTCAAATGGACAAGGTGCACTCACACCAACTGTGAAAGCAAGCATGTCATCTACATCAGATGCCCATGTAACCGAATATACATTGGGAAAACAATAAGGCCTATCAAACGGAGGAAAAATGAATATAGGTCTTGTATCAAGAACGCTGTACAAGACAAACCACTCGTGGAACACTTCATCAAAAAGGGACATACCCACAAGCAATTTCCATGGACTATCCTACAGCAACTGATCCCACAAACACGAGGAGACATTAATCTGGCCCTCACCAGACTGGAACAGAAATAGGTCCACAAAATAGACAGTTGAGAATGGGCTCAACATCAGTGTTGAGTGGAAGCATTTTTGTGACTAGTTCTAGTTTTGTTCCCCCCATCATTTTTTGTCCCCCCTCTACAGGCCATTGCCATTTCACCTAGGCTTTTTGAATTATGGCACTCACTTTGATCCAATGATGCCATCCATAATCATGTATAATGTGGACCTCCAACGTCATCTTTTTCAAGGGTCCACCAGCATGGGCATTTTCATAATAGAATCCGTATTTAAGACAGAGTGAAATGGTCCACTGTGTTCATTCCAGCCCTATTGACTCTGTACCACACTGGTTACCCTGGTGTGCCGCGTGGCATTTTGAACACGTACATATTAAGAGGTACAATACATAACAGAAATGATATGTATACACTAGCATCCTTTTTGGTACCCTCGTTTTCCAACAGTACACACTTAGACCAATGATTCTTAAACCACTGCATCAGCAGCTATCATGACATTGCCGGGATCGTGATTCTACTACATCCCCTAGATGCACAGCGACTTGATTGAGCCGGCCTCCCTACACCAGTCATGGCTGGCATGCAAGCCCCAGCACAAACTTGTGATTGGCCGCACTCTAGCCATGCCCTGCCGATGAAATGGAAACCATTTCAGGTGCCACGTCCTACGTGCACACACCACTCCATTGGTCCACGGGGTGCGTCCTGATTCGCCTAGATGATCCGAGGGGCGTGGTGTTCCACCCATTTAGTCACCCCTTGCCGATGGCACCTATCATTCCTGAGATGCCTTGACAGAAGCAAGTCTTTTGCTGTCATTACGCTGGTTTGCATTCCATTTGTATCCAAATGCCGCACTATGGGGCGGCACCACCACTCTCGCGTTACTACCATGGGAGTCCTGGGGCTGGAGAACTCCCACTTGGCCAATCCACCAGTGCTACCAGACACCATATAGCACTGTCACTTGACTCCCACACATTTACTATAGCGCCCGCACGCATTGCACACCATTTGGGGTTAGGTCACGCCTCGCACAGTTTAAAATTGTCCAGAAATGTATGTCACTTGTTTGGATGGCATCACTCACTCCCAGCCATCATGTCCACTCATTACCACGCCTTTTTTACATGTGTCATTCTTGCAACTCTCGCACGTGCATTCCATGACATCCCTGAGGGGTCCCGCTTTCTTCAAAAGCGGGACAGATACTCATGCCACCAGGTTTAAAATAAACCATGAGTCCACCACGGCGCTCCGCACCACTGGTCCGCCCCACACCTGCTACCCTCAGACGAAGCATAGGTGGGCTAGTTTGGCTGCCTTACCTTGTGTGATTACTCACAGCAGCACCCCACCAGTACGCCGCCGTCCACCACACTGCAGTGCTACTTCAGTCTGTTTTGGGGCAGTGACATACAAACTTAATTTTGTCTTCCGTTACATGGACCTCAATAGGCTAATTAAAGCCCAGTGGATCCTGTCAATTATCCCGGATACTGACACCCCAGGTCCACTCAGCAAGGTGTACTCCACACACCAGTCCTCCATGACGTAATGAGAGACTTCAACATCCAGCTACACCAAACTAATTGTTGACGGTAAGCTGTTCTTTAATATACATACAGGTGTATTCTCTAGGCTACATTCAGCCGTTATCAGATAACCTTTAAGAAACTCACCCATAACCGAGATCCTTCCAGTCAATCTTTCGCCCACAGATTACACTCACGAACATAATCATCCTGATGAAGCCCACCATAACCATGTGCCTCAATCAGGCCCCCCCCCCCGTGACGAAACACCAGTGTCGATGATCTGTGACACAACTGTTTAACCCCTGTCATGTTTATTTCTGATGTTGTGCACATTGTTACATATACCTGGACCTACAACAGTCCCGGTTTGCACTACCTCTAGTTTTGCTTCACTAAATTGTTGTACTCACTTGTGTGTTTACCTTTGGAACTTTACCTCGAAATATCTGAGGTTTGTACACAACTTTACCCCCCATTTTAGAACACCTGTCCGTGTCACTTTCGTGCTTATCGAAAGGATTGTAAACATTTAAAATTGTGTGCGAAAAATGAAAAACCTGTTTTGAAATAAATTTTTGCAAAACATCCCGACTACATGGTGATCTCACATCCTGATTCCTTTTGAATTATATAAATGTTATGCGATCCAGTGCGTGGGAGCGCACTGTTTACCGCCAGAGTTAGAATTGTCTCTTCTGAAAGAGAAACTGCAAGGATGCGCGATTCCTCCTTGCTTTTATGCATCGCCATGGAGACAACTGCAAGGTGTTGCGCTCCAGCTGGGAAGCCGGCGCACGTACGCCTCGCATCCAAGCCTCCAATGGCAAGGGAGGGCGGGACTGTCTAAGGCAACGCTCGAAAGCAACTGAGTAGAAAGTCGCAGCATGCCGCTCCTTTAAGTATGGTATGCAGTAATTCTGATGTTACAAACCACGAAAATGTGCAAGCATCAGCTTGAAACAGTATGTGGCTAAAGCGGATACAAAATAGGATCAAGAAATAGCTCAAAGTAACCAAGATGTTTAAATCTAGGTGTGATCAGGACATAACTCTCGGATGAAAATGTAACCTTGCGTGGATATATGCAACAGGGGAAAAAAAAAAATACAGACTATTCTCTTGTATTGGCCATAACGAATCTTGCTCGAGTGGTCATGATCCAAATGCTGCGTGTGCTGCCCGAACGCCGCCTCCCAGATCAGTCCTGCTGCGGAGATCCAGCACTCTGAAATCGGGCCGGGAGCTGGCACTGCTCCGCCCCATCTCCTCGCTCCAGAGCTGTGCGCCTGTGGCTCCACGGATCCGGGGCCTGCTGTGGGGGCAGGGCACTGTGCAGCGTGGCGCTACCCTTTTCCCCAATCCTCGTGGGACTGCAACGGCCCATTTGGAGACATCGGCCCCCTGACTGGGACCTGGGGGCCACCTACGCACTCAGCGGTCTGCCCCCTCCACCCCCCGGGTGTGTGCTGTCTCCAGGTGCCCCTGTAGGACCAGGGCAGGAAGCCTGCTCGAGGGACGTCCCCGCTCCTCACAACTGTGGTGAGTCTACTGGAGCATCCGGTCACTCTGCCCTCACGCCCTGTAATGGAGCCGACCCCGACTCATGCCGCCTCCACCTCAACAAAACGGCATCTGGGCCCTTTTCTACTGCATTTATGGCGACTGGCACCGCGGCCCCTCAACTCTGCCAGACACTGGGCACCAGCCCCCAACGTAGCCTGGTGACACGGTCTCCTCGTGCGCTGGGCCCCCTCATCCCACGCGCCTCTCAAGTGCTGGCATATAACATCCATTACTAGCTCCTGGTGGGGGCCCCCCCAAGGCATGGACCCTGCTATCCTCTGTATGTGGACTACACTGTGGTGCTACACCTACTGTTTCCTGTGTCCACATACACCAACTGATCTCCTGGGCTCCCGGGCCCCCAGGCCCTAACAAACAGGTTGGAGTTGCTCCATGTTGGTCCCTTCCACCGTGGCGTATGTCAACTGGATCCCCTGCTCTACCTGAGTGTCCTGGGACTCGTGGTCCCCCGCATTGCCTGCTTCATCGCTGCCGGGCCCCAGGCGCCCTGCTTGCCTCTCCGCAACCCACATCTGTGCTGGGTGCCTTAACCGCCCTGCCATCCGACACGAGGAGTGGCCTCCCCAATTCACTCAAATACAACAGTGCCATAGTCACTGCTTCCTCCACCTCGGTTACGGTACACTGATCCCCGTTCCTTGGCCCTCGCCCAGGATTATTAAAGAGATCTGCATGGGTGGATTCACTCACTGGCCACTTTGTGCCCTCACACTCCCGCTGGCTGTGGTGACCCCCCCCCTGGTCCTCGATCCAGCAATCAACGGTGACCAGAAACCCTGCACCCTGCTACAGCGCTGTATTCCACTTTGACACTGAGGTCTGTGTGCCCATAACACTTCGAACAGCCCGTCTGACCCTCCTTTGTGGCCTATCCCCCCCCCCTCGTCCTGCCCCGGCGCCCCTACCGCCATCCTGGGCCTACCCTCCATCTGGCATTATGACCAAGGGAACTGTAAAGAAACAATGCTCGATCAATATGTTTACAAAGACCCCGGCGGGACCGGTGGGGGAGGCGTCTGAACAGGAACCATCCAACTCATCAACGTCAGACCTGGCAGACTCAAAAAATAATGTTCACCACACTCCACAGCAAGCTCGACGACATGAACGGCACTATATCCTCCATCAAGGCCCATATAGAAAGGACTGACGGCCGGGTTGCTGAAATCGAGACGAGTGAGTGAGTACCACTGAGGATAATTTGAGCTCCCTCAGGGCAGAGGTCTCTACACTCTGGCCGAGTCACTGAGGTTGAGAAAAAGCAAGAGGACCTCGAATCTCGCTCGAGGCTTAAAAACCTCCGCATTATCGGAGTACCCAAAGATTGCATACAGGAACCTATGGAGGACTATGTCGAGCGCATACTATTGCAATTGCTAGATTCTCCAAAGCTCGCCCCACAGTTTGCAATCAAACGAGCCCATCGTGCCCTCACGGCAAAACCCAGACCGGGCGCACCACCACGACCCATTATAGCTAGAGTCGTAAATTTCCGTGATCGTGACGCCATCCTCAGAGCGGCGAGAGCCAAGGGAGAACACTTTCTGGGCGCTGTCAGAACCCACCTATATCCAGACTTGTCGGTGGCGGTCCAACGGGAACGCAAAACCTTCTTGACTGAGGACGACGTGAGATCTGCAGGTCAAATACGCCATGCTATGCCACGCAAAATTGAGAACTGAATACTCTAACCAGGTGTACTTTTTCACAATCCCCAAGGAGGCCTCCAGATTCATCGATGACACTTCCCTGGCTGAATCGCTTTTGCAACACACATGGTTACTATGTTCCTTAGCTGTTTGTTTCTGATCTGGGACTCAGATTTACTACAGTAATTCCTAGCTGTTGAATGAGTGTTGGTAGGGGCCGCTCCCCGTCTGTGTCCTAGTTGCCCACGACATTCACCTTCTGGTCCCTAGATTGGCATCGAAGCCTTGAGGGAGCCCCTCGGATTCAACGTTGACCGCTCCTCCAATTAGATTCCCCTCAGCAGCATTCATCCACAATTGGTATATTGCTCTGTAAATTGTTAAAAACAGTCACCTCTCTGCCAGGGTCCTCATTCGCTACTGTAATGTCCTTTGGCAGATTGTGTTCTGCATGGGGGACACTGGCTCCAGAAACATGCAATCAACAATGTGTGGCCTCACAATCTGAGGGTGGACCTTCGGGCCCATTGCTAAGCGCTTCTCTAGCCCAATTCCCCTCCCCAGCGCTCACCCACTGCTACAATGTCCCTTTAATATGTGTTAAACCCAGATACTGTCACGATCTGGTTGACTGAGAGGCTACTCCTCCCAACCTGGAGCAAATTATTTTTTCTATTGTGCGACCGTGTCTAGTCCACCCGGGTGGGGCCCTGCCCAGGTAGCACCCGATACATCACTAGGCACCATGTTCATCCTTCATTGCCTTCCGGTCCAGAGCATCGCTGCCAGGCCAGTTCACAGGCCCCCCCCAGGCGTTTATGCCATTGGTTTGGATTTGGTTGTTTGGGTATGGGTTATCATTCCTCTGTTTGGGGGTAGGGATGCGGGAGGGGGTGGGCGGTGTTGGGACTTCTGTTAAAAAAGGCTTGGTATTCACAGGGGAGGTGGTGCATAGGGCAATATTGATCAGATTTCGTTGCAGGTCTAGTCATGCGGTGAACCGACCATGGGGGTTACCACCCTAGTCACCCGCAACCTCTAATAAATACCCCTGATCTGCTAATTGAGGACACTTTGACATTCATGAGCTGGAATGTGCGAGAATGTGCGAGGTCTGGGAAACTAAGAAAATGAGACAACTACAGCTTCAGGCCGAAGGCCATGGGGTCAAATTGCCGTTTTTGCAAGAAATGCACGCCTGCACCGAGTATTGTGAAAAATTTGCCAAAATGTGGGGCCCTCAAAGGAACTATACTAACTACTCCACCCAAAGCCGTGGGGTTCTGACCCTAATTCATACGAGCCTTAAGTTTAATCCCATAGCTACACAGATCGACCCCCAAGGCAGATATGTGCTACTTCATGGTATCCGACAAAATAAGGAGGTGGTTGTTAAATATCTATGGTCACAGACTATTCAGAGTTATATTTACACCTCATGTCCCTCCTTGACAGTTTCCCGCTGTTACCAATCCTCTGGGGAGGTGATTTTAACACGATATTTGACGTGGACTTGGACAGGTCCGGCTCCAGACCCCGCCAACTTTCCAAGGCTGCCTACACTACACTCATCTCTCCCCCGCCTGGCCCAGGTGGATGCTTGGAGGCTTCTCTACCCCGACTCCCGCTCCTACTTCTAGGTGCATGACTCCTATTCCCAAATTAATAGATGGCTAGTGTCTGACATACTCATAAGGAATATATCTCGCCTAATGATCCTTCCCAGAACTCTGATCATTCACTAGTGACTATTACCCTGTGTTGGGGCCCGGACCGCGACCGAACCAGACACTGGAGAATGAAACCTCACTCCCTCCTCGACCCAGTCTTCAGCTCCGAGCTGGAGACGGCAATCAAGGAGTTCTAAATCAATACCAACATGGTGTCCTCACAAGCCCTCCTCTGGGAGTCCTTCAAAGCTTATATTAGAGGCATCGCCCTGTCCAAGGAAAACTGCATCCTTAAAACAATTTGCAAAGATATTGCTGAGAGTGAGGCTACGCTGTCGGCACTGGAAGCCCAATGCTCGCTACACCAAACCCCTGAAATCCTAGCGTCAATCGGGACAGAACTTAACCTCTCTTGCAGACCGTGAACTGAGGTTTCTGGACAGCCCGGGCCTTGAGGAAATACAGCGAGGGTGAACGCCCAAGCCGCCTCTTGGCCAGGCTCCTCTGCCGAGAGTTTGGCGCTCCACCCATCCCTGGAATAGAAAGACCTGATGGGACCTGGCCACATCACTGCAAGATATTAACTCCGAATTCCTCTCCTCCTACGAATCCCTATACGCCAATGCGGACAGCGTCCCGACATTGGAGATTGACTCAATTAGATAATCTCCCCCTCTCGATCCTGAACACAACAACCCCCCCCCTCCCTCTGCCCCTCCCCCCCACCAAGACCATTGGCTCCCTTGAGAATCCATTCACCCCTGAGGAATTTTCGGACGCTATAGACTCACTCTCTTCCAGCAAATCCCCAGGTTCATCCCTGTTGAATTCTACAAACACTATAAATCACTCCTACTCCCTCGCTTAATGGCCCTTTGGGAAGAATCAGTGGAAACAGGACAGTACCCCCCCCCCCCTTCACTTCCAGCAGCCACAATAACAGTTACTAAAACCTGGTAAATAATGTGGCTCCTACCGTCCACTTTCACTTATCAACGGTGACGTCAGGATGTAAGCCAAATTACTAGCCCTATGCCTTGCCCCCTACATGCCACACATTCACCCTGATCAAGCAGGATTTATTCCGGGACGCTCCACGTCCTTGAACTTGAGGAGCCTTTTCAACATTATAATCAGGGTTAACCCAAATCGTCCACGCGGTAGCAGCGACACTATATGCAAAAAGCTTTCGACGCAGGGATATCTGGCATGTTCTCGAAAAATGCAAATTTGGCCCCTGCTTCCTCTCCTGGGTCAGGCTGCTCTACTCCAACCCTGTAGCCAGGGTCCGCACCGAGGACCGATGCGCCGCCTCTTCCAAATAGCTAGTGGCACGAGACAGGGTTGCCCCTTTCCCCCCCCCCCCCAGTCTTCGCTATAGTGATGGAGCCATTTGAGGACATGCTTTGCCATTCACACAGAGGCCTGCATACCGCTGGTTCCTCGGATATAGTGTCCCTATATGCCAATGATGCCCTCCTCTTCATCCGTTCGACACCAAATATGGCCCCAATTCTGGAAGATATTGTACTCTTCGGTCGTATTTCTGGTCTCAAAGTGAATTGTTCATCCTGTGATTCACATGGGCCCAGTCAAACTTTACATATCTAGGCATTGTGGTGTCTCATCACACTGAACGGGTTTTTGAAGAGAAGTACCAGAAATCTCACAAACCTTACATCAAAGTCACTGGGCTGGAGCAAACTCCCGATTTCACTTACAGGCAGGATAGGGATACTGAAGATGGTAGTATTGCCTCAGCTCCTGTACAGGTTCTCCAATATTACCCAGTGGCCAGGCAGTCCAGGTGTTGATTTGCATCCTTAATACCTTCCTCTCGCACTCGGGCACGGTCCGACTTAAACTCAAGAACTTAGCCACCCCAATGGAGGTTGGCAGCTTCACAGCTCCCGATTTTCAGAACTGGCTGGTGTCACAACTCCAATATACGTCATATTGGTTTAACACATCAGACCCTCCATCCCATGTCACACACGAGAAGCTATCAGTAAGCGACCGAGATATCTGCTCCCCGATTGTCACACCCATGCCGATGGTATCAGACTCACTCGACACGGCGGCCTGCACGTCTCTAAAACATGGCAACTACTAGGCATCACCCATACCTTTCATGGTAACCTACCGCTTTGGAACTTCCTCCCAGAAGTCTCACACGTACCTTCCCTCATCGTTCGCCGGTGGGCTGAGGCCGGATATGAACTGCTCCGGGAGGTTTTTGAAGAGGGCAATTTCATAGAGTGGCCTGATCTCCCACTGTCCCTGAGACAGAGACCATCCGTTTGGCTTTAATACTCATCCCTCCGGAAAATCCTTAAACACAAATACCCCAGTTTCCCGGCGCTACCGCCTGATGTGCCTGCAGTTGCGGAGCTATCCTCTCCCACTCCCATGAGGGGCAAAGTCTCCAGACTCTATGGTGCAGGCCAGATCAGCCCCCATATTCTCCAAATTAAGACATGCTTGGGAGGACGACCTCGGGCTGGAAGTGACTGACGGTGGGCCCACATGTGTGCACGCATTCATGGGGTCTCCAACTCCCACTTCAAACTGATCCAATTCAAGATACTCCACAGGTACCACTACACTCCGAACAGACTGCACCATATTTCAAATGACCTCTCCCCGAGTTGCCCCAGGTGTGGCTGTGAGGACGCTGGCTATATCCACATGATCTGGTCCTGCCTCCGCCTCACCCAATTCTGGGGTGCAGTATGCTCTACTATGTCAGCAATCCTCAAACACCATATCACTCCATCCCCAATGACGTGTCTCTTTCATGACTTTCCTGAACTTCGCCGAGACTTCAAGAAACTGGCAGGCCACTGCATGCTACTTGCAGTACGCTCCATCTTACTCTGCTGGCTCCGGCCTACCACACCTACCCATGCACAGTGGCTCAGGGCAGTCACTTGGGCTTCAGACACCGAAGAATCCTGGGCTGTACAACAGCCTGCCCACTCAAGACCTAGAAATATCTGGTTAAAGTTTTGTTCATTCATGTCTCCCACTGACACTGCTTCAGGTCCTGCATCTCCAACTCTCCCCCCCACTATTCCTCCTCAATTGCCTCCCTCCCAGCCCCACCTCGGATGTATCCCTCCTATGTATAAACCGGTTTTTGTACTTGCTCTATACATCTGTACTGCCTGCATTGCTCTGATTGTACATGTCTTGTATGTACTCACCGGTTCCTGTGTTGTCAAGCTAAATAAATAAAAGTTTTTTAAAAAAAATCCAGGTTCTGCACCATTTTGGGTAATTCCCCAACATGGTTATGCCTGCTAGTGCATTCCGTGCACGCAAAACTGTAAATGTGTTGCTGAGACCATCGTACAAATGTGTATGCACGATTTCAGATCGTGCCACAACGCACAGTTTGTCACAATAAAATGTAATCTTTATTGGAACCAGTTTTCTGGGGCAAGTCCTCGCACAAATAATTTTACACTCATCTGCCATAGTTCTATACAGCTAACAAAACTGAATCACTTAATGAAAAATAGGATTAAAATGTGCTGCAGGACAATTTGGCAGGGTCATGGCGTGAGCAATTATGGAACTAAATCTTATTTCCATGGAATAAAAAATAAAAAAATGTAAAAAAACTAAGCGCATCATGGTTGCTTCCATAAAGAGCACAATAGGCAAACCCAAAGGAGTTTACTTTGTGTGGGATTGCACATTTTGCTCACAGCCATGATTAAGTGGGTGCCGCAGTGCAGGGTTCGAAATTGCTCGGAGCCATTTAGATCCTGCTTCTAATCTAAAAGAGCCTGGTTGGCTTGAAACCAGTAGATACACAGAGCTATATTTGGCTCCCCAGACCTACTGGCACCTTACAAATGTGCATATTTCAAAAACCGAGTATTTGAGATAAAGAATTAGTATTCCAAGATGGTCGCCTGCAGGGGGAGGACATGCTGAGCGTAGCTCTTCTCCGGCCCTAAATAAAAGGGGAATATTGAGCTCCTTTTCTCCCTTCCCCCACATTGATTATGTGAATACTGGATGACTCCCAGTACCCCCAACAAGAGAATGGCGGACAGATTGCGATATCGGTCCGAAGGAGCACTATTAAAATTACATAGCGAGACGAGAGCAGGGCGTGGCACTCTGGCAGGAGCAAAAAGACAGTGGACGATTCCAGTGAGGGATGAGGCCTCCACAGAAGACTTGTAGGAGACTGCATACTAAGGGATAGCGGAAGAAGTATTTTTCCATCCGTGCACAGGCTGGCAGGAGATAAGAGTATAACAGAGGAGGCAGCGCACAGCAAGCAAACGGAGGAGGTAATGCAGAGTAGGGCAACACTATTCATTCAAATAAGTGGACCCCTTGTGGCAAGAAGCGAAGGCGACTGAATCGCTGAGGGACAGGATATAAATAACTTTGGGACATTGACCATATTGATGGAACATCAGTGGGTGGAGCTTACTTTTCACCGGTTTATGAATAATTTCAATTAAAGCAGACTACAAGATGTGTGTCGAGTGGTGAAGGCTAGGTGGCGCAGGAAAGCGGAAGATAAAGATCACAAGGCGTGGACTGCAAAGAAACCAAGGAGGTCCAGGAGGCATAAGAGTTCAATAGACTCCCAGTCCACCCCTCAGCTTTAAAAAGCTCCAATTAAGGGGTAAGACTCTTCATATCACGTGTGAGTCAGGAGGGCTAAGGCAGCAGTCAGAGACTAGGCTTTTGTCGGCAAGGGCTTACGGGCTACTAAGAAAGTGTTGGAGGACCCAGTACTATAGGCCTACATGCAAGGTCATCTGGTATTCCCCTCTGGCTGGGGTGAAGTCTGCTGAAGGGCACAGATGCTGGGAGTAGATCCGGGTAGCAGTTAGTCACATGACCGAGTGAAGCATACAACCCCGGTGGCCCAGTTAATCAACGGAGAGCGGTCAGATAGGTGGTCTACCCCCAAAAGAAGCATATGTCGAGTACGAAAGGGAGAGGAGGCACTAAAGCCACCCAGGCCACCCATCACCCCCAGACCCCTGCCCACTCAAAGATGAACTCGGACAGAGGTGACAATCACAGGGTGCTGGCAATCAGAGGTGAAAGACACCAACAGTAGAATCGCCACATACAGCGATTAAAGCGCACAGACATTCGATGGCAATTACCAACGAAAAACTAATGCAATGCCTAGCCGAGCACCAGTAGCACTTACAGGAAACGCTTCAGGAATCTTTCCAGGAGCAGATTGTTGCAGTAAGATTGGACATAAAAAGTTAAGTTTCAGAAATTAAAGGAAAAATCTCAAAACTAGGAGAGCGAGTTCATATTACAGAATAAGCTTTACAAGAACTGGCAGAAAGCTCATGAAAAGATGATGAAACCCTGGAGCAACTAGCACAGATGATGCAATTTAAAAATTCAGTACAAGACCTTGAGACTAGGTCAAGACGATCTAATATACGCATTAAGAATGTTCCAGAGGAAATGGTAGACAAAGGCCTCAAGCACTCAATACAAACTCTTTGCGCAGATCTGCTCTTAAAGACCCCTCCAGACGATATCCTTTTGAATAGAATACACAGGGTGGGCCCCTCCTAGGAAAGAACCAGGGACCAGACCCTGGGATGTGCTGGCTGCATTCACATCATATGGTCAGAAGGAAGTAGTCCTTAGAGCAGCACAAGACCTGCTTTCTCCACCCTAATCAAAATGAGGCAGATGCATCTGTTACTAGCATTTTTAACCAGGAGAAGGTGTGTTCCAGATGGACTTTCCCTTTTGGCTTGCTTTTCTCCTGAAAGGGAGACAGGTCTGGGTAACATGTTAAGTTAGAATGGATGTGGTAGCACCGGAAGGCAGGAGACCAGCCCTGGCAAATCTGATGCAGGAGGAGGGACCTCTCAATATGAGTGGTCTATGGCAAAATGGGACAAGACCAGAGCTCCGAGAGGCTGGGACAAGTAAAAGGACACGCCACATTAGGTAGGTAGGGGTGGGAGTGAGGAGCGGTAGTAAATCAGACTGGTTTGCTGTAAGAGGGGAGGAAACATAGCATTGGAGATGGAGGGCCAGGATGAGATTGGGGGATTAAGTAGGGGACCGGTTTGGGATCTCATGGAGACTGCTAGTATACTTCTCCAGAGTTGGTTGTTCCCAGGTAGTTTACCGGCGCATGACCAGGGTCTCCCTAAGTGGTCAATCTGAAACATGTACTTGCCTGGGCCGACGTTTAGGGGATGGAGGGGGTGGGCGCAATGCGGGGCAAGCGACCAGCAGTATAACTGCTAGTACGGCAAGGGGTAGAGGACAAAAGAAAACGAGCCTCGAGGGTTCTAATAAGTATAATACATGCATTTTATTTCAAAATAGCCACAGCCTGCGCAGACCCAGGGGGGCCCTTAAAGGGACTAGGGGTGAAGGCTCAATAGAAAGGAACACAAATGGTGGGATTAGGCTCTTATGAGCATTAAAATACTTGTGTACAATATTAGGAAGCTAAATTTGAGCCGTAAGTTAGGGTCATTCTTGAGGAGCAAGAAACTGGACTGTCTCGCGCTTCAAGAAACCTATGCAGAAAAGATAAAATCACGGCTTAAGATTACAAGGACACCTGCAGATTCTGCAGGCGAATAAGACCGAGAAAAAAGCAGGGGTCCTGATCACATATAGGAATAACCCTGATTTGGTGATCTTGAAAGTCGTGAGTGATCAACAAGGGAGATACCCATTTGTGAATTTCCACATTAAAGGGAAGTATTTACGGTTGGGTATTATATGCACCCAACTTGGGACAGGAAAGTTATCTGATGGCAACAATGGAGGTACAAGAAAACATGCCCGAGGGTCATGTAATACTGACAGGGGATTTTAATATAATACACAAATCGGAAAGGTTTACTAGCCGCGCGGGACCGACTGTGTGGGTTACTCCATCACAACGGCTTCAAGATGAGTTTAAACAATTAGGACTAGTAGATGTGTGGTGAGCCAAAAGAAGGGAACTGGGATTCTTGTTTTTAGTCACAAATTGATCATATTTGGATATCAGCTAGACTGGTTGGTTGAATTCAGAAGTCTCAATGAGATTGATCGCACTATCGGACTATGCAGCCCTAGGGGCAATATGAACCATGGCATCTCGAGATAGGGGGCTGTAGAATTAGGTTAAGCCGGAATAGATTCTTGCGGATACGGTCTTTCCAGGGGAAATAGAAAAACAAATTCACGCTTACTTTAGGGTAAATGCGATGGCGGACACCTCCCCAAGTATTTGGAGGAATGCTTTCAAAGCAGTAATCAGGGGGGAATTGATAGCCCGCAAAGCCTTGAAGCAAAAGATGTCTAGGTGGCTTGAGGATGACTTGACTCAACTC
Organism: Ambystoma mexicanum; assembly: GCF_040938575.1. NCBI lineage: Eukaryota > Metazoa > Chordata > Amphibia > Caudata > Ambystomatidae > Ambystoma > Ambystoma mexicanum. The sequence goes on along the minus strand of NC_090923.1, from coordinate 477,642,836 downwards.
AAGAATATAATGCCAAAAATGGGCAATTACCCTACGAGGGAAATAATGAACATATAGAACAGTCAGGACTTCTACCTATTAAAGGCAAAAAGGCAGAGACGACCCTACTTGGAACTAATTATGTTCCAGGGAATAGGGCGGGTAAGTTATCAGCATGCCAGTTAAGACAAAGGGCGGCCACCCAAACAATTAAAGATTAGGAAAGAGGAAGGGGAGGAAGTTACTGACAAGGAAGGGATAAGGAGTTTTGAAAAATTCTATGGCGCGTTTTTAAGGTCTGTTAAATACATTTCTAGCCAGAATCTCTTTCGAAGCTATCTAGAATAGACATGCAGGAGCTAGAGGAGGAAGTGATTGTGGCCATAAGGAAACTTCCATCGAAAAAGGCCCCAGGACCAGAAGCTTTACAGCCATATTCTGAAAGTCTGGCGAATTCTGGCCCCCCCTTACCCCACTAGACAGGTTTGTACAACTCCTGGCCATGGAACTGCGTCAATGGATGAGGCTAAACTGTTGGTGTTCCCGAAACCGGGTAAAGACCCAGCACGGTGTGGGTCATCGACCAATAGCAGCTATTAACATTGACACCAGGATTCTAGCCACACGAATGGAGGACAGACTTCATGTGTTAATAGGGCCGGATCAAGCAGAACACAATCGCCAGACCTTTGATAAGGTAAGAAGGGTTTGCCACCTAATTGCGAAAGTGGAACGGCGAGGTATCCCAGCGGTACTCCTCGACTTAGACGCCAAAAAAGTGATTGGGTGGAGTGGCCCTTTCGCTTTGAAACAATGCAGAAAATGGGGTTTAGAAAGCGCTTTATGCAGAGGATACAGGCAAACTGTCAAACCCCAACCTTACGGTTGTCCATTAATGGACAATTGATGAGCCTGATTCGCTTAGAGAGGGATACCAGATGGGGCTGCCCCTTATCCCCTTTGCTTTAGGCAATCTAGAAACTTTCCTACAATGTATACAGGAGGCGCCGGGTGTGAAGGGGATCAATTTTGGAGAAACTGACCATAAAATAATGGCATTCGCTGATAACATGTTGGTCATATTGGATCCGGGCGAATCTTTGAAAGCGATAGAATCAGAACTAATAATATTTGGGGCAGTCTCAGATTAAACGTTAACCACATAAATCCGAAATACTTAACCTCACACTAACATAGCATAACAGCAGAAATCCGGGGTTCCACACAATTCTCATGATCAGAAATCAAGTAACTAGGGTTTTTTGTTACGAAATCTAGGACAACGCTTATGAGGCTACCCTCAGTTGCTTGATACTTGAAGAGGGGACCTACAAGGGTGGAACTATAGACATCATGTTTGGGGGGCATGGCCTCGATAAAACTGGTGACCCTAGCACGGTACCTTTACTACTTTAAGGCCTTACCAGTAGCTATTCCCATGGGTTTTTTTTTAATCATTCAATCTCATCTAATCCACCTTTATATGGCAGAATAAAATGATAGTAAACATTGGGTCCCAATGGACAGGGAAGTGGTGGGTGCCTTATTAGCCGAGGTTCTCTGGCTACCTAGAGCGGATAGTTCTCAGATTAAGGCAGCACCACGAGTAATGGCAGTTATGGGCGACGTATGGGATGAAGTGTTGAAACAAACAGCGATTCCGGGACCTTTTACAGCAATATTTGGGAATCCTCCATTTACCCGGGGTTGGAGGCTAGAATCTTCATTAAATGGAAGGGGGGGTTGTACAAGGCTTACAGATCTCACAAAATTAAAAGCTTTGAACAATGCGAACAAATCTGCACTCATGGAAAGAGACAGCCTTAGTTACTACTATATATCCCCCAAATAAAGCTCAAGCCGGGAGACAGCTTACTGCATTTGAGAAATATCGCATCACACACGGGGGATACCCATCTGATTTCAACATTTTATACCCTGTTTGTGAAGGGGGCCCTCGAGCAAAGTGGCTATACATGCCAAATGGGAAGGCACCTATGGGAGTCACTTTGGGTTAATCTCTCAAAACTAACATGGTCTATCCAACTAAGGGAAATGTGTTTTATAATTCTCACTCAATGGCACTGTACCCTGGACACCTCCGGACTGCTGGCGTAATTGTAAGAGGGTGGACTGACTCCATATATGGTGGTCGTGTCCGCTTCTGCAGTCATTCTGGGGCCAGGTTAATAGGATCATGTGGGAGGTTTTGGGGCGAATATACCTGTAGGGGCAAGCAAATGCCTTCTCGGCCTTTAGTCAAAAAATGAGAATTCACAAGGTAGGGCACAAAGCCATGCATGGTTTTGATGTTGACGGCCCAACTTGTGACCGCACGGAACTGGAAGGAAGCAGCGTCAATGGGAGTGGCTATATAAACTATGGCAAGTATTAGCCATGGAATGGGTTATGTACAATTTACAAGGGGGAAGAATGAAAGTTCAGGGCAGACTGGGGCACATTGTTGGGACTATTTGAAGGAGGACTACCAAATTCACTTATGCCCACAGAACATTAAAAGTTAGGACATTGCCTAAAGCTCCATCACTATATGAACACGTTAGTAATGTTTTATTTATCATTAAAGGTACTGCTGGTCGCGCGCAGTGCATGGCGTATTCACTCCTGGTTCCCTAGTGTGATGCCTGACACCCAGGAGACAGTTTGAGCTCCTGCTTATCAAATCTTAATCCAGAACCCTGTGATAAATGTGAAATGCAGATAATACATGTGCCAACAGTGTGACAGTGGCATTTGGTTTGCAATCATTCCATGGCCGGATTTTATAACTTCAATAAAACCAGAATTTGCACATGGATAACTATTGTTTAACTCTTTAAGTGCCATGGGTATTTCTCCCCAGTGCTAGGGCCTTTTTTGGTGATTTCGGTATGTGGCCATTCAATGCCTTGTAACTTTGTTACATGAGATATCTCGGCCAAATTTGGCTCCTTTTTTCCCCCACATGTAGGCGGTCGTAATGCCACCCAGGAATCCTAGGTTGCAGTAGGGGGGGTGAGAAAACCAAAAAGGGGGAACATTTTGGGTTTTTTCAAAAAATGCCAATAAACTGATGTACAAGGTAGCCTGTGGTTTCTTCCTTGTAAGAGCTAGTAACGAATGGTTTGCTGTGCTGAATTCCCCAATTTCATGGCTTTCAAGAACAGGTTGAGTGGAAACGGAATAAAATGATCAATCGTTTTGTGAGAGGTAGGCGATTTTGGCCATTTTTGCCAATTGGACATGCATGGACGGAATGGAAGAAGGGTAGGAAAGCCGATTTGGAGGACGGAAAGGTATACATTTCTGAAAAGTAGACAAAATACCAAGTTTAGGAAGGGGTGATTTGCATAGGTCAGGCAACAACTAGGTAGGGGAACTGCCATAGATTGGGGGGAAAAGCGGGAAAATGACCGAAAAAAATAGGTATGTGTTGGACATGGTTGGCTTGGTACGGCAATGGCTTCTATGAATTTTGAGAAAAGCAATGCTACGCTACATTCCCGACTCTTGCAGTTAGGAGAGCACACATTTTTTGTAGTGTTTTCCAAAACAAGCAATGCCACAAGCCAAACACTGAGCCATGGTACACAGGAGTTTTACGCTCACGGCCTGAACAGACGCACTTAGCATGTGTAAATCGGGAAAACCAATGTGGTGAGGAACGGCAAGCATACATTATTTGAAAGAGCACAGACAGGCCTTTTCAAGGGTAGGCGACTTGTGCAGGTTACAAAAGAGTATGGTGCCTAAAGCAGCGACTAAATGTAGGTCACATTTGGGAAATTAAAGGGTTGTGTGACAAATGGCACCAGCACATGGGTCAAAACGTTATGAAAACCGCACAACCACCACATGGCCTACTGTCCCGCGTTCCCACAGGTGACCCGATGAAAACGGTACCTCATGTGTGGGTGCACCTACCTGGCCGCCAAGGGAAAAGCCTAAAACACAAGTAACCCCAAGTCTGTTCAGACTTGGAATTTCAGATGCTCTGCCGACCGGCACAACATACAGATATGGGCCTCGGGTGTCCAAGCCACCAAGGAAAACAGGGAACACCATGCATTTCCGAAAAGAGGACACCCGTGGGAATCCGCAGAGGTATGATTTGGGCACATCGCCCCAGAATTTATTACCCAGACACCACCGCAAAGTCTGAAATGTGGGGAACAAAATGCATTTTCCGCACATTTCGCTCGGCTCACCCATCGAAACACACCCCCAACACCACATGGCCTACCGTCCCGCGTTCCCACACGTGTCCCGATGAAAACGGTACCTCACATGTGTGGGTGCACCTACCGGGGGCACAAAAGGAAAAGGGTAATCCACTGGGAACCCCAAGCCTTTCGCCACTGCCCATTATATTTGTGTGGGCAACCTACAGATTTGGGCCTAGGGTGTCGAAGCCAGCAAGGGAAACAGGGAACCCCATACATTTCCCAAAAGAGGACACCCGTGGGAATCCACAGAGGCCTCCCTTGCGCAAATTGCCCCAGTTTTTATTAGCCATAATCCCCGACAAAGTGTGATATTTGGTGGGGAAAAAAACACAATGTTCTTTGTCTGGGGTTCTGGGTAATAAATTCTGGGCTGCTTCGCGCAAGTCAGACCTCTGTGCATTCGCACGGGTGTCCTCTTTTCGGGAATGCCTGGGGTTCCCTGTTTTCCTTGCTGGCTTCGACACCCTAGGCCCAAATCTGTAGGTTGCCCACATTAACAAATTGTGCTGTGGCGAAAGGCTTGGGGTTACCAGCGGGTTACTCTTTTGCGCCCCCTGTAGGTGCACCCACACGTGAGGTACCTTTTTCGTCGGGACACCTGTGGGAGGGATGCATGAGGTGGGGCACTGATCATCTGCCCCGGGGGGGAGGGGTCTCTGGCGCTGTGGCCCCATGCTTTGGGGCCACAATCGGAAGGGGCCCGCTAACCTAGTAAGCAGACTTCCCTCCCCCCGCGTCACAAACAGATCTGTATTGATCCGTGGCATTTCCGCAGGCAGCAATGCCATACAATGGGTACCGTAAAGGTGAGAATCTCCCTTTCCAACAATACCCCCCCTCAATCTCCGGCTTGAAATACAGCCGGAGATCGAGGAGCAGCAAGAAGGTCCCTTACCTTCTCTCTTCACCGCAACAGTCAAAAAAGACTGCTGCAGTGATTTTACTTTGTTTCACGCCGACGTGAAACTGAAGGTAATCCAGACCCCTGGCAGTGAGGGGGGAGGCCCAAAACCGACGAGCCGGCTCGTCGGTGGCAACCTGGAGCGCTTTCCACTGACGAGCCGGCTTGTCGTGGCACTTAAGGGGTCATTAGTTCAATTAACAATAGTAACTTTTGTTCAATTATTATTTGTGAACTGAGGATAGCACAGTGGGGCAACATGCTGTCTTGGAAGCAAGCCGTGCAACAGAGGTCCGAATCCCGGATCCGCACTTCGAAACAAAACTCTGGTACGATATAATGCACGTTATAAAAAAAATAATATATATTAACTGAATCAATGTGGAAAAGAGTGCAAGTAACATTTTCATACATTTACATCCCAAAAGAATTCACAGGGCCAAAGGGAAAAACGTCAAAATAAATGCACACATACTAGTAACGAGCATGTCTTAAGACATAAGTGATTTGCAGGTTAAAAGTCCCCTTGTATTCTGTATTGTAATGCATTTCACATTGAATCACATACAAACAAAGACCTGGACGCGTTTCTATTGGGAGCAGAAGGGCGAAAGCGCAAACTTGAAACGGTTTAAGAATTCACCTCACACTAGAAACCCCCCCCATTTAGGAACGCAAGATTACAAAACATGAGCCCACAGAGAACCATTAAACACATGTGTTAAAGGCACTTTCTAAGGTGACGGCCCAATAAACCCACTGCCAGAAGCCGGTCACCATTTATCAAAACAGAAGCTTAAAAATAAAAAAAAAATAAAAAGAAATCCATCAGCTGAATCTACCGGCTAAAGAAACACTGCCTGGGCACATGGACATGAAAAAGAACAAAGCAGGAGATGCATTAATCGTGCCCTCTATAGGATAAAGCCAACATTTCTTCACTTCCAAACTGATTAGGAAAATACCAAATATTTAATCATAATTTTCTTTAAATGCTTCAATTTCTGATTACCAGAGGGCCGGATTAACAGAACCAATTTTGTAGCAAGAAGTTCTAGCTAGCAAGCCATGTAAAAATTAACATGGTGTCATGTAAAGATTAGGAGACAATTAGGAAAGGCAATCACCTCCAGTGTTTATCACAGTACTTTTGTTGACGCATGCGATCGTAGACACTGATACAATTAGATCAGATTACTTTATTAAGCTTGCAAATTTACATTTCAAAGTTATAAAAACAAAATTGCCATATTCCATTAGAAGTGGATTGCCCCTCCTTTTCAGTGTCATGCGGCTGGAAGAAACCACATCTGCAGCACAAACTGAGAGAATTGCATTATGATAGAATATGGGGAGATTAAGCTGGAAGGATCTTGGCAACTATATAGCTTGAGAAAGCACACCACGAGACTGGTTTGCTGGCAGACTGGAGAGAGAAGCTCTTGCACATATTGAAAAATTGTTTTCCAGATAATAAGTTGCCCTTGATTTTTTATTTATTTTTATTAATGTATTTGGTTAATTTATCAAATTAAAAAGACAATTTCATTTACAAACAATTTCTTCCTACATAATAAAACAGCGAAAGAAAACCACCATCAACAAAGCCGTACCCAATTCATTACACTATCAACCATAATATACTTTTGAGGGTTTTTTTTCCACATGAACAACAAAGATAGGAGCAGAGGTACGCAATTAAGAAAACTCAGTATGGACGGATTGGAGCAAATGATGGAACATACTCGATCGTCATTATTCTGTCTAAGAGGATGAACTTCCGATTAGGCATCTAGTTTTTGCTGACAGTAAAATCCCTCTAAAACACCATATTGAAACCTTCCAACACCTGAATCACTGCAATTGTAAGAGCCTGGTTGTGGCCTGCCATTAGCCAGTCCCAGAAAGTACATGGAACTAGTCTACCCGAATTCACACCAAATCTGTCAAACGAGATCTTGAATCCCAGGTTCCTTCACAGTCCATTAGGAGATGTTTCAAAGTTTGGTTCTCTGGGTTTTTACATCTCTAACAGCAAAATTTGGTGAAATCCCCGATTCCAATTGAAAGCACTTCCCCAGTTTGTGCTATATTCAGTCTCAATCTGAGGAATTTTTTCTTATATTGCAGTCGGGGAATCTCACTAAATATTTTGTAGCTTTGCCCAATTTTTTGTCTGCTTTCAGAAAGTAATTTGCATCAGTCTTTGAGCGCATAGCATCAATTGTGAGGATCCAATCTATTGTATCTAATAATTTGTTTGCCTTTATTGGGTTCTGGATTAGGGTCTTAAGGTCTGTATCTGCTTTAGTTATACCTCAACCAAAGTCCCTAAATTTGTCAGCATTTTTGATCTGTTATTTTCCATATGGGTTCTGATGTCTGCGTAAAGCGTATCCTCCTGCGCTGTCGTGATCAAACGAAGAGGGAGATCAAACACAGTGCGCTTGAACCTTGAAGGATCTGAACCCCAGTTCAAAGGAGACCGGGGGCAGAGCACCCTCTTCCAAATAAGCCCTTCCCATCTTTGAGAGTTGCTGTAATCCATAAAAAACTGGAATTACTTTTGACTGTTAGTATTTTATCAAAGACACGATGGAAAATGTGCAGTATTTCATTGCCATTTCTTTCATATGAGGGATTCTCTGCATCATTTTTAACTGTGTCCTGGCCCTCCTATAGTTGGCTGGTGAGGCATCGATTTTATAACCCAGGTATGTCAAGACCTCCCCTTTTTCTATGTTTTGCCCTACCATCTCTCAATGAGAGTAGTTGATCTTTTTTTGACTATGTTTAAAGACTGGATTCAGAAGGATTCAGGGAAAGGCCATTCTCTCTTGCAGATCAAGTTTATTCAATAGACTTAGTCCTACCGCTGTACTATCCAGCACCACCACATCGTCTGTGTAGGCCTCCCAGTGCACTTTGCTCCCATTAATCACTGGGATAGCCAATGCTGCGAATTGTAGATATTCCCCTGCATCTACCAGGTATAAATTGAAGATGGGTGCCCCTAGGCATCCCTGCCGGACCCTCTTTCAACCTTAATGGGCTCAGATAGCCATCCCCCATTATCCAGGCAGACCCTCACTGTGGTGTTCTTGCGTAGCTCCACCAACATCGACAACAGCCCCTCAGGTATACCCCAGGCCCTTAACTTTAACCACAGTTTGTTGACCTTACACTTTTGAGGAGTCTCCCCAGGCCCCAAAAAGTGGCCGATCTCCCTTACATCCTGACTTTACACTTAGGATATTGAGAGTCACTCCATTAAGTGCTGTGGACAGCCCCTTCTAAAACCGGTTTGCAGTCGAGGGGATCTTTGTCTTTCACCCATTTTTCAATTTCATCCAATAGGATTCTCAAAGATTTTACTTTCTATGTCCCGGAGGGCGATTGGACGTTAATTCACTGGATCGCTCCTATCGCCTCCCTTGAACAGCAGTAGGACTGCTGATTGCCACAAACTTGGGAATCTTTGGCTCCAACAGCCAACACAGCAAATTCCCCCAAAACATTGGCTTGCTTCTCACAACCTGGTAAGTTAGCCCATTAGGCCCGGCTGCCTTAGAGACTGAACCACTCACAATCAAATCTGTCACTATTTGTACAAAGATGAGTCTCCATACTGAATTTACAACAGGAAAGTCTAGGGACCCTTCTGGTTCTTTCAAGATCTTCGAAAGATAGTCCATCCACCCTCCTTCCGAGATTAAACTACAAAGGTCACTACTAGGATCACCTTCCAGCCGATTAATGACAGCCCAGAAGTTTTTAGAATTCCTATTATTCACTAACTTCAACATCTGTTCATCATGTTGGCAATGCGTTATTCTTCTATCTTTTGACCAGTGCTTAGTCATGTAGCAGGGTTCGAGATGCCTCTTCCCCACTTATGTCCATCCTCTCTATTCTTTTTTTAGATGCAGTATCTTAGTTATAAAAATCACGGTAGACCTGCTTTTTATTCCCTCTTCCTGCTATCGGGGGGGCATGTGGACCAAATAAATTTGATGGACTCCGGTCTGCAGTTCTCTCGAAGACAAATCTCTAGCACATCTTGCAAATGGCTATTTGAGTCTACCCCATCCCCTTTTTACTTAAAGAGCCGAATCCTTCTTTCCCTATTCTCTACCGATTTTTTTGTATTTGTCTGTGAGGGGCTATATCTGAAGGTTCGCTCAAGCCGTGAGTGATCGCTCCCACACCACCCCTATCCCACTCTATTTTAAGCGATACATTATATTTGAACAAATTAACTGAGTGGAATAGATAGTCAATTATTGAGGCTGACGAGCCCTGTCGTCGAATCGGAGCAGCCGGAGTATCCCCGGGTACTAACCCATTCGACATTTTTAGATCTCAGCCTGCCATAAATTGTACCCACCACCTCCCCTTCTGTTATTCTGCCAGATCTCTCGATTGAACCTCTTTAGCAGCAGTGTACACTGAGCATTGAAATCTTCCCCAGGATTACATGAATCCCATCAAATTCCATTTTTATTCTCTCTAGTATCTCTGCCAGATAATTGAGGAAGTCCTGCAATATGGAGCAGGCGGGGTTCCAATAGATAGTTATACAAATCTACTCGAAAGGAGGACTCTGGTTCTTCACAGAGGCTTTACAAACTTGAATGCCCCTTTTAGTATTGTAGAGCAATTTAGACTCTGCAATTGAATTTTCTAAAGCCCTCAGCAATCCTCCTTCTGGTCTACCTTTGGCTTTTTGTAGCGCTGGTTGAGAATATATCGTAAATCCCTCGATTTCCGTAGGATTTACCAACCAAGTCTCCTGCAACATTAGGCTATCACCTTTTTGTAGGAGATATCCCTTCATTTTTTTCGAGTTGAAAGTATTTGGCCCCTGTGTGTTCCAACAGATTAAATTTAAACCCGACTGGTTAAAGAGATTGTTGACCAACTCCCAGATTCTGGAGGACCGGTGTTAGAATTTCTGGTAATAATGCCAATGTTTTGGCTTGCAAAAACTCTACCCCTTTCTCCAACTCTTTCAGAGGTGAAGTCATCTGCTTATCTGACCACAGTTCCACCCCTTTCCCAGGCAGCCACTTTTGAAGTTGGTTGTATTTTACATTCACTTTCTGAGAAGGGTGTGCTGGAGATTTGAAGGCCCAACCTCTTCAGCTCTTCTGATGCTCCCAATATTGCTGCATACACTTCTCTTGATGTTAAACCCACCTCTACCATTAGTAAGCTATTTTCTGGGAAATTGACCGATTCAATATCTTTTGAGCTAAATAGAGATTGGGAACTTGTTTTAGGCATGAGACAATTACAATAAGTGTTTTCACTTTAAGATTCGAATTTGTGGTGAACCTAATTTGAGGCATAGCAAAAATGGTCTGACTTTTCCTGTCATTTTTTGTTCTTCCATACAGTTTGCTTTTTTCTCCACAATTGGGAGTATGCTAGGATCTCCAATGTTTATCGATTTCCCAGTTCCATTCCAATACAGTTCATATCTAGCATGCAATGCTTTCCTTCACCGAGTCTTACTTTCTCTGACTTCTTAGGAGGCAGTTTCAAGTAGATAGGTGCCAATTTGACCATCTCCTTTCCTGATGAATTGCCTGCTCTCCCAGCTGGATGGATTGCCGTTTGTTCCCCAGAATGATGGGCCCCAAGGGAATTTTCTGACCATCTACATACCACCCACAATCTGCCCTGTGTGATTATCTGAATTCCTTCTGAGCACAACCTCTCCGGTCTCCCTTGATCTTTTCTTTTCATCTTTCATTTTCCAAATCGAAACCTGCCTAAATCAGTTGGAGACCAACACTGACATTTATTATTTTGACAAGATCTTGCTGCAAGTTTTCTTGTTTCTCCCCTTTTTCTTTTTGATTGTGCTCTTTGTACAAGCTTGATTTCTTTAGGCGGGTTTACTTTGTCCTCCTTGTTAGTTTCACTTGACAGATTTGGACGGTCTTCTCCCGTAGATGTCACTATGGCGTTGTTGCTTGATGTATCCATAGGGGAGTTTGTTTCCATTTTTTTTATGTTTCACTCCTCTGTTTCACGATTCTTTTACCCTTCTCCAAGTTGTTGGGTTTCTTTATTCCTTTTCCTTCTAGCCTCTCTTGCTCAAACTATTTTTACGGGAGCTGTGTTACATCTCTGGCGATTTGCTCTTCATCAAACTCTCTTGGGGTCAACTGCTCCGTTTTTGGGACAATTGTGACTCCTCTGGGGTGGTCTCTACCACATTCGCCCCAGTCTTCTGAATTCCGCCAGAACTGAGTCAGACAGGGGAGTATCAAAAGGCGAACTTACTTCTTCAATCCTCTCCACCTATTGTTCATTCATTTTCTCCTGGTGAGTGCCAACTAGTTTCGCCAGATCTTGTGGAATATTTGTTAGATGCATCATCTTTGCTTTTTGAAGAAAGTAGAATTTGTACTGCTGACAAATCTAACCCTTGCGTGGTTATCTCCAGCTGGCTCGCTTTCAGACAGGGGAACAGAGGAATAAAAAGCATTATTACACCCCACCAGGGATGAGTCTAGGTTTGCCATTTCTTTTCTAAGTTAGAGTAAAACACCTGCCTGCGATTGCACCTCTGTTAAGGTATCGAAGACAGACACCAGGGAGTTCAACACAAAGTTATGGTCCGAGAGAGACATTTCATTTTAACTGTGGTCCTTGAAGTTCAGGGTCAATCCAGTTCTGCGGCTTCCGTACTTCTTCCTCGCATAGTTTTGTCTATTCCGGACACAGCTGCAGCGCGATTTTCTGTACCCAACTCACTGGAACAGTCACCTGATCGTAATTCTCCCAAAAAGGCTCCAGAGAGATAGCAGAACAATGTTACCTTCATTTACACTTCCTCTGACCCCCATATGGTTCGCTGGATCTGAGCCGACGATCAATAGGTCATCCTTGTGCCCTGCTTCTCTTTTTACCAAAATGATCATCCATTTTCATTTGAATCCTTTGTTGTCACGTGTACTCGAGTCCTCGTTTCCATGCATGTCTAATATTCTGTTGGTCCTGTGCGGCACTTGATCCCGTCTGTGATGGCGGGTGCGATTGAGCATGCACTTGTGCTTTGATAGAGGACTTGCAGGCCATGGTGGTCGTGAGAGTGGTCCTAAGAGGGCCTTTGCTATGGGAGGCCACTACAGCATGGCTACACAGAGGGAGCTAGTGAATTTGGATCTTCCCATTCCAGCGATCTGCTGTCCTGTAACAGCATGCTTCGTAATTTCATGTTTTTTTTAAATTTGATTTTCCATTTCTTGTAGTCCAGGCACTCGCCTGATAAACAGCAAATGGCCCCCTAAACCAAACAAATAATATCCTGGTATGTAACATCAGCTCCAGGCCCCAATGGGAAAACAGGATTAAAGGGGTAAACCCCCCCCATCCCCACTTGGCGCCAAGCTCTCAACTCAGCACCTAGGCTCTGTTGGAGATCAAAGAAAAATAGTTGCGGACTACCCAGATGCTTCTGTGAACCTTCTGTAAGCCAGAGATGAGATTCTGCAGGGCCAATAAAGCATTCAACACCTATCTGCTTCGAAAATCCGTGGGGGGGTTATAGCTCCGATTTGGCTCCGATTCTTTTTCTCCCCCACCCCACCCAGTCCTTTCCCAGACCCCTTCTGCAGACACCCGTTATACACCACCTTGTACTGCCACTAATTCACCAGCTTGTACATTGTTCACGGGCTGAGCTGGATCCACCCCCCACAGGACTTGCAGGCTAGAAGAACCTCCAGTCAAAGGATACAGGCTACGCTAACACTGAATCAAGACGCACCTCCAACGAAACAGAATGAGGCCACTTCCGAGTCAGTACCGTTGCCCTTGCTTAGGGAGCGAGTCCCCGATTCTCCAAAAACAAGAAACCACTCAAGTAAAACAAACGCCAAATCTAACTCCAAATTGTTCAGATTAACTGTCCTCGGTAATAATCTCAGGACTAGAGTGGGAGCCAAGGGGAATATGAAAGATACAGGTCGAGTCTTAAATATGGCGCCATGTGCCTCCCATTACATGGACTATAAGGTGAGATGTCATATTTGCAAAACCCAATGTATTTTGTATTCAGAGGATGGATTTAAAATTGAATGCAACTTTGGTGCACTTAAATGAAGACTTATTGCAAATTTAAGCACCACTAAATACAATCCTTGGCTCATGCTAGCATAGAATTTGACAGGTCATATTGCAGTCAAGCCACCATCACCTGATGTGATATACAAATTTGCACCCACTGTGAATCATCGTAATTGATAAGTTTGTGAAAATAACGAAATGAGCAGAGACTCAGAAAATCGTGCAAACGGTTACACCCTTGCACTTGCAGCCCCAACAGTCCCCAAGGAAGAATGTTTTAATATTGGACATTTTACTGGGGAAAATTACATCTCCAACCCAAACTTGATCTCAAAGAAAACAAGGCAATTGAAAAAGTACACGTTTACTAAAGCTGCGCACAGCTGTGTGCAAAGCCCCACACACAGATTTAAAGTAGAAACACAGGGCTTGTATTGCCCTAACAGAATTCATCAAACCAAAAATGTAAACAGACGGTACGTGTGACTTGCAGGATGTCAGCCACAGCCCTTGTAATTCATGCAGTGCCACAGCAGAGTGGGAGTCATGTAAAATTGGGGTAAGCTTTTTTTCTCGCAATCAATGGCTGCAGGCAGGTGTTCTCTACTAACAAATATAATTACTCCTGATGAAAGTCAAACTGAATTTCAAGGGCTATTAACTAGAATTGACAGAAGTGTTGCCAAGTCTATTTTGCTGAGAAAGCACCAGTATAACATGGAGACATTTAAACAAGTTAGCACCTGCAAGACAACTTTTAAAAACAACAAAGCGAGTGCTGAGCTCCATACAGACACTAATCGTTAACCACAAGCGCGAAGTGTCAAATGGTATGTCAAAAGTGAGGTGATCAATAGTGCTTTATTGATCCTCACTTTTGACATCCCATTTGACCCTTGCGCCAGTGGGCAAAAATGATAATGGCAGAAAAAGTCTCCAAAAGGAACTAGTCTGGTAGATGACAACAATCAATGAAAATTAACTGGCAAACCCCACGGCTTATCGGGATTGCTGCTTGCGCTTTGGCCGCCTATAAGGGTGTGGGCAGGAAGAGGCGGAGGCTGCAAAAGGAGTGGGGCATGCACGACAGAAAGAATGAGCGGGCATGGCAGGAAATTGCGGGTTGCTTAGGAGTCTCCCACACAAGAGGACGGTTAGGGATGGAAGCAGAATGAAATGCCCCGTATCAATGCCGCACAGTTTTCTTCCTGTAAATCATTTCATTTTCACACAGGAGGGAGTGCAAATCATTTTTATAGAGGTAATGACAGTGGGGCACGAGAAGAATAATCAACCCCAACACAAGCGCACGCACAGCTTTGTATAACTTCATGAAAATAAATTGCAATACTTTAATACTTTGACACAATAATCTACAACAAAAACATGTTCTAGAATAAATGCAGCGATTAATTGTGCAGCTCCAAGTTTGAACTCTGACGGACATCACAAAAGGTAAAAATGTTCCCCCATTCAAGTCAGTGATATACATGTTCACTCATGCACGGTCTTGAAATTGCTCACACAAGCAAAGTAAGAGAACAAATGGAGGCAAAGTTACACATGTGTGTCGTAGCATTCCAAGATTGCGCCCATGGAAATACTGCTTTAGATACATTTCAATGCCTCGGTTGATTAAAAGTACTCCTGCCTCTCGGTCAACAGACCATCATGGAAATTGGGAGCCTCCCAATAAAATTAAATACCATAAAAAATGCAGCATAAATGGGGAAATGTATTTTGATCAAGCATGGAAAAAAGTGAAGGATGCATCTCCCCAAACCCATGGTTATGTGGCCTTCCAGATGTTTTGGACTTGAACATATTCTTAGTCAATGGTGAAGAATAATGGGAGTTAGTCCGAAACATCTAGGGGGGAGGCACATGAGAAACCACGATCTACATACAACCCAGCCAACACTAGAACATAGCAGCAGCTGACCGGCACCAAGCCAGAATTAAAAAAGGGCTGGGCCTGCACATGGATCTGCAAGGGCTTTGTTCTGAGTTGCAAGACCAACATTAGACCTCTGTATCCAATGTACTACATCCTTTTCTCATTAAATGCGACTTTACCAAAGTCGAGTTCATCCCTTTCCCCATCGTTAATCCATTTTAACCACCATTTCATCCATTCAAAGTAAAGACATTGTCAGTTTTCCAGAGCTGCAGCCCATACCAAGAGTAGCACATTACAGACAGGCCCACAAGCGACAGTTAAATGTTGAAGCTCTTGCCAATCCCCCCCGCCCCCCAACCTTTCTTTAACGTCTTATCAACGCACTCTAGCTCGCCAACAAGCTCACGAGTGTAGGGAAAGGGGAAAACGCAGGTTTGTGCGCCTCTACACATTTAAGTACTGCCGTTTGTTTAGTAACATTAGTTTGCCGACTGCTGCACCCAGGTTTGTGTAGTGACATTAGTCACTAATCTGCTGACTGCTGCACCCAAACGGACACCGATTTCCCTATTCAGTCAGCGTAGAGATAATTGTGTAGTTTGGTACTGTGCCAAGGCAAATTAGATGATCAGAAAAATATAAAACATTTTTATTAAGTTCCACAAATGTGATTTGAGATGAGATCCTAGCAAAGCAACCAGGTGGTGGCACGTTTCCCTCAAGTCAGGGCTTTGTCAAGGCCAAGAGGTCCCAATTTCTAGAAAACCTTCAGTTGTGTGTCTCGACATCCGTTTGTAATCACAAGTGGTGGTGGGTTAGTCTAGTGCATTCTTTTTTCAAATGGTATTTTTCTTCAATTTGTCTCGAGCATCTTTAATAACTTTCTATGTCAGTAAGGTGTTACACAATGGTACAGTATTGCACAGTTGCTGACACGTTTAACTATGCATTTACAGATCGTATGCTTTTGAAAAAGAATTTGCCTTTCTAGGATCACTGCTTTGTAAACATGAAAGGGTTAGACCCTGGTCTACTTCATGATACCGATAGCATGCTGGTTCTTGTGCCTTGGTGCTACAGACCGTGAGTAACAAGGCCAGTCCCCCACAGTTTCTTCCATGTAAGGCTAGTATCCACATAACCAGTGGCCCCTCCCTCCAACCTCTGCCACTCACCAAACGCTATTGTATAGTGTGAAGGCTGTGGCCCACACAAGGGCAATTAAGGTGCCATGCTTTTCATCAATTGTGAATGATCACTGCACAGTTAGATCCGGTGCAGAAACTCATTTATACTGCGCATCTCAAGCCATGAACAGAGACAAACACAAAGCTTAGCTAATAGGAGGGGAGGAGGAGAATTTCAGAATGAAGCGACTGCTAAATTATCTACTAGGTATGTTTACAGGCCATTAAACTGGTTACCTAAATAGGTGGGTTTTCAGTTTCTTAAAAGTTTGCAATCAAGTTAATTTTTCTCAGATCTACCGGGAAAGCGTTCAAGGCCATGGGGTCTACTGCATATAAAGCACAATGCTCACTTGTGTGAGTGAGCTTCTGGACTCCTTTAGTTGTTGCGCATCATTTGACCTCTGCATTCTTATGTTGTATTTCGCCATCAGTGCATCGGACAGGTATACAGGCCCCCATACGCGTGATACTTTTATGCACCATAACCAGTAGGCAGAATGGAATTGTCTCTTCAATCTGCAGCCAGTGCAGGTCTATTCTTGCTGAGGTAAGAAGGTCAAACGTAGTCGTGCAATCACTCCGACTGCACTGTTCTGCATGATCTGAAGTCTGCTGTACTGAATACCCATGAGAAGGCTACCGCAGTAGTCCATCTTCAGTAGTCTTAGACCAAATGATTGCTCTCGCAATTGTTTCACAATTGGTTTTTGAAATGAATGGGCATGTTTGTGTGAAGTTTTCTATAGTATGCGGATGAGGATACCAAATGACTCACTTCCGCCTTCATATTCAGATGTTGGCCCAAGATAAAACCTAGAGTTTTGACCTTTGTTTTGTCCTCCAGGTAGTGACCCGCAAGTGTAAAGTTTTTATAGTTCTCACCTAGCTTTTTTTTACTTCGATGAGTACCGACAAACATGAGTTCAGTTTTTTCCTTGTTAAGTGCAAGGCCATTCTCTACCATTCAAGCTTGAATGATCTTGCAGACATCATTCAGTCGGGCGATGTCTTGTGCCTAATCTCTGGTCAATTCGTTTCTGTCCAGGAGCTCAAACAGGGGATAGTTAAAATATTATAAAGGGAGGGTGATAGGCAGGCAACCCTGTGGGATGCCAAACTGCAGAATACTCGGTGGTGCTTCCGCTATGCCACTACACACCCCAAGTGTTGTTACTCAGAAAGGAGTTGATCCACACCAAGGCAGTGTCAGAACAATTGGCTACCTTCTTCAACCTGGCATCTAGTAAATGGTCAACCAGGTTGAAGGCGGCCGACAGGTCAAGCAGCATCAGGACTGATGTCCCGCCCCTATCCATGGTATGCAATAGATTCGACTGAAGGTCCAGCAGGGCTGTCTCCATGCAGTGACCAAGTGTAAATCCAGATTGCCCGTCATGAAGAATCTTGGTTAAGAAATTCTGAAATCTGGGGGTGGCGCTGTTGAGCAGTCCAAGATGGCTGCTTAGCCTCTTAGCTCCATGTGGCTCCAGCGAGAATCCACCCACAACTGCGATTTACTTCAACCTAGGCGCCCCACTTCTAGCTGAGCTGCTGCATTCCCTCCTGCCCGCACCCTAAAAATCCCGGCCCGAATCGGACTCTGGAAGCCCGTCAACAGAACTTCGGCGGCAGCTGCCTGTGACCTGCGGAGACCTCAGCGCGCGCCCAGCTCCCTCTTCTCCGGCTCCCCTTGCTTGCAACTGGCAGTGGAGCGCGAAGTGCGGTGCGCGAGTGCTCCGCCCCTCTCCTGAGGGCCCCTACTGTGCGGTCTGGGGACGGCCGCCGGGAGGTGGGTCTGAACCATCAACCGCGGCGGCCCCCCCCTTGGAGCGTGCCGTTGCGCGAGCGGATCCGCCGCAGGGGCCTGTGCTGGAGCGCGCCCCAACCCGCTCCCTCGCCTCCAGTGCCGGATCCTCCACTATAGTACAATGTGAGGTGGCTGGGCTGGGGCCTGGCTGCTGCTTGGGGTCCGTGGCCTACGAGCCTGTGCAGAGGCCCATACTGACCAGGTGAGGAGAGAGGGGGGCGCCCATATTGGGGTTGGTGCGTGGGGTTCCTGGGCCGGCCTTCAGCCCCCCCCCGCCTTGTTGCTGACTTGGCCCAACACTCCATCAGACTGCGGCCTCCTTCCCTCCACTGCTGCCATAGCCTGCCCACACCACTGATACAGGTGTAGTGTCTACTATCCTCCAATACCTCGGTCTTGTGGCCATACTTCCTCCCCCATTGGCTGCACATCTGGGCCCCCGCCTCATCCAGAGATATACCAGCAATGTCAAACAGATCTAGAGGGGCCTCCAAGGGGGGCGCCATGGATAAATTTACCAAGACTGTCCCAAGGGTGGAGGCAGGCCACACATCATCCCTGCAGGAGGAACCCGAGGCGGACCCTCACCCCTGTGCAATGGCCCCCGATTTGACTAAACGTATGGAATCTATGGCCAAAAATGTTGCCTCCTTTCATGAAAAGTTGGACGACATCAATGCCAATGTCGCCTCCCTAAAAACATGAGTGGATCAGGCAGGGACCAGAATCACCGATGCCAAAAATAGGATATCAGCGAATGAAGATGAAATTCATGTGCTGCAGAACACAGTTGCCTCCTTGTCGCGCGACATGAAGAGTGTGAGAGCAAAGTGAAACGACTTGGAATCGCACTCTCGCAGAAACAACCTGCTTATTACTGGGGTCCCTGAAAACTCCCTTTAAGGGCGCATGGAGGATGCCGTTGAAACCTTAATCAAAGACCTGCTAGGCAAGCCGGCCCTTTCACCGTATTTCACAGTTGAACGTGCCCATCAGGCTTTGTCACCACGCCCCAAAACGGGTGACATCCCAAGACCCATCATCACCAGGATTATTAACTACCGGGACAGAGATCTCACCCTCCACCTATCAAGTGAGAAGGGGGACCTACGCCACGAGGCCCACACCATCAGGATTTTCCAAGATTTTTTAATAGCGGTACAACAGGAGGCGCGACAATTCCTCAGGGTCAAGAAACTGCTTAGGGAACGTAGTGCCCCATATGCCATCCTGTTCCTGGCAAGACTCAATTACTCACAACGGCAAACTGTACTTTACTGTCCCGGAGGAGGCGGTGAAATTCATTGAGGGTGAGCACAGTGGTGTTCGTTTTTAGTATTTTAAAGTATTCTTTAGATCCATGTTGTGCTTTGTAAATTCAATGCTACTATAATCACCTTTTTTAAACTTTTAGAAGCTTCTAGAAAGACTTCTCGTTCACTCTCCAGCTTAGAATGTTTCCAGTTATAAAAATATGTATTTTCTTTGACTTGAGACGTAGTTCTGGTGTGAACCAGCTATTAGATTTCCTAATAGGTAGTTGTTTAGTTCTGTCGGTGCCACGGTATCCACCACTTTTTGCAACGTACCGTGAATGTCTTTACTCATATTTGCACCGACATTTCAATCTTTGTTATTAACAGCAGCAGCCATGTCTTCATAGCTTCTGGTGCGAGTTTAGTATTCTGTACATTTACACTGTTTATTTTAATATTTTGCATTTGTTTCACATTTGATATTCAGATGAATAAAGGCAATATCTGACCACGGACACTGGCTTACAATTGGATCAGTCGTAGATGTGTGGCTATACAGTCAAGGATATTTCCTTAAATGTTTTAGCTCTTTAACACTGTCAAAATCCAGGATTGCTGAGGGATTTTTCCAGGCTTTTGGCCCCTGGGTCTTTTTTGCAGTCGAACCACAGGTTCATGTCTCCCATTAGGACAGCTTTGGTGTTAAGTTTATGGAATAAAAGTAGCCGGTACTCAGATGTTAGAAAAAGTCCTTCATGGGAGTAGGCGGTCTATAATAAAATATAACTGATATTTTCTCGGTTAATCCTAATTTTGAGGAGGCATGTTTCACAACCACTCCCAAATGTCTAGCATAGACTTAAAGATGGCAGCTACACCACCACCTTCACTTTCTATATCCGATCTCAAAATGTTGTATCCATTAGGGATTGCGAGGGATAGAGTGGGCCAGGTCTCTGATAGCACATATATCTAGATCGCATGTCAGTGGCATGTTTTAGTAAGTAATATGCAACATGATTTTAAGCATTGAATTGTTTGCTAGGCCATTGATCTTTATAAAGTCAGGATTTGGATTGTTTGCCATATTGGCCTCATTCAGATCTATGGCGGTATTTATTTCCATGCGCGGAAAACTGCCCTTTACTAGGCTTAGTGGCTCCTGTAGATAAGTGACTAGCTCTGCTCGTTTCCTGAAGAGTTTGATGGTAATCATTTGAAAATATCCATACCGCTGATGACTTGCACATGCTGCGCTTACCTTGTGTTTTTTAGGCTCAGACCAGAACGGACCAGAACGGACCAGAACACAACGGCCCGACTCATGCGCCAGCGCCCACGTGCCGGATTGCGGATGTATTGGGACGAAAAGAACCACTAAACTAATGGAAGTTTAGTTCTACTATCACGATCAACACGACTTTAAAGTGCAAATACAGGTTAATAACTAATTAACAAAACTGTATAGGTTGGTTGACAAGGTCTAAAATAAGTGCAAAGCAGACGTGGAACATGTAGATAATCTAGGAACAATTAAGATGGCAGCAAAGTAACAGCAAAAGTAGGAGAGAAGGAGACAGGCTTTAAATGCCAGATACCAGAAACCCATGGGCTGAGCTCCTGATGCATTCCTCCGTTACATTTACACAACAATGGGTCAAGAAGAGTTACGTTCCAGCCTAGTAGGACCCAATTACAACCCAGGCCTGCCAGCAAATGTTCCAGTACACATTTACCATTGAGTTGACAAAGATGGGCCTGTAAATTCAAGACAGAAAAACTACCACTAGAAACACATTAAACATTCTTGTAGACACATGGAGTAAAAGTAAACTAGGGGGTCACATCAAAAACATACAACATCTCAGCCCAGAAATAGCATACAGAACATCTTGTAGGAAGTGTAAAACAAATTCAAGTCAAGTGGATCAAGGAGGTGTCCAAAAACCAAACAAACCGGAGGGGTGTGGAGGGGGTGGGGGGGGGGAGGGGTGAAGCAGCTACATGGACACATTTCCGAGCATTCCGATATTGGCAATTCTGCAGATGTTCTCCTGTTCCGTGCTAGCTTTAAGGAGGTCCTGCACACGGACATTCTGGTCACAATCTTGTACTTCAGAGATGAAAAACAGATGCCAGTTTGGTCTTGGCGTTTGACTCCCATCTGCAAAACGATCCCTGCAGCACACCCACTAGACACCATTCTGTGATTTTACAGGGTACATCAAGGGATGGGGTGTCTACTGTTACCAAATTCAATTATAAAAATGGTATCGATTGCTTGTCCTTGTCCCTGGATTTGCAGAGTGCTTTTACAGGTAAGCCGGGAACAGCAGCAGAAATGGCAGAAAGTAGATCGATTCGAGGTACGAGACAGGCAAATGGAGAAGTAGCTTGGGAAAGGGAGTGAGAGGCACGTCACAAAAGAAGGTCACTGGAGTACAAAGTGTGTGCCGAGAATCGTTTAGATTAACTCTAGTGTTTAAAATGCCCGTTGGTAGGTGGGATTTATTTAAAAGGATGTGATTTCGCTTAGATTGAGCACGATGGAAAGCAGCGTACGATATAACCAAGATTGAAAGCAAACCGGGACATCATGTAGCCAATCCAGAGAATCATGAGGTAAGGGAAATGGCAAAACGTCCCTGAATAGCACAAGTATTGAGAGGGCATTGCTCTGAAGGCATAAACGATTAGAAAACCATGTCAATGTATCTTAGCAATATCACGCATACATACCTGTAAGTACCTGGAGAAAGCGCCTCAAGCATACATTAAAGTCTTTTGGAAAACCAGTCAGTCACTGCCTCTAATGGGGTATATTCATTCTTTAACGAAACATACAAATATATCCTTAACCATGTAATTCCAAAACTGGATGTAACCACAGAAAGTTAATGAATTTTTCCAATACTTTGTAACTGGTTTCCCCTCACACGAGGGGAACAAATATTCAAGTTAATCATTTTTAATATGCATCAGGGTTCTGGCTAAACAGGGGGTGTCATTCTCAAAACATGATGGGCTTGAGGGCCTAAACTTGAACACTCCTGTGCTAGACTGCCCTGCCACTTTGTGTCCTCAGAGAACAATTTTGAACAGGTCCAAAAACATGCAAACGACACACATACGTTGTAAAGTCGTATCATATGGTTGACCGAATACTGAAGTTGTACACATAACCAACTTCGACCTGAGAACCTATGGAAAGAGTCCTCTGTGAAAGTATAGACCAATTTCTACTCAAACACTTGTCAGTCCCATAACCTAGTGCACAATACACAAATGTTGTAAGACTAGCCCCTCCTAACTTGGCCACTCCAAATAATTACTCACCTTACTTCAAGTATTCCATATGGATGCAACCAGTTCTATTTGTATCCGTCAGTTGCTCTGGCACATCGCTGTTCCACGCCTTCTTATACCAGACCAATGCAGCTTTTCAACAATCACACTCAAGTTAATCTCAAGTGGTTGCGCTCTCTTCTGTGCAGCATCCGGCAGCATTTTGATAATTTGATGGGGTCCTTGGTCACCTTCAACTCCAATAGTTGCATGCTGTAGATTTGATGCAACCCAAAATGAAGCATGTATCTTTGGTCCTGGATTTTAAAACCTAAAAAAGTGAAACGGAAGACAAATTACAAGTATGTTCCATTCATGGACAATACAGTAGCAGTTTCCACATTTTTGTCATTGTGTCAACTGGAATGCAAATACTGCATTCACAAAGCAGTTTAACCATCCACTCTGTCCTATAAGGATCGGGATTTTCACCCTCTAACCTCCCCCCAAAAAAATAAAACAGATCCTCAAAACTAAAATTGGCATCCACTCAAATCAGCACACCAAGGATTCAGCCACAAGTGGCAGGGGCAAACAATCTGGGAAATCCCACTGCCAATCATTCTCTTCGAAACTCAGGTTATAAGGAAAGCCCACTACCAGTGGGCTGCTCCGTTATCCCGGCTCATCCTCGGGTATACTTGTGAGCGACGACTCTTTCCTGGCGCTCTTGATAAACAGGGAAATCCTTAAAAAGATTACCGATCTGGAACTTGCTTCTTTCTTCAACGAGAATGGAGTATGGTCCCCTCTCACCTCCCCTAGAACCACCAGAAATTAAAGTACTTCATCTCACAACAGGAGCATTTCTTCAGCTTTTTTGGTGCTTTAACAGAATGGGTTCGGTGACGCAAAATAGGCTTCCACTAACACAGCTCAGGGGCCTTGTAAAGCCTTGGACCACCACCCTGACTTTGCTTTTGCTGTCCCTCAGTTGGATGAGACCACTCGCCCAGAAGTGGAGTGCACTGGGACTTGCCCAATTACAAAAACTACGCCAATATGTACCATGTGTGAAGGTGTACAGCTGGACTTCAAGCACTACACGACCAGCAGGAGTTGGTTTGACTGCTGTCCGAGCAAATATGCATCTGCTCTCCGCCCTTGGACAACATTTCTTCTGTGACATTGTTTCTAAAAGTCCTGCAGGGGCCCACGTTATTTGATTTAGCAAGCAGGCCTGTATTCATCGAGAGGGAGAGGTTGAAATTATTGAACCCCTCGTCTCTAGCTACCCAGTTGCCCCTTCCCTTGGAAGGTGACGAAGTGGAAAGACCTTCTGGATGATGTAGCGAGTACTTGGAGGACACCCAGGGTCCTATGGTGGAGGTATCGTTCCATATTGACTTGTCCTTAATACAAACGGCAGCGTCCCTCCTACGTGAAGGAAGGGAGAGGCAAACTATAGTGATTAGTGGACCTGGACTCACCATCCCCAGCCCCTCTTGAGTGCAGAGCGGTGAGGTGCAAGTAATCTTCCCAGCCTACTAGGCCCAAACGATTGGCACAGACCGTGGACCTTAACAAATGTTTAAACCTTAAAGAAACCAAAAAACAGGAAAGCTGTCCACAAGAATGTGGTCAGGGGCTCAAAGAAATTCCATAGAAATCGTACAGTCCAGCACCTTCCGTTTGAACCCCACTGCTCCCAGACGCATCAATCTTAGTCGAATCATCTTTGTACAGCCCTAGACTCCACGGCCACAACATTACCTGAATTGCTACTGTTGGGAAGGAACCAGGGTCCTCCCGTAACCCCCCCCCCCCCATCCCCCCCACCCCCCAAGCGCTTTAGAATTAGGCAAGGCTTCTTTTAGGCGCTATAAGGGACTAGGAAGGCAGGCACTGAAGAAAACAGTTGTTTACATATAAGGCGCAACTATTAGCTGAATAGATTTGTAATATCAGAATACATGCATTTGTAAAAATCTTAGTACAATAGAGGCAAACTCCCCCCTCCATTCCCAGAAAGAATGCAGCTTGTGCAACAGGCTTCTGCGGTAGTTCGCCACTAGAGCCAAGCACTGGCAGCACACGAAGTGACAGGCTAAGTATAGGGGATTTACATGCTCGGTGCGACAAAACGCAGAAGGGGACAGATTGTGAATATATGGTGTGAATGAGACTACAGGACCCAGAGAACATAAGCAGGAGGAGTACAATGTGGACAGAATGAATGAATATTAGTTATAAAAAAAGGTTTAATTTTTCCCTTGGACTAGGCCTCAGTCTGCAGAGCTGCAGTGCGTTTCTGTATAAGGTAGCAAAATGTAGAGCAGCATGTTCTGACAAAAATCACCAGCAATGAAGAAAGGAAGGCTTTGGAGGATCCCTTGTATGGAAGGATGGATTGGGATGAAGCTATAGCCCGTATCCAGTGACGCCACCACAGCAAGATAGGCGTATATAAACACCTGGCTGGGACCACTTTGTCAGGAAAAAGGAACAGAAGAGGGACAGATCATTCAGGCAGCAGAGTCCTTTGCCACCACCCTCAACTGGTTATCCTTACAAGAGACTTTTGGCCTCATTTCCCTACAGGGGCGTTTTTTATTCTGGTGTTAGCGTAATTAAGGACACCCTTCCACGTCCTCCGACAAGAACCCCAGTGACGAGTGGAGAATGACGACCTGCTAGAACAAGTTTGCACACTTGGCACTGCGGGAGTTGGTCGCCGGGGAAACTCACTGTCCACCCCCTCGATCTTTGTGGACGACATCCCTGGACTTCCTGGGGCCGTTCCTGTTCCAATGCCAATACATAGGGAGGTTGAGCAGGGTCCAATAGCCCCCAATATGGTCCACCATGCAGCCGCTGCGCCAGAAGAACCAATCCGGCCATTACAGGACTTTACTGTTACTTCTGTGGGCGATAGGAGCCCACCAAGCTTCGCAACACTGGAGGGGTGCCGCTCCAACAGAGAGTAAAGGTGTGGTGGCCCCAGCAACGCAAGATCAGCGGGAGCCTGCAAAAATGCAAATACCCCTAATCTGTGTTACACGATTGCATTCAACTAACCCTGGACGGCTGTCCTGAAGCTACTCACTGAAGTGCCAGCCTGGTCTCATCTGGGTGCTGCAGACATCAGGTGGAATTTTGGAACAATCAAGAGTAGATAAGGTCCTACTTCACTTAGGCTGGTTTTGAACCAGGTTCTTGCAGCCTCGGCCCAACTGGAATCATGGGGCTTATCTGGGGACAACCCCCAGCTTCTCTTCCCACTCCACTCACTTGTGCTGCCAATCCTACTGTTGAGCCTTCTAGAGCAGTTCAGCCTCAACCACTTCTGACCATCACCTGCATAAGAGATGGCTCGGCAGGGCAAATTGCCACCAATCACCTGATGGGAAATCTAGAGGAAAGACGACATGGACTGGAATTGGGTGTCGGCATGGCTGAATGCACGCAAGAATTAGCAACTAGAATCAAACACACCATCTTCTTTCACACCAATTAAGTGCCCCTCATGGAATTCCAGAGGTTACGCCAATTTACTATCCTCGAGCTTTTCACCTATCCTTGAGGCTGACTTTTTGTATCCAAGAATGCTGGCTCCTGGAGCCCCAGAATATGGACGGTGTCTGCTGAACCCAGCATACAAAGTTCTTAAGGGTAGACCAGCTTCTGGTTTACTCTTTGGAATTCAGAATCCCAACGCAATAACGAAAGAATCTATCTTTGAGCCAGTAGAAGATATCTACGAGTGGCAAAAGGCCAACAACTGTAATTCTATTCTGCTCTGTGGTGACCCGAATACATTCTGTTTAGGCTCTACTGCTCCGATTACGTTGTACCATAACATTATTGTTAAGCAGCGTGGCAACGCGAGGATGGAGTTAATGAGTGCCTGGGATCTGAATGTGTTGAATGGTGCGACAATAGGAGATATCCCGCCTAACCTTACTTGGTACCAAGGTAGTTCTAGTAGTATCTTAGATTACTACTTTGCGTCTGGCGAAATATTGGAGTGTGCAAGATCGATGACAACATAACTAGATCTTAGTGACCATTACCCCTCATCATTGGAGCTAAAGGTGCCAAAACAGGGAGAGGATTAGCATTCACACGCCCACGAACTAAAGTCTGCAATGGGCAAGAATAAAAGGAACAAGGCAAGTATATCCAAGTTCTATTTTCTCACCTATTTCAATCGGATAAATTGGAGAAGGCCCTGTTAATTACTCCTTACAAAAACCTTCTAGCCCAGGTCTATAAAGCTATGCCTCGACTTAGAAACACAGGCTTCGACCCCACTGTCCAAGCAAAGAAAAGAACTGAGGCAGGCTCTTAAACTACCCTTCATCAGAGCATCCAGAGAAAATCACTAATGCGCAAATATAAACAATGGCTTTGCTTTCATAAGTACGAAGCCATGCTGAATGATGCCCAACAGATTTTACTACTGGTCAACTCAAAAGAGGCATCTTCCATTTGGTGGGCAATTAACCTGGCGACTCCATCCTCTAATCAACCCCATTGGAGAACAAGGATGGATCGGCCACTTTACGAGAGTATACAAGGGCAACGCTAGTGGTGGGAGGGAATGTTTGCGATCTACTAGTGAGACTTCGCATTTAGCATTTTCGGAGGGCCAAATAAGTTATTCGTCACAATAAGAACTTGCGAGCCCTGGGAGAAGATGGCCTGTCAAATGCAGCATTAAAACATACTCTTACCTGTGGGGGTATACACCGGGTTTAGTGTTTAGAAAAATCACGTCAGCCACTCTGTCACAACTGTACCAATAGTCAAAAAGGGGCAACGATGCCTACCCAGTAACTACAGACCCATAGCACTACTTGACTTCAGCAAAGGTCTATGTGTCCATAGTATTGAAAGAACTGGATGGGTGCAGGGGGCCGGTAGACTGGACGTGTTCCAAACAGGGTTTAGGAAAGGTACTGGAACAAACGTAAACATGTTCATCTTAGGTTTACTAAAGGAGGCGATGGTGAGGTCGAGACCCGTCTACATGGTGTTAGACTTCGCCAAGCCATACGATAGTATCGACCAAACCCACTTATGGGCAAAGCTAAGACAATGGGGCTGTCCAGCACATTTATTAGAGATCTTGATGGCCCTCCACGCTGACACCTCCATTAAAGTGCGGCTGAACGCTCAGGGTAAGCGGTCCTCAGCCATTTTCACTACTTGTGGCCTAAAGCAGGGCTGTGTACTGGCCCCTCTACTATGCAGTCTTTCCATCGGACCTCGCTGAAATCTTCAAAGGATACATAGCTTTTCAGCGACCTTAGCCTCTACTCGTTAGGACCATCTGCTCTACACCAATGACCTTGTTCTTTTTGAACATACGGCAATCTGTTTGCAGCACAAGCTTGAAGCCCTGGCTAAACATGCTGAATTAAACTAAGTATCAATGTAACAAAATCGCAGATGCCGACATTCAGACCAGGAATTAAGCAAAAATACATCAACTTGAGCTGGAATATCAGGGGCACGTCACTAGCAAAGGTGTCCAACTTTTCCTATTTGTGGTGCAGACTATCTGAACTCCAAAAGAAAATGGTGCATCAGAGTTACCTGCGCTCCAAGATGTTCAAGCTTGCAACTTAAGCTTGTGATGTAAACCGGAAATGTCCCCGACCCCGGTCCTAGAATTTTACGGGGCAAAAGTTGTGCCATCAATACCTTATGGGGTGAAAACTGCCCCTCCCCCCCGCCCCCTTAGTGGACTGATGCTCTGGAGTATGTTTTGGAGGAAGGTCCTGCACCTACCAAACTGTTCCAGTGAAGTTAATCTGTTGGGGCTGACCTCAAATCTCATCTCTACCGGAAGAACCTTCTATTGGTGAAATAAATCCATTTGTGCAAAGGAGTTGTCAATATGGTGGGTGCTAAATCAACTGCTACTTAAAAAAAAAAACTTGTCGCCTTACAAAATTGGGAAGTTGAGTGATTAAACCCAAACCAAAAAGGAGACTAAGGCAGTGACACAATCACTTTCCATCTGTATGCAGACTTGCTGATTGATGCAAGACCTGTCGCATCTGCCCAGAATACTTGAATAGATCCCAATGCGCCCTGGCAGAGAAACGCGATAAGACCAAGATTAAATCTTGTTCATATGAATGAAGTCATGGGGGCGCGGAGTAAAGTTCCGAGAGAGATGACGATCCATCTTCTGCTCCAATTCTGAGTAGGTGGAGACATTACACCACATATTGATGCATTGTTTAATCATTTGAGGTGCAACGAATGGTGCATTTTGTCCACTTGATCAAACCGTATGTTCAGGTCCACACTGGTAGAGGATGGCAGTAGATTATGAATTCCTCTTGTCGTAGCAAATGGACTGCTGTGATTTTTTTAAAGGAAGTATTAGATGTATGTGAAAGGACAGACTGATAAGTGATGTGTTCGATATTATGGATACTGGGATTAATTTTTACTAGTTTAGTACGTTTTGAAATGTTTTAAATCTTTTTTTCAATGTATATATTTTTTTATGAATTGTATGTACTTTTCTACTTGTTGGGCTTATAAAGGTTATTTGTTAACCAAAAAATAAAAAAAGAAAACCCGGACTCTATAGAAGGGATTCTTGATAGGCATGGGCGTAGGACATGGGGAGACGGGGGACAAATCCTACCCACAATTATAAGTGATGGGATAAAATGGCATTTATCCCCCCCAGAATATGCATACTCGAAGCCCTTTGATGAAGCAATTGCTACTGTGCCTGAAGGTAAGTACAAAGGCAAATGTGTGTGTGCCTGTTTGAGAGAGAGAAAGCAATACTGTTCATGTGTAAGTGCTATAATGGTGCATGAATGTGCGATGTGAACATGGGCCATACAATTGTCTCGGGCACAAATGAAAAAGTGGCCCACAGTTGCAAATGGCTATTCATTCCTTTTGTGACACGGTTTGAATTATTAACCAAGGAGGAGTTTGATGTGAGATACAAATTGTGCATTTTAAAGAATATTTATTCAGAAACAGGTCAAAACTACTAGCTGCAGAGTGAATAAACTCTTCCACTGGCCCAAATAGACCATAAAAGGCCCATTTTGACCAAACTGGCCCACACCAGCATTTAGTATTTTTGGTTCGACGATGGGCCTATTGCCCTATAGGCCAGCCCCGGCCTGGATGTGGGCATGTGTGTTGAAGTGCGAGTTTGTGTGATTATGAATTTGAGTGAGATTTTGTGTGTGTGGGGCTGTTGTGTTTGTGATGAAGAGTAGGGGGTTGCGGGCTGTGATGAAGGAGCTGGTGCATGGGCACTTCAAGAGGATGGTGATTGGTAAATGTGGACAAGCATTGATTTTTTTTTAATGTGACATGGCAATATTATTGGCATTATGGGAAATGGCAGCATGACTGTTCTGGGTGTTATCGCCTATGTTAGCTTAGCTTGCATGAACATATTTGTATACAATAGCCTGGCAATGTGGCTGGCATTATGGGCCAGGCCAACATGAGTTTGCTTACATGTATGTAGTTATCTGTGTTGGCACAGCCTGCATGGGCATGTTTTTATGCTGTGCCATTGCAATGTTACTGCCATTATGGGCAAAGCCAAAATTAGTTTTGTTATATGGGTAAATGTTACACAACCTGCATGGACGTGTTTACAGTGGCAGCATGGGCATACTTTGTGTGTCATGTCAACAATACTGGCATTTTTGGCAAAGACAATGAGTGTTCTTGGACAATAGCCTATAGTGGCATAACCTGCATGGACAGGTTTATAATGGCATGGTAATATTACTGGCATTATTGGCAAAGGCATCAT
Organism: Ambystoma mexicanum; assembly: GCF_040938575.1. Lineage (NCBI taxonomy): Eukaryota > Metazoa > Chordata > Amphibia > Caudata > Ambystomatidae > Ambystoma > Ambystoma mexicanum. The sequence continues at coordinate 477,612,391 of NC_090923.1, read as the reverse complement.
GGGGGTTCTTCCATGGAGATACTGGCCACTATTCCCACAGCCAACATGGACACTTTTTTAAAAATCTAGTTACATATACAGTATTGAGGCATTATGTGAAATGGCAATTTGAGCTTTATTAGATAAGGATATTGGCCTTAATTAGAACTAAGATGTGGCAACAACATTATGGGCCAATCAATCATAAGTACTCTTACGTGGGAGTACTAACATATGTGGGAATACTGCTATGAGTCCAGCATGTGTGAACTTCTCTTCTTACAGTGGCATTACTGGCATTTTGGGCAATACCAACACGCGTGCTTTTTGGATTACTGGCGTATATTGAAACATGAAGATTGAGACACTAGCAGAATACCGGGACATAGTGTGCAGAAGGATCCGGAAATGCTCTGAACAATACTGTTGGTAACCTAGCATTCAATGTTTGTATTGTATTCATGTGATACCCCACACAACCAATTGTATGTTTTATAGGTATTTACCCATGACATGAAATGCACAATTGTAATCGTTTATTTAAAAAAAAATCTATTTGGCAGGGGGTGGTAAGGGCAGTTATCCCTTCGATCTCCCATTGCTTGGTTTTGGAAGCCCTCACTATGGTTGCTCTCACATCCATGAGAAATATGTATTCCCGTCCAATTAATACATTCATTCACCTGCAGACTCGCGTTATCATTCATTAGCACTATTGATGGATGCTACAGCCAAAGTGTGCTTGGACATGAGCTTTATTCATTTTAACCAGCCCACTTTCTTAGTTGGCTAACAGCATTTGCTCACTATCCATCTCCCCTGCTTTCCCCTGTTTTTCGATTTCCTTTTAGATCTGGAATTAATGGAACTAAATCAAAATGCAGGTCTGCTTGCTTACTCCACCCTTGCTCCCGTCCCATATTAACTCAAGTACTGTGACTGCCATTGAAACAGAAACGGGGATATTTATAAAGCTTCCATTGGATTCTCCAAGACAGCCACCTTTTTGTAGATGTATTTGTTTTTGAAAAACAAGTTTGCACTTCCAGCTTGCATCGGTTTGCCAAAAACAAATCTGGCGATAGTGGTAATAAAGCATGCTTCGAAAGGCCATGCTGGCAATAACAAGCTCTGTGCGGCACATGACAAAAGCCCTCACTGCATTCGAGCCTTAATTCAGGTGGTGGGCCATTCCTGATGGAACACACTGGCTAGTGATGCTTTATTATGCCACCACTTTCTGCCTCAGTTGAACAATACAAATAGAAATATGAGCTGGAACAGAGTTGCATCAGCATAGGTAAATATATTTTAGGACCCTTTCCAGAAGGTTGATGGTGGCCCACCCAATCAGAGTTGTGGAATTCTGGGCATTAGCCGTTTGTTGTCCAAAATGATCCTCTCATGGACAGCTTTCTCCAATGTTAGTTGCTACTCCAATGTTAGTTGCTAGACAGAGGATCATGTCATTTGATAGGACAGGCTTTCGTTTACCAGAGCCAGGCCATACCATTACAAGTCCATGCATAGTGCTGTAATTACCACAGGCAGGCTCTGAAAACACACGGAAGCCACACCCCAAATTTTGCTTTTCGTACGCTTTCAGTTAAAGATTATTTTGAAATAATCCGAAAAACAAATAAAAATTAATATTTTTAAAAAATAGGCTTTCGCTGGCGAAATTATCATGCAACATGTAATTACCACCTGGGGTCGGTCTCAAGCTTTCTAAAGGAGTAGAGAGTGTCCCCATTGAAAGGCCTAGGGGGTAGGGTTTGAAGCAGTACATTGAGGGGTCCCACAGGAGACAGGGAGGGACTTACTGCCTTCAGTAAAACAGACATCGCCATAGGAGCTTATTTTACATTTAAAAAATTGGGAGCCAGTGCTGTGAAATGGTTAATAAGGTACATCTTTTTGCAACAAATCTATATAGCCGTTTCAAACCAATGGTGTATGTTGCATGGTTATAATTGGAGGGAGGGGCGCTGTGAATACCTTAAACGCAACATGCTGAACCATATCACAGATGGGCCCATCCACGACCTACGCCTGGGGTGGCCAAAGCTACATAGTGGGGGGAAAAGAAATACACATTTTGTTCAAATTACTATTGAAATTCAGAATTTGGACAACACCCATCTTAATCTTACTGAACATGTGCAGGAGTAACCATAGTATTTCATATTCAACACAGGCAATCAGCAAATCAGACACAGCCCACGCTGTAGGGTAAATCATATGCCACTAACCAGGCTGTAAAAACATTCACCAACATCTGAACAGAGTTAGTTCTGAGACTATACATGCATTCTGGAACTGGCAGGGGCAGCAGCCTTACACGATTTATGCACCCTCCCAGGTTACCCAAGAGTTGAAGGATCTGATGACAGCCGCCACCTGCAGATTTTTCCGGTGAGACAAACTTTAAAAAACGAGTAGCGGGGAACGGCCTCATTTTCAACCCTCGAGCTAAGAGGCAGTCGAATGAGGATTTCTTAATGGCGAATACAGACAGTGCAGTGCTCTCTAGATCATATGTTTTTTTAATTACGCCTACTGCCATTGTTATGGCCTCGAAGAGCTCTGGGATGGAAAGCCCTTTAAAATACTGTAGTCTGTACAAACATGACAAAGTACTATACATTGCAAACAAATTGTATTTAGAAATTAGGAAACCAATTACTGGCAAAGAGAACTAGTTTATAACTATGCAACAATTTCTTCAGGCACAGAAGATGGCTGTCATACAGCTGGACCCAATTTTTTCATGGGACAACTGCATGCGAGTGGTTGCAGCGCATGGGTGGTATGCGAGGGCAAAATGCATTAAAAATAGTATCAATCCACTAGTAAAACTGTCAACAATTGAGGGCTCTGCTGTACTTTATATGCCCAATATGTTAAAGATGCGTTCAAAGCATGGCGTCTTGTCTAAAACATGGGTTTATTTCACTACAAATGTTTTACATTGGCTGTCTTTCAGAGCCGAACGTAGAGAATAATGGCAGTAACACAGCTATCTAGGGTTTGGAATTTAGGGGCGCTGGGAGCCATTTAGCTCCTGCTTATAGCCTACAACAGCCTGGTTAGCTCAAAACCAACAGTTAAACAGGTGCTACTTTTGGCCAACTGATTCCCAACAAAGCTATGTGACTATTTCTGTGCATTTAGGACAATCTATGAACAAACATTAGGACACATGCATATGACATTTAAAGCAGAGGGGTCACAAATAAAGGATACAAGTAGATTTGCATTTTCTGTGAAGGTTTGAATTGTGTAATGCCATGTACTAGCTAATGGTTCCCCAGTGGTAGCTCCTGGTGACTGACGCCCAGAAGCTGCTTGTATCTCGGCTTATCCAATCCTAATTTCGAGCCCTGCTCTCTATACAGAAAATAAAGCCGAAGTTAACCCCCCACAAGTACCAGGAAAATGTCAGCAGGCAGCAGAAGCACCCCAATCTCACTCCTAAACTGGGCATCTGCTCTGGCTGCACGAACCACAAAAAACAGGTACGTTGCTCTCACCTCAGTCTCCTGCTAAACCAGCTGAGAAAATCGAGGGGGTTGTGCAACACAAGCTTGCAGTTCCTGAAAATTGAGCAAGACAGCATCTGTGTGGCCAGGAGCAGCCATTTTTTGAATGTCTGGGCTACTTTGTAAACAGGGTCTTAGGTTGTAGAATGAGGCCTGCAAAGCTCCTTTAGTCTACCTTGGCCAGTATATATAATGTAGACCTATTTACCCATACACATGCAACACAAGCTTGTAGGTCCCTGAAAATTTAGAAAACGTCTTGTCTGAATATTTTGGGAATGGGAATGCCCAAACTATTGTACAAGCTAGGTTTAGAGTTGCAGAATGCTGCTTTAAGAGCTCCTTTAGTCTAAAACGGACCAGGTATGGATTTATGAGCCACGGACATCATGAGAGTACTTGCACGATTTTCGAGCTGTTGCCATGCCAAGTCTTATGGCAGTGCTTGATTTGTAGTAAGAGCAAAGTCTGAATTGTATAGAACCGGCCAGTGTTATTTTTAGCAGTCTTCTGCGATGCACTACTGTAATTGGGCAGGTAAATGAGTTCCTAGGATAATTAAAATATGACAGATGTGTGCTCTTCCATCTGTTCCTCGCACTGAAGTCCGGTTAAAAAAGTACAGACAAGAACAAACGATTTGGCTTTTGTATAGGTATTATGCAATGTCAGTGGTCTTGTATAGCGCCTGCCTGCCACTGCTGGTGGCTTGCCTCCAAGAGAAGACAATAGGGGGGGGCGCGCTGGGGAGTGCATTAGTGGGAAATGCAGAAGCGAACCCTGAGGTGTTGATGGGTGTGGATAGGGTGTGTACCCAGTTCATAAGTGCCAATCTGCTTCCTTTGGGTTGGCAGAGAAACCTGGGGGTATGTTATCCATCGAGAAGATCCCACAGTAAATATTCAACAGTAAGGGACATGAAGCAAAACCATGCTAGTGTTAAAAAGCACAGAGGACCTTGAGGCAAAGGGGTCTGGTCTATTGAAGATCAATCTTAAAGAGAACCAGGTTTCCAGAGAAAGTTGGAAGGGGCAGCCCATTGAGTTTGACTACTTGAGCTAGAAAGATGCTGGCGAGTGGGCAAACGGTACATTGGCCACCAAAGCCTACCCCTAGACTGCAAGAGGGCACTTCATAGTCAACTACTTCGATCCCGTCAAGGGATCTGAGCTGCAAAATGTTAAATTGGGCAACTGCAGCAAGATCATGTCAATTATGGAAGGAAGTGAGGGCCCAGAGAAGCAGCAACCTAAAGCAAAGAATTATATTTGATGTACCGCACAACTCTGAATGTGGCGGTAGAGAGGAAAATGCACTCTTTACTGAACATAGGGAAGCATTGAAAGTTATAAATGAAATGCCTTTTGCTCAATTGAACTGTGCTATTGATCGCCGATTGTTTTTTCCATCCTTTTTGTAATCAGCTATGTTACAATGATTAAAGCTTGTAAAAACCCTTCGCCGATTTAGGAGGGGGTCCAGTTTTGAAGCCGAGATGGAGCTCGGATTGGCTCGGTTAGGTCCATATTAGCGCATTGAACAGGTGGCGTCCAGAGTATGCAGCAGTTCAAATTTGAAAGTTCTAGAAACATTCAGTTATGGCTGAACGGTTATTTTCGTTCCTGATCCCTGCGTCATGTGAGGAGTAATCATGCACAGTTGCTGCGAACATGGGTGTGCACAGGTGGATACCACACCCATGATGTAGCATGTAGAGCTCAGGCAGGTGAGTGCAAGCTCTGCAGCTACTGGTGCTTTTCTGAATGTTCAGGGAGACCCACTAGTACAAAACAGACCATGGCTCCAGGAACAGCTGGCAGAAAGTGGGGTGTAGGTAGAGGGCACACAGTCATGCCCCCTCCGCCCCCACATCCGTGGCAAAGGAGATAATTGTCCCAAGGCTGTGAGGCAGAGTACATGCCACCAAACGAAGGCATACATGGTTGCTGCACAGGTCTAAAACTGCGGATTTGAAAGGAGCAGCCATATAGAGATCAGGTCTTCCAACTTCAAGGCGCTAACAGCGGGACACTCTTATATGGAGCGATATTGGTTGTCTTTTGCACGGCCTCAGCCAAAAGATCATGTCAGGCCTCAAACTTTGCACTTGTCACTGACTAGTCATAATGGACTTTTCATGAGTAACAAATGGTGTGCAGTAAGTGGTGAGCGATTTCATGCCTTGCTAGTAGCTTAACGCACCCCTGTTCATGTACAGGAATGTGCCTTTTTAAGACATTTATAACTTGTCCTACCCAGAGTCGAAAAGCCACATCCCCATTAAACAGGATTTGGTCTACTAAATTTTATTTTGAACTGGGAACTTGATTGTTTAAAGTTGTAGACTTTGGCTGGCTGGTAGAGGGTGGCGGGGGGGGGGGGGGGAAATTGTAATGAGTGTCATGTCATGACCCAATAGTGTTTACGAGCCAATTGTCCTTTGCTCATTCCGGGGATAGCACAAGAGTGTTTAGTTTATGCTTGCCTTCTGTATGTTTTTATTAGTATTTAAGGGTACCCAGTCCAGTCGACCCTCATTTGTTGGTATATTCCATTTTAATATAATCGCCACAAATTACTGTTGTAATTGATTGGATTCTCCCGAAGTGGCACAACGATCTCACATACAGCCTATAAACAGACAGCCAGAAGGATAAAACGATGCCCTTGGTAGGACAACTTGTCATTCGAGATTCCTTCCTTTGAAAGTTAAGCGGTTCACAGCCCAATAAGAAAACTTCTGCATTAAGATAATTTTACTAGAGACTCCTCTGCTTGATGAGCAGCACTAAACAAGATGGAGAACATACTAAATGAGACCTACATCAGAGAAACCTGTGGCGTCTTCATAAGGCAAATCCCGGGGAGTCCGTATACTTTTTCCATAAGAGATGTGCCCTTAAACATGGCTAGATAGGAGATGGCAGACCCGGGAGGGAAAGAAGGTCTAGGTTTAGCAGGAAGTCACTGGAAAATAATGCCTTTTGTTCTAGACCATATTGATGAGCCAAGTATCACACAGTGGTAATCATTGCATCTTTGGCGTGATTGAGCTGCCACTTGAAAGGCTAGGTTGCGAGGAGATGATGGAAATGATTTACAGTGCCGCAACATATCGATAATAAAGGCTTACATAGGAAAAAGCAACATGCACAACCCATCACATTCTCTGAAAACCTGCACCTAACTCGAACCCCGCTCGCACACCCTAAGCCCCCACCCCGACCCCACACCAATGACCCCAGCACCCCAACACGCGTATCCCTGGGGACTTTCTCTGCGTATTCTATAATGGCCCACATATACTCTCATATGCCCTTAGGGCTGTATTTTTCTCCAAAGTATCCCACATTTTTTACCAACCACATCTGAATCCAGGGCCCTTCTGGATGTTTCCAATTACAAGCGATCGTAATTTTAGCAACAGTAATGAATGTTACCCCTCCTAATAGTGCAGGGAGTCTTGATTCTAATAAAGACCAGAAGGAGAGCATTATGCTTCATCTTCATTTATTTCCTCTCTCCAGCAGAACAATAAACATAACTTTCCATCTGGAGAAAAAACTTTATTTACTTTTTTAAACTAAAAACTACATTTCCTGTATGTCCTAGGCCAAGTGTAGTCCCAATGTCCTGGCCAGGTGACCTTAGTCCTTCCACTTCCTGTTCTCTCCCTCTTGACTGCTTTTCAACTGCAATCCAACTGTAACTGAACTTTCAACTAGACCAGCATAGTCTAGTCTTTCTATTGCTCTGTTCTGCAGCTCCTCCGCATTCCAGCTTGAGATCTTGCTCACACCACCTAGTCTTCCTCAAAGGTGACCTCAACTGTCTGAACATCTAATGACAGATACAACAGATCATGTTAGGGAGGCGGATACACACCCTATTCAAGGAGAAAGTTATTATAAGTACATTGTTATAAATCAACATTACATTGTTCTAAAATCCACATTAACTGTATCTAGGGCGGGAAAGAAATATTTGCCTCCGTTATATATATGTCTATGTTCCTATGCATTCCGTTCCACCCAGAACGGAGAATGTTTGTCTCCTCGTTCCACTACGGAACGTATTGGTCATTCCCTCCCTGACTGCCCCAGCCTCCGGGGGCCGTAAAATAAAGCTCCCACTTACCTCCACAGGTGTCGCAGTTTATTACAATTGGCGACGAGGTTCCTCTTCCCTTGACACCCTGCCCCCGGAGCTCCACTGCCGGTGCTCCAGTCTTCCTCCGGCGACAGCCTGGCGTTTTTTCCCCCTCTTGCCGCCGCCTCCACCGCCCCCCCCCCCCAGTCTTACCATCTTTGGGGAGGGGGCCGTCCGGCAGGCCACCCGGCAGACACCAGATCGACATAAAGAGGTACATTTCATATTCACTGTTTATAAATCAACGTATGCTACCATCGCTGCAGTGCATTTTTTGAGCACTATCCAACGGCCGTTCGAGGAAATGACCTCGTAAAGTACCCTGCGTGCGGCCATTTTGTCTGGGCCAGCCTTCGTTCTTCGTGTATTCCATCAGCTGTCCCCAGCGACCGCCACAAGGCCGCGCACCACAACGCCCCCGCAGGTCGCAGGGGACAGAGAACAGTACAACTCCGAAACATATCAGCTGTTTTCAGCCGCCGCCTCAAGGCCGCGTCACAGCGCCCACACAGAAGCTAGGGGCAGAGAACTCTGGACAAAAAAAATTAAATAATTTTTTTGGGGGGCTCATAAGCTGTTCTTGGCGACCACAACAAGGCCACGCACCTCAACGCCCCCCCAATTTCAAAAAGCAGTGAACCTCATACTCGACACAAGCTCCCCTCGGCTCAACAAAAAAACAACTTTGAGATTACAAGTTGTGCAAACCATCCACGGTCCCAATGCACAAGTCACTATCAGCCTGCCCAGGAATTTACCCCTAGAGCACTAACACACCAACCAACAACGGAGAAGGTTACCAGCCGCTCAGTGATGCCATACCTAAACCTCCAGTGACCTTAGCACACACCACATCGCTGCCTCCCCAACTTTCCTTCACTAGCCTCATCATCCTCAAACATGCAGAACGTGCCGCACCCCACCAAATTTCTTCCTTGCCCTGGAACCCCAACCTGCCCCTGGGAGCAATGGCTGGACAGCTTCCAAATATACCTCAGGGCCATTGGTGGAAGTAAATTTAGCGACAACCTTAAGGAAGCAACCCTTCTGAACTGCTTAGGAACCAAGGGCCTCAGGATATTCAGGGCGCTCCCAGAGCCAGACAGCGCAAGTGGAGATGGCACTCGGAAGTTCGACACTGCATTAACAAAGCTCACCAAGCACTTACGGCAGCAAGATAAACATAGTACTAGAAAGATAAATTCTTTTCTCGGAAACAAACCAAAGGTGAGCCTGTCGACGCATATTTAGCCTCCCTCAGAGTACTCATGTCCACGTGCGAATTCACAGGTGTCAGTGACGAGTACTTGAGAGACCAGCTTGTCCTCAATGTAGCAGACCCTCGCATACAGCAAAAACTATGGCAAACAAAGAATCCCTCGCTGGACCAAGCCACTGAGATAGTGAGGAGCATGGAATTCGGGAACCGTTGTATGAAAGGCAGGTTCTGAAGGAGGGCGCTGGAGTGGAAGTGGAAGTGAAGTATGTGGAAGGCAGTTCCGACTACGACCAAGATGGGGCATTAGTAGCGGCTGTAAAAAATGCCCCGCCCCGGATGGTATAAACGCCATGTTGCTGGGAGGACGTGCCCGGCCAACAATGTTGAGTGCTATAAGTGTGGCCAGTTGGGCCACTTTGCCAAACTCTGCCGAAACACCCGTGGGAGACCACGTGGACCTGGCAACGGCAGCAGACGACCCATCAACAGATATGGGTCAGTGAAAACAGTGGACTATGAGCAAATGTCAGACAGTATGCTATCCGTCAATCAGACGCACCCACAGGTACAGATTCACAGTCACTTCCTTCCAAGAGGCGAATGGTCCATGGGTTAACATGTACGTAAATGACATACCCTTGAGAGTGATCGTAGACACCGGATCCCCATATACCATATGGTGGATGTTGAAACCTTTGTAAAGGTACTTTCTGGCAAAATCCATGACTTACGGAGCTCCCCAGTAAGAGCCACTGGGTATGGGAAAACACCCATTGACATCATGGGATACACCTGGGTCAAGCTCAAATTTCGGGACAAACATACTGCAGGTTGTTTGTAGCCAAGAACGGGTCCTCCTTCGTAGGATGGGAAGAACAGGCGGCCCTCCAAGTGAGAATCCATCCCGGAGAAGATATCCCCATACTGAGTGCTCAAAAACAATACCGACATCAAAGCTAACTTGGCTGAACAATTTCCCAAAGTGTTCTGCGATAAGATCGGATTGCTCAAGGGCTTCCAGCACAGAATAATATTGAAAAGAGGTGCTGTTCCTGTGGTCCATCGGGTGCGTGGTGCGCCCTTTGGGACCAAGGCGGCACTCGAGGGCGAACTCACACACCCATGCAATGAGAACATTATACAACCCATAGAGAGTTCTGAATGGCTTGCCCCCATCGTCCGTGTAAAGAAACCCGACAATTCCATACGCATGTGCGTTGACCTAAGAGATCTAAACAAAAATATATGTGTCGATAGGCATCCTCTTCCCAATATAACAACTTCTTTCAACCATGGAACCGGCAAGTTTTTTTAGCACGTTACATCTTTACTCGGCATACCACCAAATTGCCTTAGATGACAATTCGAAGGCCCTCACTTCTTTTGTCACACCCTTGGGAGCTTACATGTTCAACAGAATGCCGTTCGGGCTTGCTTCGGCCGCGGCAGTGTTCCAGAGACTCATGTCACATCTCTTTGGAGGTCTTGGAGTACGATGCTTCCAAGACGATATTCTTATATCAGCCAGAACCGAGGAAGATCACAATGCCAAACTGATGGGCGTGCTACGGATAATCCAAAGAAGTGGACTCACCCTCAAGTTATAGAAATGCAACATAAAGTGCAATCAAGTCTCCCATTTTGGCCACTCCATCGATGCCAGAGGCATCCATCCCAAGAAAAAACTACTGGACACAATATTGAGTTTGGCTGAACCCACCAATAAAGACCAGTTGAAAAGTTTTTTAGGAATGGCGGAGTACTACTCCAAATTCGTGAGCAACTATGCCAAGACAGAAAACATGAGGAAACTCATGAAGAAAAGTAGCAGATTTCAATGGTCCATAGATTGCAAAAACGAGTTCGAGAGCCTCAAGTCTGACATCAATCAAGCTGCAGCTTTAAGCATGTTTGATTACAAGGCTAGGACAATAGTGTCAGTGGATGCCAGTAAGATCGGCCTTGGTGCAGTACTAGAACAACAGAAGGGCAACATTGTGACCATCGCATTTGCATCGAGTGCGCTCAGGGATGCTGAGTTGAATTATTCCACCATTGAGAGAGAAGCCTTGGCTGTCAAGTGGGCCTTACAACACTTCAGAAATCTAATTTGGGGTCTACCCATACTCTTAAAGACTGATCACAAACCTCTTGTCAACATCCTACAATCCAAAACGCCACACCTAATATCCCCTAGAATAAGACGCTGGTTCCTGGATGTGATGCAATATAATCTTCGGGTTCTCTACAATCCGGGCTCACTAAACCAAGTAGCAGATTGTCTCTCCAGACTAACCACCATTCAAGACAAACCAGACACTGAAAATGAAGTTCAAGACGAAGACATCATAGCCACCATTCATTCTACTATTCCCTCTGATGAGTGGACACGCATCACCAAAGCTGACACGGAGCAGCAAGAAATCAGAAGAGCTGTAATGAACGACTGGGAAGATGTCGGACAAGAGTTGGCAAATTTCACTCCATTCAAAGACGAAATATCCATTAACGACAATCATATCTTGAGAGGTAACAGAATAATTCCAGCTGTGGCACTCAGAAAAAAACTACTTGAACTAGCCCATGAAGGACACCTAGGAAGGAGTCTTACAAAGAACAGGATAAGGAGCAACTACTGGTGGCCCAACATGTGGAAAGAAGCGGAAGAAACAGTAAAAAACTGCAGTGCCTGCGCTTCCAGCGACAAATCAAAAATCTTAAGAAAAACACCACTTCAGCCGGTAGAAACCCCCAAACACGTATTGTCAAAGCTGGCCTTAGACATCATGGGCCCTTTTGAAAATCTGGAAACTGAAAAAATATTCATCATCGTGATCGTGGATTACACTTCCAAATGGACCGAATGGGGTGTGGTAGAAACCAGCGGAACCACGAAAAAAGTCATCGACTTCCTAACAGAAACATTCAACAGGGAAGGTGACCCCAGAGACAGTGTCAGACAACGGGTCCCAGTTAACTTCGTTGGAATTCCGTGAATTCCTTGCAAAGAAATGCATCAACCACATCACTACCACCCAATGTCCAACGGATTGGTGGAAAGAATTAACAGACTAATAAAAAGCATCATCCAACAAGCCACAGCCAATGGCATGCCATGGAGAGAAACCCTCAAGGAGGCCCTGCTCGCATATAGAACGCCGCCGCATTCCACCACCAACTCAGAACCCTTCGCCTTGATGTGTGGAAGAACAGCAACCAACCAACTGAGACCAGCATGGATTTTCTTAGATACTGCCGAAGCAAGAATAAAAAGAAGGGAAGGTGGACATGGAACAAATCCATAGAAATATAAAAGAGAAACAAAATTACAAAAATTACTATGACCAGAAGAATGGAACAAGACAATTGACACTAGAGTAAGATGACTGGGTCTGTGTCAGAGAACCCAAGAAGATACTCTAGGGCGAATCGAAATTTAGATCCCCACAAAAAGTCACGCGCTGCCACGGAAAGTCTGTCACTTTAGAGGATGGAAAGAGATGGTTCCACGACAATCTCGTGAAAATAACGAATGACAACTACAGACCGAGCACTTCCAAAAACAACCACATTGGTACCCGGTCAAGAGAAGATGTGAAGAGAACAACCACCGACACCTACAGACCCAGTACTTCCACAGACTCACACGTCGGCACAAGCTGGCACAGTGAACACCGTCCCAACGATGAGGAATCCTCTGCCAGAAGTCTGTCGAGAAGGAACCGCACCATCATCCGGAATTTCAAGAACGATTGTTTATTATTAATCAGCATCTGTTCACCCCGTCCACCCTGCACTTTTTTCCCCCAGTTTTCCCCCTTCCCCTTTTTTTTTCATAGATAAGGAGATATATATATATATATCTATGTTCCTATGCATTCCGTTCCACTCAGAACAGAGAATGTTTGTCTCCTCGTTCCACTACGGAACGTATTGGTCATTCCCTCCCTGACTGCCCCAGCCTCCGGGGGCCGTAAAATAAAGCTCCCACTTACCTCCACAGGTGTCGCAGTTTATTACAGCCTCCTTGTCTTTAACAGAATCAAGACTCCATGCGCTATCATCAGGGGTATTTTCCATAAGACAGAGGCGAGCATTATGCTTGTTCAAACCTTCTTACCACTGACTCAGCTACTGAATGTAAAGGCTAGAATGTTCTAAAAATGGTATCACTGGCCCAATCATCCACTCTTAAAATATCCTGCAATGTCACGCCACGTGCAAGCGCCTTAGAAGCGATTGCGCTCCTAACAGAATGCGCTCCAAACTTGGTCATTTATTCCTGCTAAATGCATCACCTCTCTGACCCATCTTACCATGGTGGCTGTTGCTACGCCCTTGTGTGGCTTTCTACGTGCTATAAGCAATCGCGTTGTCCCCATTGGCCTCGTCTCTGCTGTCCTACACTCACTTTTGTGTAGGCTTCTACACACCATGTAGGGCAGCGGTCTTCAAACTTTTTTGGCCGGGGGCCCCCCTGCGCAAAATTTGGGCACGTCGGGACCCCCCAGAAATGCCAAATGGACAGTATGTATTGCGCGCCGTCACCTGCTCCCATCACAGTCGCTGGGCTCCCTCATCCCACTCCTACCCAGCCCCTGGTCTCTTCCCACCCCATCACACACCCTGTGCTCTCCCCACTCTGCTCCCACCACTATCGCATGGTTCCCGCCCATTGTGCTCCCACCATAGTCCCTGGGTTCCTCCATCCCGTTCCCAACACAGTCTGAGGGCCAGTGGCGGCTGGTGATTTTTTTAAGTGGAGGGGCATAACTATTTCCCCCAAAAATGCCATAGCGACCGAGCATAGTGAGGGAGCCCGAACCAATAAAGGGAGGTTCGGGGGGGGGGGGGGTTCCCCCTGTGAATTCTTTTTAAATAATGGGTTAAAATGTTGCAATGTAGAGCATACTTTTAACAAAAAAATGGGTAAATAGCCAAACAGTTTGCAATTGGTGCTGGGGGGCCCAGGGGGCAGGCATGACATTTTTTACTGGACATCTATGATAGATGTCCAGTAAAAAGATACCATCCCTGCCCCCTAGGCCCCACTGGGCCTAACACAATCAACATGATTATGTGTGAATGCAAGGCGCTGCACATTCATACAGCAATCACTATCATTCACACGAGCATCCATCACCATACACTCACTCATAACATAAGCATACACGCATCATACACATGTTTAAATAAAAACAATGAACATAAACGTACCTTCTGCATTGGCCTGCGTGTGGGTGCTGAAACGCCCTGCTCCACGCTGCTCTGTCCGTATGTGTGAGGAGGCGCAGGAGCTCCCCCTCGGACATACAGACATGCAGTGCCCCAGCCAGCATTTCCAATGAGCTATGCAATGCTGGCGAAGCAAAACGCCCTAGCACTTGCATGGCTCAGTGAGCATGTGCAGCTGGGGAAGTAAACTGAACTGTCAAAGGGAAACATTGTTTCCCTTTGACAGTTCAGCCAGTCCAGGAGCACTCCATCAGCTGGATAAAGCAGCTGTGTGAGTTCTCACTGTTTCACTGGGCTGGCTCCTTAGTTCCTCCATAATGGGTGAGGGACCACTGGGTGGGCGCCCCCTCACCATTATGGATGAGCCGCCAGGCTTGGACTTGCCTATAGGGCAATGCCTGTACCAAAAATGTAAAATGCTAATGTGGGCCAGTCAAAATGGGCCATCATTTTGGCCAATGTGGACCAGTTTGATGAGTTACTTAACTATGCAGTTAGTAATTTTGACCATTGTTGCTGAATATATCGCAATTTACTTACATTTTAACACAAAGCACCCACTTGGGTACTATTGAAACAGTGGGGGCCTCATTACAACCCTGGCGGTAGCTATGCCGGTAAAACCGGCACGGCTGCCACCGGAGTTGCATAAGGGTCCGGCACCCGCGAATGGGCAATTACCCATTTGAGTAATTGAGTAACAGGTGAGTTAGGTGGACCTGATAATTGCCCTTTCGCGGGCGTTGGTACCGGTAGATCCCCATTCCCACTTGAGCCCCATAACAGTGCCGGTGCATCCAACGAGCCCGCAAGCACAACTCGTACTATGGCAGTACGGTAGCAATGGTGCCGGTAGCTTACCGTCACCGTTGTTACCGTACCACCATAGTTGTAATGAGGCCCAGTCTGTGACTAAACGAATGAATATCCATTTACAGCAGCCGGCCACTTTTTCATTGTTGCCTGAGACAGTGTCATGGTTCAGCCCGACCATGTGAGCCACCCCTGCCCATTTCTTCCAATCTAAAAAAAAAACCAAAAAAAAAATGGTTTTAAATATATTTCATGTTGAGCTCTCAGGGCCCCCCAGGGATGCACCCGCGGACCTTTTCTTGCCAGCTTCGCCATGATCAATCAATCCCTTCTCTGGAATCTCTAGTGGTCTTTGCCATGAAGGCCAACATCTTCGGATCAAGCTCTGGTACGTCTCTCACTTTCCCTGGCAGTTCTGGCTTCAGGCATTCCGCCCTCATCCTTTGTCTCACTTTTTCCAGTGCTTTGCACAACCTATTGGTCATGTACTTAGTGACCCGCGGTGATGGCAACCACTTGAGGACTTTGGATTTCGGATGTCCTCCGGGTGGAACATATCCGATGTCTCCTCCTCTATATTGTTGAGCTTACTCAACCTTTTCTTAGGCGGAGGTTGTACTTCCTCTTCTCCATCTTTATTAGCCTACTCTTGCGAGGAACTCTGGGACCCAGTGGGCTCCTCTTCAGGGAATCTTTCTTCTTCGTCACCCATACTATCTTCCCTTGGGTAGGGGGTCTTGAGGCTCGGCACTCCCGACTTAACCATAAATGCGTCTCGCAATATTAAACGTGTCAGTAGCCTCAGGGGGCCTTAGGTCTGCCCCATCTGTCTGGCCCGGGGGGTCAGAAGAGTTCTTGCTCTTCCAGGCCTTCTTACACCCCTGAGGATCCTCTGCAGTGACCCTTGTGGACGTGCTTGCTTTTGATAGGGTGTTTTTCTTCTGGCTCAGGAACAATTCAATTGTTTCCAACCTTTCCTGTAGGGGTTTGACCCCTTTGTCAGTCTAGAAATACGGATACCTCTACTTTGAGCCAGCAAACGCATTTTGGTGGCCATGGACCAACCGCCTCATGCACGATACAACAGAATATAGGCTTTCGAGTTTGCCAATGAACAGCCATTTTGATGTAGCAAGAATCGCCTTTTGTTTTCTAACCATTGCTCATTGCTTTCTGTTCCTATTGCTTCGCAGTATATTTTCCGCTTACACTGCTCGACTGTGGAACCTTGTTCTGTATGTGAAAAGGACAAGGCCGCAGGGCCGTGAGGATAACAAGAGTTTGCTGAAACACAAACGTAGGCAGCGCCAGGAAGAATGCCCGGCTCCCTCCCGAATGTACCCTTGAAACAGAGCTGCAGGGCATTTAATCATTCCACAGCTGCCAGCCAGTCTCGTTATATGGTAGAATATTTTAGAATAATACCGCTAAAGGCTTGAATTATGCTGTTCCAACGGTCCCCCTTTGCTGAGCCCGCTAGAGCATGTCGGCTCCCAGGACACGAGTAGCACCTGATTTATAGCAAGGTCCGGAATGCAACCCCCCCCCCCCCCCCGTATGTAGTTCGCTTCCAAGAACAGAAGCGTTGTGTTCTATTCAATAACCAAAAGATGCCTTCGCACTCACAAATTGCAAATTGTTACTAGAATAGAGGTTTGAAGGTGTCATGGTGGTCTGAGATGTCCATCATCACACCAAGTTCAGAGAAACCCAATAAAAAGGGTGGTATTAAACATGTCATAGCTGATTAATATGCATTTTGTATATATGTAACTGATGTACTTAATTCACTCTTGCGTCCCTCGAGGTCTAAAGAAGACCGAGTTGGCCAACTGAGAGTTTTGCTTTGCAATAAAACCCTAGCTTTGGGAATACAACCTCGTGTCTGGCGTATCTATCGTGTGTGGTGACTCGCCTTGTTTCCATAGACGTCAGGGTCCCCTAGGTGTCCCTTTCACCTTGATCCACTGCCTCAATTAGGGAGTCCCCCAGCACCTCTAATCCTCTGAATAACCAGCCTCTTGCTCCTACTCACTCCATTCATACTCTGCCATCCTGTGCTGCTAAGTGCCTTGTGATACCTTCCCAGGTGTAGTGGCACGCCCACTTAACTCACTTCTTCAGTGTTGAGGCTGCACCCTGGCCTGCCAGGCAGGCGTCTATATAGTGCTCTCTGGCCACCATTTAGCCACAGCTGTGGTTCAAGAGTTTATTCTTTCAAATATTGCGTTGCTGCTTAATCACTTTATTCAGTATGCAACAGTATACCGTCTGCTTCTACTTTCACTCTCCGTATTAATATGCAGCTACTCCTGTGTCACAAGTCAAGCGTTATGCTCAGCTCTCCTCATGGTCACAGGCTCCTCCTCAACCAGGGTGGGGGGCCCTCGCCAATGAGCTTCTCACTTATTTGTGTCTCCTACAGCGTTGGTTTGCATACACTAGTGTTATGCAAACCATCGCAAAGGTGGGGGCATTTCTCTGAGTTGACGTGCGCCTTGGTGTGTGCTACAACGGCTGCTGGCCTCACAAGGCCTACCCCCGCAATGTGGGGGTGGCTCGTCTTCCGTTATTTGTAAAACGAGAGGAGTCTGGCAAGCCTCTACTGTGCTGTCAATGCACCACGGGGCCGCGGACTTCAGCAACTTAATTAGCTATATCAGTATGCAGCGCTCCCGTTATGCTAGCTCTAAACAGACTATACGCTGCACGCTCTGATACATTCTAGGATCGCTCTCATACACAAATAATAGTTATTAATAAACGCAGCTGTCAATAAGGGTACTTATCTCTTGGAGAGCAGGATAGCAGGAAAAGATGAGGGAAAGAACAGGAAGTGGAAGAACTATGGTGACGTGGCCAGGACATTGGGACTACAGTTGTCCTAGGGCATAAGGGAAATCTAGTTTTTAGTTTAAAACAGTTTCTTTAAAAAAAGTTCTCCAGGTGGAAAGTTAAAATGTGTTTGTTGAAACTGCTGGAGAGAGGAAATCAATGAAGATTAAGCATAATGCTCGCCTCCATCTTGACATAGAAGTGCGTCATCAAACCAGCTACAGGTTATACAACAGTCTTCTCCGATCCCTCCTGGGCCGGTCCTCTTTCTCCCCCATCAGCTGGCCTGTCGGTTACTTCGGGACTTAAGTCCGGCTGCTCTAGTTCCATCTCAGCTTCTCTCAGGGGTACAATGTGGGTCCGGATCGGGTTCCCTTGCTGCCACCTGGTCAGGGTCTTAGTGTGCATTTCTCTGCTCTTACTCGCCGTTGAAGCCGATGTCTGCCAAACAAAGCTTACTCATTCCATGTTGCATTGTGACCATTTTGGGTGCAAACTTAGATGGTTTCTCTTTGCACTACCTTAATCAGTCGACTGCATTTGGATCAAGTCACTTGTCTTTGTGCTGTAAGCGGATTACGATTCAATCGCCTTTTAGACTTTGGGTTGCTCTTCGCTGGTCGCTACATTTCTTCATCTGTATCTTGCTGTTCTTAATCCTCCATACTACATCCTCCATATTCACCTCTTCATCATCCCTTGCTACAACCTAATAGTAAGGATAACCCTTTCTTTTCACATGTGCATCACACATCCTCCCGAACCAACCTCCTGGTCTCCCCCAACTCATGACATACGTTGATGAAGTCTTGATAGAAGCTAGAATGTTATCAGACCATGCCCCAGTCCTCTTGAAATCTTGGGTTTTTGACCCATCACCCCGCCCCAAAACTCAGTGGCGCCTCCAGCACCCTATTCTAAATTATATGATACTCAAATGCACTAGCGAACGCTATAGGGAACGCTTTCCAAAAAAACTTGCCCACCTCACCGACTGCTAATACCTGGGACACTATGAAAAGCAGTTGAGAATTCATAGCCCGTGCAGCAGCAGTCCCAATTAGAGGGAGAGTTAAACAAAGCAGTGGGTAAACTTAAACAGTATTGGTCCCCCAAAAATGTTCAGGTAGCGAGGAATAAAATGGAAGCTTTATACGCTGAAGAAACAGCCCAGTCCTTACTAACTACCAAACAAGGATATTATGCTGAAGGGAACAAAGCTAATAGATTCCTGGTCAGGAAGCATACAAAGGCTAAATAACGTAATTTTATAGTTGGACTCCGCGACTACGGCGGAATGGTACAATACGCATAAGGGCGGAAACTTTCAATTAGCCACCAGTCACCTTAGGGATGCAATGATAGCTCATCGGAGACTCAGTCGAAAAAAATATATATTCTGGGGCCCCTCTCCTGGAAGCAGACTACGAGGCCCTAGAAGCCCCAATATCCCCTAAGGAAGTAGATTTTGTTATCAGATCAATGAAATCCAGAGCCCCCAGACCAGATGGCTTTACCTGCAGGTTCTATAAGGTATCGGGCCCAGCTTGTGCCCCCCTTTCACAACTGCGACAAACGGGCTCCATTACCCCCTCCATGCAAATTTCTTAATCTCTTGCTGAAACAGGGAAAGGAACCCATGGATTGTGCCTTCTACAAGAAAATCTCTGCTTAATCTGGATGTAAATATATACTCAAATATGTTGGCCAACCGATTGTCTCGGGTCCTTCCCCATTTTATTAATTCGGAGATCGTTTATCTTGGGTAGGGACAAGGGGATAATATTTGCAGGGTGATCATTTGATCGAGGTAGGCTCTCAAAACCAGGGCAAATGACGGTCCTTGCTCTAAATGCCTAGTAAGCATTTGATAAAGTGGACTGGGCCTTTTTGCAAACCACTGGAGGATTATAGATCAGACCCATGTTCCATACAATGATCTTAGATCACTATAATGCCCTGAAAACGTCATTATGGGTCAACCGTGCCAGACCAACCCTATACTAATAACCTGTGGCAGTAGGCAGGGATGCCCCGCCCCCAATCACCTCCGTTTGCCTCAATTATGGAGACTCTAGCCCAAAATATTACAAGAAACCACAGGTCTGACTCACCATAAAATCTCCAAGTTGACAATGTACTTTTTACTTTAACCCATGTGCAACATCTTTACAACATGTTCTGTTGGAGCTGATCTCCTTTGCACAGATGGCAGGTGTATCAACTATACCAAGTCAACGGCACTAAGGGTGAGCTTAACCGTTTCGGATATCCACTCTTAACAAGCACTCTGCCCCATTCAATGGAACCGGGAGTCAATTCCATATTTAGGGGTCCAAATAGCGGCATCTCCAAGAAGCTCTACTTTCCAACCCTATTAAAAAAAAAAAAAAAAAAATAGAAGCTGACCTAGCAAGATGGTCGTCTCAAGAGATCTCGGGACAAATAGCCTGCAAAATGAATCTGTTAGTGTTTTTTCTATTACTGTGCCACCCTCCTGGTTGAAATTCCACAAAACCCCCTCCCTCCGCTTACAACGGAAAATGTGCTGGGTCATTTGGCAGGGTAAAAGGGCGAGGATCTCACAAAAAGTGCAAGTGAGAAAAGGTCTTTTCAGATCCCCCCGCCCCCTCATTGACATTCCCACGTGAAATGGATCTTGTCTTTACCCAAATGGCGGGAGACGTCCCCACGTTTGTCTGTTCTAATAATTTGGCCTCAACGTAATCACAAAAAAAGGACGGTAAACAAAGCCATCTGGTGAGACGTACAGGCTCCATTTTGTGCCACCCTAAAAAAGCCATCTTTTTCTAGGCCCCGTCAGAATTTCTAAAAAGCCCCCTGTCCAGCGCCGTGCACAGAAAGCCCAGCCTCCACCTCCACGCAGCTCCGCACAGACCCATTTCTCACGGAAGTGCTTTGCCACGTACTGTTGCAAATATTCAGTATCATCTCTTCCTCTAAGCTCATTGCCCTGCGTGCGACCAGAGAAAACCCTGGCCTACATGCTCATCCGTCTCCACAAACGTGCCTGTGCCACCTCGACCCCCACCTTTAGAAGTTACAGCTTACAGGCTCTTTGCCCCTCCACTCTTTGAACACAACTGCTGGAAGATCCCCTCAGCCCCCTTCACCCCCCCACACTCCCCCCAAGACCGCCATAAATTGCCCATCACGTACCTAATCCGGTGCAATCGTATATACTCCTCTAAACTAACATCCATCTATTTGAATCGCGAGGCACCAGGGAGAATAAATCACAGATCAGACCCTGTGGATAAGGCACCTGGGAGAAGGGCCAAAGGTAACCTTGCGCCCATAAATGCATGGGTTACAATGTGCACATATTGGTCCACACGTTATAGCCACCTCCATCTAAGTAATGGTTTCATGTCTAACATTACTCTTTGCACGTCAACGGCCATGGTGTAGTTTAGATTAGTTAGGATCGGGACATTTTCAGAACCAAGCCGGACCTTGACCCTGTGAAGATGAGCCCAGCTGACCCACGTGCCAACTGACCGCCCAGCCACCTACACTCCATATTGTGCAGTGTGGGCCAACCAACAAACTGTTATATTGTACTATAGGTCGTTCATAATGTGCTGCCTGTGTATTGTTTGGCAGAGCGCTCTCAGGCAGCAGAGAGCCCTGCGTGCATATCTGATATAAAACTTTGTTCAACTTGCAATCTATCTCTTGATCACGTTCCCTACTGGGGTGCGTCCTTTTATTTGGTATATTTTTTATCATGTTGGGACCAGGCGTCTTCAAAGTGGTGACCTCCTCCCGACATATTTGATGCCCCCGTACTGCAGCGAGATCCAGGGCTTCCCCGGAAGGGCCAACCGCCACCTACAGCTGACCAGGTTCTACAAAGGCGTATGCTGTACACTCCTAAGCAGGTTCAGTGGATCCCGGCTTTGCGAATACCCAACTGCTCGCCGGTGCCAGGCAGGACCCTCCGTGGGAAGGACCCCACTTGTGGATAAACCGTGAACGGAAGAGGAATGGTTGAGTGGCTGATTAATCAGAGGAAGGGGCAGTGGGAGGAATACCGAAGATCCAGTCGGCGCCTCAAGCAGCGGGAGCAGGAGAAGTATGGGGGAGGAAGGCTTTGTAACAGACTAGGGCGTATGGCATTAGCAAAGAAGGAGTGAAGGTGAGTAGGGAAAAAGTGAGAAAAGTGAGGTCAAAATTGCAGATGCCCCATTATGTCCCTTTGGCACTGATGCGACAAAAATAATTTGTTAAAAGCCCTCCCGCCACTTTTCGGGGGGGCTGGAAAGTGGATATACGTGTTTGAGAAAAATACAGCAGGAGTACCTTTGGCTATAGAGGATGTTAAAAGCCTCCTAGTCTCAGCAGTGGGTGATCAGACGGAGTGTGGGTGAAGGCAGGGTTCCCGGCAGTAACGATGGGCAATGATCGGCATGGCAGGATATCAACAATGTAAGCGCAAATGTATGGGACGCACTGTGGAGAACCTTCCGTGATAGCCCATATTTACACTTATGCAATGCACTATGGGTGAAGAGGAAGAAGCCCTGCAGTTAATTCTTCGGATGCAGGATATGTGGCAGGCGGAGACTGGTACAGCTTGGGACCAATCCACCTCCCTGTTCTATTTTATGATCAGAAAAGGCCTCCCAAAGGAGGTACAGAAGGCTCTTGATAAAACTGCTGGGATATAAACCAAAGGAAGGCCAGACATTCAGATCATCAAAGCACCACTGTAGGAGGATCAGAGAGAAAAAGAAACAAAGCTGGTACAGAGCAAATTAGTGAAGGTCGCAGCGTTATCAGGACCGCCCCAAGAACAACCGGAAGAAGAGGGACCAGTAGCATTACAGGCTAGAATGTCATCTACATAGGCAGACAATGGTCAGGGGCAATGGGGTGGAGAAGAGCAGTACACAGGACCCCAGTGGCAAGAAAGGCCCGCAAGAGGAAGAGCTGGGTACCGAGGGCAGCGTGGAGGAGGATATGGAGAACAAGGACTGAGGGGAGGAGGACAGGGTGCATGTTGGTCGTGGGGCCACTTTGCAAGGGAATGTCATACCCGTCCTATGGCTATCCGGATAATCAAAGATACCAACATGGGCACCCACACCCAGTGAGCCCTTATGGATTGCCTATGGGAGGATATGCACAGGATGAACAGAACACCAGATACACAGCAGGACCCAACGCACCCAGACAGCCGCCGCAAAAAATACAGACACGTCTTCTGCGTCAAAACCCAAACGAGACACGCATGCCAACCCCTTTGTTACTACTGCATATCGTGCACCAGTCCCGTTCCGGGGAGCATGTGTGCTCTGCGACAATGTTTTCTCCTGTCCCAGAAAAGGCACTCACCCCAGACTAGGACAGCCCACAGAGAGCCCTTGCGTGTCCAGTTCTATCAACTACCTTAAGGCCAGACGAGGAACCACTGGTTGGGGCAGAGATAGGAAACAAGCAGTTCATCTTTATGGTGGACTCGGGGGCGGACAAATCAGGTCTATGTCAAGGCAAGTTTCCGCTATCTGGCAAAATTCGAGGGATTCTCTGGGTCTGGTCACGGTTCCTTACACTAAAGATTTGGATGTGAAGATAGGGGTAGAACAGTGACATCACCCCTACTGTACCATGAAGACTCATCTATAAATTTATTGGGAAGGATCTCCTCAGTAAATTCAATATGACCATTGCATTCAGAGGGGCGTGGTATGTTCTACACTTGGCATGTAACCCCTACGGGCGATGTTAATAATACAAACAATAGCAAATGAAACATCAGTGCGAGGAATCCCCACCAATGCAGATATGTTTATTTATGGCATACAGGTATGGGCAAGGGTAGTGCCGGAAATAACACGGAGTTGGTGGAGAGTACCTTCTGATTTCGTTTTCCACCCCGTAGCAACACCCAATCTATTACCTGGTACAGTGCTCTCACTACACTTGCAGGGAGTGCAGATGTCGGCAGAAAGCATTGTGGCGATTGGACTGGACATGCAGAGGAATGAATGGTGAACAGTGTTATGCATAGACCCAAATAAGGCTTTGCGTGAATTGACATGAGTTGTTCACCGGCCATGGAGAAATAATCATGGAAATATGCATGCCTTGTGACATGGTACAAAACTGACGGGTTACAAACCCCATCATGGGTATTGTCAGTGCGCCACCGTCATTTTCCGATACAGGTCTGCAGCAGGTACAGCCAAATTTATGGACAACCAATCCCCATGATGTAGGGTTATTAAAAGAAGTGAGCCATATAAGAATGAAACTGAAGCATGGGTAGTGCCACCCAGGGTAAAATAATACCCTTTGTCCAGAGAAGCAGAGGAGGGAACAAGCGAAACACTACACGCACTACTCCAACAAGGCATCATTGTTCCCTCCAACTCCCCATGAAACAGATTTATCAGATTAAGAAAGCAAAGGGGGTTTTGGGGGGGGGGGGGGGGCGGGTCGGAGAGGATGGTGCAGGACCTTCGCCCACTTAATTACATTGTTCAAAAGGAATTCCCTTTTGTTCTAAACCCGGCGTCCATCTTGTGCAGTATTCCAAAGAAGGCAACCCATTTTGCTGTAGTGGATTTGAAATAGGTCTTTCTCCGTGCCCCTTGATCCAGACTCGCAACACTTGACAGCATTCACACTAGGGGGAGAAGATACAAGCATTGCAGATTGCCTCAGGGGTACTATGAAAGCCTGAGCATTTGCAACAGAATATTACATGAAGAACTCAGCAAGAATGCAGTTTAAAGTACAATAATTGAGTAAGTCTATCTGCTAATATGCAGTGAGGGGGGGAAGAAATGTGTAGGGAGGATACCATTCAATTACTTACTTTATTGGTCCACAAGGGGTACAAGCAGTGCTCCAGATATGATTTTGAGGTGGGAGTATTTTACTCGATTTTTAAACTGAGAGAAAATGATTTTAACCCCTTAAGTGCCAAGGGCTCGGAATCTCGTCCTTGACAGTGGATACGCAGTGCCAAGGACGAGATAGCTTGTCCTTTTCGGCACCTTGTTTTGAGCGATCCCTGCAAAAACTAATCCAACCCCCGGGCTATGTGAGGGGGAGGTCCCCCCTCACTGCCAAGGGGCTGGATTACATTTCAGAGACGTGATACAAATTAATTTTCACTGCAGCAGCCATTTCGGGCTGCTGCAGTGAAAATATAAGTTTAGTCTTCACCTTTCTCCCCCTCAATCTTCGGCTGTATTTCAAGCCGGAGATCGAGGTGGGCATCGTTGGAAAGGGGAGATCTGCCCGTGGATCGGGCGCAGAGTGCTCGATGCGCGGGCAGCAATGCTCACTAGACACCAGGGATGTCTTTGAATGCGGGGGGAGGTGGGGGCTGCTTTCAGTAAGCAGCCCTCTGCCCCCTGGCCTCCAAAGCATGGGGGCACAGATATAAAGACCCCTGAGGGCAGACAGGACATCTGCCCCCAGGGGAGGGGGCATAAAAAAAGAAAATGAAATGAACGGGGATGGGACACAGGATTTTTTTGCCCACCTCTGAAAGGGTGGTGGCCCTCCCCCTCCCACACCAAGTGGAAAGGGGGGCCACCCCTTGTAGCCCTCCCTGGGGCAGATTTCTGCGCAGGAGTACATGAGGTGGCCCCCCATCCATTTGGGGATACAGGGGAGGGCCACCAGGAAGAAGTGTGCAGGCCCCCCCCCCAAAGGATGGGGCCTGCAGGTTATGGGACCCCCTGGGGCAGGTGGCTGATCTGCCCCCAGGGAAGGGGGTAAAAAAAGGGGATTTTGGGTGCGAGTGGGGGCCACTAGCCACCAGGGATACATTTTACAGGAAAGGGGGTGGCCCTCTCCCCTCACCCCAAGGGGAAATGGGGCACCCCTTGTAGCCCTCCCTGGAGGTAGATATCTGCTCCTAGGAAGGGGAATCTGACCCCAGGGAGGGCTGCAAGAGATGCCCCCCTGCATTTGGTGTGGGGGTAGAGGGTCACCCCCCCTCCTGCCGCACCATTACATTAGAAAATTACCTAGCGGTTTAGGGTGCCTCTCAGCCCGCCCTAAAGTGTAGTGTACCCTTTTCATTTTTTTTCTTTGTTTACAAAACTTGCCTTGGCACAGAGTGGCACATTGGTGTGCCTGTCTGGCGCTGGGGTGCCCAAACCTTACTGCCCCACCAACTGGGGCGTCTGTCCCACCATTTCTGGGGGCCCTCTCCTCCCACACCCAAATGGGTGGCGGGGCACCTCATGGAGGCCTTCCTGGGCCTCCTACAAACGGCTGCATGAGGTACACCCCCCTCCATTTGGGGTGGGGGAGAGGGCCCCCAGAAATGGTGCGACAGGCCCCCAGTGGGTGGAGCAGTAAGGTTTGGGCACCCTGGCGCCAGATTGGCACACCAATGTTCCCCTCTGCACCAAGGCAGGTATATTAAACAAAGAAAATAGTTCAAAATGGCAGGCTGTCCCTTTAGCACGGGCAGAGGGGGCCCCCTACACCGCCGTGGAAATTTCTAATGTGAAGAGGGTGCACCTCTCCACCTCCACCGCAATTGGAGGGGCAGCCCATCTCATGTAGCCGTCCCCAGGGGCAGATAAGTTGGGGGGCTGTCCTGCACTCCTCCCTGGGCTCAGGCGTCCCTTCCTAGGAGCAGATATCTGGTTCCAGGGAGGGCTGCATGACATGGCACCCACTCCATTGTGGCTGGTGGAGAAGGGGTCACTACTCCGTCCCATTACAAAATTTCCCTTCCCTTTGGGGTGCCCCACAGCCCCCCCCCCCTAAAATGCATTCCACCATTTTCCAATTTTTCTTTGTTTACGAAGCTTGGCTTGGCACATTGGTGTGCCAATCTGGTGCCGGGGTGCCCAAACCTTACTGCCCCACACACTGGGGGGCCTGTCCCACCATTTATGGGGGCCCTCTCCCCCCGCACCCCAAATGGGTGGCGGGGCACCTCATGCAGGCTTTCCTGGGCCTCCTACAAACGGCTGCGTGAGGTACACCCCCCTCCATTTAGGGTGGGGGAGAGGGCCCCCAAAAATGGTGGGACAGGCCCCCCAGTGGGTGGGGCAGTAAGGTTTGGGCATCCCAGCGCCAGAATGGCACATCAATGTGCCTCTCTGCACCAAGGGGAGTTGGGTTACCAAAGGAAAAAAGTGAAAATGGTGAACGCATTTTAGGGGGGCTGTGGGACACCCCAAAGGGTCTGGGAATTTTCTAGTAGGATGGGGCGTTGAACCCCAGCCGCAATGGGTGCCATGTCATGCAGCCCTCCCTGGGACCAGATATCTGCTCCTAGGAACGGACGCCTTAGCCCAGGGAGGAATGCAGGACAGCCCCCCCCCTTATCTGCCCCTGGGGAGGGCTAGATGAGATGGGTCGCCCCTCCAATTTGGCCATGTGTGGATTCCCAAGGGTGTCCTCTTTTGGGAAAAGCATGGGGTTCCCTGTTTTCCTTGCTGGCTTCGACACCCTAGGTCTAAATCTGTAGGTTGCCCACATGAACAAAATGGGTAGTGGCGAAAGGCTTGGGGTTCCCAGTGGGTTACCCTTTTCCTTTTGCGCCCCCTGTAGGTGCACCCACACATGTGAGGTACTGTTATCAGGACACGTGTGGGGACGCGGAAAGGTAGGCCATGTGTTGGCGGTGTGTTTCGGTGGGTGGCCAGAGCGAAATGTCTGAGAATAGTCTTAATTTCCAGCCAATTTCAGAGACATTTACCTGTGTCCACTCACCGAAACACGTCCCCAACAACCGTCATACCTTCTCGCATTCCTACAGGTGTCCCGACAAAAAAGGTACCTCACATGTGTGGGTGCACCTACTGGGGGTGCAAAAGGGAAATGGTAACCCGCTGGTAACCCCAACCCTTTCGCCACAGCACAATTTGTTCATGTGGGCAACCAACAGATTTGGGCCAAGGGTGTCGAAGCCAGCAAGGAAAACAGGGAACCCCATGCATTTCCCAAAAGAGGACACCCATGGGAATGCACAGAGGTCTGACTTGCGCGAACCAGCCCAGAATTTATTACCCAGAACCCCAGAGAAAGTGAACATTGTGTTTTTTCCCTACCAAATAACACACTTTGTCGGGGATTGTGGCTAATAAAAACTGGGGCAATTTGCGCAAGGCAGACCTCTGGATTCCCACAGGTGTCCTCTTTTGGGAAATGCATGGGGTTCCCTGTTTTCCTTGGTGGCTTGGACACTCGAGGCCTATATCTGTATGGTGTGCCGGTCGGCAGAGAGTCCGAAATTCAGGTCTCCAAACCAACTTGGGGTTACTTGTGTTTTAGGCTTTCCCCTTGGCGCCCAGGTGCGTGCACCCACACATGTGAGGTACCGTTTTCATCGGGACACCTGTGGGACCGCGGGAAGGTATTTGTGTTGTCTTCATAACGTTTTGACCCATTTGCTGGTGCCCTTTGTCACACAACCCTTTCATTTCCCAAATGTGACCTACATTTAGTCGCTGCTTTAGGCACCAAACACTTTTGTAACCTGCACAAGTCACCTACCCTTGAAAAGGTCCGCCTGTGCTCTTTCAAAAAAATGTATGCTTGCCATTCCTCACCACATTGGTTTTCCAGATTTACACATGCTAAGTGCGTCTGTTCAGGCCGTGAGCGTAAAACTCCTGTGTACCATGGCTCAGTGTTTGGCTTGTGGTATTGATTGTTTTGTAAAACACACAAAAAATGTGTGCTTTCCTAACTGCAAGAGTCGGGGGAATGTAGCGGAGCATTGCTTTTCTCAAAATTCATAGAAGCCATTGCCGTACCAAGCCAACTATGTCCAACACAACTTTTTTTCGGTCATTTTCCCGCTTTCCCCCAATCTATGGCATTTTCCCCTACCTAGTGTTTGCCTGACCTACGCAAATCACCCCTTTCTGAACTTGGAATTTTGTCTACTTTTCAGAAATATATGCCTTTCCGTCCTCCAATTCGGCTTTCCTACCCTTTTCTCCCATTCCGTCCATGCATGTCCAATTAGCAAAAATGGCCAAAATCGCCTACCTCTCACAAAACGGTTCATAACCACATCAAAATAAATAATTTTTTTCCGTTTCCACTCAACTTGTTCTTGAAAGCCAGGAAATTGGGGAATTCGGCACAGCAAACCATTTGTTCCGAGCTCTTACAAGGAAAAAGCCACAGGCTTCTTTGTACATCATTTTATTGCCATTTTTTGAAAATCCCCCACATTTTCCACCTTTTTCCTTATTTTCTCTCACCCCCTACAGCAACCTAGGATTCCTGGGTGGTGTTACGACCGCCTACATGTGGGAAAAAAGGAGCCAAATTTGGTTGAGATCTCTCATGTAATAAAAAAGTTACAAGGCTTTGAATGGCCACATACCAAAATCACCAAAAAAGGCCCTGGCACTAGGGGGGCGGGGGGAAGAATACCCATGGCACTTAAAGGGTTGAGAGTAAAAATTATTTTTCTCCTTCGCAAGAGTAAAATGTATGCAACATCCAGCCGACGTGTGAAAAAACTATGGAAATCATTACTATGAGGAAGCTTTCTGCATTGTGACAGAATACACCTTTCATTATTTCTGGCCATTTGATCTCTC
Source organism: Ambystoma mexicanum (assembly GCF_040938575.1). NCBI lineage: Eukaryota > Metazoa > Chordata > Amphibia > Caudata > Ambystomatidae > Ambystoma > Ambystoma mexicanum. The sequence continues at coordinate 477,583,052 of NC_090923.1, read as the reverse complement.
CTGTATATATTTAAATGTTGAAATCACAAAAACCTAGCCAATTATATAGTAAAGCATACATGAATTTGTATTGTGTGTCTTGAGATTCGATAGAATTGTCTTTTGATGTTTTTAATAAAGTCCTAATTTCATGGAGCTATTACTATCTAATGGTATGCCAATGTAATGATACAACAAAAGAGGCAAGGACTCCATGCTAAATTGTATATCTAATCTAGTGGTCAAATGGTTATTTATATAGCTCTTTCGGCAAAGCGCTGTACATAGAACATTTTTATCACAATTACCACCAAACCAAAGTCGGTACTCCTTTATCGACCTCGAAAGGATGAAAGGCCGAGTTGGACTTCCCGGGATTCGAACCCACAGCCCACAGATCACGCAGAGATTGCAGCATCGAGTGCTCAACCGGCTGAGCTATCTTACTCGCCAACATCCTTCAGATGTTGGTTATCGACTGAGGTATAATGATCACAGTACCTAGATGTACGACAAACCATTTATGAATACATAAAGTTAAATACCTATCTGGATAATCAACCATCTGGATTATCACAGGGACAGGTTTTGCTGAGTTTCTATTTCAATTACCAATGTAACTTTTTGTTTTTGAACAGCGCTTGCACTTTGAGAGTCAGGTTTTGGATGTTTTATTTGTAGTCAAAGATTTGAGAGGCTAGAACACCTGTGATCAATGTAATGACAATCACTCACCCTTGAGCAAAGACTCTGCTGCCACTGACCATTTATAGTAATGTACCCCATTGACTGCACGGTTGAATGGATGTAAACTAGATTGTGCGTAGTCTTATCATTGTACACACTTTATAATTAGACTAAATTAGAAGTGTAAAAATGATCTGCCTCTGCACGATATGCACACAGCACCGGAACTCTGAAAAATACAGTTGTGCAATACCGGTTTGCTTTCACTGGAAAAAAAAAAGCATAACTTGTTTAAAAAAATATATTTCTCAATTGCAACTTAGTTTTCCATCTTATTAATTATACAATCCTAAAATTCTAGGAAAACATGCACAGTGCTTCTGAAGCTAAATGGAAAGAAACCATCATTTTATCACTGCAGTTTATTTTATTGAAAAGCTTCAGAGAAATACATTCCGTTTCAGAGGTGGCTTGCAATTACATCCGTGTAGATAGAAATCACAAGAAGCCTTCTGGTTTGTTAAGTAACCAGACCTTTGCACTGCCCTCTGCTCTAAACCTGTGTAAATGTACCCAGGAAAATAATAAAGCTGGCGTATTTACAAGATTTTCATGCATAAAAAGACCTGGTGCTCGCCTTATCTGGAGCCCTGGGTACAAGAACAAAAATTCAGTATTGTCTCGCAGAATTACTGTACCTAGGTCAATTAATTTTCAAAGAAGGCATAAGAATTACACCAGACAGGGCTGACAGTGCATGCTACAGTAAGACCTCACAGTGAAAGACATGCAGCAATTCCTTGCCATTTGTAACTATTGCCGAGCATGGATTCTAGATTATGGTGCATACACAAAGCCCTTGCTGCTGGGGCTAAAAGAGGCCCGAAAGGAAAAATAATAACATGGACTCCTGAAATGCACAAAGCATTTAACACGTTGAAGGAAACTATTTGCTCCCAAGTTGGGGAATTGTACTGCTTTGTATTATGTCCTCGGCATATTCTAACTCAAGCCTAAGTAATCTTGTACCTGCTGTGCCCGGCTACCCCTGGGTTTGTGAGCGCATTATCAAATAATAAACAAACATAATCATTGATGTCATTCGCTCCGACAACAGAACGCATTTTGTTAATGACCTATTCAAGGAAGTTACTACACTATTGGGAATAAAACAAAATGTGTTTGATTCATCATCCTCAAGCAAACGGGATTGTTGAGAAAATCAACTGACTCCTTAAGAGAAGATGATCAAAACTGTCACTCAAGAAAAATTGGGTTTATTGCTTGCCCTTGGCACTCTTCCAGCTCCGCACATAGCCCAGCAAAGACCACCACTTGTCCCCACACGAGATAGTGACAGGGAGACAGATGCAGATCCCACTGTCACCAGTAAAACGAGTTCCAGATGACCACAAAACAGCAACAGTATTAGGAGAGGAATTCAAAGAATATTTAACGCAACCAACGCGAGCTGTTAGAAGCATTGCCAAACAAATAGCACCACTCTTCATACAGAATAATGAATCAGACAAGAACACCAGCTGCTGACAACCCCGCAAAGCAATTCATGCCAGGAGAATTAGTGTATGTCCCCTGTTGGGGAGAATTCTCATAAATGGCCGATTTCCCTTACCTAGTCCCTCAGCAGCTTTGCTGGATTTCTAGGGTTTATTTTTTCACCTGGTAAAAGTGAGCCTTTTCCCCCCACTCTTACATGTGTTCTGCTGTGTGTTTTTACAATTTGTATGATCTTGGGCTATGGAGCCTCACCTACTCCATGCGCATCATTTTTTGTGTGTTAGGCAGCACCTTCAGTACAGTGACGCAGGGTTGTCTTTTAGGCTTCCCATTGACTCCATTTTTCTGGGACTGACTGTCTCCCAGAAACATGTAAAGTTACCATTAAATTTAGTCTCTTTAAACCACAGACAAAGTGCACCCCATCTTACATGGAGTACTGGAAAGAGTTAAGTCTTAGCCTTTTTGTCAGTTTCTCTTGGAGCACTGTTTTGCTCCCTTTTCATCAAGACTTGGCAGGTGGCAGTGGTAACTACCCTATTTTACATACCGCGGTCATCTTATATAACCAAGGTATTGTTTTAGGCTATATTAGCCTTGAACATAAACCCGCTTGACCAAATATATTTTATTTCAGCTCTGGCTGAGTTTAGTCGCCATTTCTTTTTGTTAAAGTCTCTCGTGTTTTACTCTGCGCACTAAACCAGGTTTGGTCCCTTTGTCTGCCGTCTTTTGCAGGCTTCTGCACAGAAGCCCTCCTTCAAGGCACCTGAAAGTTTGGGTAGGCAGGATGTGAAGGAGGGTTCTTAAGACCCCTGCCATGGGTTCCCTTAGTAACCCAAGTCGCACTCCTGTTTGATTGGCTGGGTGACTGTCCTTGCCAGGACAGCCACCCTGCTGTGTGAATGGGGGAAAACTGCATAAAAAGCAGGTCTCTAGGACTGGAAAGGCAGAGTCGCCACTGGAACGAAAGAACCAACGAGGAGCTAACAGAAGACCCCTACAACGACTGAACCGCCCAGTGAAGCCCTGCTGCAGGTCTGAATCTTCAAAATCGGACAACAGAAGATCCTCCTGGAAACGTCTTCCCTTGAGCTGGTGGGACCAACCAGTTCGCCCAAACTTCAAGCCAGGACCCCTCCTCTGGTCGAATTCGCTGTATAGAGCTAAAGTGGGCCGGATAGCCAGGAAGGTCGGACCCTGCTTGGGTTTTATGGAGCGCACCTTTTATTCGTTGCTTTGCTCTGCTGCTGGTTTCTTCCCTGGGTTTTGCAGGACCCTCCACAGTCTTCCTACTTCTTGTCAGACAGTCGCTTCTGGAACGTCCGCCTCAGCTACAACCTCCTCTCCATTTTAAGGTACTGTGCAAATCCAGTTGTTCGTTTCTTTCAGCCACGGTGAACGTGTTTGAAATTCTCCAAACTGAGGGCTTGTACTTCTCTTTGAACTAACGTTTCTGCCAACCAACCTCGTCCGGAATACGTGGCATGAACTTTACCGCAAACTACCCTGAACTGTGTGATCTTGAGCAAAATACTTTTGACCCATTGACTTTGGCCCTAAGCCTTTTCTACCTGATTCTATCACTGTAGTTCCTCTTGCTCAATTGCCCCCGAGTACTTACCTCTTGGTGTGGTTCAATTCCTATTAACTTTGTTTTCCCCTCCCTTTTAAATTGCTGGAGTGCCATTTTGCTCCCACTTCATTTTGTGAGCTTAACTTGTCTGGAACATATTGGGAGTGGTGTGGTATATTAAGAGTGTGATTTTTAAACTGCTTATAATAGTTATACAACTGAAGAGTGAAATAAATGTATATTCTTTTACTTGAAAACCTGGAGTCTGTTTTTGCCTGAATCATAGTAATTGCCGTCCTTTGTGTAACTATTTGATACTGCTCACCTATCCTTGAGGTAAGTCTGGCTGCTCAGCCATCACTACCACTTTAACTGTGTAGGGCTTGTACCAAAGGTGAATTTGTACTGTCACTTTGTGTGTGGTGTTCCCAAAGGGTACTGCATATAATTCGGCATAACACCCACAGCTTTGTGAGAAGGTGGCATTCTCCAAGATTTCATGGCCCTTATGAAGTAATATATTGCACTGCTTGAGCAGTGAAGTTAAAGGGCCTGAAATATTGGATCCATCTGTCAGACGCCAGGAAAGCACATGACAGCCTAGCACCACAAACCATAGTGCCAGAAGAAAATCAAATACTGCCTTAACGAAAAAAAATTTAGTTGGGTTGAAGTAACTGACAAAGTACTGAAGTGAATAAAATAATGGGTATATAGAGTACTATCATATGGTTCAATACATCCAATTAGGGAGAAAAAAGAAAAAGCAGTGACTAATGAAAGTATATACTGTATAAATGAACTTTCAAGTATAAATTCGTTTGACAAATGTAAAACATTTTTACAACTACATGCACTTAACCCACTTCATTCCATCCTGTAGGAGCAACAATGACCGAGACAAGACCTCTGAATACAAACAGAAGAGATTTAGATCGCAGTAGGGATAATGTTAGTGCCACTAGAGCCTGCTCATACGATTGTGGTCTGTACTTCGTAGCAATTGTTTTTTTCACTTTTATAATTATGTTTGCGTTTATACTGGAGTTTGTCTTTTATCATTGGGAATGTAAAAGAAGGGGGCAGGGGGAAACTAATACTAGAAGGCACAAAGACAATATGGGGTGGGGTAAAATTGATATTGGACAACAATACCTCTGCAAATCTCACGTTCCATAAGAACCGTACAATTAACCCTTTCCAGCCTGAATGACCTATAACGAATGCTAGTGAAAATGTAATGTATGTAAATGATGACGGACTAAACAAAAACTGACTATTTTTGGGTACTCAAACGGTGTTGCCCAAAATAGTTTTCACACTAAGGAAGACAGTTATGTCGAGTGGGGACGAGTTTTCAGAGCCAGTGGATCTGACTACGCTTTCCAAGTCATCTCTAGTCCACTTGTGTTGTGCTAAAAGACACATGCTCCACCACCTTGGTTTAAGCATGCGTTTGTTGCCGTGTAGATGAAGGTAAAGTTAATTTTAATAGATTTTCTCTGTATTGGCAAGTGCAGATTATGTTTTAAAACAGTGAAGAACTTTCTTCAGCAGGTGTTCTCTCTGGGGGTTATTAACCTCAAACAATAAGGGCCCCTAGGTACTTGGTCTGGGGGTTCTATATCAGAACGGGATAGACCTGTGCGGATAATGCTGGGCACTAGGTTTTGCCGTTCTATAGCCGACCGGTTTCTGTGGGACAGAATTAGTGAGCCACATTCATCAGGGCTAGGCAAGGCATCTGGGTGTGTGCCCGCTGTGGTTTATGTCTGGCACGGTGTCTGCAAATCTTCAAAAACCTCTCCCTGTAGGGGTGACAGGAGGGAGGGGAGAGAGATAGAGCAGGGGTAAATCTCCATTTTGAAACTTTCCTAATAGGTTTTTCTCAAAACACTGCATTGTATGTAAAAAACAGAGGGGAGAAGGCTTACCCGCTCCGTTTGTAAAGGAAGCTCTCCACGGGGGGGTGAGACGGCCCGGAACCTAGGGGCCCAAAGACAATGATTACTGTCAGCTATGATGCACTGGTGCATCTTGTCGGGAAAGCGACAAACAGCAAAATATTGCTAACTATTTTAACCAAATTGGGCGATTTTACTGTAAAAAGCTGCACGCGCACGGCGTTGCAGCTGCAAGTTTAGCAATTGTACACCAAGGACACCCTGTAAAAGCACACCAACCCGCGCGTCTGCCTCTCAGAACCCAGGGTATGGGGGAGTGGCTGACCGCGGGTAACTACAAAAATGGTCGCTTACCTTAGAGCGATCGTCTCAGAAGGTCTAACGGGCCGCGCGCGAGAGGTTTACTTATCCGCGGGCCACGCTCGTCTGTTTATGTTTCCATTGTGTTCTGACCCGCGCGGTCACGTGAGCCTGACTCCAGCATGGCCGCCCCATTTGGAAGAGGTGGCGGCCATTGCGGAGTCAGGCGCCACGCGCAACGAGATATCAATGAGTTATCAGGACCCCACAGCTGAAGGAACCGTAAGTGCAATTGTGCAGCCAACAATCAGGTTGAGAAAGACCTTGCGTACTTTCCTAGTTGAGTGAAAGGCCCGGGGGGAGTGAAGGGATAAACTAATTTTGAATTAAGGAATTTCAATATGGAAAGCAAAATTAGTGAAAAATCACTGACAAATCCCCCAGTCGTACGCACAACACCAATGTGCAAGTCTAGCTGGGATGACTATGGCAGGCACTGTCTCAGCCCATAGGGGCAGAGGATGCATTGCAAGTACCACAGAGGATGTAGTCAATATTCCAAATAGTAGAAAAAATGCATAAGTTACATGATTACATTCAAACATTACATGCAGTGGCTCACAGCTAACCAGACATCAAGGCAATTCAGGAAAAAACATTCGAATGAATGGAGAGAGATTGAGACTTAAAAACACAAAAGACTGCTGCAAGGGTTGTGCAATGGCCAGTTATCAGAATTGGTTATAAAGTGGCCAAGGTTTGCCAACTTGTGGCTTCGTTGAGCCCAGACTTATCTGTCTGGAGACGAAAAATCCAGAGTTGTTCACGTCTGAAAAGCAGGTTGTGTATATTCCCCCCCCCCCTGGTGGGGATAGCCATTTTTTCAATTATTGTCCATGTGAAGTCTGTAGGAGTGTTTTTGAGCCAGAAAATGTTCCACCATGGGTGCCGTGATCATCTTCGTGCGGATGCATGATCTGTGTTCCGCAAGGCGTGTTTTAATTGGACGTGTTGTTATGCCTACATAACGTTTGTTGCAAGGGCATGTAATGATGTAGATCACGTTGCAACTATTGCAGTTCGTGAGGGTTTTCTGGATCCACGGGAAATGCCATCCTATGTCAATCGAGGGGGTACTCTTGGTACTTGAGCAGGCGTTGCATGTGCCACACGGAGTGTGGCCAGTTGCTTGGTTCTATCCCCACAGTGTATTGAGTTTGGGTTCTTTCTCTTTGTATGAGTTCACAAGGGAATCACGTAGGTTCTTCCTTCTTTTCAATGCAAACCTCGGTGTCTCTATACTGTGTGAGCCGACATTCAAGATCGGCCATAGCTTCAGTATTTCTTTCTTGATCTTGTTAATCAATGGGGAGAATCTCAGTACTGCTGTGATGTTAATGTGGGATGCATTCAGCTTGACATGATGTTCCAGGGTAACTTCTCGTGGGATGTTCCTGGCTCATTTTCGTGCCCGTTTGATTATACGTTTGGGGTAACCCCTATTGGTGAGTTTGGTTGCAAGGCCTGCCGACTGCAGATTATAGTCTGGTAGTGTGGTGCAGTTTCTCCGGTATCTCAGGAACTGTCCAAAAGGTAGATTTCTTCTCAAGCTTGTGGGATGGAATCTCTCATAGGTGTGCAATGAGTTTCTATCTGTAGGTTTATTGAAGACTGTGCTGACAATTGTTTCATTACTTATCTCCAGGGTGAGATCTAGAAAATGTGGGTTTCTGAGAACTTTAGAAAGGGGTTCTGGCCATTGAGCCACTCCATGAACATTACGAGGTGAAAATAATGAGCCCAAATACTGCATAGCAGTGTATGATACAGGAGATATAGTGGATAATCTGTGGCATACAACCATTGACGAACCCCACCATCGGGAGGTATGGGTGGACCTGGCTGGGGGGGTTGCACCTATATGACATGTATTCCTGATGAATATGCTAGGAGGGTTGAAAGCTTAAGAAATGTATGCCGTGTGTGGATGCCAATAAAAGGGGCACTCCAGCATGTGATGCAGCGGTAAAGAAAGCAGAAAAACACAGACATACTAGTCAAGGGTATTTGTTACTTTAGTAGTAACAAAAGGGGGGAATGTAAAGGGAGGAAAGGTCTTTTCAGACCCCCCCCTGACATTCCCACGTGAAATGGTTCTTGCGTTTACCCAAATGGCGGGAGACGTCCCCACACTTGTCTGTTCTAATTATTTGGCCTAAACGTAATCTAAAAAAAAAAAAAAGACGATAAACAAAGCCATCTGGTGTGACATACAGACTCCCATTTTGTGCCACCCTAAAATGCCATCTTTTCCTAGGCCCCGTCATGATTTCTAAAAAGCCATCTCTCCCTCTGTCCAGCGCCGGGCACAGAAAGCCCAGTCTCCCCCGCCATCTCCCGGCAGCTCCGCACATACCCATTTCTCACGGAAGCGCTAGGCCATGTATTGTTGCAAATATTCAGTATCCTCTCTTCCTATGAGCTCATTGCCCTACGTGAGCACATCCTGGCCTGCATGCTCATCCATCTCCACAAACCTGCCAGTGCCACCTCAACCCCCACCTTTAGAAGTTACAGCTTACAGACCCTTTGCCCCTCCACTGGAAGACCCTCCTCCCCCAGACCACCCTAAATAACCCACCATATACCTAATCCTGTGTGATCATATAACTTCTTCTAAACTAACATCCATCCATTCATTTGAATCATGAGGTACCAAGGAGAATAAATCGCAGATCGGACCATGTAGATAAGGCACCTGGGAGAAGGGCCAAAAGGTACCCTTGCCTCCAAAAGGCATGGGCTAGAATGTGCATATATTGGTCCACATTTTATAGCCACCTCCATCTAAGTAATTGTTTCATGTCTAACATTACTCTTTGCATGTCAATGGTCATTGTGTAGTTTAGATTAGTTAGGATTATGACACTGAACCAAGCCTGATCTTGACCCTGTGAAGATGAGCCCAGCTGACCCACATGCCAACTGACCGCCCCAGCCACAACAATTGGAGCCTGATATCACCTAACTCCATACTGTGCCGTGTGGGCCAACCAACTGAAACTTATATTGTACTATATGTCGTTACATCACACAATTTTTTTGTTCATAATGTGTTGCCTGTATATTGTTTGGCAGAGTGCTCTCAGGGTAGAGTTCTCTGCGTGCATATCTTTATTGATATCAAAATGTGTTCAACTTGCAATCTCCTGGTCTCATTCCCTATTGGGATTCGTCCTTTTATTTGGTATATTTTGTATCCTGTTGGGACCAGGCGCCTTTAAAGTGATGGCAGGTACACACATTGGGAGGCCTTGAGGTCCCTAATTTACATAAATACTATGTAGCAGCTCAACTGGCCCGCCTTTTAAGGTGGCATGCCTCCTCAGACACGCCGAAAAGGGTTATAATAGAACTGGCAGAGATCCTCCCTCCTATGTTCGCCACTATTTCATAAATGTATCCTTCAATTAGAGAGGGGGCAACGCGCACACTTGGGCCAATAGAACTCACCATGCAAGAAGATTCACAGAGGCAAAATATATTAATGATTAAAGAATGATCTACTGACTACTCGCCCCATTTATATGGCACATTGGGAGGCAGATATCAGCCAAGCATTGGAAGATCAGATGGACAAATCTGCAAAAGGACCCACTCGTCTTCCTGCATAACAAAAAGGGAATGTGCCCTGAAGCTGGTAGTTGGTATTTCCCTCCAGTTCGGCTTCATCATATACAAAGTGCCTTGAACCATATCTGTTGGCAGAAATGTGAGGCACAAGGAATGTACTTCCACATTTGGTGGGATCGCCCCCACGTTAGTGCCTTTTGGAAGAACAGTTGGTTGCATCAAAGATATCATGCACACTGAAGTCTCTGTGCCCAAAGGCGCTCCTGCTTGACCTCTATGGCCAGGGATCTACCCTAGGCCAAGTCAAATGGCTAAACTGATTACTCAACTACTGTTGGCTGCAAAAATTACCATAGCCCGTTCTTGGAAGTCCCCGGAGGGCCCAATCCTTGCCTGGTGGTGGATAAACAATTTGGGTTATTTTAGTAGGAGGGGGAAAAAACGCATTTGGTCCCCACTTTTGGATTATAATTCATGCTTTCCGGCACTGGCTCACAAACCTCGCCTCCCAAGACTGTTCCTACAGGTGAGAACTGGAGTTGTCAGGAGAGGCTATTGGAGGAAGAGAGGGAGGAGCAGGGGACACACTGGGGGGGCAACATTACAGGTGTCAGTGACTTGTATATGTCTATTGTATGATGTAACTCTAGATTACAAAAAATAAGGGAATGCAGTACAGCAAGGCCAAGGACTGGCAAGAGGTGTGCGATTGGTGCCTTTCCAAGCCTTACCTTATGGTAAGCCTGCACATGTTGCAGCGTGTCCCTTGCGCCGGTCTCCTGTCTTTCTTTGCCCGCGCCTATAACTATGGACCCCGGAGGCATTACACGACATGGTAATGGACCCCCAGCTCAGGGCTCATTACCTAAGTAGGTTGAGTCAATACTAGCCAATCGAGGGTATCACGTTTTGTCTTGGTACCTCTTATGGTGGGGAGATTACTGGACGTTTCTCCAACTTAATGGGACAGGAATAACTATCACAAATATCTCAGGGATGTTTCCCCCTGAAAGAAGAGGATCCCCCCTACCCCCTGAAGCGAGGGAGGATCACCAGAGTACAGGGTCTTTGTGTGTATAAACTCCCAAAGACCCTGTACTCTGGTGATCCTCCCTGTCAGATTTTCCTACCCTGTCAAGTGTTCCTACATCTGCATTTTTACATTTTCTCCAGCATTGGATATCGATTCACATGCAGTGAATATTCCCCGTCAGGCTGGGAATCCTCAGTTACCTGAGTTAGAATACATTTCCTAAAGGAGAAATTTACACCTTGAGTGTCCTACCCACAGTTGTGGGCGCTTTTGGTCCCTACCAATGGGACGTCTAGTGTATAGCTCCGGTCCTGCAGCTTCCCCTCAGATTTCAACTGTCTTTGCCGATTGTGATCGTCTGCCCAAAGAAAAATTCTTTTAGCAAAGGTTGTTGTTTTCAAATCAGTTCTCTAAATCTACAGTCCTTCATAGCACATCAGCGACAACTAGGGCCTACGGATCATGCGGTATATAAAAAAAAAGAAGTCTACACAGGGACGGGCACCTAGACTGCATATATTGCCTAAACCCCAACCATTCGTCAGAGGACTGAAATTTGCTAGGGGTTCTCACAGAAAACCCTCAAGGACAGGAAGCGTCTACTCATCTGTTGGCTAAACCAAGGTACCTATCCGGCCTCAATAGTAGGCTCTGCAAGGAGTGGCAGAACTATAACTCAGATTCAGGTCAGAGGAAAGACCTGTCAAAAGGCACAAGACACCGGACACCATCTAAGGATGGTAAAATGAAAAGGGGGGCAGAGTCATCGATGGGACAAACCCAGGTAGTCGGGAGTCTTCATGGCAGGGACCTGGAGGACCGGACGGCTCACTGGCTGCAACCAAACAGTCGACGCTGTCATGGAAAAAAAGACATACGAACAGGCCTGTCCGCAGTCCAGTCGGCAGCGACTAAAAGCACGTCCAGGCCGGGTCGTCAGATCTCCCACCACTAAAGGGCTCCCATCAATCAACAGGATTGTCGGGGACACGGTCGTCAGCATCGAAATCAGACCTGAAAAGCCATAGACTACTGGAACATCAACAAACACTGCTCATCATCAACATAGAACAGCACAGATAGTCGTCTGGACACGAATCATCGAAAAGAAAACAAATACAATGTCTTCCAGCAGAAAAGAGTCCATGGAGGGCTCAGAACACTCCAAACCTATGGATTCTATCCCATCCATGGCACAATCCACTGCACTGGCAACAGAGGACCTCCTTATCAGTCTCCCTTTCAAGAGTAAGTCCCAGATCCTCAAGGGATGCGCACACAAGACCCATAGGGTTATCTCCCATCACGTACCCGAAGTCATGCCAGAGGAGATCCTCCAGCATGAAATCACGGCAGACTGAGGCACCAACGGACTCCCCAGTAGAGAGATTCTGAATCTGGAAACTGCATTGTGGTTCACCCACTGCATACCAAGATAGGGGCCCCAGTCTACCAAAAACAGAACGGAGGGCACCAAGTACTACTACAAGCCCCTCACCCTCAGGCTGGTCCCGCAACAGCTTTTTTGGGGCAGTCTGTGTGGCCCTCAACATAACCCATAATAAACCCACAATATAAACTCACAATCTTTACTGTCTTTAAGACCATGAAAGCGGACTCCGACACTAAACAGTCTCTTACCGCACTACAGGGAAGGAAGTTTTTACCTCACTTTCAGGGTGCTGCCAGCCACGCTAGTCCTCTAAAGGTCACTCCAGGACCAGCTACTACTCCCAGGGCTACAAGCTGAACTGCCGGTTGTTCCAGCGCTCCAGTGATTACCACCAACCACAGCACAAGATAGGCTCAACCACCTCTCAAAGAGGTAGACAAAACAAATCCCAAACATGACAACCCAAGCAGCATGCCAGTTGGGGCGGGAAATGCTATGCATTACATTAACAATTGGCTGGAAACTTACAAGGGACAGATGGATGCTAGATGTCATCCAGCACGGCCACCTGTGAAGTTAAAGGACAATCAAAAACACATGCCCCCCCAAAACACTAGCCCACCCACACCTACGGGTCCCACAACAAATCGGACAAATGCTCACCAAAAAAAAGCTATTGAAAGGAAAAGGAGTGTACTCCAGGTATTTTGTAGTAAATAAACCTGACAGCAAATTGCACCCCATCCAAGAAAGCTACACAAAAACAGATTTACTAGACACAGGAAAGTCGTCCCTGTGGTTCCATGTGTTAATATCCCCGCAAAAATAATCGCCATACAAAAATATCACCATATTTTTGCAGCGATAATATATGGAACCTGCGGGGAGACACCTGCACCTCATGCATTATTTTTAAAGGAGCAGTGTACACCCCGCAACCCCTGCTACCAAAATCCCCAAAAATTAGCACCCCACAAAAATATCGCCTATGGCCGTTCCAGATGACCATATATACAGCAACATTTTTGGTGGGGGTAATATGTAGTGATCCCGTCCCTGTTCAATGACAGACTGCTTAAACATTTTATGAAAAAGCTGTGCTGCTAT